>NC_083571.1:71228528-71912278 GCF_027579695.1 Neoarius graeffei
TACACATTTGAAATTTCACCTTAAAGTTCAACATGCAAGTTAAACTGTTTTGTTATAGATTACTGAGGTATACGATAGATTTGAAAATCTACGGGGATCCCTTGCACTAATTATCTATGATCAAGTAGTGTTGTAACAAAAATGTGCATGAAAATATGAACAGTGGTTTTGCTCCATCTTATGCAATCCAATGAAGAGAATCGATCATCATGACCTCCTGTTGATCACAAAGGGATCTGAACCTAAGAACTGCCACCTTAAAATAAGTTGCTGTATTACTATAACTGTAATGATTTAGAATGTTTCTGATGCAATTACCGTAATATATGTATAACTAAGATGCACTGAAAAGAAAAGTAAGGCAACTGCATATTATAAAGTTTAAATTTTGGCACTTTATTAAATGGACTAGATTAAGATTAAAACATTTAAAGGAAAAGAAAACTTAATTCATACATTTAAGTTTGCAGAAAGATTATGTATTTATAAAAACATTCATGAAAAGATTGTGTTAAGTGTCAAATGTAGCATAATTTCGAATAATAATGATAAGCATATTTGGCAGTGAGATGTCACTGTGAGCCTTTAACAAAAGAATAATCCGGAGCCGCCTTTTGTTAAATGTATCCCAGTGACCTCACACTGCCAAAAATGCTTATGATTATTATTTGAAATTATGCTATATTTGACACATTTGGACAGCTTCACTTCATGAGAGTGCTTATAAGTACATAATCTTTCTGCAAACCCAAACTAATGAATTAAAGTTTTCTACTCCTTTAAAAGCAGATTAATTCTCCTTGGCTTTTGCTCGGCCCAATGTTGGGCAACCCTCTCATAGTCCATCTCGCTGTCATCCATGCTGATGTGGATCAAATTGTCCAGCGAGTCTTCTCCTAGCTTATTAAAATCAGTCGGCTTTGTCCGTCTGGTGCGGAACAATATCGGCAGCCAATGAGATCGCTTATAATGAATCAGAAACTTCCGGGATGTTTGACGTTTTCTTTCGATATTTTTATTGGACGGTTTGAACACGTGATCTTGACGTAGCCAACAGATTATAGTTTGTTTACATCATACCACGCAGACATATTACTTTGACAGAATCAACACAAACATTGGGAAAAAGACCGCTTGTTTGACACAAATATCAATCAGTATGTAAATGGATCTGTTATTTGCTCTCCTATGTATCTAGTTACTTGTGGGTAGGAAATTTTAACGTATCGGTATAAATCTAAGCGTATCGGATTTTAACTAAAGCAACTAAGCGTATCGGCAGGCAGAGCAAGCGTATCGGGCCCGATACGCTAAAACGCTTTGGGGAAAATTAAGCAGAAATGTCAGAATCAAGAAAGAGAGAAAAAAAATTCACATAACCTTTATTACAATATATTTTCATAATTTGTTATATTAGTTACTGTAGTTGATGTGATATTGAGTGCAGTTTATTAAAAAAAAAAAAACTATTATAGGTATGTACACACAAAACAATGATTCTCTCCTATCCACAGTTTCCGTTTCCTGTTTTAGATCTTGGAACGTATCCCCCGTGGATACGCCACTCCTGTTGTATCTGCCGATATTTGCTGGTTGTTTTGAGTCGCTGCCGGTTGGTTTACAGTGAGGCAGTCTGAGTGCCGTCACAATATCACGACATCATTTACATCTCCACCAGCAACGTCACCACCGTCACATGTAAGTCTGATGGTTCCGATTCCCGCTAGAGCTGTAACAAAAGATTTCTCTAAATTTTACGGTCCCCAGAGGTAGAGGTCTGCGTGGGTCGGATTTTTCAGTCCCGCTCCCACCCGCGCCTGCATTGTGCAGTCACGCTCCCGCCCGCAAAGAATTATGATTTTCAGTCCCACTCCCACAAAAAAAATTATGATTTTCAGTCCCGCTCCCGCCCGCGCCTGCCATATTTTGTCCCGCTCCCGCCCGCAAATCCCGCATGATGCAGATGTTCGCGTTATTTCTCAGGAAAGTTCTTGTCTTGACACAGCGTGATGGTGCCCCGCCCCCTACTTTGAGTGGATTTGAGCATAAATATCTACAGCTCACGTTCACATTTGTTATTATTTACCTTGTTTCTGAATTCAGCATGTAGTGTCTATAATAATAATAATAATAATAATTAGTGCTGTCAAGCGATTAAAATATTTAATCGCGAATCGCACATTTTTATCACATGAGAAACCATTGTAATTCTCTGATCAGCATAAAAAAGTGAATGGGCTTGCTTTGTACCAATGGTGTTTTTTTTTTTTTTTTTATTGCAAAGCAGAGCTAGCAAGAGGAATGAACTTCACTCTTCTTCCACTTCACTCAGTGAAGTGATTTACTGCTTGAGTTAGTCTACAACTTTAATCAGAGAGACAGGTTACACAGTGACGGTAGGCTTGACATGCTGGATTATAATATAAAGTACACTATTATATTAACTTTAAGTTGTTCGTTGATAAATATTGCATTGAATCTGATCTTTACTGTTTCATCTCACTTAACACATTTCGTACTTTTACACTTTTTCTGCCTGTTGATGCGTCACGCTGTCCAATCAGAGGCGGCCAAATTTGCATATTACAGGAAGGATTTCTGGGATAGCATTGAGTTTACAGACGCTGTCTTCTTAAAACTGAATAAATATTTAAAAAGAGCCAAATGAGCCAGTCTTCTGAACGGCTCTTTTCAAAGAACGGATCACAAAGATGCGGATCCCATCAAAGAGCCATAAATCCCATCTCTACTAGTTTCAAAAGCTTATGAAAAACCTACATCATGTCACAGAGCGTTAATCTCGCGATAAAAAAAAAAAAAAAAAAAAATTATCGCCGTTAAAATTGAGTCAAGTTAACGCGATAATAACGCGACATTTTTTACAGCACTAATAATATTATTAATAATAATAATAATAATAATAATAATGACAGGCGAGCACGTAATTCCAAGTGGAAATTTGGTATATTTATTGTTCAGCCATACAAAACATTAGGCTAACCCAGTTTACATTTGTTAAGCATTTCTAACTAGAATATCCTATAGAATACCCTATAAGCATAGCATACATAAATGTTATAACAAAACACAGTCCTAGCCTACAAAAAAAAAAAAAAAAAAAAGACAGTATAGGCTACTGTAGACATTATAGGGCTATGGTTGCACATTTCTAAAACTTTTTGGGCTTGAGCCTCCGTGCAAGTGTTAAACTCAATATAACGTAGCTGACCTTGTTTGAATATGAATAAGAAAAACGAGAAAAATCAAACGCAGGTAAACGAAACAACTAAGCCTATTGCTTAGGATATCGGGTTCTTTGAACAGCTATGGAGAAACAGCAAATTGTTCACTGTTGAGGGCTTCAACATACTGTGCCTTTCCTCCAGTATGCGACCACATATGCTGAACGCGCGCTCGGATGGTGCGCTGGAACCTGGAATGGCCAGTACATGCCGTGCCAGTTTGGCAAGTGTGGGAAAGTCATAGCAGTGATTTTTCCACCACAGCAGGATATCTTTAGATTGGTGTGATTCGGATCCAATGAGTTTCACTTTCAGATAATCATCAATCTCGGAGTTTACAGACTTCGATTCAGCACCCGTAGCACTGACATCCTCCCATTCCTCAAACTCATGAAAAGTGACCTTTTTAGGTGGAGGTGGCTCCACGCTTTCATCAGTTTGGACATCAAACCCCAACTCCTCGGTCATCTCTTTCACAGCTTCCGTCACGTATTGTCGTTCATTTGCATTGATCATCCTAAGATGACGCAGCTTTGGAGTAAGGAAAGTTGCTACTTTATACAGCATGTCAATTCCATTTGGGACAAGGTGACTTGGTGACAGCAGTGCGTCTAGGCGTTGCGCACACGCAGATGCGATGACAGGTCTGATGTACCTGATTTATGGCCGTTGCATGTCAGAACATTTTGGCACTTATCACAGCAAGCAAAGGGCAGCTGATTTCCATCCACGTCATACACAAGTGAGAACGACTTCCAAATGTCCAATTTCAGGACTCTTGACTTTTTAACGGTAAATGTACCTCTTTTTAAACCAGCACTTACTTTTGAAGCACTGTGAGATTCAGTAAAGGAGCTCTGCTCTTCTGCCATGATCGGAGATCTCAAACACGGAAGAGGAAAAGAATTGAGAAACGAACGAGAGTTATTTATCCTCTCCTGGATCAGAATTCTGATGACCAGCTCATCTAAGGTGTCATTGAGGCATCATGTTAGTGTGGGTCACTGGAGGCTGGGTGTGAACGGCAAGTCATTAGTGAGATCAAAGGATTTCCCGTTAGGGTGATCAATGGCAAATTTAAGATGCCATTCCTCACTCAATCTGGCAATCTGACTCTCTGTGCAAATTTAGGCATCTTAAAATGTTTTTATTAATGCCAAATAAAATATCCAGCACAAATTATATATGATAGACATAAATTAATAATTTATAAATTGTATTTCAAACACGTTTTTAGTTAGCGGGACTGCAGCTCATCACCGCTCCCGCCCGCGCCGCATATGTGCACTCCCGCTCCCGCCCGCGCGTGCATATGTGCACTTCCGGTCCCGCCCGCGCCTGCAATGAACCAAAATTTGTCCCGCGCCGCACTGCTTTGCGGCGGGTCCCGTGAGTCCCGCGGGACTCCCGTGGGAGTGCAGGGCTCTACCCAGAGGGTAGATTAACCTTTCGACTAGGGATGTTAACCGATGACCGTTTGACCGGTGGTTGACCGAATCAACGTCAACCGGTTAATTTTTTTTTGGTTGTCGGTTAAAAAAAAAAAAAAAATCAATCGTTTTGAAGCTGCCGATTTTGGAGCAGAGAACCTGGAATTCCATGTTGTAAACGCTTGGGCCATGCCATACGGTGTAAGGACGACAGCTGACAAATCAGAAACACCCATTCAGTCATGTCCCGCCCTCCCGCCCCAGTTAAAGACAGCCGGCAAATCAGAAACACCCATTCAGTCATGTCCCGCCCTCCCGCCCCAGTTAAAGACAGCTGACAAATCAGAAACGCCCATTCAGTCATGTCCCGCCCTCCCGCCCCAGTTAAAGACAGCTGACAAATCAGAAACACCCATTCAGTCATGTCCCGCCCAGCTGCCGCTCGGTGAAAGAAAAGTGTAGACACAGGCTTTTTAGCTTACAAATTACTATTCTGTTTTTTTTTTTTTAATTATTATTAAAAGGCACATGGAGTTTAGTCCTGCCTTGGCCAGTGCATTCTGAAAGCATGTTTCGGTCTGTAGCCAACAATGCATGTTACTGCAGATCATATCTCTCCACACAAACTAAAGGTGCAGATGCCGACTTTTTTTTTTGAATCGCGCAGATCCGTTTTTTTTTTTTTTTTTTTTGGGGGGGGGGGCGTTGGAGTGTCCGATTGTAATTTCAAGGTGGATTCTGTATTAAAATGACTAAACAGGCAGGTGCCGTTGCAGTCCATGAGGCGTGGGGGGTGTGGGAGGAGGGCAGTGGATCGGGGGGCTGCGTGTGTTTGCACGGAAGCTTTACAATCAGTTTATTAAACTGTACATTAAATTTTGCGCGGCTTTCCGATTTGCTGTTTTCTTCTCGTGCTTGTACTCCCTGTGTTTCGTGGACTGTGGCGGCATTTGCTTATATGCAGAATTTGCTTTGATGAAGTTGTGGTCGGACGCTCCAATGCCACCCCTTGGGAAAGGAAGGCCGGATCTGCGCGATTCAGCCAGGCGCGCCGTTTGCATTATTAATAATTCCAATTCTAGAATTTTAAACTCAGAGGTTAACCGACTTTAACCGGCTAATGAGGCTCGGTGGTCGGTCAAGATTTTTTTTAGTTTTCGCCATCCCTACTTTCGACTTTTGCCGTTTTGTTCCCATTCTCACACGACACCATTCCAGCATAATAACGGGAAAGTTACGGTTTTCTGTGTGAGTGGAAATGGGGTAACGGAGTTTAAGCGCTTACATTCTGGCTCTGACGATACATTACACGTTCTCTCAACAACCTTTTTTTCTCTCTTGAAATTAAAACAAAACCATGCAGTTTGTCACTGTGAGCAGTGAGTGGTTATGTTTAAAACAGTGACTGAAGATAATTTCGATAGACTCAGTGGATAGTTTCAGACTGTTTTATCTCTGCTCTCTTTTCCCAGGTGTTTTTCATTATTTGACCACTAGTCAATAAGTTTCCAGGTTTTCCAGATTTGGCACAAATGATGATTCAACGTTTGCCCATGATGAATGTTTGTCCTCACAAACTGCATCTGTCAGTGTATTAAAAAAAAAAAAAATTCGTGGCAGATCCATGTGTAAATAATGTTCCTGATGCAGTGTGACGAGACTAAGGGCGTATTCACACCTATGTTGTTTGGTCCGGACCAAACGACCAAACGAACCAAATTTCCCTTGGTCCGGACCTTTTGGGTTGGTCTGAATACAAACCACTGAACTCTGGTCCGGACCAAACAAGCAGACCGAGACCGAGCTGCAAGGTCAGACTCGGTCCGGACCAAAGGAACCCTGGTGCGGACCTTTTGGAGGTGTGAAAGCAGACCGGACCTAATCCGACAGTTTTGCTTTTTTGTACCTCGGGAGCTCCCATCGTTTGTCGAGCATTATGGGAAACAGAGTCTTGACACTCCACCGCAAAGTGCAAACACTGTTTCGGTTGTCAAGGGAACCTTACAACAGTCGTTCAGTCATTCAGACCAGTGGTAGGCTAGACTACAGAGTACAAAAAATGAGTAGGGGGCAAACGTGGGCCGAGGAAGAAACGCGTACCCTTGTGGATATATGGGCAGATGTCCACATATCTGAGCTTTTGGAGAGAACACACAAAAATGCCGACGTGTTTGCTGTATTCAGTGAGAAAATGAAGGAGAAGGGGTTCACGCGCTCCCCAGAACAATGTCGGCTAAAAGTGAAGAAACTCCATCAGACCTACATTAAAATCAGGGACATTCTTTCAAAAAGTGGCGGTACTAGCGACGCAAAAAAGAAATTCATCTATTACGATGGATAAGGCGAATATCCCGACACATACCTCCTCCGTCTTGCGTGAAGAGCCAGAACTGTCACAACATGATGTGCGCTCATCAGCGCTATCCTCCGTAGCCGCCTTGCCCTTTGAAGTCGTCGTTGATAAATTACTTGTATAACAGCATAGTAATCGCACAATTGTGAAAACAGTAAAAACTGGAAAAAACATATAGCTTTGATGACATTAAAAAGAATAACAGCACGGAAAGCCTCCATGACTACTTTTGAACTTAACGCTTTGTGCGCGTGTCGTCTCTGACCAATAGCTGAACGACCTCAGGGCGTGTGGCTTTGTTGACAGATTTTGGTCCGCTTACTAAAATGTACAGTGTGAAAGCGAACCGCACCAAAATGAAAAAATAAAAAAAACATTTGGTTCGGACCAAAGCAAGTGAACTATCGAACTATCCTGGTCTGAATACACCCTTAGTTGTGATTTCATGTTGATGAAGTGAGGAGTCTGAACATGGACAGGAAGGAGACATGAAACTCTTTTACTCACCATAAACACTGACACTGAAAGTCCTGGATGAGAGACGTCCAGTAAGAACTTGTAATAAATAAACTCCAGAAAGGTTTCTGCTGATGTTCCTGATGGTTAAAGCTCCACTGATTCTGTCCAGCTGCAGTCGCTCTTTAAATCTCTCACTGATTTCTGTCACAGTTTCTCCTTTAAACACCTGACTGATCAATATCTTTTCCTCTCCTTTCTCAGGTCCATAGAAACACTGAATCTGAGCATCACTCTGAATTCCAGTTATCCCAGTATGGAGAGTTATAGTGGTTCCTTCCACTTCCTGCAGTGTGACCGTCTCGTCTCCAGCTGCACACAGTAAACCTGCATCACAGATTCAGAGTCAGCGTTACACTCCCAGATATGATCACATACAGTCCATTAAAACTTTACTGTGGTTCAGATTTGTCATTTCAGATGATGCTGTTTTTAACTCAGAAATGTGACAATATTACACTGCTGGAAATCTGATCTATTCTGCAAATATATTATCATATACTGCAGCAGTGCATCTATTACTAGATATGTTGCAATACAGCTAAACTACATACAGTACTTTGCAAAAGTATTCAAACCCCTTAAATGTCATGGGATTTGTCTGGATTATAAACACACACACACACACACACACACACACACACACACACACACACACTGCTCCAGCCAGTATGTTTATTGCAAACCCGTACGTTCTTTAAGTACATTTCAAAGTAAAAATTAATTATTTGTCAATAGATCTTTAACAAAATTAAAAAGTGAAAAACGCTGCTTGCAGAAGTATTCACCCCCTTCAGATTAGTATGTGGTCGACACCCCTTTGCTGCAGTAACAGCTGTAAGTGTGCTGGGGTCAGTGAATTTCCTACCACTGCAGGTCAGGGCGGTGTTTCCCGATAACGTTGCCCTTTAGGGCTAAAGAGAGAGCTGAGAGACTCTCTTAAGCAACAAACGTTGTCTCTGTACATGGTTTTCCCGAACTCACTCGTAAGAAGGAGTCTTGAGAGCAACATTACCGAGAGCGTCTTTGCAGTGCGAGTACTTGATATAGACGTTAGTAGTTGCTAAATCCAGTTGATGAGGTCACATGGCGTTCATTTTTAACCAAAAAACAATTAAAGTGTTTAATGCTGATACAACGTCTTAACATATTTTAAGCATTACATATATAATGTGGTAATTAATAATTGAAACTATTTTATGTTTGGGCAATTTTTTTTATTCCAAGTTCATTCTTAATTAAATGAACAAAAATTTGCAAGAAAGAATGAGCAAATAATAAGGTAAATAATTAAGTAAATCTTCCCCGTGCTTGCTCATTTCACTGTTAACCACCACCCCAATCAGGCAGTCATGATTATTTCAACTGTTATCCACAATGTCAAGTTGGTAATGTTCTCCCTTATGTGTGCAGGCGCAGAGAGAGAGAGAGAGAGAGAGAGAGAGAGGTTTTGATCTATGAGTCCCTAAGGAGGTTCAATTGACCTCCATATATAAGTATATGTTTCGCATGCTTCAGCAACTATTGGAGGCAGAATTTCCCAGATATTCGTGAGGCATAATCAAAGCCTAACACACTCACTCTCATGCACACACAGAATGTTAGAGGTTCAGAAATTTCTCATTTATGACACTAAATGAGAGAATCACTCACCTAATGGAGTTAAATTTGATGAAAATGTGGTGATATCAGTGTGACTAGGGTTGGGCGGTATCCAAATTCTGATACCTTTAAACTGTCTCTGTGTTTTCCCGGGGTATACGGTATTACCGAGAAAAAAATAATATTTTGTTTCGGCCTACTGTGTAATGTGCGCCTATACCGGCGGACCTTGTCCAGACCTGCGCCTATGCCTCAAATGTACTATTTAAAAGCAGCATAGTGAATTATGTGCATTGTGGTATGGATTAAGCAGCAAAGCGAATTTTGTGCATTGATGAATGGATTAAGAGATATTTCAAAGCATCACGCAACTCTTCCTTCATCTTGAAAATAGCATTCAACTGTCGTTTACACGTCTGCGTTGAAACGCCATTTGCAGCACTATTTCACCTACTCCATCAAAAAAAAGTACACGATGAGCAGGATCATACCCTTTCAAGCATGGGAAATAAAAAAAAGAAAAAGAATCAACCAACACCCAAGTCCGTTTAGACTGCGCGATAAACCATATTCTTCAGCGCAAATGAGGCGAACCTAATTCAAATGCGTGATAGCTGCACAAGGCAAAATCATATGGGCCCACGTCATGCCATGGCGGGGAAATTAATAATCAAATGGCCTTACCTTGCTTAAAACGTTGTCTTGATCACATAACTCCTTACAATTATTCCACTTAAATCCATACGGTTTAACACACCCAACAAAGATAGCAAGCGCATTGCTAATTCCCACCAGAAACCTAACAGTTTACGCTATGATGTTTTCTTCCGTTTCTTCAGTAGATGACATTTCAAACGTTTATTACCCACATCCCAAATGTCATACGTTATATTATTTTACCTTGTTGTTACTCATGTAACCTACTCAAAACACAACTCATTGGAGAGATCTCGTGGAAGTGGAGTACCCCAGGCTATGGGGTGCCTTAGGGGACATATTAGATTTTTCGTTTGGTTTGAAACCAAAATACTGCCACACTGCCGATGTTGTATTTTTTTTTTTGCCACTAACTCGTTATCTTGACTTGCCATCTTTCAACCGCGGTCTCAGTCTCTTTTTTTTTAGATAGGACAGTATAGAGAGACAGGAAATGAGCGGGGGAGAGAGAGAGAGACGGGATCGGGAAATAACCTCGGGTCGGAATCGAACCCGGGTCCCCGGATTTATGGTACGGTGCCTTAGCCATCTGAGCCATGACACCCCCGGTCTCAGTCTCTTGCGAAGCTTTCTGTCAGACTGCAAATGTCACGCAGGGTTGCTATGGTAACAACAAACAACCCTGCACGCGATGAGAACTTCTTTAGGAAATTGATAGAATTAGTGAAAATACGATCACACAGTTATTCGGGATGATCTTCAATTTATTATTTTATATTATGACCTCATGTACTCCATATTTATTTAGATATTATATATTTTTTTAAAATGACGGTAATGAGACCGATACCGTTGGTACTTTTGGATACCTCGGGATACCTTCTTACCGTAATACCGCCCAACCCTAAGTGTGACATTACGATATCCATACGTAATTCCATAACATATCAAAATATATTCATCATGTTTTGCGGATATTTATTTACAAGTACATTGAGTTAAATATTAATGTACAAGAAGAATAATTTAACACTGGCAGCAGATTCAACACCAGTCTCCCCTGTTGACTGTGAGATTCCCTCGGAGGCGCCTGCGAATTCTGTGTATTTGGCTGTGATTGTGTCGCTCTTTGTTTTGAAAGAGTGGTCCGGGTCTCTCGTAAATTCAGAGCAAACTAAGGCCAAGTTTACATTAGACTGTATCTGTCTCGTTTTCTTTGCAGATGCACTGTCCGTTTACATTAAAACGCCTGGAAACGCCGGGAAAAGGGAATCCGCCAGGGTCCACGTATTCAATCTAGATCGTGTCTGGTCCGGTGCTGTGTAAACATTGAGAATACGCGGATACGCTGTGCTGAGCGTCGTCATTGGACAACGTCACTGTGACATCCACCTTCCTGATTCGCTGGCGTTGGTCATGTGACGCGACTGCTGAAAAACGGCGCGGACTTCCGCCTTGTATCACCTTTCATTAAAGAGTATAAAAGTATGAAAATACTGCAAATACTGATGCAAATACTGCCCATTGTGTAGTTATGATTGTCTTTAGGCTTGCCATCCTTCCACTTGCAAGTGGTAAGTGACGCGCATACCCGATATGCACTGAGAGCACACACACAGCGGCTCAGTCCCGAATTACTGCTCGTGCGCTTCACTCGCGCGCTCTGTGAGCTGCGCAGGGCCGGAGTGCGCACCCTCCAGAGGGCACTCGCTGTTCAGGGCGGAGTGATTTGGAGCGCAGGATGCCTGCGGAGCCGAGCGTATCCATGTATTGGCGTTGCTGTGTGCACGCGAATCGTGTATTGGCGTTGCTGTATGCACACTAATCGTTTTAAAAACGTTAATCTGATGATCCGCTGATACGGTCTAATGTAAACCCCACCTAAAGGACTACTTGGGATACAATGTTGTTCGGGAAAACCACGTTAGCTTTGAGATGGATCTCAGGAGGTAATTAAAGACACTCTTGGCCTTAAGAGGCTTTCGGGAAACCCACCCCAGAGATTCTCACTGATTCAGATCTGGATGTTGACTTTGCCACTGGAGAAAATTCATCTTTTTGTTTTGAACCACTCCTGCATTGCTTTGGTCTTGTGTTTGGGACTGTTGTCCTGCTGGAAAAAGTTTAATCCAAGCTTTAGGTGGGGTTTTTTTTGTTGTTTTATTTTGTTTGTTTTTAAGCAGACTGTTCTCTTTAAATAGCCATTCTTTCTTCAATTTTGAAAAGAAGCTCAGGTTCAGTAGATCAAAAGTGTCCCTTGAGCATGATGCTGCCACCACCAGACTTCGCTGTAGGGATTGTGTCGCGCTATGAAATACAGTATCTAGATCTTGGTCTCATCACACCAAAAAAAAAAGAACCACACCTTCACTGGGTTGATCTTGTGCAATGATTTCTTTGTAGCCACACGTCCCATACAGTCCTCAGTTACACAGAGCTCCTGAAATGGTTGTGTGGTGCACCTTCACTCCACTCTTAGCCACTGGACTCTGTAACTCCTTCAGGGTGACTGTTGGCCTCACTCAGTACGTTTACATGCACATCCAAATCAAGCTACTGTCGGTAATCGAGCAAAGGGTCCCAGCAGGGGTGCCAGAGAAATCCAATCCTACATGCAACTGTGAAATCGAGCTATTGTGTGAGGTGCATTGTGCACCCGAGCCACAGGTGGCGCTACATGCCCCATCGTGTTGGTACACTTCCGGTTGTCGTCATGAAGAAGAGCTATAGTGTTGCCAGATACTGCTGACGTTTTCCAGCCCAAAACATGTTCAAATCCGCCAAAATGCACTTAAAATCTGGCAACACTGGCAGTTCCGTGTTCAAGCTGTTAGGCTTGCTCTAACAGACTGTATGGCTACAAACTGTCCTGCGCAGACCATTGTTTTGTAAGACAACTTATTTTGCACAATTGTATATTTTTCTAAAGTCCATTTTTTGCTTACAATTTAACTTATGTCTTAATAAACACACAAAGTTCAATTGTTTTGTTTTTATTGACATTCTTCAGATGTTGGACATACACACACACACACACACACACACTGTATATACACACGCACACACATATATACACACACACACACAAATACAATGACTTGTTTATGTACACAATTCACAGCTATGCAACAGCTGTACAGATGTATTTGGTGATACAGTAAGTGAGCTAAATTTTAACAGTGCAAACAATGCCACAAAAAGAAAAGATTCATGCCGTTCTCATGATTCGTTGTCATGCCGACCGAGGCTGTTGTGTTTCCCGCTTGTGGTCTCATCACTCGTCACTTCCGGAAGGGGCAGTAAGGAGCTCGACTACTAGCTCGATGGGGTTTACATGCACTAAGTAGCTCGGCAGAAATCGCATAATCTAGGTCGTGTAGCTCGATTCCGAGAAATCAAGTTCGGTTCAATTTCAGCCGAATTAAGGTGTATACATGGCATTTTGAACTTTGATTTCAGTCAAGCAACGGCAGAAATTCGATTCTCTCTATGTGCATGTAAACGCACTGACTGTGGCTTCTCTCACTCCTCTCTGTTTTGAGGGAAAGCCTTGTCTAGTTCGTGCTTGTGTGGTGTGATGCAGCTTCTACTTCCTCAACACTGATCTGACTGGGATGCCCAACCTTTCAGATATAATTTTACACCTTTATTCCTCAGTTATGAAATTCTCTTGCCTGATCTTTAGCTTCCTCAGAACGCTACTTAGTCTGCATTTTCACTCCTTTCCTTCAGACTGAACTGAATTAATTTTGACTGAAAATTCACTGGAAGCGAACGAGCACTGGAGTTTGCAATAAAAATACTGAGAGGAAGAACATGTTGAATTATTATTTATTTATTATTAACTTAATAATAATAAATAATATTCAGCAAACTGAATCACGCATCGTGACAGCTGACTCTTCCTCAAAACAAAGTTCACTTGTGTCTATCGAAAATTTTGTTTTCCTGGACTGGTTCCCGTATAAAATTAATCCTACCGAGCGTCAGAGACATTGACTGACTGTATGCTCACTCTGCGCTAAGAGAGCAGGGAACCAGTCTAAAGTAGCTCGTCTCATTTCACAGGAAATGCAATAAAAAGTTTTATTCATCAACACGACAATATATAAAAGTACAAAAAATATTTTGAGGAAACCATTCAAATTTCCTTGGTTTTGGTTGTAATTTGTTGAAGTATGCACGTTCGAGTGTACTGGAAAAGAGGCTCAGAGGGGTCCACATAATGACATAATTATTGGCTAAGGGCGACGAGGGTCAAGGACATCGTGTGCCAGCAGCGTGGTTGAAACAGGCAGGTCTCAATTTTGGAACTTTTGTATTACGTTAATAAACGATATCACTGAATAACATTCCTTACCTCTAACCAGTATATACGAGGCTAAGTCAAAAAGTTCGAAGACACGTTATAATTTCAAAAAAGGTGTGAAAGACATCCCCCAGAATTCTACAAAGAAGGAATTCTCCGATGGAAACACCGCTTGCAGAAGTGTTTAGACTTGTATGGAGGATATGTAGAGAAATAGGTTTGTTATTTTTAGAAATAAAGATTTTTTTTTTCAATTTGTCTTAACTTTTTGACTTACCGTACCCTTGTGTGTGTGTGTGTGTGTGTGTGTGTGTTATACAGTACCAGTCAAAAGTTTGGAAACCCCTTCAAATTCGCTGTTTTTTCTTTATTTTAATTAACTAAAAGACACTGTGTCTTAAAGTAATGACTGACTGTTATTTCTCTTTACTTAGTTGAGTGGTTCTTGACATAATATGGATTACTACAGTTGTCGAACAGGGCTATTTACTGTATTTTTATTATTTACTCTTTACTGGTTGATGGTGTCAAATGCATTAAGAAGGCAAGAAACTCCATTTTTGACAGACACACCTGTTAATTGAGAAGCATTCCAGGCGACGAACTATGAAATAACATATGGAATTGTATGGTAAACAAAAAAGCGTTAAAAAAAAAGTCTCATCTTTTAGATTCTTCAAAGTCGTCACTATTTACCTTGATAACAGCTTTGCACACTCTTGGCATTATCTGAACCAGCTTCATGAGGTCGTCGCCTGGAATGCTTCTCAATTAACAGGCGTGTCTGGTCAAAAATGGAGTTTCTTGCCTTCTTAATGCATTTGACACCATCAACCAGTAAAGAGTAAATAATAAAAATACAGTAAATAGCCCTGTTCGACAACTGTAGTAATCCATATTATGTCAAGAACCACTCAACTAAGTAAAGAGAAATAAGTCAGTCATTACTTTAAGACACGAAGTGTCTTTTAGTTAATTAAAATAAAGAAATAACATTGAATTTGAAGGGGTTTCCAAACTTTTGACTGGGACTGTATAAATAAATAAATAAATAAATAAATAAAGATTACAAAAAATTTAAAAATAAACTGCATTCGGTCCTCTCCAAAATAAAATAAAGCTCTGGGCAAGTGGAATTGTGTTTTGGGCAGGTATGTTTTGGGTGCTGCTTGCCAACTGGGCAAGTAAGGCTGGGAGATTTTATTTCAGGGACTGGATAGCATGGGGTTATATTATACATCAATGGCTTATTCAGCCAATTCTCTTAGAGTTTCTAAATTAATTTAAAGATATTGTGAAACTGCAATACATTCTATTTACCACATTAATCCTCTGTAGCAATTTTTGACTTTTGTTTTATACACATGAAAATGTAAATTGCTTTGCATTGTTTATGATTCAGAAATTTTAAAAAGGAGTTTATTCAGTCATAATTTTTTCTTCATTAAAATTTTATTGTAAATATTCTGAGAATCTAATGTAGGGTGAGGCTATTGTACCTTTATTATGTAACTTTAAATGATTAGTTAAGGTACAGCAGTATTCCTGAAGGTAATTGTGTTCCTAAAATCATTTTTAAAGGTAAACTGCATTCAGGTTACCATGGAAATAAATACAAGCTAAATGTGCAATAGACTGTAAAAGATTAATTTAGGGTATATTAAGCTGTGAAGAGTTTTGGAGAGAATCAGCCCAGTGACAAGGGAGAAAAAATCATTTTGTCCTCTTTCCTAACAGAAAAAAAGCACACTGCAGTCCTGTAAAATAGCATGAAAGCTGTTTTTCAGTGGAATGATTCCACACCATCACTGGAGTATCACAGTTCACATGCAGTTCCAGTACATTAGACCTTTAGCAGATGTTCCTATCCAGAGAGACTTACAGCTTACCCTGAGGAGCAGTGAGGAGTTTGGTGCCTTGCTCAAGTTCAAGAAAATATATTCAACACACCAAGGATATGAATCTTAGAATCAAGCTTCTGTTACAGAGCTAAGGGGTACTAGGGTTATTAAATATCCATTTTCACCTTCTTCATGACTAACTTACTTCCTCAGACTGTTTATTTACAGAGAGTTCCTACTGTTGTGAAGCAAAGACTGAGACTTACAGCAAAACAGGAAAAGAAGAGTCCAGAGAATAGTTTTTCCTGGGAAAATATTCACCACAGTTTCATTTTCAGCCATAATTTGGGTTTTTCAGTCCACCATTTTTCCTGCTGTCTGTCCTTCACTTCAGTTTGTGAAGAATTCAGTGCTGGAAGAGAGTCGGCATGTGTTGGGGGAGGGGAGCTGATGGGTGTGTTATGGAAGGGTCTTAAAGGAACAGTCCACCGTACTTCCATAATGAAATATGCTCTTATCTGAATTGAGATGATCGGATGATAATGGAATACTTGAATGATCGGATGATACACGGACCCTGCTCCGTACCTGTCCGAGCTTTGCGCGACCTCCCAGTCAGTCAGACACAGTCAGATGCGCTGTCACTCCTGTTAGCAATGTAGCTAGGCTCAGTATGGCCAATGGTATTTTTTAGGACTGTAGTTAGATGCGACCAAACTCTTCTGCGTTTTTCCTGTTTACATAGGTTTATATGACCAGTGATATGAAACAAGTTCAGTTACACAAATTGAAACGTAGCGATTTTCTATGCTATGGAAAGTCCGCACTATAATGACAGGCGTACTAACACCTTCTGCGCGCTTCGGCAGCGCATTGTCAATGCGCTGCCGAAGTGCGCAGAAGGTGTTAGTACGCCTGTCATTATAGTGCGGACTTTCCATAGCATAGAAAATCGCTACGTTTCAATTTGTGTAACTGAACTTGTTTCATATCACTGGGGCTGGCCGGTGGAACAGCGCACAGCACGCCTCCTCCCCCTGCTAATGGGCGAGGCGCAGCTGGCTGCGCTACAGCTCCCCGCCGACAGCCGGCTGGTCTATGCAGACCTGCGCCAGGCTGTCCTCCAGCGTGTGGGGCGCACCCCTGAACAACAATGCCAGGGCTTCCGCGCTCTACGCCTAGAGGAGGTCGGCCGGCCATTTGCATTTGGCCAGCAACTCCTGGATGCCTGACGGCGGTGGCTGAGGGCTGACGATCGCAGGTCTCCTCCTCTCTCTCTCTCCCCCCCTCCCCTTCTGTGTCTCGTCCTCGCCCCGTTCCCCCACCGCGGAGGCGGGGGCTGGCTCCACCCCAGCCGGCCCGCCGCACCCGCAGTGCCCTCCCATTTCCTGCTTCTGTGTCTGTCCCCCCCCAGGTGAGTGAGCCCCAGAGCACCGGTGCAGAGAGAAAGCCCGGGCCGGTTTGCTGGCGCTGCTGGGAGCCAGGGCATCTCCAGCATCAGTGCTCGGCAATGGAGGTGGGCGCGGTGGTCCAGATCCCCGACGCACCAGGGACCACCCTCGATCGGGCCAGAGCATATCGCAAACCAGTGAGTGTCCAAGGGGATACATATCAGGTTTTGGTGGACTCCGGCTGTAATCAGACCTCAATCCACCAAAGCCTGGTGCAAGACGAGGCATTGGGGGGAGCACAATTACTGAAGGTGTTGTATGTGCACGGGGATGTTCACAACTACCCTTTAGTGTCGGTCCACATTGTATTTCGAGGGAAGAAATTTAGTGTAAAGGCGGCAGTTAATCCTCGCCTTACCCACTCGATAATTTTGGGGACTGATTGGCCAGGATTTCGGGAGTTAATGACTCATTTAGTGAAGAGTGGGTCCTGCCGTAGTTCAGCAGGGGGAGGTCCCGGTGTGGCATTGGCGGGAGCAGCTGTCACAGAGCCGTCTATGTCTTCTCCGCGTCAGAGTGAGGAGCAGCAGGCTCCTCCTCCCTCTCTCAGGGAATCCCTCGTGGATTTCCCATTAGAGTGGTCGCGAGATGCATGCGTTTGACCAAGTGAGAGTAATCTGGCCAAACGCTACCCTGTCCTTCCCCTATTTCTCCATTATGAAGGATAGATTATACCGAGTGACGCAGGACACTCAGACTAAGGAGCCGATCACACAACTTTTGATCCCAAAGAGCCGCCGGGAATTGATATTCCAGGTGGCTCACTTTAATCCCATGGCTGGACACTTGGGGCAGGATAAGATAATGGTCCAGTTCTATTGGCCAGGGATTCGCGGCGATGTCCGTAGGTGGTGTACGGCATGCCGCAAATGCCAGTTAGTAAATCCAGCGGCCATTCCAAAAGCGCCTTTGCGAGACCCCGTTCGAAAGAATTGGGATGGATCTCATCCAGCCATTAGATCGGTCAACACGAGGGTATCGCTTTATTTTAGTTCTGGTGGACTATGCAACGCGATACCCGGAAGCAGTGCCTCTTCGCAGTATCTCAGCACGTAGTATTGCGGAAGCACTCTTCCACATCATCTCCCAAGTCGGAAGCCCCAAAGAGATTCTGACTGATCAAGGCACTTCGTTTATGTCACACACACTGCGTGAACTGTATGGGTTACTGGGAATTAAGCCGATCCGCACCAGCATTTATCACCCACAAATGGACGGTTTAGTCGAACGGTTCAGTCGCACCCTCAAGAACATAATTAAAAAGGTTGTACGCGAGGACGCACGCAATTGGGATAAATGGCTCAAACCCCTGTTATTCGCAGTGCGAGAGGTCCCACAAGCCTCCACAGGGTTCTCCCCATTCGAATTATTATATGGGCGTAAGCCACGCGGCATCCTAGATGTACTGCGGGAAAATTGGGAGGAGGGACCTTCACCGAGCAAAAATGAAATTCAATACGTTATCGATCTGCACGCAAAACTCCACACACTCACACACCTAACCCAGGAGAATTTGCAGCAGGCCCAAGAACGGCAAATCCACCTGTATGACAGGGGTACGCACCTTAGGGAGTTCGCACTGGGAGATAAAGTACTCATACTGTTGCCCACGTTGAGCTCCAAATTGATTGCCAAGTGGCAAGGACCCTTTGAGGTCACATGGTGAGTCGGGGACATTGACTATGAAGTGAGGCGAACGGACAGGGCTGGGGTGCTACAAATTTACCACCTCAATCTGCTCAAGCTCTGGAACGAGGAGGTCCCCGTGGTGTTGGTGTCATTGGTTCCGGAGAAGGCGGAGCTGGGGCCAGAGGTTCAAAAGGGAACATTGACATCGCTTACCTCTCCGGTCCCCTGTGGAGACCACCTCTCCCCGACCCAACTCACAGAGGTTGCCCAGTTGCAGACCGACTTTTCGGATGTGCCCGGCCACACCCGCCTCATAGAACACCACATTGAGACGCCCCCGGGGGTGGTAGTGCGCAGCCACCCTTACAGGCTACCCGAACACAAGAAAAAGGTGGCTCAGGAAGAACTCGAGGCCATGCTCAACATGGGCATCATCGAGCAGCCCCACAGTGACTGGAGCAGCCCCACAGTGACTGGAGCAGCCCGGTGGTCTTGGTTCCCAAGGCTGATGGGTCAGTCCAGTTCTGTGTGGACTATAGAAAAGTCAATGCGGTGTCTAAATTTGATGCGTACCCAATGCCTCGTATTGATGAGTTGCTGGATCGACTAGGCACAGCTCGCTTTTATTCGACACTGGATTTGACAAAGGGTTATTGGCAGATCCCCTTGACTCCACTCTCCCAAGAAAAAATGGCCTATTCCACACCATTTGGCTTACACCAATTTGTCACACTTCCTTCTGGGCTGTTTGGGGTGCCCGCTACATTCCAGTGGCTTATGGACAGGGTCCTCTGCCCCCACGCCACCTATGCAGCCGCATACTTAGACAACATTATAATCTATAGTAATGACTGGCCGCAGCATCTGCAAAACCTGAGGGCCGTCCTCAAGTTGCTGAGGCAAGTGGGTCTCACGGCCAACCTGAAGAAGTGTGCGATTGGGTGGGTGGAAGTACGGTATCTGGGCTTCCACTTGGGCAATGGGCAGGTGCGTCCCCAAATTAATAAGACAGCAGCGATTGCGGCCTGCCCGAGGCCCAAGACCAAAAAGGGGGTGAGACAGTTCCTGGGGCTGGCTGGCTACTATCGTAGGTTTATACCTAATTATTTGGACGTCACCAGCCCGCTGACTGATCTCACTAAAAAGGGGGCACCAGATCCGGTCCAGTGGATGGAGCAATGCCAGTGGGCTTTCTCTGAGGTGAAGGCTGCACTGTGTGGGGGGCCACTGTTACACTCCCCTGACTTTTCTCTCCCCTTTATGTTGCAGACGGACGCGTCGGACAGTGGGCTGGGGGGCTGTTCTGTCCCAGGAGGTGGAGGGGGAGGATCGCCCCGTGCTGTACATCAGCAGAAAGCTGTCGGTACGTGAGGGGCGCTACAGCACGATAGAGTGCCTAGCCATCAAGTGGGTCGTCCTCGCCCTCCGCTACTACCTGCTGGGACGCCCTTTCACCGTCTGTTCAGACCATGCATCCCTCCAGTGGCTCCACCGCATGAAGGATGCCAACACCCTGACAGACTACAGTATGTTCAGAACTCAGCTGCCAGAGTCCTAACCCGCACTAAGTTGTGGCAACACATCACCCCTGCACTCAAACAGCTTCACTGGCTCCCAGTCAAATCACGTATCTCATACAAAATTCTGCTCCTCACCTACAAATCCCTCCATGTACTTGCCCCACAGTACCTCTCTGACCTTCGCCACCCCCAGTCTAGGTCCCTGCAGTCCTCTGCCAAGGACCAGCTCTCCATCCCCCGTACCAGGCTGCGGACCATAGGGGACAGAGCCTTCTGTGTCGCTGCCCCCACTCTCTGGAACAGTCTACCACTCCACATATGCCATGCCCCCACACTGATGTCTTTCAAAAAGCATCTTAAAACACACATGTTCACTGAGGCCTTTGGTCTCTAACTGACCCCCCCATTTCCTCCTGTAAAGCAACCTTGGGTACCTTGAAAGGCGCTATACAAAACTAAGTTGTTGTTGTTGTTGTTATTATTGTTATTATTATTATTATTATTATTAACGTGTGGATCACCTGTTGGTATCTGGCACTCCAGCCCTTTGACTTCAAGGTGATCCACAGGCCGGGGGCACAGATGGTCGTGGCGGACTTCCTCTCCTGTCAAGGGGGGGGGGGGGAGTCGGCTGCAGGCCGGACGGCTCCCTGGCCTGAGTCGGGCGGTGGGGGTATGTGGCAGCGGGGACGTGGTCAAGCGTCGGTCTGTGACCGGAGGGCGGAGTCAGGGAAGGTAAGTGGCAGAATCACTGCACCTGATGTCAGTTAACCTGTGTTTGTGTGTCTTCCCCAGTGACCGTGCCCTATATAACGAGAGAGAGAGCAGAGGAAGGGAGCTCTCTCCCCAACCAGACAACTGATGTGTGCGCGCATGTCTGTGTGACTGGGAAGAGTGAAAAGGCTGAAAATAAAGAGTTTTTTTGAAACTCAGCTCTGGCCTGCCGTACTTCTGTGCTCCGCCCACCCGCTCAAAGTCCTACACTTACTTTCAACATAAATTTTTATTTATATGACTGGTCTATAGCTGTCAAAGGCACGCACTCAGGGCTGGCTGGCTCAGCAGGACAGCTCGAATGGCAACTTTGCGGTCGATTTTTAACTTTCAAAAATATATATTTTTAAATTCCCATTTATGCAGCATACAAGAGTCGAGGATGGAGATACTATCCACTCAGAAATTTATTTAAAAATAAAGGTTCTGCATATATTCTTTAAAGAAATCACTTAAAATGTATTACTTTTAAAAAATAATATAAAAAGAAATTTTGTGTATCAGAAAGGTTTTCCTCCAAAATGGAAGACACATTAAGTTTTGCACAACAGCTGGAATAACATTGCCATTTTATTCAAATTCACATGTTTTTGGTTGTCACTTTAAGGTGTAATTAATGGATATTTTCAGATGCTGAGAATAAGTCCAGATAAACTTATACTGGAATGAAGGGATTCTGTAAATGTGGATTTAAGAAGGTAAGTGTTCAGGGCTTTCTGTGACTGATAGCTAGACATCAGGCTGTGCATCAAACTCCAATTTGCATCTTTCAACAAAATCTTGTTGTGAGAAATCATTTGCATTTAAAATACCGGTACACTGGTTATGAGGTTAGGCATGGTGGTGTGGTGGTTAGCGCTGTTGCTTCACAGCAAGAAGGTCCTGGGTTCGAGCCCAGCAGCCGACGAGGGCCTTTCTGTTTGGAGTTTGCATGTTCTCCCCGTGTCTACGTGGGTTTCCCCCACAGTCCAAAGGCATGCAGCTCAGGCTAATTGGTGGCTCTAAATTGACCGTAGGTGTGAATGTGAGTGTGAATGGTTGTTTGTCTCTGTGTCAGCCCTGCAATGACCTGGTGACTTGTCCAGGGTGTACCCCGCCTCTCGCCCATAGTCAGCTGGGATAGGCTCCAGCTTGCCTGCGACCCTGTACAGGATAAGCGGCTACAGATAATGGATATACACATCTCCATTATGAATGGATGGTTTTGAGTTTCCTGTGTTTGAATGGAAAACTGGGAAGAGTTCTGATTATTCCAGGACTTTATGGTGTGTGTGTGTGTGTGTGTGTGTGTGTGTTAGATCAAACACTGATGAGAAAAATAATAAGACCACCAGTGAAGTGTCACCTAAATGTCTGTTTTTATCCTGCCGACTGTATTTCCTGGACTAAACTGTTGTCAACTGAAGACCTTGAAATAAAAAGAATCCACAAGAGCTCTGACCCAGATAAAACATACCACAGAGATGAAAAGATTAAAATAAGCATGTTTGAGGTTTTCCTGTATAGTTCATTTAAACAATGTGAGAATCCTTTATCAAATCAATCAGCAATAACTGAGATTGTTTGAACTTGTTCATAATGCACTGAGCAAACAGAAGGTTTTTTGGTTTTATTTTTGTTTTTAATTTAATTTGTCACATAGATCACATAGTTTGTGACAGGGCAAGGCCCCAGTTGATTTTCAACCCCTTTGCTTTGGAATAGATTTTTTACACTGGATGCCCTTCCAGATGCAGCTCGCCCCAATCTTTCTGGGCTTGGGACCGGCACAAAGTATGCACTAGCTTGCGCAAGCCTAGTGGCTGGGTATTTTTACCTAACCTGCATGTCTTTGAACTGTGGGGAAACCAGAGCACACCCACACAGATACATGGAGAACATGCAAACTCCACACAGAAAGGCCCCTGTCGGCCATGAGGTTCAAACCCGGAACCTTCTTGCTGTGAAGCAATCGTGGTAACGACGACACCACCCACCATGCTGCTGTTTTTATGTGAAACAGCATGTGACGATGTGTATTATATACTTTTTAAATTTGTATTTTTAATAAACGTATGGTATTTTTTTCTGATTTGACTGTCAGTAATTATTGTATCAATCCTGTTGTAGGAAGTTCAACACTGGACTGGACTCCTGTCTCGATCCTGATGTTTGTCCATCCTCAGCTAAACGTTACATTACATGTGGGTAACACGCCAATTTCACTTCACTCTGTATTTATAACCAGAAATATCATGCTTGCAAATACTGAATAAAAAACTTTATGGACTGAATGATGTGTCATTTTTATATGTGATGTTTTAAAACGAGTGTAATGAGGTTCTAGACAAAAAAAATACTCAATGACTCGACTGGTTCTCAATAAACACATTAACACTTGAGCACAATAATCACTTCAGAGGTACTTCCAGAACTTCACAGGGAAAAACAAATGTAAAGTCGATGATTTTTGCTGTCTGGTCGTCCATTACCACTTCCCTTTTACTGTGTGCGTGAGACAGAGAGAAGAACACTGAGAACCAACCACAAACTTCTGCAACAACCATGACAAATGTCACTGTTCTGTTATTTCCTTTCTTTTAGTTGAATGATTTTGGAGGTTGTGTGTTATAAAGATGGGGCCACTGAAGAGTTGTCAGTATTAATGTTAAACATTGTAGTACCTGATGCTTGTTAAAGGTAAAATCACACCTCAGTTCTGTAGATTTGTGTCTCATCAGCTAAGAATCAGGTGAATTAATTCAACAGTGTCCAGGTCAAATGATGCGTACATTATGACATCAGTATTAAAGCTGGTATTTGATAGAATTTTTATAGAAATGGATAATTATTGGTATTTGGATGTTGTACAGATGAGAAGATTATAAATAGTTTGATGCTTTGGTCAGTAAGAACAGAGAAACAGTGAAAACATCAGATGCAGAGAGTATTTGAGACTTCGCAGGCAGTTTTAATTTCCTCTGTGAGTCCTGTATTGTGCTGGAGAACCTAATGCACCATCCCTCCATTTCCCATTATCCACAAATCAATATAATGACCATATCAAATGCTTTTAAGATCTAAAAAGCCTGTGTGACTGGAAGCAGTAAAAACCCACCATGCACCAGAATAGCCGGAGGAACACAAAACTATAGCTGGTGAATATTACCAAGAAAACTAGTTAGCAAAACTAGAGGGCAGATTTAGCTGGGGAAGCCATGGCATAAAGGTTAGAGATAGAACCATGGGCCCAAAGGGTTGCTGGTTCAATTCCCTGGATCGGCAAGAAAAATCCATGGCTGAATGCCCTTGAGCAAGGCACCTAACCCCCAACTGCTCCCCAGGTTGTGTGTGTGCACATGCGCTCATTGTATGTTACTCTGGATAAGAGCGTCTGCTAAATGCCTGTAATGTAATGTAATGGAGAGAGAATTGTATGGAAGGTGTAGGACTGAAGGGAGTCTTTTAGTGACTCAGGCCCTGAATCTGTATCCTGATGATTTCTGTGAAGATTCTCAATCATCCAGGTCATAGTAAACTGTGGGTGGTAGAAATGGGCAACTGGACTTGCTTGAAGATTCTTGAAAACGTTTCACCTCTCGTCCAAAAGGCTTCCTCAGTTCTGTCTAACTAATAGGGAGTATCAGATATTTATCCTCTCCTGGATCAGAATCAGAATTCTGATTACCAGCTCATCTAAGGTGTCATTGAGGCATCATGTTGGTGTGGGTCACTGGAGGCTGGGTGTGAACGGCGAGTCATTAGGGTGATCAAAGGATTGTCCGTTAGGGTGATAAATAAAAGCGGAGCCACTGCTTAACCATCTTGCGCCAACGTGCGCAGCTGGTATCCAAAGTGTTTTAGTAGACAGAATGTCCAAAATTAAAAGTTAGTTTTCAACTGTTCAGCTAAAAAAAAAGTTATTAAAACAATTGTGTTGTTGAAATTATGTGTTATAATTAAAAACTGATACAGGTGGATGAAAGAGTGATAGTGTGATAAAGTACTATACTAGTACTACTGAGTGATAAGAAGTCCTAGTGAATGCTTGATAAGTAGACAATAATAAATAATTAGGTGTATTTTTCGGCATGTGCTGCGCACGCACTATGACTCAAAATAATAGTACCGGCAAGAAATAAAAGTTACTTTCACCCCTGCAAGATGACTTGATTGTGAGTCTTTCTTGAGCGTAAGTAAAAATGATTTCTACAATTTGCATAAACTGCTGCTTCAACAACCTATGCCCCCCTCCTGGAACCTGTGCCCCTCCTTTGCCACCCTATAAGGAAAAATCTCTGGAGCCGCCACTGCCATTCACACTCACATTCACACCTACGGTCAATTTAGAGTCGCCAGTTAACCTAACCTGCATGTCTTTGGACTGTGGGGGAAAACGGAGCACCCGGAGGAAACCCACGGGGACACAGGGAGAACATGCAAACTCCGCACAGCAAGGCCCTTGCCAGCCACGGGGCTCAAACCCGGACCTTCTTGCTGTGAGGCGACAGTGCTAACCACTACGCCACCATGCTGACGGCTTATCTTTCATTTTTAATGAATTTCAAAAAAGAACCTTTTTTTTTTAAATCCAGCCACATCACCACATGGTTTAGGTTCTAGACAGAAGATCTCAGAGAGAGAGAGCGCATGTCTGAGCAAGCATTTAACTTCAATTAAAAACACTACACTGTTAGTGATAACACACTCCTGCATGACCACGCCCTGTAACATTCTCTCTCTTCATGCAGCAGTATGAGACCCTGAAAATGTATTTAATACCACCGAGAAAGCAATCACAGGTTTACCTCTACCTCAGGTTATCATGTCTGAAAATGATCCAGAAACAGAAATCCCCAGCAGATGTTTGGGGATAATGATGAATGAGTCAGTTACAAATAATAACTGACGCTTTTCACCTGCTTCCTGTTTTCCCAAACAGCCAGCTGGAACATGTTGAGAGATTGTTTCCCACCATCAGTTCCATACTTTCGTTTTTTGTGTCTGGGCTTGTTGCTTTCATATTAGAAGTTAAGAAATGAGTTACATGACCAAACAACTTACCTAAAGATTATAATGAGCCTGGCGGCACGGTGGTGTAGTGGTTAGCACTGTCACCTCACAGCAAGAAGGTCCGGGTTCGAGCCCCGGGGCCGGCGAGGGCCTTTCTGTGTGGAGTTTGCATGTTCTCCCCGTGTCTGTGTGGGTTTCCTCCGGGTGCTCTGGTTTCCCCCACAGCCCAAAGGCATGCAGATTAGGCTAATTGATGGCTCTAAATTGACCGTAGGTGCGAATGTGAGTGTGAATGGTTGTCTGTGTCTATGTGTCAGCCCTGTGATGACCTGTCAACCTGGTGACTTGTCCAGGGTGTACCCCACCTCTCGCCCATAGTCAGCTGGGATAGGCTCCAGCTTGCCTGCGACCCTCTACGGGATAAGCGACTACAGATAATGGATGGATGGATGGATGGATATAATGAGCCTTGTATAAAACGGGAATAATCGCTTCAAACAAACTCCGACACAAAATCTTTTCGTGCCGAGTGATACCACCCTCTAATGATTCAGCAAACACATCTGACCAGTTTTTGCAGTTGAATGAGGGTAGTGATGTGGTTTTCTCGTCTGTCACTGCTTCCCCAAATGGCCAACAGTTGAACACGATTCTAATCCTCATTTGTATTTGCAAACAAGAAATATTTAAATAGTCTGCTCATTCTCAAAAGCACCATTAAAAACTATAACAATGGTCTGTTTCACATTCTCTCATATAATTATACAGTAACAGGAAGCATGATCAGGAGCTGAAAACCCTCTTCATGATAAAGACTGGATTTTACAGAATTTTCATGTCGTTATTAAAAAAAAAAGGCGGGAGAAGAGAACACTCGCTAAACTAGTTTTCCATGTGGGTGCGAAGAGCTGTTTACAGACACAACATTTTAGCTGCAGGGAATAACCGTGTGACAGAAATGAGAAAGGACCACAGCAGACGTCTTCAGAAACGATAAAACAAGTTCTAAAAAGATGACAAAGTTTCTTGTTTATAAAAAACACACTGAAATTTTATAGAATCTGAAGTTACCCAATTCCCTCCTGTACACATCATGCTGAGCCTCTTCTGATGAGCGCTTCTTACATACAAAGTTGCTTTGTTATTGATTTATGGTACAAAATCACATGGACAAGCTTCAGACTCCATAATGGATCTGTGAAGGTTCTGTTTCAGAGCCAGAATATCAGTTTATCTCATCTCCTGCGCTGTAAGGTGGATGGCATTCAGACTTAGCATCATAAACCACAGAGTGTCAGGAAGAACAAGTCGGAACAAGCTGAAAGCAGAAGATTGCTTTAACAAGATTAATGTAAAACAGAACCTTCAGCTTTATATCTGCCTACACAGACAACTCCAGGTATACTGACTCCTGTCCTAATGTACAACAGTCTGTTTGATTAGGTGGGGGAGGGGAGGGAACAGAGTTCCCTGGAGCCAGTATAAATCCTGATGATGTCCCAGACGTCCTTGAGAAACGACAGCAAACATGGCTGTGCTCTGAGTGGGAGGGGCTTAAGCTCTCTCACCCGTCTATTACAGAGACAATGGAAAATCATGGCTGTCTGTGAGCTCATGTTTGTGGAAGAGAGCAGATGGCACTTGACTTTCCTCCGAGTGTGTTATGCAGCACTATGATGCAGCAGGAGCAGCTGTTTTAAAGGATGTGCTTGAGGAAGCATGTGTTAGCCTTCCCCCTCCTGGTTTGTAGCTGTTGTATGACGAGAGAGCTGACTGGTGGGTGGGAATTGGCATGTGATCAAACTGGGAAGAAAACATTTTCAAAACCCAACACACAATATCTTCAGGGGTATTAGCTAACCAAGGAATTGAAGTTAAGGCAATCGATTGCATGCTTTCAGTTTGCACAACTTCTCCAGGAACATGACCTAATTACAGAGACGATATACCGGATAACCAGTCGAAAAAAAACACTTCCATACCATAAGTTATTGCATGAATGGAAAAAAAAACAGTTAAAATATGTTGAAACAACTTTTTTAAAGTGTCACTGCCTCAAGTTGATTCTTTTCCTCCAAGCTACTGAAAAACCACAAGGACATAAATGTCTCCTTCCAGAAAAGTTCACCATATTAAAATCTTTCTGATGTCACCAAATGCTTTTAAGTCTGAGTTGTAAAAAAGTAAAATGCTGTTCGTGTGAGTTTAATGTAACATCCATTATATACGATCAGCTCGAGATAAAATTCAGTTCCTAAAAATTACATGTACGTTTTTAAAACAGTGTTTTGCACCTCATCTTTCACATGAAGCTGCAGCTGACAAACATGACTTAGCCATGGTTTAACGCAGCCTTTGGGGATGTTTCAGTGGCACATGTGCAGAACTTCAGAGTAAACAGGAAGTTTCGATGGTCAGCTCGTGTATACATGCTATATATATATATGTGTGTGTGTGTGTGTGTGTGTGAGAGAGAGAAGTCTAAAGGAAGTGACCGATTGCAGTGATATAACTGAAAATTCAGATATATATACTTTTATTTCAACAACTATGCACAAGGGCTAATGTCTCTTATTTCCTCAAGCCTTGTACATATTTTATACAGAATTATGATTCTGTTTCAGAATTAAGATTCATATTTATATCTCTGAGTGTTTCGTATTTCCATTTTTTCTTGAAGAATGTTTTCATCTTTTATAATCAGAATCTCACGTAAAAATGTGACTTCGTGCATGACTTGTTTGATATTTTGGGTTGTGGTTTTTTCCATTTCCTGTCTCTCTGACTGTAAGACCCTCTTTGTAAACTCTTCGTCTCGTTTCCTGTTGAACAATCACGTGAGTAAGACCCTGAATGTGTGCAGTGTGTTTTGCTTTATGATGTATTATTATTACACTGGAATTAATTTTTTCAACTTCTCAATTTGACAACTTCGAAAATTTGTTATAAGAACTGTCCAGTTAAATAAAGGATCATGTTGCAGTTTATTTTTTATTGTGGTCTGCTGATCTGTGACCTTAAATAAATAAATAAATAAATAAATAAATAAATGATTGTAATTTATCTGCCTGTACGTCACACATCCTTTCCAGATCACTGCTCTGTCTAACCTTTTTAAACTCAGACTCCTTTGAGCTTCTAGAACACGTTTAATGCAGGATGAAGCCCAGATGCCCCACAAACCAGATGTCTGAACTGAACAGCAGCTGGTCTGTAATTACTGATCACATAATAACTGCCTTTTGTTCGTGAACGACTCGGTGTGTTTGTTCTCAGGCCTTCCTTTGTTAGTTGTGCCTGTATGTTCATCTGGAGATCAGAATGCATTAAATATTTAATCTAAAGCATTTTAACTGATGCATGGGGACGGCTGTTATGGCAACACGTTACTCAGCAACACGATAGGAAACATAATTTGAATTGTTTTCTGGAGGTTAGAAATGCTCTGTGTGGTGGTTATGCTTTTTTATGCTAACATGCAGCAGACAGTTTTATTTCTGTGTGTCTTCACCTCAGTGGTGTGTTCTACTTGTAAAGTGATAGTTTGATGCGTGTGGGAAGAAGCAGTCCACACACCATACACACTTTCACACACAAACCTTGTTCGTGTGTTCAGCCGAACAGCACAAACCGCATTCACACACCAGTAGACTGCCCTACATACAGCTAGCCACAGGTTCTATTATGAGTTGCAGTGAAACAGAGATGCATGAGACCCTGTGCACACAGAGGTTTTCTTTTGAGAACATGCATGCAAAAGTAATGGCACGTTCATTTGTGTCAAACCTTATTTATTACAAATGATTCCAAAACTTTTCCTGTTTGACTTTAGTCTGTAGCACTACATCACACTGAGGTGAAGCTCCATCTACACCTCGCACACAGCATTCTACATCACAATCTCCAACAAATGAAAACACGTGAATGTGAACCTTGTCAGCATCTTTTTACACCTTTTTATTTCTTTCACACATTTGGCCACTTGTTGCTCACCACTTCCTTTAGAGCTGTGACAGAAATACTACTTGAAAAGAGGTTTGTGATCTGGTGTGATTTACCTGAAAGCCGCTTCCACACTGGAAAACCAGATAAACCGCAAGCTCAAGAAGTAAAAATATCTTAGCTGCAAAGATTAATGATAGAATAAAAGGAGATGGAAAGTTCATTAATAGGAGTAAACTTTGGTAGGGTCACCGAGGCGAACTGGAACAATGATTCCGACTGGGAATTTGACTCCATCCCAGGCCACACTGCTCACACAAACCTCTAATTTTGTAGGCTAACCATGGGCATCGTTTTGGTTTAAAAAGTGCTGGGATACAGATGGGACTTTACATGATCCTACCCGTCACTGGCCTATTGCAATGTCTGCCTCTCTTGTTATCGTGAACGTAACCTGAATACAAATGCACCCAATTTCACAGGTTACTGGGACTGTGTAGGGCTTTAAAACTAAAACATGATTAAATAAATAAATAAATAAATGGTATATATTTCTGTCAATTCATGGCCAGCAGATGCAGAACTCTGCAGAGAGAAAATATTAAGGTTTTCAAGGTGTGCAATAGCTATTTCTGAGAAACAACATTTTACATGTTATGATCATGCTAATTTGCCAGATTTTAATACTGTGCAAAATGTTTTCTTAAAACTTCAGCCATTCCTTCTTTAGTCTTTATTCTTCTTTGGATCTCCTTAGCTTCCACAAAGTGGTCACTAGTTTTCAGGCCCATACAAAAATAACAATTTAAAAAAAAAAAAAAAACATGTAAAAATCACACAGTATCAATACAACAAGGAAATGCAATATAAGCCAAATATAAAGATCAGGAAAGAGGTGAAATGACTCCATCTTCATACTATAAATAGGTAGTGTAACAGTAGGCTACATTAATACATTATTGTTTTAACTTATTTTATAGTGTACAGACAGATGGTGCTAATTAGCTTTGTCATTGCTTGTCACAGGCTACTGCACTACATTCATGGATGGATTATACTTATGCTATTGTCGTCTGTTTTGCTGTTCAGTGTGTGAACTTTCTCGAGCTTTTGTGGCATGACAGAGTTCTGGCAAATCCATCATCTAAGTTTACTTTTTTTTTTAACTCATTGAAACATATTGCCTTTGATGTCATATGATCTCTAGCCACACTCTTTGCTATGCCTTCTTGGAGACGTAAGATGTGCAAACTGTGTAGCCTATGGGCTGCTGTCACACTGTTATTAGCTACTTAGGTTGCCATGCAAGGTATGTTGCGTGGCCTGGTCCCTTACTGGTGGAAATTTAGCTTATTTTTTTAGCATTTAGCTGTGTCTGTAGCAAGGGCGCAGATAGGATTTTTGAACTGGGGGGGACTGAGCTGTCAGCAAATGATTCCATTTTGTGTATGCATGTATGGGTGCGTGTGTATATATATATATATATATATATATATATATATATATATATACTACCGTTCAAAAGTTTGGGGTCACTTTGAAATGTCCTTATTTTTGAAAGAAAAGCACTGTTCTTGTCAATGAAGATCACTTTAAACTAATCAGAAATCCACTCTATACATTGCTAATGTGGTAAATGACTATTCTAGCTGCAAATGTGTGGTTTTTGGTGCAATATCTCCATAGGTGTATAGAGGCCCATTTCCAGCAACTATCACTCCAGTGTTCTAATGGTACAATGTGTTTGCTCATTGCCTCAGAAGGCTAATGGATGATTAGAAAACCCTTGTACAATCATGTTAGCACAGCTGAAAACAGTTTAGCTCTTTAGAGAAGCTATAAAACTGACCTTTCTTTGAGCAGATTGAGTTTCTGCAGCATCACATTTGTGGGGTCGATTAAATGCTCAAAATGGCCAGAAAAATGTCTTGACTATATTTTCTATTCATTTTACAACTTATGCTGGTAAATAAAAGTGTGACTTTTCATGGAAAACACAAAATTGTCTGGGTGACCCCAAACTTTTGAACGGTAGTGTGTATACATGTTATTTCACCTCCCTCACTGCCATCACCAGGAACTACCTGCAGGCCAGGACAATGATAACATTTTAACATAGCCTAAATCCAAAGTTTACACATTATCACCACGCACAGAAATTGCAAAACTAGTTTTAAAACCGCTAAATTCCAACTGTTAAACATAGCGAGAGGCTGGGCTACGCGTGTGTGTGTAAAGTGTAAACCAGTGCATCCTGACTTTCTAACTGCCTGTGTGTTGCGTGAGCGGCACTCAGTCAACAACTCTTCGCAAAGTTTCCTTATGAAACAATATGCTCGCTGAAATTATGGCAGGGAACGCCAGATTAAACATTAAAACTGCCTTCTGAGCACTGTATCTACAGGCTACCACCGAAAGAAGGAGGCTACCAGAAAGGCATCTCTACTCCGTACGATTTTACTTTCACTACGACATTACTTTGAACAGACTATCAAAACATTGCAAGGTGATATGATAAAGTAAGGCACAGTTTACTTACAGTCGTTTTTTTTTTTTTGAAAAAACGATGCAATCGTTTTCTGCCTTTTGGCACCCTTCATCATGCCGTGTTGGGGTCCTGAACTAGGAGGAGCTGTCCCCGATATGCCTGTCAAACTTGTAACCATAGCAACCAAGCTTGAGCTCGCAACCTGTGCAGTCTGCGCAGTTGCAACTATGTCTGTACTGCTGTGCACCTCAATAAACTTAAACTTACTCTTTTGATTTTTCCCTGAGGTTTGCCTTATGCAAAGAAAGACAGTATAGACGTTTTTTCCTCCCTATAAGTGGGGGGGACCGAACGAGGTGAATTTAAATCCGGGTGGGACGAATCCCCCCCGTCCCCCCCTCTATCTGCGCCCGTGGTCTGTAGCAAGAGCCTCTCTCTTCTTTATTCTCTCAATTTCTGCTTTGCCCTTCCTTTTCTTCCAACTGTCCATCTCACCAGGTGACTTGTGCAAAATATTATCAGTTACAGAAACAGGTAGACGGTCACTTTGTGCATCGCTGAGAGGTGATGACGAAAGGCCACCAGCGTTTCCATGTTGGGTCCTGGCTCTGTGTTGGACCTGAAAAGAGAAGTCCTGGGGAGACAAGAACTAGTGAGTAACACAAGCATTTGTGTCTTTAGCAGCTGCCATCCACTGGAGTGGGGTATGGACAGTGACCAGGGTGAAAGGACAACCAGACAAATAGTTCCTTAGCTTGGGCACGGCCCTTTTGAGGGCCAAGGCTGCTCTTTCCACAGCTGCACAGTTCTTCTCAGTGGGGAGTAGCTTATGGCTGATGTACAGCACAACATCCTCTTTGCCCTCTATGATGTGTGAGAGCATGGCAACCAGGCACGTCTCCGAGGCATCCATATGGATGATGAAGAGGAGGTCAAAGTCTAGGTTTTGGAGAAGGGGGGCAGTGGTGAGGGCCTTCTTTAAGGCCCACAATGCCTGCTCTGTTTGTTTAGTCCATCTTATCCTGTCCGATTCCCCTTTTTTGGTCAGGTCTGAGGAGAGGCTAGAGAGGAGAAGTGAGGCATGAATCTCTGAAAATAACCAGCTAACCCTAAGAAGGAATGTAGCTGGTCCTTGGAGGTGGGCTGGGGGTACTTCTGCATGACCTCTATCTTTGGTCAGTCCCAGATGGCACATTCAGGGGGTTGCAGTGAGCCCAGCCTCTTGTAGCTCCCTGTGGCAGCAGGGGCGTGGCCAAGCAGCAGTCTGTGAATGGAGGGTGGGGTCGGGGAAGGTAAGTGGCTAAGTCATTCCACCTGCTGTCAATTATTGTGTGTGTGTGTGTGTGTGTGTGTTACAAGGATGGAGCATAAAAGGAGAGAGAGCAGAGAAAGAAAGAAAGCTCAATAAAGTGTGGGTGTGTAAACATCAACTCTTGCCTGCTGTAATTTTGTGCTCCACCCACATCAGGAACTGTTACACTCCCCCAGGATGGATTTGAGATGGTGCAGGTGGTAAGTCCAGGTGGAACAATGGATGATGACATCATCCAAATAGGCAGTGGTGAAGTCACGTTGTGGGCACAGGACAATGTTCATGAGAAGCTGGAATGTTGCAGGCGCCCCATGGCAGCCGAAGGGGAGGACCCGATACTGCCAGTCACCTAATGTGGTGGTGAAAGTAGTCTTCGGATGGGCCCGGGGTATCTGGGCCACCTGCCAGTAGCCCTTGGTGAGGTCAAGGGTTGAAATGAAGTGGGCCCTCCTTAGCCTGTCAACCAGGTCATCCACCCTGTGCAGGAGGTAGCTGTCAGAGTCCAACACTGCGTTGAGCTTGCCATCACACTATATTAATTTATCACTGGTCAATTTGACTGTTCACAGCAGACCAGCATGACCCTAAGGCCACCAGGTGAGGTATGTGTAAGCATCACATACCTTGAGACTTTCCATCAGAACTCAGCAGTAATTATCAATGACATCATTCAAGTGTGAACTTGAATCATAAAACTACAACTCAGCATAGATTTTTCAGTTAAAAAGCATGAAGCTGTTTCCATGATCATTTGTATGTCCCATTTCCTTGTTACACATTGTGCTATAACAATAACACAGTGAGTTGTTTTTTTCAGTGGTGAGAAGTGCGTCATTAAAATAGCATAATTACTATAATCACCATGCAACACAGGATTACTGTTGGTCACTAACAATTACATTTAAACCTAATTATAAAACACAACATGTTGAGTTATAATTTGTCAACTTTTCAAAACAGGTTCAGATAAATGACTGTAGATTATACACCAATATCCTCAAATGGTCAAAACTTCATGCTATCTTAAAAAGTGATAACTTGAAGAGACTCGCAACACACAGTGTTAAAAAAACACTTCACCAAAAACAAATCTTCTGACTGAAGAGAAACTTCATACTGTAGAACTGATGATTCTCACGATACACAGACCACAAATAATCACAAAACTGCCCAAAGGCATGATGGTGAAAAGCATGCTGGGAACTACAGAATCGTGCTGAGCGCGAACACAACAGAGAACTCAGTCCCAGAGCTACAGGAGGATATTTGAAATAATATGTATAACTGAGGGGCGGCACGGTGGTGTAGTGGTTAGCGCTGTCACCTCACAGCAAGAAGGTCCTGGGTTCGAGCCCCGGGGCCAGCGAGGGCCCTTCTGTATGGAGTTTGCATGTTCTCCCTGTGTCCACGTGGGTTTCCTCCGGGTGCTCCGGTTTCCCCCACAGTCCAAAGACATGCAGGTTAGGTTAACTGGTGACTCTAAATTGACCGTAGGTGTGAATGTGAGTGTGAATGGTTGTCTGTGTCTATGTGTCAGCCCTGTGATGACCTGGCGACTTGTCCAGGGTGTACCCCGCCTTTCACCCGTAGTCAGCTGGGATAGGCTCCAGCTTGCCTGCCACCCTGTAGAAGGATAAAGCGGCTACAGATAATGAGATGTATAACTGAAGAAAAAGTCAAATGCTGCTTATTAATTCCAGAAACAAATGTATTTAGCTCTGAGGTAAAGCTGTGGAAACTCCCAATAATTCACACAATGAAAAGCTGACAGTCTATCAGTAATAAACACTGACATCTAGTGGTCCTTAAATTACTCTATATTTAGTTTCTTTTATGTTTTGTCGAAATCACGTACAGTATCATGTGCTTTGTCGGCAATGTGTTACTGATCTCATGTGCACAGTGCTGATGTATGACCTTTTTGTGTTTAATACTGAACCTAGTTTGTATCTGTATCCATTAATGCTGTCACAAATATTATCATGGGATCGCCATCTAAGTCTTGTTCTTTGGACCCACTACCGTCTACACTCCTAAAGAAATTTATTAGCAAGTTGTCATCTCCCATTACTAAAACTATTAATACGTCACTACAACAAGGAGAATTTCTATCAAGCCTTAAGCATGGACTAATTACTCCACTGTTCAAGAATGATCATCAGGTTTCTAACCGGATGTTTAATTTAATTATTCAATCCCAAACTGGGCAGAAGCAAAACCTTTTAAAAGGCCATTAAAAAAAAGAAAAAAAAATCACAAAAGCAGGAATTTACATGTTTCCATTTTTATTGCAGGAGAAACTGCAAACACTGCATTCTCTCTGACTGATAATACAAACTCTCTGCAGCTTCGGTCTCTTCCGGTTATAAATACCCTGAAACATTTTCTGATGAGCTTGCCTTTTAGCTGGTCATGATTATATAATGACAGCATGCAAATATTACACTAATATTAAACACTGATGCCTGAAGACATGCCCCAACCCTGCAGGATTTCTCAGCACAACTCGTGAAAATAATTAAAAGGATATTGTGATGTGATGAATTATATGGATCACTTCACATGTGAATACACCACTGAGTCAGGCTCTGCTTCAACAGGCGTTATTCTCGAGTTTTCTTCCTGCAGAGACACAACAGTATATTTCAGTATCGGAATCAGGGTGAGACGTCATCACTCCTGTGGAACTAATGTGACTATTTTTTTTTTTAAACCAAATCCTCTAAAGCAGTGGTTCTCAAACTTTTTTCACCAAGTACCAGCTCAGAAAATACTTGGCTCTCCAAGTACCACCATAATGACCAACATTAAAATACAGTAGCATAGTAGGTCTAAGTATTAATTAAAAACAAGGCGGTTTTATTTAACAAGTATATTTAATATTGTTGGCCACTGTAACATTACACACAGTACTTTGAACAGTAACACTGTGTTTAAATATAGGAAAATAAAACACTGTCCTTAAATAATGAATCAAATAAAATTAATTGCACATAAAAGTAAAATAAACATTGTACTAAAATAAATCAAGCTGTATGGTAAAATATCTACTGTTCTTAATGCGCTCAATCAGTGTCTTTTTAACATCGTCAGCCATGTCATTTATTCTCCTTGACACGGTGTCATTTGAAAGCGGCACCAAGTTTAACTCTCTGGCAGCTTTCTCTCCACACATGATACGTGTCATCTCTTTGGCTAATGGTAAACACAGCAGTTCCCCGATTGTGTGCGGCTTACCGGCTCTGGCGATCAGGAGGCTGGCACGATATGAAGCTTCCTGTGCTTTGGCTACGGGTGTACCATAGGACAGAATGGTGGACTTGGACTGCTTCAGTTCATCACGTTTTCGTAAAAAAAATCCATTGGTTTGTCCTTTAGTGCTGTGTGTTTGGTTGTAAGATGCCGTTTGAGATGCGACGGTTTCATGGACTCATTGCTCAGAACGTCCCCGCATACAACACACTGCGGCCTGGGCGGCTCCTCTGTCCCGCTCCAAATGAATCTCAGTTTTATGTATTTTTCGTCAGACTTCCTCCTCACTGGTTTCTGCCGTTTGCTAGCAGTTCTGGGGCTGGTTTTGCCACTGTCGTTAGCATCTGCGCTCGGGTCACACACGTCCTCTTCAGTTCTCCCTCTCTCCTGATCCACGCTCCCATTCGCGGATTTAAGCCACGACAGTAATTTTGTCCTACTCGTCATAATTAGCAAAGCCACCTCCACCTTTTCCCATCACAGCCTAGTCTACCAATGGCGGATAACCGTCTGTCAGCAGAACCGGCGGGAATGCGTACGTACGTAGCGTATGGCTACCCAGAAGCACTTGCAAACTTTTTTAAATTATTAACTTAATTTGTATTTACTTTCATTTTCTTGTCATCGGTTGATAAGATATTTTCATCCATTCGGATATTATGGATAGTATTTCACTTTTTTTAAATTTATATTTAATTAAGTGATTCTTTGGCGTACCACTAGAATGGAGCCCGCGTACCACAGTTTGAGAATCACTGCTCTAAAGTATTCCACATCATGAGCAATTTCAGAAGTTTTATTTAGATATTTACCTCTTTAACTCTCTCTGCACTGTGAGCTGAAATTTTCACATCAGTGTAAGTCAGTTCCTCAGTTTCAGACACTAAAGACACAAATGTGATTTAAATTGTATGAAACACAGCTAATGTAAAAACTGAACACATGAACAGAAAGATGCATTACTTACCTTTTTGCTTTTTCAGCCAAATCCACACAAATGCTAATATTATGATTAATAACCCCAGAAGTCCAACAGATATCAGGGCAGGAAGCAGTGAACGGGAACGATCAGTTTCTTCTGTGAAGATAATGATGTATTCAATTATATAAATTATTTTCTCGATATGATACAGACATAAGACGATATGGCTGGGCGATATGACAAAAACATCACATCATGTATTCAGTTATCGCAGAGACTCCAACTCTCCCGCCATGGGCGGGAGATCTCCCGCTTTAGGGAACATTTAGAAAATCCTCCTGACCTCCCGCTGACAACATAAAAATCTCCCGCCCGCCCTTACTACATATGATTAGTTTTAAAAATATATAATTTGATCATGGCCGTAGCCAGCTACGAGGCCCCCGAGGCCCGGACCTCGGTCATTTTTAAGAGCTGAAAATAAATTTGTATGCTAAATATTCAACTGCATAAAAAATAAAGAATAACATTAAAACGTCTCCGTAAAACGTGCATTGTTAATTATGTTAAACGTTGATTCTGTCTTCTGTGTCCGTTTCATGTGTGCAGCTCAGGTGGATAAGGTGCCATACCATAAATCCGGGGTCCTGGGTTCGATTCCGACCTGAGGTCGTTTCCCAGTCCCTCCCCCCCTCTCTCTCCCACTCATTTCCTGTCTCTACACTGTCCTATCCAATAAAGGTGAAAAAAGCCCCCCAAAAATCTTAAAAAAACAATAGTGAGATTGGATCATATCACTCAGCCCTACATAAGACTTGAACTAATCCCATGATATTTTGATTCCTGCCTCAAATCCATGAGAAACCTGTAACATGATGCTGCACTTGATTAATATTCCATTGCGTGTATTTTCTATGGTATTGTTATTAACTCCACTGAATGTGTTCATGGAGCAAAGCTCACTGAGACTTTCACACTGAAACCTTTAAACTAGTGAATTTCTTTCACCAACCAGACTCACAGACCATCACTAATGAATTTATTTTACATCTTAATCTTCAGGGTCAGTCTATGAAAATGTGCTATTTTGTGTCCCTCACACAAAATCTACCCATATAAGCTGTATTAACAACAAAATATTTAAAAACGTAGTTGGTATGATATGGTAAACAAATATCTTCATTTTAAATATTCATTAAATATCTCTCATCTCATCTCATTATCTCTAGCTGCTTTATCTACAGGGTCGCAGGCAAACCAGAGCCTATCCCAGCTGACTACGGGCAAAAGGCAGGGTACACCCTGGACAAGTCACCAGGTCATCACAGGGCTGACACATAGACACAGACAACCATTCACACTCACATTCACACCTACGGTCAATTTAGAGTCGCCAGTTAACCTAACCTGCATGTCTTTGGACTGTGGGGGAAACCAGAGCACCCGGAGGAAACCCACGCGGACAACATGCAAACTCCACACAGAAAGGCCCTCGCCGGCCACGGGGCTCAAACCCAGACCTTCTTGCTGTGAGGCGACAGTGCTAACCACTACACCACCATGCCACCCTCATTAAATATTCATACATTTTTTTTTATTTTAAAGATTTTGTATTGTATACCTGTTAAATATGGTAAAAATGGCTATCCCTTGGTAACATTTCTTATATTGCAACAGGCTTTTAGAGAGGATAAAATCAAATTATCTGAAAAAAACTTTCATGTATGAAAAGCCTCAATTGTTAGTTAACATATGACCCTTTTTTTATTCTTGACCTTTTTGGAATATTGAAGAAAATAATATTTTAGTACTGTCCCTATGTGTTATGTCAAATGCGTTACTTTGGATAAACGCCCCCAGGGACAATGCACTATCCCAGAAGTGACATAATTTTCAGGATGTGACATCATCTGCCTTTTATCAGGAAGCTGCCAAACAGAGAAGTAAGTGTTCCTCACTTTTAATGAATTTTTATTGAGTTGTGTTTAGTTTGACTGAAGGGGACGGTCATAGTGTGTCAAAATGCGTTACCATAATATCATGTTTTAAAAAGTTAAACATTTTAAATTAAAATGTACATATAAACAATCACTTTAGCATGTCTAGAATGTACACCATGTGGTGTCATGGTGTGAACCACATAGCTAGTAATGGCTGCCAAAAGCATATTTCGTCAAACCTGTTACTGTCAAACCTGTTACTATTAACCCTTTCCCTGCCATGTCCCCATGTTTATTGTGTGTCCAAACCAGAATTATTTATACAATCAATTATTAATCTTATTTATATTAAGAATAGCATGTTTTGTCCCTAAATGTTTGTAAGCTTATTATAATATGTATATCGCAAATTAATACCGATGTGTATAGACCTGATATAGTACCGTCTTCTTCAAATCATTCAAATATACGTCAAAATATGAAATAACCTAATGTAAACAAGAAAGGTGATTTAATATGCATTTGTATTTTACATGCTTTTGTTAGGATGCCTCTTTCTGCAGCAGAGAAACAGCGCCGATACAGGCAGCGTAGGGATGCTGATCCTGAGAAAAGAAAAAAGCATTTAGAAAAAGAGAGGGAAAGATTGAGGAAGGACAAGGATGCCTCCATGGAGGATTTTCAAGGTACAATGTGTAATGTTTTCAGTTGTCTGATAACAAAATCAATATTTCCATTCATAAAATCCATGTTTGGCATGGGCGATTGCTCTAAGACAACGAGGGAGGCTCAGCCTCCTCTAAAAATGACGAACATCGTAGTGGATGAATTGCGCTAGGCTTATGTTATAGCCGACCTTATAACATTGCTATTTCAGATCCAGAATCATAGAAATATATGTGCTCAACCCAACTACAGTGCAAAATCATCCCGTTATAACTTTCCCCAGTTCGCCTAATGTGTGCGTGAGTTTTTCGCCCTCGTGACAGCGCGATGCAGCCCAGCCTCAGTGGACTTCAATGGCATTTGGGAGCTATGCGCTTTTCAAAATCAAAATGCAAGACAGTTATTGGACAAATACTGTGAAAACGCCCACCCCACGGACTCCCAGCCTCACAGTGGGAGGGACATGGCAAAGCTTTCCGCGAGGAGACTGGTGATTGGTGAAAGCGGCCAGATATTTTCTTTGATTGACAGCTTGTTTCAAATATAGACAGGCAGCGGTGAATCTCAGTTCAGTCCCATGCGGATTCGCAAGTGCTGTGGTGTATTGTAAGAGATCAGCTTACATTTCAATTTCATTCATTACATACGGTTTCTACCAGCTTTTTTAGTTTGTATATATTTTCATTGTAAATAAAGTGTAAATATAGTGTTGTCAAGTTTGCTATCTTAGTTCCAGAAATTTCGTTTATTTCAGTGACTGAACTTGAACTTGAGGGGGCTAGTCAGCTAGCAAGAAAGCTGCGCACGGATGCCAAGCATTGCTGATTTAATTTTGGTGAAGCCATTTGCCAGTCTTCCTTTCGAGGAAAAAATTTAAATTAAAGAGCAGGGTAGAGCAATGCCTCAAATTGACTTGGTGAAAAAGGTAGGGAATAATACTCGTTCCTTTCAGCTCTCCTGGTACGAGAAAGTGAATTGGCTAACAGCAAGTGACCCACATCAACAACAGTAAATAGGCTACTTTAGTAATATGTCATGGATGGACCAAAAATATAGAATCTATTTAAAATGTTTATGCTGAGTATATTATATTGGAATATATATTTCTCTGGATATGAATTAAACACAGCTACAATTTGGAAAACAATTTTGTTTTTTAAACAAAAACACAGCCGAGAACATTTCACACTACAGACCTGGATTAAAAGTGAAGGGTTATCAAAATTGTCAATAAAACATTTCTCAGTCAAAATAAGTAAAATATAGGGAAAGTGTCATTGAATGAAATGTGTGGCACCCAGCTCTATGTTTGGCTCCCCAAGGTCAGTGCTTGTGCCTATTCCAGAACACTCTGCTGTCACTGCTGAGGTTCCTGACAAAGAGCTGCTTTCAATAATGATCAATTTTTAAACAACATGCCACAGTTTTAAAATATAAAATGTTAAAATATACCCCCAACACCACCATCATGTATATTGGACAGTAGGCTAATGGGCCAAAAGAACCTGTTATTTCACAGTTTGTGACCCTGCCAACAATCAGCCAGATCAGAGACAAGAGTATGGGCAAAATTGATGTGTTTTTTCTTTTTTCTTTTAAAATCTGGAAATATCGTAACCGACCAGCCTCCCTTGTTTGAAAGACTAACAGCCGCCACTGATGTTTGGGTATGTCATTTGTCATTGTAATTACTTTGGAGATCCACTAATGTTAATAAAAATAACTGTTTTACATGTATTAAGTGTCAGTGTTCATTTCCATAATTTTCTATGCCAAATCCACTTACATACAGTTTAAAAATGAACACGTCTCCTGAGCACGTATTCTATTGTCAATTGCATTACTTTTAGAATACTCTCTCTATATATATAATAAATAGAAAAAAGGCAAATGTAAATAACCTATTTTAATGTTAAGTAAAATATAACAATACCCCCTTGAGTATATAGGATATGATTTTAATTATATTACTTTTTTCATGATTTTTTTCCTAAAAAGTAACATACAGTGGCTTGGCCGATATGCATTTGAGCAATTCCATCCAGATAAAACAAATTTATTCCTTGTTATTTTCATTTCTTAACACTCTCAATGTAAACAGGGATGATATATCTTTCATAATATACCAGATTTATTCTGAAGTGTCACTTCAAATACTTATTTAATACGAGTTGGTGTTGGTAACGCGATTGACAAAACACATGTGCATGTTGATTATTTTAGGGAAATAAATTAATAAATAAGATAGCCTGAGATGGCACCAGTGTTGTTTTCGTCAACAATGACGAAATTATTTTGTTAACGCACCTTTTTTTATGACTAAAACGAGACAGTGACGAGCTAAACATAACTCTTTGATCATGAAAATATGACGAGACGTATCTGTTTTCATAGACGAGACGAGACGAAAATGTTAGTGGGTTGGCTATAGGGCTATCAAAATGCATGGCGTTTCCTCCAACGGCGCGTGCAACCTGTCTGCCAAATGCTGAAAATATCAGCAATGCACTGCATCCTGTCCTTGTTTGGCCATGCCCACCAGGCACAGTGCACACAGTTCATGGACCATGGCGGCGTCAACGCCAGCACAAGGGCTTGGTGGGCGGAAAAGACGCGATGATTTATGGACATACTTTACATACAGTGGGGCAAAAAAGTATTTAGTCAGCCACCAATTGTGCAAGTTCTCCCACTTAAAAAGATGAGAGAGGCCTGTAATTTTCATCATAGGTACACTTCAACTATGAGAGACAGAATGGGGGGAAAGAATCCAGGAAATCACATTGTAGGATTTTTAATGAATTAATTGGTAAATTCCTCGGTAAAATAAGTATTTGGTCACCTACAAACAAGCAAGATTTCTGGCTCTCACAGACCTGTAACTTCTTCTTTAAGAGGCTCCTCTGTCCTCCACTCGTTACCTGTATTAATGGCACCTGTTTGAACTCATTATCAGTGTAAAAGACACCTGTCCACAACCTCAAACAGTCACACTCCAAACTCCACTATGGCCAAGACCAAAGAGCTGTCAAAGGACACCAGAAACAAAATTGTAGACCTGCACCAGGCTGGGAAGACTGAATCTGCAATAGGTAAGCAGCTTGGTGTGAAGAAATCAACTGTGGGAGAAATTATTAGAAAATGGAAGACATACAAGACCACTGATAATCTCCCTCGATCTGGGGCTCCATGCAAGATCTCACCCCGTGGGGTCAAAATGATCACAAGAACGGTGAGCAAAAATCCCAGAACCACACGGGGGGACCTAGTGAATGACCTGCAGAGAGCTGGGACCAAAGTAACAAAGGCTACCATCAGTAACACACTACGCCGCCAGGGACTCAAATCCTGCAGTGCCAGATGTGTCCCCCTGCTTAAGCCAGTACATGTCCAGGCCCGTCTGAAGTTTGCTAGAGAGCATTTGGATGATCCAGAAGAGGATTGGGAGAATGTCATATGGTCAGATGAAACCAAAATAGAACTGTTTGGTAAAAACTCAACTTGTCGTGTTTGGAGGAGAAAGAATGCTGAGTTGCATCCAAAGAATACCATGCCTACTGTGAAGTATGGGGGTGGAAACATCATGCTTTGGGGCTGTTTTTCTGCAAAGGGACCAGGACGACTGATCCATGTAAAGGAAAGAATGAATGGGGCCATGTATCGTGAGATTTTGAGTGAAAACCTTCTTCCATCAGCAAGGGCATTGAAGATGAAATGTCGCTGGGTCTTTCAGCATGACAATGATCCCAAACACACCGCCCGGGCAACGAAGGAGTGGTTTCGTAAGAAGCATTTCAAGGTTCTGGAGTGGCCTAGCCAGTCTCCAGATCTCAACCCCATAGAAAATCTTTGGAGGGAGTTGAAAGTCCATGTTGCCCTGCGACAGCCCCAAAACATCACTGCTCTAGGGGAGATTTGCATGGAGGAATGGGCCAAAATACCAGCAACAGTGTGTGAAAACCTTGTGAAGACTTTACAGAAAACGTTTGACCTCTGTCATTGCCAACAAAGGGTATATAACAAAGTATTGAGATGAACTTTTGTTATTGACCAAATACTTATTTTCCACCATAATTTGCAAATAAATTCTTTAAAAATCAGACAATGTGATTTTCTGGATTTTTTTTTCTCATTTTGTCTCTCATAGTTGAGGTATACCTATGATGAAAATTACAGGCCTCTCTCATCTTTTTAAGTGGGAGAACTTGCACAATTGGTGACTGACTAAATACTTTTTTGCCCCACTGTATAATCCAGCAGAAAATAAAACGGAATGCCTTGTAGTGGGAGACAGAGGTACACGCTGAGGCTATAAAGTACGTGGCAAGAATACGACCGACCTCAAGAGTCATCTAAAGCTCACCATGCTGCTATTTGCTGCACCCAAAGAAGTGTGCGATTGGGCGGTTGGAAGTACAGTATCTGGGTTTCCACTTGGGCAATGGGCAGGTGCGTCCCCAAATTAATAAGACAGCAGTGATTGCGGCCTGCCCAAGGCCCAAGACCAAAAAGGGGGTGAGACAGTTCCTGGGGCTGGCTGGCTACTATCGTAGGTTTATATCTAATTATTCGGACTTCACCAGCCCACTGACTGATCTCACTAAAAAGGACGGAGTGGACAGAGCAATGCTAGCGGGCTTTCTCGGAGGTAAAGGCTGCACTGTGTGGGGGACCACTGTTACACTCCCTTGACTTTTCTCTCCCCTTTATTTTGCAGATGGACGCATTGGACAGAGAGCTGGGGGCAGTTCTGTCTCAGGAGGTGGAGGGGGAGGAACGTCCAGTGCTGTCCATCAGCCGGAAGCTGTCGGTGCGCGAGGGCAGGTACAGCACGATAGAAAAGGAATGCCTCGCCATCAAGCGGGCGGTCCTCACCCTCTGCTACTACCTGCTGGGGCACCCTTTCACCCTCTGTTCAGACCACGCACCCCTGCAGTGGCTCCACCACATGAAGGATGCCAACGCGCAGATCACCCGTTGGTATCTGGCACTCCAGCTGTTTAAGTTTGAGGTGGTCCACAGGCCGGGGGCGCAGATGGTCGTGGCGGATTTCCTCTCCCGCCAAGGGGGGGGAGTCGGCTGCAGGCCGGATGGCTCCCCGGCCTGAGTCGGGCGGTGGGGGTATGTCGCAGTGGGGGTATGTAGCAGTGGGGGTGTGGTTAAGCATCGGTCTGTGAATGGAGGGCGGAGTCAGGGAAGGTAAGTGGTAGAATCACTGCAGCTGATGGGAATTAACCTGTGTTTGTATGTCTTCCCCAGTGAACGTGCCCTATAAGGAGGTAGGGGTGTGCAAAAATATCGATACGGCGATATATCGCGATACTTTGTCTTCTGATTCGATATCGATGCTCAAAATTTGAATATCAATATTTTTTCAAATAATAAATCATGTTTCAGACGGGTTGTAAATCCAGTACGACTTCCGCACCTCCGCTCCGCGAGGTGTCGCTGTGCCGCTCCCTCACTGCAAGGCACTCTTCATCGTCTCTTTTTTCCCCGGCGGTTGCAGTGAGGAAAAAAAACAAGCAAGCATGGCTGTTAACGTAAACCTAGAGACGCCGCCGAACTTTAAGGCAGATGTTTGGAGGCACTTTGGATTCCAAAGGAAAGGAGAAAAAAAAACAGTGAGCTGGACAAAGAGTACGCACTCTGCAAAACCTGTTTCGCTCCAATTAGATATTCAGGTAACACAACAAACTTGCAAACTTACTTAGCACGACACTACCCCGACATATTAGCTCAGCCGGAGCCGCCGAAACCCGACCCGAAGCAAACTACACTGGACAGTGCCAAAGTCCTCCCGTCTACTTCAGTGATGTGTGACTTACTGTAACTGTGAACTTAATTTTGTCATTTAAGGCCAAAGGCAAGAAGCTGCACTTTATCTTGCATTTTCAATTTTAGTGTGTGTGAGACACTGCATTTTATTTTGAGTATTTACTCTAAGTTCAGAAGAAACATGATTCACTGAGGTTTCAGTTCAGTTTCAGTGTGTGGACACTGACCCACACTGCACTTTGTTTCATAATTGTGCTCAGGGAGACTAAGATGCCCACTGCACTTTTTCAATGTGTTTCAGACAGTGTGTTGTTCCTGCAAAATAAGCACAAGTTAAATGTTCTCAGGTATATGTTCTCAAGTTTACAAAGAACAAATTGATATTAGTGTTAGCACTGAAATGTATGTGCAGTCTGCAGTGCAAGTTTTAAGTTTTCATAAAACAATTTGATTCTGCTTGTTAAGTAGCACTGATGTGTCCATGCTTACAGAAAAGTTGATAATACTAGCACAGAAATGGGAATTTTCTGTATGTTGTAGTGAAGCAACTCTTGGTTTTACCAGCAGTGGAATAGAGACAAATATATGTCTGGCAAGAGTGTGTAGTTATGTATGTGAAATGTAATTTTACAGTGGTCAATAAATTCTGATTTTCTTCAGTGACACAGATATCGTGATGTGGTTGAAATTTCTTGCAATATATCGATTATCGCAGAATCGCTGTACCGTGATATTATCGTTATCGTGGGCAAAATATCGCCATAGTATCGTATCGTGAGGTATCTGGTGATACCCAGCTGTAATAAGAGGAGAGGGAGAGCAAACAAAGGGAGCTCTCCGCCAACCCGAACACTGGTGTGCGTGCGTGTGTGGCTGGGAGAGTGAATGTGGAACGCTGAAAAGAGAGAAAATAAAGAGTTTTATAAGAATTCAGTTCTGGCCTGCCGTGCTTCTGTGCTCCACCCACCTGCTCAGATTTTACATCCCGTTATCCACAAATCAATACAATGACCATATCAGATGCTTTTAGGATCTAAAAACCCTGTGTGACTGGAAGCAATAAAAACCCACCATGCACCAGAATAACCAGGGGAACACAAAACTCACATCTCATCATCTCTAGCCGCTTTATCCTGTTCTACAGGGTCGCAGGCAAACTGGAGCCTATCCCAGCTGACTATGGGTGAAAGGCAGGGTACACCCTGGACAAGTCGCCAGGTCATCACAGGGCTGACACATAGACACAGACAACCATTCACACTCACACCTATGGTCAATTTAGAGTCACCAGTTAACCTAACCTGCATGTCTTTGGACTGTGGGGGAAACCGGAGCACCCGGAGAAAACCCACGCGGACACAGGGAGAACATGCAAACTCCACACAGAAAGGCCCTCGCCGGCCACGGGGCTCGAACCTGGACCTTCTTGCTGTGAGGCGACAGCGCTAACCACTACATCACCGTGCCGCGGAACACAAAACTGTAGTTGGTAAATATTACCAAGAAAACTAGTTAGCAAAACTAGAGGGCAAATTTAGCTGGGGAAGTCATGGGATAAAGGTTAGAGATGGAGCCGTGGGCCCAAACGGTCGCTGGTTCAATTCCCTGGATTGGCAAGAAAAATCCATAGCTGAATGCCCTTGAGCAAGGCACCTAACCTCCAACTGCTCCCCAGGCAGAGTGTGTGTGTGTGCTCATTGTATGTTACTCTGGATAAGAGTGTCTGCTAAATGCTTGTAATGTAATGGAGAGAGAATTGTATGGAGGGTGTAGGATTGAAGGAAGTCTTTTAGTGACTCAGGCCCTGAATCTGTATCCTGATGATTCAGTGCTTTAATGATATTTGTTCTACATTTATCCATCTTCCCTTCAAAGACCAAAACTTGCATTGTTTTTTTTCCCTAGTTTCTTTTTCCAGCACAAATTTCACTTCTCTGTTTTTTGTGGTTTGTCTTTCATTTTTAATGAATTTCAAAAAGGAACCAATTTTTTTTTTTTTAAATCCAGCCACATCACCACATGGTTTAGGTTCTAGACAGAAGATAAGATCTCAGAAAGAGAGAGAGAGAGAGATCGAGCGCACATGTTTCAGCAAGCATTTAACTTCAACTGAAAACAGTCCACTGTTAGTGATAACACACTCCTGCATGACCACGCCCTGTAACATTCTCTCTTTTCATGCAGCAGTATGAGACCCTGAAAATTTATTTAATACACCGAAAAATCAATCACAGGTTTATCTCTACCTCTGTCAGGTTATCATGTCTGAAAATGATCGAGAAACAGAAATCCACAGCAGGTGTTTGTGGATAATGATGAATGAGTCAGTTACAAATAATAACTGACGCTTTTAACCTGCTTCCTGTTTTCCCAAACAGCCAGCTGGAATGTGTTGAGAGACTGTTTCCCACCATCAGTTCCATATTTTCTGTTTTTGTGTCTGGGCATGTTGCTTTCATATTAGAAGTTAAGAAATGAGTTACATGACCAAAGAACTTACCCAAAGATTATAATGAGCCTGGCAGTATGGTGGTGTAGTGGTTAGCACTGTCACCTCACAGCAAGAAGGTCCTGGGTTTGAGCCCGGTGGCTGATGAGGGCATTTCTGTGTGGAGTTTGCATGTTCTCCCCGTGTCTGCGTGGGTTTCCTCCGGGTGCTCCGGTTTCCCCCACAGCCCAAAGGCATGCATATTAGGTTAACTGGTGACTCTAAATTGACTGTAGGTGTGAATGTGAGTGTGAATGGTTGTCTGTGTCTATTTGTCGGCCCTGTGATGACCTGGTGACTTGTCCAGGGTGTACCCTACCCCATAGTCAGCAGGGATAGGCTCCAGCTTGCCTGCGACCGTGTACAGGATAAGCAGCTACAGATGATGGATGGATATAATGAGCCTTGTATAAAACAGGACTAATCACTTCAAACAAACTCCGACACAAAATCTTTTCGTGCTAAGTGGGCCCACCCTCTAATGATTCAGCAAGCACATCTGACCAGTTTTTGCAGTTGAATGAGGGTAGTGATGTGGTTTTCTTGCCTGTCACTGCTTCCCCAAATAGCCAACAGTTGAACACGATTCTAATCCTCATTTGTATGTGCAAACAAGAAATATTTAAATAGTCTGCTCATTCTCAAAAGCAGACTATTTAAATATTTAAATAGTCTTATCTTGGCAGCACGGTGGTGTAGTGGTTAGTTCTGTCGCCTCACAGCAAGAAGGTCCGGGTTCAAGCCCTGTGGCCGGCGAGGGCCTTTCTGTGCAGAGTTTGCATGTTCTCCCCATGTCCGTGTGGGTTTCTTCTGGGTGCTCCGGTTTCCCCCACAGTCCAAAGACATGCAGGTTAGGTTAACTGGTGACTCTAAATTGACCGTAGGTGTGAATGTGAGTGTGAATGATAGTCTCTGTGTCTATGTGTCAGCCCTGTGATGACCTGGCGACTTGTCCAGGGTGTACCCCGCCTTTCACCCGTAGTCAGCTGGGATAGGCTCCAGCTTGCCTGCGACCCTGTAGAACAGGATAAAGCAGCTAGAGATAATGAGATGAGATGAGTCTTATCTTATCTTATGTGGGTGTGAAGAGCTGTTTACAGACACAACATTTCGCTGCAGGGAATAACCGTGTAACAGAAATGAGGAAGGACCACAGCAGATATTTTCAGAAACGATAAAACAAGTTCTAAAAAGATGACAAAGTTTCTTGTTTATAAAAATATACACTGGAATTTTATATAATCTGAAGTTACCCAACTTCCTCCTGAACTTCCTGTACACATCATGCTGAGCCTCTTCTGATGAGCTCTTCTTACATTCAAAGTTGCTTTGTTATTGATTTATGCTTCAAAATCACATGGACAAGCTTCAGACTCCATAATGGATCTGTGAAGGTTCTGTTTCAGAGCCAGAATATCAGTTTATCTCATCTCCTGCACTGTAAGGTGGATGGCATTCAGACGTAACATCATAAACCACAGTTTCAGGAAGAACAAGTTGGAACAAGCTGAAAGCAGAAGATTGCTTTAACAAGAGTATTAATGTAAAACAGAACCTTCAGCTTTATATCGGCCTACACAGACAACTCCAGGTATACTGACTCCTGTCCTAATGTACAACAGTCTGTTTGATTAGGTGGGGGAGGGGAGGGAACAGAGCTCCTGAGTGGAGCCAGTATAAATCCTGATGATGTCCCAGACATCCTTGAGACACGACAGCAAACATGGCTGTGCTCTGAGTGGGAGGGGCTTAAGCTCTCTCGCCCATCTATCACAGAGACAATGGAAAATCATGGCTGTCTGTGAGCTCATGTTTGTGGAAGAGAGCAGATGGCACTTGACTTTCCTCCGAGTGTGTTATGCAGCACTATGATGCAGCAGGAGCAGCAGTTTTAAAGGATGTGCTTGAGGAAGCAAGCGTTAGCCTTCACCCTCCTGGTTTGCAGCTGTTGTATGATGAGAGAGCTGACTGGTGTTTGGGAATTGGCATGTGATCAAACTGGGAAGAAAACATTTTCAAAACCCATCACACAATATCTTTGGGGGTATTAGCTAACCAAGGAATTGAAGTTAAGGCAATCGATTGCATGCTTTCAGTTTGCACAACTTCTCCAGGAGCATGACCTAATTGCAAAGAAGATAGACAGGATAACCAGTCGAAAACAACACTTCCATACCACAAGTTATTGCACGAATGATAAAAGTGTGTTAAAATATGTTGAAACAACTTGTTTAGTGTCACGGCCTCAAGTTGATTGTTTTCCTCCAATCACCAGAAAAACCGGGCGGCATGGTGGTGTAGTGGTTAGCGCTGTCGCCTCACAGCAAGAAGGCCCGGGTTCGAGCCCCGTGGCCGGCGAGGGCCTTTCCGTGTGGAGTTTTCATGTTCTCCCCGTGTCCGCGTGGGTTTCCTCTGGGTGCTCCGGTTTCCCCCAAAGACATGCAGGTTAGGTTAACTGGTGACTCTAAATTGACCGTGAGTGTGAATGGTTGTCTATGTGTCAGCCCTGTGATGACCTGGTGACTTGTCCAGGGTGTACCCCGCCTTTCGCCCGTAGTCAGATGGGATAGGCTCCGGCTTGCCTGCGACCCTGTAGAACAGGATAAAGTGGCTAGAGATAATGAGATGAGATCAGAAAAACCACAAGGACATAAATGTCTCCTTCCAGAAAAGTTCACCATAGTAAAATCTTTCTGATGTCACCAAATGCTATTAAGTTTGAGTTGTGAAAAGTAAAATGCTGTTCCTGTGAGTTTAATGTAACATCCATTATAAACTGTTTAATCACTTCTGTGATTTTTAAATGGTTCGTTTTTGGATTATGCTTCATTTTTGTGGCTACTGCCTCATAGAGTAAATATATATACACATGCTATATTTACTGTATGGACATGGTATCAGAAAACAATTTTATTTATAAGCAGTAGCTACATGTACCCATAAGGTACCTATTTTTATTAAAATGTCAGAGTGTGTGTGCTACGACAACATTCATCTAAAAGCCACCAGTCGGAGAGCAGCACATGATAACAACAAGCTCACAGGACAAACACAGTGAAACATGCTACTGAACAGAAAACTTGCCTTATTACCTCAAGTTAACCTTGTGTAGTAACCTGAGATGAAGAACACACACTGTTCTTCGTCTCAGAAGTGTTTTAAACTCTGTTTTGAAAAACATCCTCATGATTGTACCGATAGACCAGATTATAAAAATAATAGAGTACAGAAAGCATAAAGTTAAATGTCTGTGCTTAGATGTCTTTTTAACCTTGCGAATGTGTTTCCTGAACCGCTTTTGTCATGAATACCTCGACGTGTAGAAAGACATCTCACACATCCTGACCCCAATAAAACAAACAGCACAGATTAAAAGATTAAAGTAACTTTAAGATTTTTCTTTTTAGTTCACATATCACAAGTGAGAAGTAAACATCAACTCAATTTTTAGATTTTAAAGTTATTTTGCACACACCACTGATTTTAGTGTACTTTCAGTCATTATTATATTAATCCTCTAGGAAATAAAACACTGGACTGGACTCCCGTCTAGATTTTAGCACAAGTTTGTGCACCCTCAGGGAGATGTTACATTCCGTGCCTGTGACATATGATTATGCTTCGTCCTTACATGAAATATTTTACATGTACTTTTATTCTGTAAAAATTAACCTTTAGTTTAGATTGAACACAGTAATCACTTCTGTGGTCCTTTCAAGACCTTGCAGGCCCTGTGTAAAAAAATAAATAAAGAATTGATGCTCTCAACACTTCCCCTTTACCATATTTGTGAGACAGCAGGCTGCAAGCTTGACCCAACCACAAATCTCTATAACTACAAGTAATGTCATTTTAGTAGTGTGCATTGCAAACAACGAAGAGTTGTCAGTATTTATGAGGCAGTTTGGTGCTTGTGTACTTGTTATAGGTAAAAGACTCAGTTTTGGAGGTTTGTGTCCCAAATGTGTGTTTGTGTCCAATTAGTTCAGCATTGTATAGACTCAATGACAAATCTACATTATCAGGTCAGTATTAAAGCTGCTATATAATGCAGTAGCAAATAGCAATCGATCACAATATTAACAGATTAATCCTTTGGTTGGTAAGATGGCCAACAATTTTAACACCTTTAAAGTTCAGCTTTCGCCGTCATTGTTTTTCCATGATGTACAGTACAGTGGTGAGAAGAATGTTCTTGTTGAAGAAGACTTGTAAATCCTGCCAGATGGTAAGGAGTAAAGGGTCTGTGAGAGGACTGTGTGTGGAGCCATCCACATTGCTGTTGGCCTTCTGAGAGGCACAGTTGATGGTAAGTGGCCTTGCTTGAGGGGAGAAAGACTCTGATAAAGTTCTCATCTATTTTATGGATTTGGGGTTCTCATCTATTGTATGTTATTATGTTCCAGGATGTTGTGGAACTGTTACCAGAGTGCTCTCACAGTGGGTTCTCCTTTAGAATGTAATGATGGTGGATGAATGAAAGTGTGCTATGTTAGGGTTTTGCTGGGATTCGAACCTGGTTCGTTGGTGTGATGATCCAGCAAACCCCCACTAGGCCACCAGGGGAATGACTCAAATGCAGAGGCGTGAGGCGGAAGTAGAAAAAGTAACAAAAGGTTTATTTATACTATGTACACTATATACAATCCAAGGCAAAACAAAAAAAACAAAAACAAAGAGTATAATTCAAAAAGAAAAAGGCAAAAATGTAAAAGCTCAGAAGATCCACAAAACACAGTACAAAGGAAACTGGAGATAAACATAACAGCACAAAGACTCCGTCACAAGAGGACTGAACTCAGGGGTATAAATACACAAACTAATTAAGGACACAGGTGAAGATAATTAGGACTAACAGGCAATTAACAAAAACACAAAACACAGGAACAGTGGCGGCCTCTAGAGGCCAAAATAAACAAGACACGAAAAGGAAATAACAGCGGCCTCTAGAGGCCAAAACAGTCCAAGTCCTAACATGCTAAGCATCTTCAGAAAACGAAGGTGAGGTGCTGGTCGTCTTTTTGATTGGCAGTGGGATTAAGAATAGAGATGTTTCTGTGATTGAACAGTGATTGCATTTTAGTGTTGCATGATTGCACTGCACTAATGAAAATGAAATTAAATGCACTGGGGAAGAACATTCAGTTCTGATGTGAAGTCAGTGTTTCCATGTGTTTCTTAAAAATTCCACTTCTGTTTGTTTAATACTGGCAATGAAGTGATTATAGTTAAAGGCCCAGTTATGGTTCTGTGTGATGTGAACACTGAGGGCTTGGAGTTCTCAACTTTCTCCACAATGGTAATGCTGGATGTGCAGCAGAGTGTAATGATCACAGATCCTCCTTAAGTCAAGTCATCTCTTACATTTTGTCCACCTTAAGAGACAACTTGTTGCTCCTACACTAGTTTGTTCTCATGAAGCCCAGCACTGTGATCAGTGAACTTGATCTGGTTTTGAGATCTCAGTCAGGAAGTCCAGGATCCAGTTACAGAGGGACGTGTTCAGACCCAGCAATTTATAGCCATTTATGAACACACAAAATAATCGACAGGAAGTCCTACTTCCTCATAGAGAGGTTCTCATATTAATTACACATATTCGGATGTAAGATCTTAAAATATTTTACATCAATTTTAAGCATGTTAAGATTGTTAGATAATATAACCCAAGGATCAATCTTGAAATTGACCTCCCTACCATATTCACTGCTTAACATAGGAGTGTGAAGACCCTTAGCATTTACAGTATCCTTGACTTGCAAGTGACGTCAAAGCAAAATAGAAACCTGGATGTGCATGTACAAATGTGGGTTCAAGCGATATTCCATATTCACGCATGCGCAACTCTCTTTGTTTTTCCACTTTTAGCTCTGCCATATCTTTGTTCTTTTGTGCTGTATATGGTTGTGGTCACAACAGTACTCGTGACCGTGACACGTTCTGATTTTTTAGAATTCCGTCCGTGATTCGGAAAGAGGGCAAGGAATCTCTGAGGCTTAGTACGGAGTGGAGACGAGCACAGCTGAACAACATTGGCAGGGCTGATCTACCAGAGTCTAAAACCAAAACAGCTCGTGTTTGCAGTAATCATTTTATCTCAGGTGAGATTCAAAAGCTTTCTCAATCATGGAAGAATTTTATTTCATGTTGCTAGAATTTTGCTACAAAATGAGCGTTCTCTTGTCATGGTTCACTTGGTCATTGTTATAATTTTAACATGTGTATTACCATTTCATTTTAAGGAGCGCCAGCAAAATTATATGATAGAAACAATCCAGACTGGGGACCCACTCAGGAAATGGGCTATGTTTTGTCCAAGGTCAGACTTGATTCTTCAGCAGCCAAACCAGATAGAATGCGATATCTGGGTACTCAATGGTCGATAGACGCATCTTATCTTCAGAAAAGTCTGACTTTTTTAAATATTATGGGTCAAAACCACACATATCTATCTCCTCTTTGTATTGAATCTTCAGTTGACCGTTGAAATTGTGGTAATACTGAGAAAATTCAGCATTGTTTACAGACACACTTTCAGTAGCTGCTGTCCTAGTTGCTTTGTATATCCACCATCATGGCAGACGCTCATGACGTAGCACATTTTGATCACGTGGTTGCAAGTCATCTATATCACACCAGGGAAGAGGTTTAGCTCCTGTATCCTCTGTATGGAGTATAGAATAATGAATAAACTCCACTCAGGTGTAAAGGATGAGGAGTTAGTCAGTTACAGAGAGCAATGAAAAAATCGATGATAACGCTTTACCTTCTTATTGTTTATTATTATTATTATTATTATTATTATTATTATTATTATTATTATTATTTAATGTGAGTCTTTCGATGGTGAACTGATCTACTGGGTGACACCAGTGTTTTACAGAACTTTTGTTTTCTGTTTTTGCAGTTCAGTAAAATAATCCTGAATTTGGAGCTTTGATTTAAAGCCTTTATTTATTTTTGTTTTTTCTAGCTTAACGAGACCAGTATATGAGCTAGTACATACATTTTTATTAATGTTACATCTGTTTCTTAACGCATACAGTTTCATCAGTACTAATAACTTTTTCTTTATTGATTTACACCTCATATCAATGGATTATTGGATTTATTGTTAACTTTACATAGTATAGACATTACTGTGTGTTACAGATGGTCTTTTTTGCTTTAGAATATTTGCAGATTTGTCGGTCAGTGCTCAATGCATCCATTCTGTATAGTGATACTCCTGTGCCCTGTTAACGATGCGCACCTGAACTTAAGGAGCTGTGTGTGCACCTATTTAAGGACTGTGCTGATGCATGATCAGTGCGAAGTATTGTGATATATCAGTATGCATTACTGAGCCTTTCTACCCGTGTTTCTGGTTTCCTGACTCCTGTGCCTGTTTCTCGTTCTCAATTTGCCTCTGATATCCTGTTTACGCCTCGCCCGACCCTTTTGCCTGTTTACTATTTGGATTTAGCCTGCCATCTTGGACTGTTTGCCTTTGTTTGTGTACTTTGTATATAAACTGCACTGTTATTATTAGTAAACTGATTTACTTCTGCACTGACATCCGCCTCCCTCACGTATCTGACAGAATACTTCGCCATACAATGGATGTAGCAGAATTTTTGCAGCATGCGATTCCATGCTGCTTCCGGGTTTCCCTGTCTCAGCCCCTCGCCTCATATTTCCGGCTGAAGTCTGACTGGAGTCCCCCGGCACCCTACTACGGAATGTCACCCTATGGGATTCAACCTTCAGTGTGACTTCTATGAGGACCTCCAAGAGCCCAAGCAACCAGAACCCCTCTGGGTAAGCTTTATCCTACACTGAAAAAAATAAATCTGAAGAGAAGTAAATTTAACATAATTTGAATTTGTGATATTAACAATAAAAAAATTCAAGTTTGTATGTTTACACAAATATATCTAGTTTTGAATCAATGTGTTTGTTAGAAACAAAAGAGATTTTTTTTCTCAACAAGAATAATTAAGTAATGCAAGCCAATCTTCTTACATTCACAATCTCAACAAACCTTGTTATCTTTACTCTTTTCCATTCAACACCAAACACTATGAGGTTTATGCACCCCAAGTGCATTGTGGGAACATTTTGCAGCAACAAGTCTGGTCCAAACCAGTCTGGACCAGGTCTGAGCTGAGCGCCTTCGACACTTAACGTTAAATGTCAGTAAGGTAAGAATAACGGGGGGGGGGGGGGGGGGGGGGGGGGGGGGTTGTTTGTTTTTTGTTTTTTTTTTTCTTATTGGTGTCGAAAACCATAATTAATCAGACGCTTTTCGTGTTAACTGAAGTTACCGTAGTGTGTTAAGAGCCTTGTAAAGGAATTAAGTTACATGACTTATAAGCTAACAATTTACTAGCACCAAATCTGTAACGTTAGATAGACCCGACCAAACCTTCGGTCAGCCTGTGGCTAGCGCCAGTATTGCTGGCAATTTTTTCATGGTGTATCCTGCCTCATTTTAAGTAGAGATGGTCACATTGACAAGGCCTTAATGCTTAATGTTATTTGAACGGTAGGTATAAATAAAGTCGATCATTTAAGTGGCCTGCTTGACCGTTTCTGTTGAATGGCTGGGCTGGTCCTTACAATTATAGCTGAATCTGTGCAAATGTAAAACACACACGTGCTGCAAGTTTAATGCCATCCACACAGCTTCTTTACTTAACCGACAACACAGAGTTATAAAGAATTGTCTCATCTCATTATCTGTAGCCGCTTTATCCTGTTCTACAGGGTCGCAGGCAAGCTGGAGCCTATCCCAGCTGACTACGGGCGAAAGGCGGGGTACACCCTGGACAAGTCGCCAGGTCATCACAGGGCTGACACATAGACACAGACAACCATTCACACCTATGGTCAATTTAGAGTCACCAGTTAACCTAACCTGCATGTCTTTGGACTGTGGGGGAAACCGGAGCACCCGGAGGAAACCCACACGGACACGGGGAGAACATGCAAACTCCACACAGAAAGGCCCTCGCCAGCCACGGGGCTCAAACTCGGACCTTTTTGCTGTGAGGCGACAGCGCTAACCACTACACCACCGTGCCACCCATAAAGAATTGTGGCAGGATTAAAATCAAATGTCCCATTTTTATTTCGCTGTACATATATGGGCACAACCTCCAGTTTCAGCTCTCCCTCCTTGGCTCCCCGAGGCTGAGGGGATACAGCACGTTAAAGTATTATTCAACTGATGTTTCCAAAGTAAACCTTGACTACAGTGAGACACTAAAATAAAACTTGAGCATATGAATATGCGAATAAAGAGTTCAATCTGACTTTAGACGTGTCACTCTTCAGGAAACGCATAATCATATGACAATTGGATAAATAACAAGATTAAAAACTCATTGCAGCTGCAAACAGACCTACCGTTCAAAGCAGAAAAGGAAAGGTAAGAGACATCAGCAACAGAAAAATGATTAAATAGTCTCTAACTGTAGGCTAGTTATTGTTGTGTAATTGTAATTGAGTGTGATGATGTAAACTTCTCATCTCATCTCATTATCTCTAGCCGCTTTATCCTGTTCTACAGGGTCGCAGGCAAGCTGGAGCCTATCCCAGCTGACTACGGGCGAAAGGCGGGGTACACCCTGGACAAGTCGCCAGGTCATCACAGGGCAATGTAAACTTCTATGTTTCTGAATTACAACATCCAGAGAAGTGTAAATAACGCAGTTTAAATCTTTTAACAATGTGAACATGATGCAGTAAATTCAGCTATGTATTAGTTTCAGAGATGAAGGAACAGCCTTTTTTTAACAAGACATTTCCAACAGGGCAGCACGGTGGTGTAGTGGTTAGCGCTGTCGCCTCACAGCAAGTAGGTCTGGGTTCGAGCCCCATGGCTGACGAGGGCCTTTCTGTGCAGAGCAGGGCTCTATGTTAACTTTGAGACATGGTTGTAGAAATCTGGTTGCCTGAACTCAGAACATGGTTGCCCTAATATTACATAATTCCTTTGAATATGCCACAAACACATATGCTTACAACACAATGTTCACTCGCATGCTCTACTAATGCCTCTTAAAAGCTTATTTTGTTGATTTTCTTATCCTTCTTTGTGTTCCCTTGGTTTCTGGGTTCAGTTATATCGTGTCTAACCACTTTTTGTGTAAACCACCATGAATGTGCATTGTGTTCTTCTTTTGTGTGCTCATAATTCTATAATTACACAATTACAATTTGCTCTCTGGTGATGGTACCATTAAGTTTTCATTTCTACACCATTTGAACAAAAGAATTGGTTTCAAATTTGCACATTCATGCCTGTCCCAAGTCATTAAAGGTGAGGGCACAAAAAGTCTGATGAAAATAGTACCAACTGAAAGGGAGGGAAGGTATGATAATATATGATATCAATGCACAAAAGATCAAAACTGACATCATCTGGACCTGTTGGAATTTTCATGAATTGATTTATGAATTATATTACACTACTGTTCAAAAGTTTGGGGTCACTTTGAAATTTCCTTATTTTTGAAAGAAAAGCACTGTTCTTTTCAATGAAGATCACTTTAAACTAATCAGAAATACACTCTATACATTGCTAATGTGGTAAATGACTATTCTAACTGCAAATGTCTGGTTTTTGGTGCAATATCTCCATAGGTGTATAGAGGCCCATTTCCAGCAACTATCACTCCAGTGTTCTAATGGTACAATGTGTTTGCTCATTGCCTCAGAAGGCTAATGGATGATTAGAAAACCCTTGTACAATCATGTTAGCACAGCTGAAAACAGTTTAGCTCTTTAGAGAAGCTATAAAACTGACCTTCCTTTGAGCAGATTGAGTTTCTGGAGCATCACATTTGTGGGGTCGATTAAATGCTCAAAATGGCCAGAAAAAATGTCTTGACTATATTTTCTATTCATTTTACAACTTATGGTGGTAAATAAAAGTGTGACTTTTCATGGAAAACACAAAATTGTCTGGGTGACCCCAAACTTTTGAACAGTAGTGTATGTCTGGAAATTTTATACCTTTATTCAGATCATGTTTCAACCACAAAAAAGTCATCATACATATCATGAAATGCAGTTTTTTCTGATCAAATGGCATGTTCTGTTGTAATTGTTGTAACTGTTGTTTTCAACCACAAAAAAAGTCATCATACATATCATGAAATTCAGTTCTTCTGAGCAAATGACGGCGGCACGGTGGTGTAGTGGTTAGCGCTGTCGCCTCACAGCAAGAAGGTCCTGGGTTCGAGCCCCGGGGCTGGCGAGGGCCTTTCTGTGCGGAGTTTGCATGTTCTCCCCGTGTCCGCGTGGGTTTCCTCCGGGTGCTCCGGTTTCCCCCACAGTCCAAAGACATGCAGGTTAGGTTAACTGGTGACTCTAAATTGACCGTAGGTGTGAATGTGAGTGTGAATGGTTGTCTGTGTGTCAGCCCTGTGATGACCTGGCGACTTGTCCAGGGTGTACCCCGCCTTTCGCCCGTAGTCAGCTGGGATAGGCTCCAGCTTGCCTGCGACCCTGTAGAAGGATAAAGCGGCTAGAGATAATGAGATGAGATGAGATGATCAAATGACATGTACTGTTGTAACTAACTGTTGTAACACCTATATAACACACATGATTTCAAGCACTTGACATGAAACCATCTAATCATCATCATCATTTTATTTTATTTCTTATTCTATTTTTAATATTTTTTATTTATTTATTTATTTATTTATTTTTTGTACCTGGTATGTGTAACTGACTGCCAGTGTTTCTTTAAGGAATCCTTCCTAAATGTGGAACAGCCTTTCACTAGGGATGAGCCTATCAGCCAGGGCAGGGTACTTCAGGCATATGGAGCAAATCAGTTTCCCTTGGTCAGCAGTGTCATTATTATTATTCCTATCAGCATGATCAGTATCAGTTGAATGGCTGGTACTAGCTCTGGGCTCATCTGATTCAACATCCAAATTGGGATCATCTTTGGAGAGTTTGCTGGGTGGCCCAGGTTCATTCTCAGGTTTGACCAACTTCAATCCAGGAAACTCTGAATACCAGCTGGGAATAACAGTTCTTTGCCTTTTCACCTCATACAGTTTCTTTGAATCCACTGATGAGCTTGCTTGAGTTTTCTTTTTCTTCTCTTCCTTGTCTTTGTTTATTTTAAAACCAAATTTCTCCAAACCAGACATAATGCCAAAGTTTGTGACTTTAATGTTTATTTTATTTTTGTATTTATTATTCAACCTTCTCAGACGCTGTCTGTATCAACAAGCATTGACACTAGCGCCCTGTGCAAGTAATGCGGTAATTAGTCATGTAGTGAAGGACATACCAATAGAACACCGAATATGCACTACGCGATAATTATTAGCAATGGGAAACTGCATTGCGAGCCCGCGATGTGCAAATGTGAATTCCACTAGTTGTTGAACATTCCGTAATGATAACATGGACGCGATCTTTCTGAGTCAAACAATCACAAATCATGATGGAATTTCATCATAATATGAATGAATAAACATCGTTTTTCACATAAGTTGACATATTTGGGTAGTTGCCCGATTGGGCAAGCATTTGTGAGAGTCTGGTTGTCCGAATCTATTGAATGGTTGCCCCGGGCAATCGGACTACTGTTAATGTCGAGCCCTGCGGAGTTTGCATGTTCTCCCCGTGTCCGCATGGGTTTCCTCTGGGTGCTCTGGTTTCCCCCACAGTCCAAAGACATGCAGGTTAGGTTAACTGGTGACTCTAAATTGACCGTCGGTGTGAGTGTGAATGTTTGTCTGTGTCTATGTGTCAGCCCTGTGATGACCTGGCGACTTGTCCAGGGTGTACCCCGCCTTTCGCCCGTAGTCAGCTGGGATAGGCTCCAGCTTGCCTGCGACCCTGTAGAACAGGATAAAGCGGCTAGAGATAATGAGATGAGATGAGACATTTCCAACGTTATTTATATAGAATTCAGGAGAATAGAGGAAATAAAGGGTTTGAAAGTCAACATTTTCAGGAGGAGATTTTTCTGAGTGAGAATGAAAGATTAGTCATGTAACATTTGTGCAATTTTAATTGTTTTTAGATAAGTAGTTGTTTAACAGTGTCTTTAGAATGGAAAAAAAAAATTTCAGGCTCCAAGTGCATTTAGGCATTGGACTTTGCACAAGTGAAGTGTTCAGAAAACGTCCTGTCAATTTGGTTCCATCAGAGGAAGGAAACAGCTGATAAAGTTTGATTTTTGGCTGGGCTATGCTGTTAAAGTATTTTTTTATTTTTTATTTAAATGTATTTATTGTTTGCTTTCAGCCAGGAATAGATGCAGTTTGGGGATGAATCAAGATGCATCGGTTTTAATACGTCTGTGCTTCGATAAAATCTGATCCATGTAATAGTTAGATGTTGTCTGCCTTTATTTAGAAATTTGAAACACACAATTATGAAATATCTTGGCCCACTCCTCGCGTGTTACCTTCCGGTACAGCGCAGATACTGATCAGTAGCCAGTGGATGGGGGGGGTTACAGGTTTTACAAGAGGTGAGCCGAGTATTGCACTTGTTTAATGATCCCCTGGCGAACAGCTCCACTTGTTCACAGGCAATAACAGACGCTGGTCAGTAATAATCAGTCCCCCCAGGATTCCGTGGGCCTTTTTTGTGATTGTTGCGGGCTAAAATGTCTGATGTTGCGGGGGGGGTGTTCCAAAAAATTGCGATGAAAGTTGCGGTGTTTTTTTAGGTTTTTGTTGTGATTACATTGCGGGAGGAAGTGAAAGTTGCGAGAAATTGTTGCGATTTTCTCTTTTAGTGATTAAAATTGAGTGATATGTTAAATATTAAGTTATTACTGAAAAACTATTGATTAAAAGAACAAAGACATTGAGAAATGGTCCTATAAACAACTTTGCCAATATAAAAGATTACCAGGACTATAAAAATGCAGAAAAATAGGCTTTACTTATCCAAATGCACCTGTTGGATCAAAAGTTAAAGTGCATAGAACCTCACAGCACAACATGAAGTTACCTTAAAATATAATATAAATGCCTCAGCTTTCATGTAAGAAAAAAAAAAACTATTAATACTAGTACTGTGTGCAGGCAGTCTCTCCTGAAGACTAAATTAAACAATAATTATAAACTAATAAAATAAATGGCTCAGGCTTCATAGAAGAAAAACAATTTGAACAGAATCTCACAGTATGATGCTGAAGCTGCCTAAACAATGAAAAATAAAATACCATTTTGGCAAAAATGTTGGCATCCATTAGTTTCTTGTATTAAGTAAAAAAATAATGTAAAGTGCACACAGTCCTTCACTGTAAACATAACACACTTTCAATAACAGAATTTAAGCCTACATAAACACTGACTCGCACATGCAGTGTTGCCAGATACTGCTGACGTTTTCCAGCCCAAAATATGTTCAAAACCCGCCAAAATGCACTTAAAACTGCCAAATCTGGCAACACTGCGCACATGCTGCTTCTCTTGAACGTATACACGGAAGTAAGGCAGAAGGTAGTTTGTCGACGTCACCTCAAGACGACGCCAACGATTGGTCAAATTTGCAGGAAAGTTGCGGTGATTGGATATAATTGCAACACCGCCCTGAATTCGCGGGGATTGGTTGAATTTGCGTTGAAGTTGCAAATCGCAACATCGTGAAATCCTGGGGGGTCTGAATAATAACAGTCACACTAACGTGTGTTTAAAGCAGCATGTGAATACCAGTAAGAGTGAAGTTTTTTTTTTTATTTGTCAGCAGTTATGAAAGACCCGTTTGCGAAAGATTAAGTTTTTATTGTTCATAATGTAGAAACTGCGTGACTCCAGGGGAAGATATAGGGAAGAGGAAAGTCCAAATATTACAGACTCTCTTACTTGTGGCTAGGAAACTGATAACCCTGTCCTGGCTCAAGCCTCTGCCTCCCACCCTTCAACAATGGTGAGAGAGACTAAAGAAAACTATAAAACTTCATGTAAAAATGGTTTTGTGGGCCCCTGTCATTTCTCATTTTGGATGAACAGATGGATGAATTGGTAACAGCTGGTCGTGAGAAATAAGGTGGGTTTTTATGCCTCCGCCACTGTAAGGTGCAGGAGGCATTATGTTTTCGGGTTGTCCGTCCGTCCCGAAACCTTGTGAACGCGATATCTCAAAGGCTAATGAAAGGAATTTCATCAAACTTTCACCATTTGTGTGCTTTGGGACAAACATGAACTGATTAGATTTTGAGGTTAAAAGGTCACAGGTCAAGATTACTGTGAGGTCAAATGTCCATCCTCAAACCTTGTGAATGTGATATCTCAAAGGCTAATGAAAGGAGTTTCACCAAACTTTGACCATTTGTGCACTTTGGGACAAAGATGAAATGATTAGATTTTGAGATCAAAAGGTCTAAGGTCAAGGTCACTGTGAGGTCAAATGTCTGTCCGAAAACCTTGTGAACACAATATCTCCAAGGCTAATACAAGTAATTTCACCAAGCTTTCAACACTTGTGCATTTGGAGACAAAGATGAGCTGATTAGATTTTGAGATCAAAAGGGCAAAGGTCAAGATTACTGTGAGGTCAAATGTCCATCCCCAAATCACAACTTAATAAGGCGTGTAGTCTACCAGGCGGAGGCATCCCCATTGACGCCGTTGGCGTTGAGTTCTATCTAGTTTGTTGTTTTGTGGAGGTCTCTTGTCGGATGTACTTTCTCCCCCCTATCCGGGGCTTAGTTTTGTGGGATGTCCATTTGTGAAGTAGATCTTGAATTGGGCTTGTAGGTTTGCTGAGACACTAATTGTTCCTTATCTGTTGTGTTTTGTTTTCAATGTATTGTTTTGTGTTATTTTTATATGCATAATCTTAAATAATGTTCAAAAAAAAAAAAGAGAGAGAAACTGCGTTTTGTTGCTTAGTGCTGAGTTAGTATACCTGCTGATGAAAGAGTGTTCAGCACATCTACTGTCTGGCAGTAGTTTTTCATATTGCATATTGCTTCATTCCTTTGTATCATTGTATCACATGGTGTTGGAGGAAATCATGTCGATTTTTATAGGTCATTTTTAAAATCATGTCATATTCTGTAATTCTAATCCTGGCCATTAGTCATTGCATATGTCTTTCAAAGATGTCGGGTAAAAAGGCAAAGCAATCAAGCATCCTCTTATTTGTCGTGAGAGGAAAGCCCCCTAAAAAGCCCGGGTTAGAAGAGGAGACAGCGCAGGTGGAAGAGGAAGAGATGTGCAGCTGAGGGCTGAGTGTGGGGTTGAAGATGCCCTCTACTTTGTAGACAGGCAAGGGTTTTCACATAATGACTATACATTTTTAAGTTTAATGGTCATGATCACAAAACAAATGTTTCTCACTGCATTCTAATCAGTCTTGTACACATTGTGCTCTTTTTAAGATACCAGGAACTCCTTCCTTTTCATGACCCAAAGGAACAGGACCAAAGAAGTGAAGTTTATGGAGTACCAACTGATGGACATTGCCATGCCCCAGGACCCAACATCATTTGATGTTGAGTTTTGGGGAAGAATGTCCTCAAAAAAGAACAAAGTAAGAAATTTTTTGCACACAACATGACTTGCTCATTATTAAGATAAAAGGAAAACATTTAAGTAATAGAGGCCCTTGGTTCCTTTTTCAAAGGTGACTGGCTTGAGCCAATTTGGGAGGCTATCAAAGATCGCAACCTTGGTTTTGGTGCTTCCTCATTCAAATGCTGATGCCGAGAGGGTATTATCAATGGTCGGTCTGAACAAAACCTCAACCCAAAATAGCTTGTCTCTGGATGGGACATTGGCCTCTATCATGATCCTGAAAATGGCTGGACTTGAGCCAAACTGTTTTAAGTGGGAGCCAACAACACAAATGATGAAGGACTCAAAAAAGGCAACAAACACTTAGAATAAACACCAGTCATAATCTCTCTCTCTCTCTCTGCTCTCTCACATACACTTATTCAATACACAGAAATTGAATAAAGACTTTGTATTTGGTTGAATTGTCAGTGCTGTGTGTCATCCTTTCTTCTGCAAGTCTGAGCAGTTATTAATAACAACACTAATAATAATATTATTAATGACCTGTCCAACCGGCCCCCCAACGGGGGGTGGGGGGGGTGTCACTCTTGCCTGCATTCAAAACTTGAGAGCCCTGAATTTTAACACCTTTAAAGTTCAGCTTTCACTATCATTGCTTTTCCATGATGTACAGTACAGTGGTGAGAAGAATGTTCAAGAAGTCAGTGTTTCCATGTATTTCTTAAAAATTCCACTTCTGTTTGTTTAATACTGGCAATGAAGTGATTATAGTTAAGGGCCCAGTTATGGTTCTGTGTGATGTGAACACTGAGGGCTTGGAGTTCTCAACTTTTTCCACAATGGTAATGCTGGACGTCCAGCAGAGTGTAATGATCACAGATCCTCCTTAAGTCAAGTCATCTCTTACATTTTGTCCACCTTAAGAGACAACTTGTTGCTCCTACACTAGTTTGTTCTCATGAAGCCCAGCACTGTGATCAGTGAACTTGATCTGGTTTTGAGATCTCAGTCAGGAAGTCCAGGATCCAGTTACAGAGGGACGTGTTCAGACCCAGCAATTTATAGCCATTTATAAACGCACAAAATAATCGACAGGAAGTCCTACCTCCTCATAGAGAGGTTCTCATATTAATTACACATATTTGGATGTCAAGTCTTAAAATATTTTACATAAATTTTAAGCACGTTAAGATTGTTAGATAACACAAGGATCAACCTTGAAATCGACCTCCCTACCATATTCACTCGCTTAACGTAGGTGTGAAGACCCTTAGGATTTACAGTATCCTTGACTTGCAAGTGACATGAAAGCAAAATAGAAACCTGGATGTGGATATACAAATGCGGGTTCAAGCGATATTCCATACAAAATAAAATAAACAATAAAGACTCCCGATTGTTTATTTTAGTACTTTTGATTGTGACAAATGCTCAGTGCTTGTACACTAGGATCACTTACAGCAAAGACACACTTCTGGACATTGGTAAAATTCACCACGGGCCCAGTCCAGTCCTTCTGGACTGTAGCTTTCTTCTCCTCGCTGACACCGACCGGAGTTACACCGACACCATCCGGCAGGCCGCATCATCACCAGACTCAAGTAGGCGAAACAGCCAACGATCCACGCACCCAAAATAGAGGCGCGATAAGAGAGGCGGGCTACATGCTAGGCTAAAGGCTAGAGCTACAAGACCACCGCTACCTAGCCTTCTGCTAGCTAACGTTCGCTCGTTCAAGAATAAGATGGATGAGCTGAGAACCAGGATAACATCTCAATGTGAGATCAGAGAGTGTTGTGCCCTGATTTTTATGGAAACCTGGACTACTGCAAGCCTGCCAGACCCGGCCATTGAACTACAGACCCACTCCATGCACCGCGGAGACCGCACATCTGCTTCCGGTAAAAACAAATGTGGGCGGTGTGTGTGTTTATGTTAACAACAGATGGTGTACGGACGTACGGGTGGTTGAAAAACACTGTTGTGCGGACATTGAAGTGCTGATGGTGAAGTGCAGACCCTTTTATCTACTGAGGGAGTTCAGTGCTGTGTTTATGCTGGCTGTTTACATCCCACTGCGGGCCGACCGCACTACAGCGCTAGGACTACTACATGACATCATTGGCAAACACAAGACCACACACCCAGATGCCGTGTTCATCGTGGCCAGGGATTGTAACCATTGCAACCTCAGGACTGTGCTACCGAAGTACCATCAACACGTGAGCTTTCCGACAAGGGACAACAACATCCTGGACCATGTCTACAGCAACGTGAGAAATGGCTACAAGACTGTGCCCCGCCCCCACTTTGGACAGTCTGACCACATCTCTGTGTTCCTCTACCCAGCTTACAAGGCCCTTCTCAAACAAGCCCCCCCAGTGAGTAAAACTGTTAAAGTTTGGAATGAAGAGACTGATCTGGTGCTCCAGGACTGCTTCAGTTCTACATACTGGGATGTGTTTAAGACAGCTGCTTTGAGAGAAGACTGTTCTGTGGATTTAGAGGAATATGCATCTGTGGTTCACCAGCTACATCAGCATGTGTATTAATGACATTGTCCCTACCAAGCGCTGCAAAATATATCCTAACCAAAAACCTTGGATTAACAGTGAAGTACGCTCCATGCTACATGCACGCTCCACCGCTTTTGCCTCTGGTGACGCAGATGGATATGAAAAGGCCAGATATGACCTACACAGATCCATCAGGGAAGCCAAGAGGCAGTACAGACTGAAGCTGGAAGGATATTACAACACCTCAGACTTCAGATGCATGTGGCAGGGCCTGCAACACATCACTAATTTCCAGCAGAAGAACAGCAGGGTCACAGCGAACCACAACACATCACCAGAGGAGCTGAAAGAGTTCTATGCTCGCTTCGACACCCTCAACACCAACCAACACAGAGGGATTCCACCAACAGAGGCAGCACAGAGCTCTTCACCTACTGTGACCATAACCGAGGTGAGCAAGGTCTTCAGGAGGACTAACCCCTGAAAGGCAGCCGGCCCTGACAACATCCCCGGCCGTGCTTTGAGGGCCTGCTCCACACAGTTAGCAGAGGTCTTCACAGACATTTTCAACCTGTCCCTCTCCATGTCTTCTGTGCCCACATGCTTCAAGACCACCACCATAGTGCCTCTCCCAAAGAAAAACAATATAACATGTCTGAATGACTATCGCCCGATTGCACTCACTTCAGTTGTAATGAAGTGTTTTGAGAGGATAGTCATGTCATACATCAAAAAGGACATCCCAGACACAATTGACCCCCTTCAATTTGCATATCATCAGAACCGTTCAACTGATGATGCCATCAATGCAGCCATCCACACAGCCTTGTCACACCTGGAACACAGGGACACCTATGTTCGAATGCTGTTTGTGGACTACAGTTCAGCTTTCAACACCGTCATCCCCAGCAGACTGACATCCTCCCTCTGCTGCTGGGTCCTGGACTTTCTCACAAACAGACCCCAGGCTGTCAGAGTCGGTACCAGAACATCCAGCACCAAGACAGTGAGCACAGGGACCCCCCAAGGCTGTGTGCTCAGTCCACTCCTGTACACCCTCTTCACCTACGACTGCACCCCCACCCAGAGTAACACTTCCATCATCAAGTTTGCTGACGACACCACTGTCATTGGGCTGATCACCGGCAGAGATGAGAGAGCCTACAGGGAGGAGGTGGCTCAACTGGTCTCCTGGTGCCGGGAAAATAACCTCTCCTTGAATGCTGAGAAGACCAAGGAGATGATTATTGACCCGAGGAAGAGGAGGAGAGACCAGCACGCCTCGCTGCACATCAACGGGACACAGGTGGAGAGGGTGAAAACATTTAAATTCCTCAGAACTCACATCAGTGAGGATCTCACCTGGACACACAACACACAGCAGACCATCAAGAAGGCCCACTACAGTACATTTACAACACCCGGGTCACAAAAAGGGCACAGAGCATCATCAGAGACCAAACACACCCACAACACAGACTATTCACACTCCTACCATCTGGCAGACGCTACAGGAGTGTGAAAGCAAGGGCTACTAGACTGACAAACAGTTTTTACCCCCAGGCCATAAGGCTTTTGAACCACGGATTATAATCACCATCTACCTCTATATTTCCATCAGGCTTTTGAACCACGGACTATAATCACCATCTACTGTACCTCTATATTAGCAATTTTGCACAAGACATTGCACAGTATATCTACCTTTATGTTTGCACATTGTTTGTTTGATTGCCTCTTTTTTTATGTTTTCATTTTTCATTCTACTTTTATATTTTGCATTCCGTATGCACTTTATATTTCATATTATATATATATATATATATATATATATATATATATATATATATATATATATATATATATATATATATTTTTATATTGGTAAGCATAGTTTGGTCGGGCAGTTGCAAAATAAGAATTTCATTACCCAATAATAAACCGCTGTGTCTGTTACTGTGTATATGACAAATAAACATCTTGAATCTTGAAAACATAGTAACGCGTGCGCAACTCTCTTTGTTTTTCCACTGCTTTAAGCGTTCTTTTAGCTTTGCCATATCTTTGTGCTGTATATGGTTCTGGTCACAACAGTACTCGTGACCATGACATGTTCTGATTTTTTAGAATTCCGTCCATGATTCAGAAAGAGGGCGAGGAAACTCTGAGGTTTGGCACGGAGAGGAAATGAGCACAGCTGAACAACATTGGCAGGGCTGATCTAACAGAGTCTAAAACCAAAACAGCTCATGTTTGCAGTAATTATTTTATCTCAGGTGAGATTCAAAAGCTCTCTCAATAATATCCTGGAAGAATTTTATATCATGTTGCTAGAATTTTGCGACAGAAGGAGCGTTCTCTTGTCGTGGTTCACTCGGTCATTGTTATGATTTTAACACGTGTATTACCATTTCGCTTCTAGGAGCGCCAGCAAAATTATATGATAGAAACAATCCAGACTGGGCACCCACCCAGGAAATGAGCTATGTTTCGTCCAAGGTCAGACTTGATTCTTCGGAGGCCAAACCAGATAGAACGCAATATCTAGGTACTCGATTGTCAGTAGAAGTGTCTTAATCTTAGAAAAGTCTGACTTTTTAAAATAATATGGGTCAAAACCACACATCTGTCTTCTCCTTGTATCAAATCTTCACTCGATCGTTCAAATCGTGGTAATACTGAGAAAATTCAGCATTGTTTACAGACACGCTTTCAGTGGCTGCCATACTAGTTGCTTTGTATATCCACCATCATGGTGGACGCTCATGACGTAGCACATTTTGATCACGTGGTTCCAAGTCATCTATATCACCCCAGGAAAGAGGTTTAGCTCCTGTATCCTCTGTATGGAGTGTAGAATAATGAATAAACTCCGCTCAGGTGTAAAGGATGAGGAGTTAGTCAGTTACAGAGAGCAATGAGAAAATCACTGATAACCCTTTACCTGCTTATTATTATTCATCTCATTTCATTATCTCTAGCCGCTTTATCCTGTTCTACAGGGTCGCAGGCAAGCTGGAGCCTATCCCAGCTGACTATGGGCAAAAGGCGGGGTACACCCTGGACAAGTCGCCAGGTCATCACAGGGCTGACAGACACAGACAACCGTTCACGGTCAATTTAGAGTCACCAGTTAACATAACCTGCATGTCTTTGGACTGTGGGGGAAACCAGAGCACCTGGAGGAAACCCACGCAGACAACATGCAAACTCCGCACAGAAAGGTCCTTGCCGGCCACGGGGCTCGAACCCGGACCTCCTTGCTGTGAGGCGACAGCGCTAACCACTACACCACCGTGCCACCCGCTTATTATTATTATTATTTAATGCAAGTCTTTTGATGGCAGACTGATCTACTGAGTGACACCAGTGTTTTACAGAATTTTGTTTTCTGTTTTTGCAGTTCAGTGAAATAATCCTGAATTTGGAGCTTTTGTTCCTTTTTATTGATTTAAAGCCTTTATTTGTTTATTTTTCTCTAGCTTTACGAGACCAGTATACCATATGATGAAAAGTAATAAGTGATCGTGGAAAAATATATTGTATAATTTACATTTTTATGAGGCGGCACGGTGGTGTAGTGGTTAGCGCTGTCGCCTCACAGCAAGAAGGTCCTGGGTTCGAGCCCCGGGGCCGGCGAGGGCCTTTCTGTGTGGAGTTTGCATGTTCTCCCCGTGTCCGCGTGGGTTTCCTCCGGGTGCTCCGGTTTCCCCCACAGTCCAAAGACATGCAGGTTAGGTTAACTGGTGACTCTAAATTGACCATAGGTGTGAATGTGAGTGTGAATGGTTGTCTGTGTCTATGTGTCAGCCCTGTGATGACCTGGCGACTTGTCCAGGGTGTACCCCGCCTTTCGCCCGTAGTCAGCTGGGATAGGCTCCAGCTTGCCTGCGACCCTGTAGAAGGATTAAGCGGCTAGAGATAATGAGATGAGATGAGACATTTTTATGAATGTTCCATCTGTTTCTCAAATTTCAGTGCGAATTCCACAAAGTGACAGATGTGGTAGAAAAGGATCATGTGAAACAGTCGAGTATTTTTAAAAGTGCCTTGCTGAAATTATGATGTTTTGCTGTAATTGTTGTGTTTACATGCTGCTGCTTTAAAGGGCTTATAAGCAGTGAGCTTTCCTCAGGTTAGCACACTTCTTTAACGCATACAGTTTCATCAGTACTAATAACTTTCTTGATTTACACCTCATATCAATGGATTATTGGATTTATTGTTAACCTCATATAGTACAGACATTACTGTGTGTTCCAGAAGGTCTTTTTTGTTTTAGGATATTTGCAGATTTGTCAGTCAGTGTTCAATTCATCCATTCTGTATAGTGATCACTCAGTGTATTCATTAAAGGTTTTACTAATAATCGTTTAAAGCATTAGAAAATTAATTTACTGAGGAAATTTAATAATATCACCTTGCAGTGTGGGGCGGCACGGTGGTGTAGTGGTTAGCGCTATCGCCTCACAATAAGAAGGTCCGGGTTCGAGCCCCATGGCCGGCGAGGGCCTTTCTGTGCGGAGTTTGCATGTTCTCCCCGTGTCCGCGTGGGTTTCCTCCGGGTGCTCCGGTTTCCCCCACAGTCCAAAGACATGCAGGTTAGGTTAACTGGTGACTCTAAATTGACCGTAGGTGTGAATGTGAGTGTGAATGGTTGTCTGTGTCTATGTGTCGGCCCTGTGATGACCTGGCGACTTGTCCAGGGTGTACCCCGCCTTTCGCCCGTAGTCAGCTGGGATAGGCTCCAGCTTGCCTGCGACCCTGTAGAACAGGATAAAGCGGCTAGAGATAATGAGATGAGATGAGACCTTGCAGTGTTAAAAAAAACAGCACCATTTTCATGCGTTGTGTGCAATACAGACTTTGACCACAAGATGGGAGCAGAGCACAAAACAAATCAGGGCCTGGTTCTGGATCAATGTGAGAAGGTTGTGATTGTGGAATTTTTATTTTATTTTTTTATTTTACCAACTTTATTGGACTGTTACAAAATAAACATAAAAAAAGAAATAAACATAAAAATAAACATAATAAAGTAAGTCAGCTCAAAGGGGAGAACGCGAACGGGTGACCCATGCAAGGCGTTTCCCTGAAGGTATAAAAGAGAAAAATCATACAATTAAAATTAGACTAAATTGATCTGTGGCAACCACAGTCACGGTACACAGACCAAGTACATGAAAAGTCCGTATTATAGGTGGAGGTCAGTAATTCAAAGTACAGCTCTAACAGGGATGATTTAAAAACAGGTAGGCTACGGAATTTATCTGGGGAAAAATATTTACATACATAGTTCCATGGTTTAACAATCCTATTGAAGAATGAGGCCTGATAAGTTGAAGTTCTGCAGTGTGCAGGTTTTAAAATTAATTTCGGATTTTGGGCCCTAGACCGGTCATGAGTTACAAAAGACACGTAGAGGTTTACGTTCAAATCTGTTTGGCCATTAATGCATTTATATACAAAGACTAAGTCTCTAATCTCCCGATCATAAGTCAGAGGAAGCAAGTGCAGGCTTCTGAGTCTGTCTGTCTGTGTAAGTAGCATCCCCAATATGCTGTTGTAGTATCCAGCGCATTGCACGTCGTTGGACTCTCTCTAACAGGCTTCTAAGGTTGACACTAGCAGGGGACCATACATCAGATGCGTAACAGAGCTGTGACTTGACGAGCGACAAATATAAAGTCTTCCTCACTTGAATTTCCATCAGCAAGGGACAGGATCTTTTTAGAAAGCCAAGCATCTGATTAGCCTTGTTGACTATTGAGCAGACGTGCGAATCCCATTTTAAATTACTTGAAATAACCACTCCCAGGTCTTTTTCTTCGTTAACTCGTTGAAGGCACATGCTGCCCAGGTGGTAGTCGTGAATGATTGGAGTTTTTTTCCGCGTGACGGTCAATATTTTGCACTTGTTGGCATTATACTGTATGTTTGATTCATAACTCCACCCCTCGGCATTGGCTAGATCGCGCTGTAATTGCTCGCTGTCTTCGGATGTCAGGATAGTGCGAAAAAGTTTTGTGTCGTCTGCATATAGAGCGACTCCAGTTTCTTTATCCACGACCTCGGGAAGATCGTTGATAAAAATAGTGAAAAGCACAGGACCAACCAGGCTGCCCTGAGGCACACCAGAGGTCACGGGCAGAGGCTTAGAGACCGCGCCGTCAATTACCACTCTTTGTGTTCTTCCCCCAAGATGATCTCGAAACCACTCTAGCGGACACCCATCGATACCGTACCATTTCAGATTTTCGACCAGGATAGTATGGTCAGCACAGTCAAAAGCTTTTGCGAACTCCAGATATAAAATGTCCGATTGTTTGTTTTTGTCTAGAGCTTCGCCGATTTTGTGAAGTACGGACAGAAGTTGTGTGATGCACGAGCGACTGCACACAAAGCCATGCTGGAGTGATGTTATTAGTCGTGAGATGTGATCATAAAGTCTGTTGCAAACACAGCGCTCCAAAACTTTACTTACAACTGGAAGCAAAGAGAGAGGTCTATAATTTGCAGCAGGCTCCTTTGAGTCCTTCTTGTGAACAGGAGTGACGTCGGCACATTTCCAGTTTGAAGGAAAGCGCCCAGTTTTTAAGGAGCGATTAAATAAATCACAAAGACTTGGAGCTATTTGTGAGCTACACTCCTTTAGAATACGAGCAGGAATTCCATCAGGACCAGTGGCTTTTGTTACATCTAGATTTGATAGACAGTCACGCACTTCGTTGACGGTTAGCGTTATTTCAGCTATTTTTTCATCTGATCTCAGGGGACATGTATAACCACAAAACACTTTGTCTGAGCTGGGAGATGTGAAAACGGAACAGAAATAGTTGTTAAACATTTCCGCTTTATCTGTGGGCTTACTAGCGCTTTGACCGTTGTGAGTAATCACAGCGTCTGTATTTGAGCGATGGTGCAGAATTGCTTTGTGATAGCTCCAAAACAGTTTTGGGTTGTCCCGAAAAGATCCTTCAATCCTAGCCAAATAGTCACGATGTTTACATTTAACTAGGGTCTTGAGATCATTGCTAATATTTCGAAGTTTTTGTTTACGTTCGGACGTTTTGTTTTTCCTAAAGTTTTTTAGCACTTGATATTTCTTCTGCATAAGATACCTGACCTCACCGTCAATCCAAGGCAAAGTGTTTGTATCGCGTATGATTTTAACTGGCACACACTCTTCTACCGCAGTTAGAAACAAATCTTTCCATTGAGTCCAGGAATTATCGACATCGTCCAATAGAGATAAGTCAAGTGAGACCAGTTCCAGACGTCTTCTGAGATCATCAAAATCAGCTTTACTGTAGTCGTACGTCTTACGGCGCACAGTTTTGGATCGTGTAAATTTTAGTCTTATGAAGAACTCTATCAGATAGTGATCCGAGGGAAATCCGCTTTCAGCTGGAGTGTATGTTGTTACATCTTCAATAACCTCCGGAAAGTTACACAGCAACAGATCTAATTTGTTTCCCGCTATGTGAGTTGGTCCCTGAATGAATTGACGAAAGAAATTATCCTCCATAAGAGTATGAAACGCCTCATCTACTGAAGATACGCCCGTGTTTGCTGGGGTAGATTCGTCCGGAGACCAGATGACAGAACGAAGATTGAAGTCTCCGACAAGAATAAAACAAGCTGTCTCGGGTGACTCTTACAAAGAGAGGTTGAACTCATGTAGATCCTCAGGCCCTGGTTCAGGATGATAAAATGTATAAAGAATAACCGGTAGAGCTCGACGACTATGAACTCAGCATTGTCTCTCTCTAGTTCTTGCCGGCATCGAGTCTTGATTTCGGGCTTAACTGCAATAAGTACGCCCCCGCCAGTTTTGTTTACTCTATCCTTGCGAAAGATAGTGTATCCTGTAAAAATCTCCGAAGATAAGACTGATTCAACCAGCCATGTTTCACTAATGCAAACCACGTCGTATGAATTTTGGTAGACCAATTCTTGCAGAATGGCTAGTTTGCATATTTTACGTGAAGGGTTCTCTTCGAGTGGAATGAGAGCCTTGACACTTCTAGCATTTAAAAATAGCGCGTTTAAATCACGCTCAGATGGAGCATTAGAAGGGCCAGGGTTGGGGCTCACGTCTCCTCTGAGCAAAAGCACGCCACTAGCGAATAACTTGAGAGCACGAGATCTTAAATTGAGTGACAGTGAATCCAAAATGGCCGACTGACGGTGGAGAGCCAAAGCGAAGTAGGCTTCTGATCCATATGGCAAATAGGCAGCATGTGACGGGCTGCCAAATAAAACAGGACGTAGATGGTGTCTTTCTAGAGGATTTTGCAGAGGTGTTTTACATCTGGCTAAAACTGTTAACGCACACAATGCAAGACAAAGCGAAGCTAGGAAACTGGTTTTCGGCATTTTTTGTGTTCAGTGTAGAAACAGGAAGTTTTTCCCCTCTTCTTCTTGTACTTGTACATTTTGTTGCAGTGCTTTTTACACATCCATGGTTTCCTCTGCTTGGCTCCCAGAGTGCTGATCTCGGAGCAGCCGTCATAAACACAGCGCTTCGGCGCATTCTCGTCGCATGGCTCAGCCGGGCTCGGGGCGCTGTCCCTTGGCTCGGCTGTGTCCAGCGCGTCGCTCATTACTCTCTTCTTATCTTTAGCTCTTAAACTCGGTTTACTCGACTTCATTTTGGATCCTACGTACATCTATCTTGCACTAATATCACTCGACTAAGACTTTTCATAAAAGCAAACGAACGGGTTTACATATATAAAATAAATATTTTACCGGAGCACATGGGATCTGCGACTACTCACGTCCACGTCGTAATGACGGAACACTGATTATGGCCCAAATGACCATCTTTTTACAGCAAACTTTCATCAATTAAAATCATTTCATTTTCTCCCCTATACAATTTAATTTGACAGCAAATATTAATATTCAGGGACTTCCGGTGTGGCGGATGGAGGAGTAAGCAGCAAGCCGGGAGGGATCTATAGCCATTTGACATTTATTTAAGACTTACTACATCATTCACTCGCTAAAACCTGGTGAGCTCGCTTTCAAAACTGACTTAAAACTGACACCCACCATATCCAGTTCAGCATGGGCAGAAATAGAGGTTAAAAAAAAAAAAGCCGAAAATGGGAGCGAGGACGGACAAGATGACGAATTAGCATCTAAGCTAATGTCTAGCGGCAACCTCGCACACAACGAGGGCAGCAAACCGGTGGTTTCCCTGGCTGACACAGAGAAGCTGCTCACCGGCATGGAAGAGCGAATTATCGCAAAACTGACAGTGGAAATCTCCTACTAAAAGCCACTTTCTCCTGTTCTACAGGGTCGCAGGCAAGCTGGAGCCTATCCCAGCTGACTACAGGCGAAAGGCGGGGTACACCCTGGACAAGTCGCCAGGTCATCACAGGTCTGACACATAGACACAGACAACCATTCACACTCACATTCACACCTACGGTCAATTTAGAGTCACCAGTTAACCTAACCTGCATGTCTTTGGACTGTGGGGGAAACCGGAGCACCCGGAAGAAACCCACACGGACACGGGGAGAACATGCAAACTCCACACAGAAAGGCCCTTGCCGGCCACGGGGCTTGAATCCGGACCTTCTTGCTGTGAGACGACAGCACTAACCACTACACCACCGTGCCGCCCGTCTCAGAAGAATAAAATTCTAATTTGAAAGCAGACATTTCTATTTCCGAATTTGTTATGGCTATTAAATCCATGCAAAATAATAAATCGCCTGGTCCTGATGGATTCATGACTAAATTTTACAAAAAGTTTTCTTCACAATTAGCACCAATCCTCCAAGTAATGTTTAAAGAGGCACTCTCCTCCATCACCTTGCGTATGACTTTAAGACAGGCCTCTATCTCTCTGCTAGCAAAGAAGGATAAAGACCCACTTTTATGCTCATCATACGGCCCTATCTCCTAGCTAAATGTTGATTTTAAAGTGTTGTCGAAAGTCTTGGCCAAGCGCCTGGAGAATGTGATCATTATCTCATCTGACCAGACAGGTTTTATTCAGGGCCGGCACTCCTACTCAAATCTGAGAAAATTATTTAACGTTGTCCACTCGACCCAGTCTAAATGCCTGGAAGCAGTCGTATCTCTTGATGCTGAGAAGGCATTTGACCGGGTCGAGTGGAAATACTTATTCCTTACGCTCAAAAAATTTGGTTTTAAAGATGAATTTATTGCCTGGATCAAATTACTCTATTTGTCCCCCCTTGCCTCTGTAATCTCTAATAATACTCGATCTGATTATTTCCTCTGAGGCAGGGGGACAAGACAAGGGTGCCCACTTTCCCCCTCTTATTTGCACTGGCCATTGAACCCTTGGTGGTGGCGTTGCGATGCTGTAAGGAATTTCAAGGCATATGTCGTGGCAGGCAGGTGTTTAAGGTGTCACTCTACGCAGATTACCTGCTTCTGTATGTCTCTGATATTTTAGATATTCTGAATAAGTTTGGGAAAATCTCAGGGTATAAGTTAACTTTACAGAAGAGCGAGCTTTTTCCTTTAAACCCTAAAGCAGAATCACTTCCCTCAACCCTTTTCCCCTTCAAAAGGGTCAGAGATGGTTTTAGATATTTGGAGATTGAGATCACTCACTCCTTCGCAACCACTTTCACAAAGAATTTTACAGCGCTTTTCAATACATGTAAACAGGACATGAATTGTTGGGCCTCCTTACCTTTGTCACTGGCAGGATGCGTTAACTTAATTAAAATGATTGTACTACCAAAGTTCTTATATATTTTCCAGAACATCCCCATTCTAATTAAAAAGTCTTTTTTTTTAAACACTTGATAAAAATATCACTTCTTTCATTTGGGGGAACAAACCTAGTCAAATTGGCAGGACTTATCTCCAACGACCAAAACGCTCAGGAGGTGTGGCCCTGCTCAATTTCCTTTTTTATTATAGGGCATGCAACATTCAGAAATTAACACACTGGTTTGAAAACAAACCAATCACCAAAAGGCAGACTGGGTGCAATTAGAGTTTTCATCATGTCATCACAACCTGGGCTCAGTAATCTGTGCAGCTTTGCCTCTTCTTAACAGTAATCTGTGTTCAGATACAGTAGTCAATCATTCAATCAGAATTTGGGCTCAGTTCAGAAGGCATTTTGGGCTACAAGGAACATCTATCCTTTCCCCCATCAAATCAAATCATATGTTCACTCCCTCCTGTACAGACCCTGCATTTACCTTGTGGTCTAACAAAGGAGTTAAAACGATCTACAATTTATACATAGAAAGTACATTTGCATCTTTTTCCTAACTATCTCAAATCTATGACTTACTGAAGAACCACTTTTTTTTTTGCTATTTGCAAATCAGGAGCTTTGTACAAAAGACTTTCAAATCATTCCCAGTTACGCCCATTAAATCACACATCGATCACATTCTCGAACCACAGTCAGAACGTAAAGGATTAATGCCCCAGATTTATGAACTCATTAACAACTTTGGTCCTCGTCCCACCGAAAACTTAAAAAGAGCATGGGACTCTGATTTGGGAACAGTTTTAACTGATGATCAATGGAAATCCATCCTAGACTTGATAAACACTTCGTATATATCCACTAAACATAGCGTTGTACAACTGAAATTGGTTCACAGTGTCCATCTCGCTAACGCTAAGCTGGCAAAGATTTATCCGACTGCTGACCCGTCATGCCCTCGATGCAAAGGCCAGCCAGCAGACTTGATGCATATGCTATGGTTGTGTCCGAACCTCACCACTTTCTGGTTAAGTATCTTTAAAGCTTTCAGTGAAACATTTGGAACCCAACTTGACCCTGACCCAGTTTGTGCCCTCTTTGGTTTGACATCAGAAGAATCTAGGGCTCTTGTACCAAACAAAGCCTATGTGCTCATAGCTTTTACCACACTCCTTGCAAGACGATTAATTCTAACTAAATGAAAACAACCCCGCCGTCCTTTACTCACTGGATCAAGGATGTGATGCATTTCTTAAAGCTGGAAAAAATAAGACATACACTCAAAGGGTCATCTCAAACAATTGTCAAAATATGGAGGCCCTTTTTATAATTTTATAATTCTCTTCAGGAACCCCTTGATAAGGACTAGGGTGAAACATTTGGCTACAGCAGTGAGCAACCCTCACCTCCCCATTTGTGTTTTCTTTTTTTACTTTTAATTATATATATATATTTTTTTCCTGACATAATTTGATTAAATTAATGGTTGTTTGCCTGTGACCATTGTCTTTTTTTCATCTATGTGTACATTCACTTGTGACCCTATGGGTCGGCAGGTGGGTGACATTTGTTTTTTGATGATGGTGCATTTTTGTATTTGGGGGATGGCTGGGTAAAGTGAATATATGTATGCTTGTCTTGATACACTTCTCCTGTGTGAATTGTTTTGAAAACCAATAAAATATATTTCCAAAAAAAAAGTTAAAAAAATTGTTCAGCTGTTAATGTTAAGTGTACTTCTCATAAGGATAAAAATAAAGGCTACATTGTGACCATGCCTGATCAAAACTTGTACATTTCTGTGATATAAAAATAAAAACAAATGGAATTCAGCTGTTTCTATTTTTGTTTGTACAGTAAGCCATATTAACTCACAATCAACACCACACTGGTTTGACTTGTGTATGTGAGCATTGTTGTAAATCTCCACCTCAGTATAGAAAAGAATGGAAAAAAACGCTCAGAGGTCAGTTTTAGAAATCTGAGACCTGATTTTCTGCTTCAGAACAATCAGTGCAGACGTCATTTATTGGTTCTGGCTGGATGATGCATGTCTTTGTTTCATTTCATAGCCGTCTGGACCTCAGTGGATATACAGTAGGTTCAACTTTTAAAGTTAAATTTCTACTTTAACACTAATTCTCAGTTCAGTGTTTTTAAATTGTCTAATTCTGTATTTAAATTTATTTAATTCTTAATGTATATATGCAGTAGCTGTTTACTGGCTCACCATAGAGTTTTATTGATAACATAGCATTTATTGGATTTTTGAAAATGTAATTCACGAACAAGTATAATTTTAGCAAGGATAATTCCATTGATAGTGTACACACCTTTTTTCTTTTATACACAAACTGTTTCTGGAACTCGAATCTCACACTGAAGTGAACACTACAGATCACACAATATTAACGCGCTCTTTCATATGATGTGGAGATTTCAGCATAAAGTTAAATTCAATTCTGGACTATGCAGAAATATATACAACGCCTTTTAAAAGTGAATATAACCCAAAATGTAACGCAGCCATAGGACAAGAATATGAATATCAAATTCCTGAATGAAAACAAACTAAATTAAAAATCAACAGCCAACCAACAGCAATTTAATTAAGTAATAAAATAAACCCTAAGTGTAAAAGTTCATAATTGTAAAATACTGAGTGGCGTGATGGTGTGATGAAGTGGAGTTCCTGTAACTGCCCAGGAGTTCATTAGTTGTCTAACAGCACATCCCCAAGTGTTTTATTCCTCTTATACCACAGCAAAACAATGATTACAAATCTTTATTTATTAAAGAACATCATACGTTTTATCCATTTACAGTCACATTTAATCTTTTAGAAGCGAGTTGTCACTGATGTTATTGCAGCTATAAACAGTCGTTCCCCCACCAGTCTCTCTTTACTCTTTTCTGTGGAGTTCATAATCTAGCATAAAATATCACTGTGTAATTAATGAGCTTAAATAATTCTCAAAACAGAAGAAAGAAGTATTCACTGCTTCTTTTTTTCCAAAAACAATGTCTTTGCTGCATTTTTGGAAGTCAATAAACTGATAAAAATATCTTTTGGGATATCAGGCAATAAAAGAGGAATATATTTGAAAGATGTTTAAAGATTTAAACAACTTAAATAAGATTAACACAATGCATTAAACAACTTAGAAAACAGCATGTTTGGTTTGAACCTACCCATTTTCAAGGTGATCAAAAATATTGGAACATATGCCTGACACCAGGTGTGTCCTGTTCGACTGATTGTTTATGCAATCAATACTGAAGCTCTGAATTTATACTTTTGGTTTAAGCCCTGGGTTTCACCTGTGATGACTGTGTTTGTTGTTTAAAAGGATAAACCAACATGAAGACCAGAGAGCTGTCTATGGGAGGAAAGCAAGCCATACTGAGGCTGAGAAAAGTGTGAAACTCGATCAGAGCCATTACACAAGCATTGGAGATAGTCAATACAACAAATCTGGGATGTCCTGAAAAAGAAACCAACCACTGGTGTAATAACAACCAGATATCGAACAGGTCAGGCCAAAGAAAACACCAGCAATGAATGACAAACATTCTCAATCTTCTTCTTCTACTTCTTATTTTGGATGCTCCTATTCGGGGTCGCCACAGTGGATCATCATGATTTGCATATTTGATTTGGCATAGGTTTTTACACCGGATGCCCTTCCTGATGCAACCCTCCCCAATCTATCTGGGCTTGGGACCAGCACTAAGAACGCACTGACTTGTGCAACCACAGTGGCTGGGTTCAAGATGAACCTCTACCAAAGTGATGTAAAGCCTAAACTGTGGAGAAAGAAAGGATCTGCTCATGATCCAAAACATGGAGCTCATGGGTGAAGCATGGTGGAGGTAGAGTCATGGCTTGGGTTTGCATGGCAGCTTCTAGAATGAACTCACGAATCATTATTGATGATGGAACTCATCAATGACCCAAAACACACTGCAAGACAACACAGGGCTTCATCAGGGGAAATAAGTGGAAGGTTTTAGACTGGACAAGTCCATCACCAGGCTTTCACCCAATCGAACAGCACTTCAGCTCATGAAAAAGAGACTGAAGGGAGAAACCCCTCAAAATAAACAACCACCAAACATGGCACCTTTTGGTATTAAACAAGTTCCTAAGTTGTTGAACACATCTAGATGTAAAAATCAGGAAATGAAAACTGAAATTCTGATCTTTCGGCTCATCTTCATATTTTGACATCAAATCCAAATCACTTCAGTGAAAGCAAAAACAAAAGAATTGGCCTCGCTGTTCAGTACTTTCTGAGGGGACTGTGTAAATCATACAAAACTCCCTCCATTATGAAGATGTTAAACGTGAGGAAGGAGAAGTGAATAGTCCATTGTTTTATCCTGAATCACGTGATCCAGTAAGCAAATTTCAAGAAAATCAGCAGGCCAGCGACCTTTTCCTCATGTGTTCTGAGATCACGGCTCTCCATCACACTGCATGTAGTTTGTTTGTTTTTAATAAAATAAACAGCTGTGGAACTTTTTAATGTGAAATTCCATCTTTAGAGTCAGAATATTAGGAACTGAAACAAGTCCATTAAATTGATTTGTTTTTGTCCAGATTTTTTCCTGTCTGACGTGATGAAACATTTTCCTGGTTTTAAACTCAGGCCTCAGAAAGAGAACTAATTCTCCTGCTGGAAGTTTCTAGACAGGTCAGACTCTGATTCTCCATTGTTAATGTCGAAAGGATCTGGACTCCAACATGTAAATGAGCTAGAAAGCGTCAGCGTCACGTCTTCGTCACGGTATTCACACCGCCCTGTGTAGAGGTGGGAACTGAAAGCCCTTCGCTTCTTTCGTGTCCGCCATTTTAAAGAACGCAGGCGGTGGCTCGTGAAGGTTACAGCGTTCTCTCAGTATAGCAAAAGAATTAAAGTCATGCTGATAAACCACTTTAAACATTCCTGGAACCTGATTTTCTGCTACAGAACAATGTTAATTGTTGACCATTTTCACATCAGTGTCCTCACATGGAGATTTTTAAAAGGACCGTCGTCTGACCTGGAGGAGTTACTGAGATCTTTACGGTAGGAGAAACTGTTTATCAACTTTCTCTTCTCAGAGCAAATCACATTATTCACCTTCTGTAAAATGTTTAATGCTTTATTTAAGTGCACAGGGATGAAATGGAAAATACTGATATTAATATAAATGTGTAATACCTGATTATAATCAATATTATAAAGCTAAAGTGGAGGTTGAGTTTTAACATGATGTTACATTACAGTTTTATCAATATAGATAACAAGGGAAAATAATTTTGGCTTCAGTAATAATGTAAACACTGTGTTTAGTGTAAAATTCCTCCATGATTTGTAAAGACACTGTGGATGATGATAGTTAGTGTGAGACAGAGAGACAGGACAGAGAGCCTGAGTTTTATGGAGCCAAAGTCTGCTTTTACTGGCTGAATTGTTTATTATTTACTGAGATTATTTTGTGTTTCAAACAATGTCAATTTACAGATAATTATACACTGGGGGAAACACATGACTGTGATGGGAACATCAAACTAGTAAATATTACAATATCTTTTTTTAAATGATTATTTGTGCTTCTCCTTTTTAGTTAATAGTCAAAAGTAAACTAAATAATATTAAAAGCTCTGGATGATTATTGGCTTATAGTTTGTTTTTAAAAAAATAATTTATATGAAAGAAACACTTCTCCAGATGACACTAACATGGACTCCATGTTTGAAATGATCAGTCTTGTGGTTTCTAATTTTGGCAGTTTTCACTGAAATACTACAATAATAGTTTGTACAGTTCTGTGCAAAAATCCTCAAAATTAATGAAAAGGTTTGACATATGGACCAATAAATTAACTCATTTACACTAAACACAACTGAACTAAATCACTATTTAAGCCTCAGGTTCACTGTTGTAGTTTTATACAAAAATCAGCTGTGAAGTTTTTATTTTATTTTTTTCCTGCATCTTGGAGAACCTCACACAGTTCTTCTGGACACGGTGGTTCTCACTCTGCTGCTGTTTCCAAAACCAGAACAGCCTCCATTATGGGTTTATCTGCAATGTGCTCCATTACTGGCCACTTACACATTTCATTGTTTTCTCTAACATTTGTTTTTTGACAAATGAAACTTTGGAAATGTGGTGGTTCTCTTTTTACTCACAATTAATACCAAAAACATCAAACAAACAGCTAAGAATATTGGTGTCTATAAATAAGGAAATGTTTACATCTTTTGCACAGTACTGCAAATGAACAGCAGGGGGCAGTGTTATGTTCTTATTTACTGAGATTGTTGACATGTTGCGTAATGACGTCACTTGTAATTTAACTCAAGATCAACGCCCATTAAAAACAGAGAAGGAAAGATCTCTGTGGGCTAAAATGAGCAAGCCTCGGGCCTGATCACGCCTGCTGTGTGTGAAAGAAGCAATAATGGACTTATTGTCATTTACTGAGAAGAACTTTACAGCCTGACTGCTTTAGCATCATCAGGTTTCTAACTGGATGTTTAATTTAATGATTCAATCCCAAACTGGGCAGAAGCAAAACCTTTTAAAAGGCCATAAAGGGGGAAAAAAAAATCACAAAAGCAGGAATTTACATGTTTCTATTTATATTGCAGTAGAAACTGCAAACACTGCATTCTCTCTGACTGATAATACAAGCTCTCTGCAGCTTCAGTCTCTTCCGGTTATAAAAGTTGTTTGTTTGAGCTACAAACATAAAGCCAGAACAATCAGTGATCCAGGAAGACGATCAGACCATCAGGTTTTTCAGGAACTAACAGTACATGTGTTAAACTGATGAGCAAATAAACACCACTAATATCTGTAACACTATCTTCTGGATCCGTCTCTCTGTCAGGAGCTTTAACAGTCTGGTGTTATGCTGTGCAGTGTGTTCAGTATTCCTGTTCTACTGGTTTTGCTGGTCAGAGCATTAAACTGTCTCATATTTTTATTGCATTAAAACAGACACCAGTGTGCATTCACTCTGTAAATGTACAGGTAAGATCCAGTAGAGAGAGCAGGACAGTGGTACAGCAGGTAGCTTTGACGCCTGGTTCAATCCTGAGCTCAGGTTTCTGTCTGTGATCAATGAATGAAACCACAAACTAAAATCACTATAAAATATCACGTGTGGACAGAGACAAACATATCAGTGTGAGGAGATGGAGCTGATGAGAATTCTGGGTTCCTCTAACACAGAGCTCTGTATCTGATCTGATCTGGACAATACGGCTGTAACCCGAGAAGCTTAAACACTGAAAGGCAGCTGGGAAACTGAAGCTGATGATTCATTTAAAAACCCTGATGTGTTCCAGTAAATACCCTGAAACATTTTCTGATGAGCTTGCCTTTCTGACACTTGGTTTTTAGCTGGTCATGATTATATAATGACAGCATGCAAATATTACACTAATATTAAACACTGATGCCTGAAGACATGCCCCAACCCTACAGGATTTCTCAGCACAACTCGTTAAAATAATTAAAAGGATATTGTGATGTGATGAATTATATGGATCGCTTCACATGTGAATACACCACTGAGTCAGGCTCTGCTTCAACAGGCGTTATTCTCGAGTTTTCTTCCTGTAGAGACACAAAAGTATATTTCAGTATCGGAATCAGGGTGAGACGTCATCACTCCTGTGGAACTAATATGACTATTTTTATTTTTAAACCAAATCCTCTAAAGTATTCCACATCATGATCAATTTCAGAAGTTTTATTTAGATATTTACCTTTTTAACTCTCCCTGCACTGTGAGCTGAAATTTTCACATCAGCGTAAGTCAGTTCCTCAGTTTCAGACACTAAAGACACAAATGTGATTTAAATTGTATGAAACACATCAAATGTAAAAACTAAACACATGAACAGAAAGATGCGTTACTTACCTTTTTGCTTTTTATTTTTCAGCAAAATCCACACAAATGCTAATATTATGATTAATAACCCCAGAAGTCCAACAGATATCAGGGCAGGAAGCAGTGAACGGGAACGATCAGTTTGTTCTGTGAAGAGAATGAGAGATGCAATTATATAAATTATTTTCTCAATATGACACAGACATAAGACGATATGGCTGGGCGATATGACAAAAACGTCACATCATGTATTCAGGTATCGCAGATCTCCCACTTTAGGGAACATTTAGAAAATCCTCCCGACCTCCCGCTGACAACATAAAAATCTCCCGCCCGCCCTTACTACACATGATTAGTTAAAAAAATATATATAATTTTATTATGGCCATAGCCAGCTATGAGGCCCCCGAGGTCCGGACCTCGGTCATTTTTAAGAGCTGAAAATAAATTTGTACGCTAAATATTCAACTGGATGAAAAAATAAAGAACAACATTAAAACGTCTCCGTAAAAAGTGCATTGTTAATTATGTTAAACGTTGATTCTGTCTTCTGTGTCTGTTTCGTGCGTGCGGCTCTGAGACCAAGAACACAAAAACGAATGAGCGCGCAACTCGGGAGAGGAACGCAGTGCAGTAGACATGTTTTTTCATGGTAACCATCAGCGCACTTTCATGAAGCTGTTACCCCTACTCTTTATTCAAACATGGTGGTGTATACTGATTTTTTTTCCCAGAATTTTTTTTTTTGTGTAGGTGTAACGGATGCCAGATTGTTAATGTATCTTAGTTCCATAGGCTACATGGTTAGGGTATCTTTTGTCCTCATTGCTTGGGCCAGATCAAACCATTAAACAAGCTTAAATTATGCTTCCTCTTGCCACATACATGATTTTTTTTTTCAAAACTGATGATATTCAGTTCAAACACCATTAAAAGTAATTTCAGGAATAGATCTCTTGTGTGACGTGTAATTCACCCCTCTCATTTAAATGTGTCAAACATTTTTCGGAGCGCACTTTGCGCATCACGGACCTCTGTGATTTTAAAATGCTGGCTATGGCCCTGAACTTGATACGTTTATGTTTATGAAAATTAATAGCTGACTCTCCGCTTTTCATGTGTCTGATATTGTATGGATGGACTCAAGTGTGTACCCCACGGTATAAGCCGATTCCCCGGTCGGTACACCAATTGGAGTAACGGGGGGGATTGGAGTGAATGCCAGAGGCATGCGTGCGCAGATCAAGCGTGCATATGAATGGAGCGGAATTCGGGACGCCGCGGGGTACACACTTGAGCCCATCCAATGTCTTAGCAGTTACCGATAAAGCATACAGATGGCGCTATTAATGATGCGTGCAAGAGAACGAGAAAATCCACGACACTCAACCATTTTGTTTTTTTTTTTTTGCGTCTGCATTTATCGCCTGCTCGTCTTTAACTCTTTGTTCTCTTGAATGAGATAATGAAATGAAGTTCCGTTGGTGGAAATGGCGAAAGCCAAACTACGAAGAAAAAATATCAGAAAATCACCAAGATAAAGTTGGGATCGCCCGTCGTGACGGTCGCCAGGGACGAATGGCGGACTATTTTGGCCGGCAGCAAGACGACCCTACATCTGACAGGGTTAGATCACCAGACCAGATGTTAGATTCTAACCAACTTGTTTGACTTTTTTTGTCTGACTTTTACCAACTTAGACTTAGAAAAAGAATATTATTAGAAGAACATTAAAATAATAGTCATTATTGAATCAATCAATCAAATATATATGAAACTCGCCTTCGCACCGACAGCGCTCAAACTTGTCTCCCTCCGAGCTACTCGCAGAGAGGGAGAATCTGTGCTCACTCTAGGACCCAAATTGTTTTAGCGAAAAGTGCTAAAGACTCAAATTTTTCTTTAGCAATTTGCAATTTCGCTTAGCAAGAAATGCTAAAAGAACAATTTTCTTTTTAGCAAAGTAATTTTTTTAGCAAGATATGTTATACTCCTAAATATTTCTTGCACTGACATACAGTCCCCTCCAAAAGTATTGGAACGGCAAGGTCAATTCCTTTGTTTTGTTTTTTTTGTACACTGAAGACATTTGGGTTTCAGATCAAAAGATGAATATGAGACAAAAGTTCAGAATTCCAGCTTTTATTTCATGGTATTTACATCTAGATGTGTTAAACAACTCAGGACAGAGCACCTTTTCTTTGAACCCACCCACTTTTCAAGTGAGCAGAAGTATTGGAACATGTGACTGATAGGTGTTTCTAGTTGCTCAGGTGTTGCCTTTTAGATTGATTGCTGAAACTTTAAATAGTTCTTGTTTTTGGGTTTCACCTGTGAAAACTGTATTTGCTGCTAAGAACATGAAGACCAGAGAGCTGTCAATGGGAGAAAAGCAAACCATTTTGAAGCTGAGAGAAGAGGGAAAATCGATCAGAGCTATTGCACAAACATTGGGCATAGCTAGTACAACAATTTGGAATGTACTGAAAAAGAAAGAAACTACTGGTGTACTGAACAACAAACATCGAACAGGTCGGCCAAGGGTAACAACAGCAGTTGATGACAGAAACATTGTGAGAGCTGTGAAGAAACACCCAAAGACAACAGTCAGTGACATCACTGCCAAACTCCACAGGGCAGGGGTGAAGGTATCTCAATCCACTGTTCGAAGAAGACTTCGAGAGAAGAAATATAGAGGCATACCACAAGATGCAAACCACTCATCAGCAAAAAGAATCAGAAGGCTAGATTGGATTTTGCAAAGAAGTACAGAGATCAGCCACAAAAGTTTTGGGACAAAGTTTTATGGACTGATAAGACCAAGATTAACCTCTACCAAAGTGATGGAAAGGCCAAAGTATGGAGAAAGAAAGGATCTGCTTATGATCCAAAACATACAAGCTCATCTGTGAAGCATGGTGGAGGTAATGTCATGGCTTGGGCTTGCATGGCTGCTTCTGGAACGGGCTCACTAGTCTTTATTGATGATGTAACTCATGATGGTAGCAGCAGAATGAATTCTGAAGTCTACAAAATCATTTTGTCTGGCAATTTACAGAAAAATGCATCCAAACTAATTGGGAGAAGCTTCATCATGCAACAAGACAATGACCCAAAACACACTGCCAACACAACAAAGGACTTCATCAGGGGGAAAAAGTGGAAGGTCTTGGACTGGCCAAGTCAATCACCGGACCTTAACCCAATAGAGCATGCATTTTACCTCCTGAAGAGGAGACTGAAGGGAGAAACCCCCAGAAACAAACAACTGAAAGAGGCTGCAGTAAAGGCCTGGAACAGCATTTCAAATGAAGAATGCAACAGCCTGGTGAAGTCAATGGGTCGCAGGCTCAATGCAGTTATTGCAAGTAAGGGTTATGCCACCAAATATTAAATGTTATTCACTTTAAGTTAATTTAATAATGTCTGTTCCAATACTTTTGCTCACTTGAAAAGTGGGTGGGTTCAAAGAAAAGGTGCTTTGTCCTGAGTTGTTTAACACATTTAGATGTAAATACCATGAAATAAAAGCTGGAATTCTGAACTTTTGTCTCATATTCATATTTTGATCTGAAACCCAAATGTCTTCAGTGTACAAAAAAAAAACACAAAGGAATTGACCTTGCCGTTCCAATACTTTTGGAGGGGACTGTAATATTGAAAAATGAATTGTTATTGTAGTTTGTTGGTGTTTCAATAGTGTTTGCAAGCTTGTTTCCTGCCTTTGTCTTTCCATGTTCTTGATTTATGTTCATAGCATGCTTATTTATTCTTGAATCCTCTTATTTTGATCATTTCATCAACTGTATATATGTAATGAAATTGTGTGTTTAATTTAACCTGCTTAATCTGGTTTACGGAGTCCATATTTTTCATTATAATTATATCTAACATGGTGGCACGGTGGTGTAGTGGTTAGCGCTGTCGCCTCACAGCAAGAAGGTCCGGGTTCGAGCCCCGTGGCCGGCTAGGACCTTTCTGTGCGGAGTTTGCATGTTCTCCCCGTGTCCGCATGGGTTTCCTCCGGGTGCTCCGGTTTCCCCCACAGTCCAAAGACATGCAGGTTAGGTTAACTGGTGGCTCTAAATTGGCCGTAGGTGTGAATGTGAGTGTGAATGGTTGTCTGTGTCTATGTGTCAGCCCTGTGACGACCTGGCGACTTGTCCAGGGTGTACCCCGCCTTTCGCCCGTAGTCAGCTGGGATAGGCTCTGAAAACAAGGTACACTTGGTCGATATATCCTGGTTCATCTGTGAGTTCTTCCAAAGTTCTGTCAGGGTTGATATTATGTAGAAAATACGTCTTTAGAATGGTTATATCGTGTTTTTATCCCTAACTGAGAAAGCTAACAGAACATTCTAATATGTTATCTCACTTTTTAGATAAGTTTGTCATACGTAAAGTCGGATAATTTATTTTAAACAAACCTCGCTATAATCTTGTTCACTAATGAGCGACAATTGCCGACATTATCAGCGCAACTCGGAAATTGATCATTTTATATGTAAGGTCCGCTGCTACATAGACGCCGCATTGAGCTGGTGGCCTTGTTGCTGGGATACGTCAGAGTGTCCGCCGTATAGGATGTGGCAAATCTTCCCCGTAAACCAATGCAAGTAAATTGACTGAACTTCATAAAGCCCCTTTCTACAATATTTAACTCGATGCCTTTTATTCACCCATTAAGACACACACGTATATATTCGGGAAACAAACAGGCATCAAAACAACATATATAACTTTTAATGTGATGGTTATAAATAGTGTGCGAAATACCCGTCAATATTCTGAATGACCGCCAAACTGAGTTCGGCCAGGTCCTAACGTCATACCAAAACAAAATAAATCACTGATTGCTTCACATTCAGAAAGGTTAAAAACATTCATCATGCGTTCAAAAACGTTCATCATAGTGTGGCACTGTATTATCTAATTCTCACTGCTTATAACTATACACCTACCCGGTGGAGATGAGCTGGGAAACTGAAGACAGAAGGAACAGTATTGAAAAGTATTTTTCCAGTCTCACCTGTGAAAGGTAATCCCATGTGATCTCGTTTGGACGGTAAACCTGTTGGTACAGTTAAACGCAGCACATGAATGAGGCATCTTTATTCTCGGCTACTGTCTAGACGCTATACCAGAGACGGTTGAAGAATCTCCACTTTGCCCCATCCAATATGGCGGCGAGGATGACGTATGATTCTACGCAGAAGGTGGCGTCTATGTTTATAAGTCTGTGCACCGCTATTGGAAGACGTAATTTGCGGTCAACCAATAAGAATCTTCGAAACTCAGGGGCATTGGTTATAAATCAAAACATCGAAGATAGACACGAAAGGTACTGTTCATCTTGAGAAATCGCAACTGTTTGATGGATTTTGCTTAAACTTTAAATGACTTTCGCATAAAATGCGAATACAGATGATTTTCTTTTCGCAAATTGGAATAAAACTTCGCAATTTGCGGACGTGCGAGCGGCTAGCGTGAGCCCAGAGAATCTCCCTCTTTGCAATTTCCCAAGTTGGAGCCTCTGGTATCGTGATATGTATCACACCATTTCAGTGCCATAATATCTTTAGTTTGAGGATCATAAAACTCACAGTGTCTCAGAAAAATGTACTGTGGTATAACTGATCACAATAATGGGATTAGATCAGATCACTCAGCCCTACATAAGACTCGAACTCATCCCATGATATTTTGATTCTTGCCTCAGCTCCATGAGCAACCTGTAACATGATGCTGCACTTGATTAATATTCCATCGCGTGTGTTTTTTACGATGTTATTAACTCCACTGAATGTGTTCACAGAGCAAAGCTCACTGAGACTTTCACACTGAAACGTTTAAACTAGTGAATTTTTCACCAACCAGACTCACAGGCCATCACTAATGAATTTATTTTACATCTTAATCTTCAGTCACCTCTGTCTCAGTCCTACATGAATATTCATGATTCTGTTCTGTTCAGAGTGATGATGGTTTCGAGACTCTGACGTACCTGAGTTATAACAGAGCTGTGCGATGTTGAGAGAAGTTGTTTTATTGCTGACAGGGTTTGCAGACACACAGATATAAGAGTTCCTGTTATTCTCTGGGTGTTGTATCTGAAGTGTGAGATTGAGGGGAACACTGAGATCTGTGTTATTGGTGATGTTGATTCTCTCATTCTCTCTGTACCAGGATAACTTCACATCTTCTCCATTCTCCACAGAGCACAGGAGGAAACACGGCTCTGTAGAAGACAAGCTTCGGTTTCCTCTTTGATTTATTACTGGAGCTGATACTGGAGCTGAGAAACAGAAACAGATTTACAGTAAAACACTGAGTGACAGGGTGGTGTGAGTTACTGTTAATGTCGAACATCCATGAAACAGCTGTAGACAGTCATTCGGTCATAAACTCCTCCTTCAGTCCGTCACACAGCGCTGCATGTGCTGCTTTATCTTCTTACATTTTCCATGTCGTTTGTTTTGGTCTCCGGCTCTGACATCTCATTGGTTTGTTCCTCTAATGTGTTCACCTGTTCTGTGTCTTACTTTAATTAGTTATAAGTTATTTATACCCTGTTGTTTCTCTTCCTCCTCATGCAATTCTGAGCCTTGTTCTAGCTTTATCCCACTTCCCCTTATTCCAGTTTTCTGACCCTGGCATGTGTTATTGTTTTGGAATATGGATTTCCCTGTGATTAGTTTGCCTGCGTGTTTATGAACCCGTTCTTTCACTTCTGACTGAAAATACTGGAATGCCCTTCATAAGGGCACGCTATCTCCTTTCACATACAAAATCCATTACTGTATGGGTGAAAACAACACGGAATAGATGATAAATTTTCATTCCCACTCAGTCTTCCGTAATGGATATCAGGGATTCCCACCTGACTGTATTTAACAGAATGCTATGGAAGGACTTTGGCACAAACCATTAGAGACCAGATATGATGAATCACTGACAAAGCGGCCAGTTCATTGTTGTGAAAAGCCAAAACTGAAACACTGGCTAATTAAAAACACGGCACAAGTCGAGTTGCATCATGTCTCTGAGTCTCTTCCTGTTTCTGAACATTTGTTTTGTTCAAGCAAAGTCGATTTATAATATTTTTGCTGATACACTGGGGCTGCCGTATCTGCTGACTCACTCAATCATACAAGCCTGAGCCCTCGAACTCCAGTTCCCACATAACCAGGAACACCTGCTTTCACTTTCACTCATTACTCCCTTTATTTAAACGCCGCCTTCTGTTAGTCTGTCTTGTTTGTTTTTATTTTCTATCCCGCTGCTCATCGTGTTCCTCACTTATACTGTTGTGTTTTATGCCCGGTGTTTGTTGTTACTTTGACTATCCTGTGTAAATAAAAAGTTTTTTGCCCTTGCATCCATCCAACCCTGATAAAATATATATAATCAGTGTTTTACCCAGAAAAAAATTAAAGCCCTAAATTCTGGCATGATAAAACAGACAATTGAGCGCCAACGGCATGAAGCGAAACTAGGGGGGTCCGGGGGCATGCCCCCCCGGAAAATTTTGTGAAAATAGATGCTCTGAGGTACATTTTCAGGGTCTCTGAGAGGTTTTAGATACATGATTATAGGATAGATTTTAACAGTGCTTCAATTATTTCTGACTTAAATAGTATTAATGTATACACATTTGAAATTTCACCTTAAAGTTCAACATGCAAGTTAAACTGTTTTGTTATAGATTACTGAGGCATACGATCGATTTGAAAATCTACGGGGATCCCTTGCACTAATTATCTATGATCAAGTAGTGTTGTAACAAAAATGTGCATGAAAATATGAACAGTGATTTTGCTCCATCTTATGCAATCCAATGAAGAGAATCGATCATCATGACCTCCTGTTGATCACAAAGGGATCTGAACCTAAGAACTGCCACCTTAAAATAAGTTGCTGTATTACTATAACTAATGATTTAGAATGTTTCTGATGCAATTACCGTAATATATGTATAACTAATACACTGAAAAGAAAAGTAAGGCAACTGCATATTATAAAGTTTAAATTTTGGCATTTCATTAAATGGACTAGATTAGGATTAAAACATATTTAAAGGAAAAGAAAACTTAATTCATACATTTAAGTTTGCAGAAAGATTATGTATTTATAAAAACATTCATGAAAAGATTGTGTTAAGTGTCAAATGTAGCATAATTTGGAATAATAATGATAATAATAATAATAATAATGATCGGCAGCCAATGAGATCGCTTATAATGAATCAGAAACTTCCGGGATGTTTGACGTTTTCTTTCGATATTTTTATTGGACGGTTTGAACGCGTGATCTTGACGTAGCCAACAGATTACTTTGTTTACATCATACTACGCAGACATATTACTTTGACAGAATCAACACAAACATTGGGAAAAAGAGCGCTTGTTTAACACAAATATCAATCAGTATGTAAATGGATCTGTTATTTGCTCTCCTATGTATCTAGTCACTTGTGGGTAGGAAATTTTAACGTATCGGTATAAATCTAAGCGTATCGGATTTTAACTAAAGGAACTAAGCGTATCGGCAGGCAGAGCAAGCGTATCGGGCCCGATACGCTAAAACGCTTTGGGGAAAATTAAGCAGAAATGTCAGAATCAAGAAAGAGAGAAAAATTCACATAACCTTTATTACAATAGATTTTCATAATTTTTGTTATATTAGTTACTATAGTTGATGTGATATTGAGTGCAGTTCATAAAAAACTTTATTATAGGTATGTACACACAACAATGATTCTCTCCTATCCACAGTTTCCGTTTCCTGTTTTAGATCTTGGAACGTATCCCCCGTGGATACGCCACTCCTGTTGTATCTGCCGATGTTTGCTGGTTGTTTTGAGTCGCTGCCGGTTGGTTTACAGTGAGGCAGTCTGAGTGCCGTCACAATATCACGACATCATTTACATCTCCAACAGCAACGTCACCACCGTCACATGTAAATCTGATGGTTCCGATTCCCGCTAGAGCTGTAACAAAAGATTTCTCTAAATTTTACGAGGTCCCCAGAGGTAGAGGTCTGCGCGGGTCGGATTTTTCAGTCACGCTCCCGCCCGCGCCTGCAAAGAATTATGATTTTCAGTCCCGCTCCCGCCCGCGCCTGCCATATTTTGTCCCGCTCCCGCCCGCAAATCCCGCATGATGCAGACGTTCGAGTCATTTCTCAGGAAAGTTCTTGTCTTGACACAGCGTGATGATGCCCCGCCCCCTACTTTGAGTAGATTTGAGCATAAATATCTACAGCTCACGTTCACATTTGTTATTATTTACCTTGTTTCTGAATTCAGCATGTAGTGTCTCTAATAATAATAATAATAATTAGTGCTGTCAAGCGATTAAAATATTTAATCGCGAATCGCACATTTTTATCACATGAGAAACCATTGTAATTCTCTGATCAGCATAAAAAAGTGAATGGGCTTGCTTTGTACCAATGGTGTTTTTTTTTTTTTTTATTGCAAAGCAGAGCTAGCAAGAGGAGTGAACTTCACTCTTCTTCCACTTCACTCAGTGAAGTGATTTACTGCTTGAGTTAGTCTACAACTTTAATCAGAGAGACAGGTTACACAGTGACGGTAGGCTTGACATGCTTGATTATAATATAAAGTACGATACACTATTATATTAACTTTAAGCTGTTCGTTGATAAATATTGCATTGAATCTGATCTTTACTGTTTCAGCTCACTTAACACATTTCGTACTTTTACACTTTTTCTGCCTGTTGATGCGTCGCGCTGTCCAATCAGAGGCGGCCAGATTTGCATATTACAGGAAGGATTTCTGGGATAGCATTGAGTTTACAGACGCTGTCTTCTTAAAACTGAATAAATATTTAAAAAGAGCCAAATGAGCCAGTCTTTTGAACAGCTCAAAGAACGGATCACAAAGATGCGGATCCCATCAAAGAGCCATAAATCCCATCTCTATTAGTTTCAAAAGCTTATGAAAAACCTACATCATGTCACAGAGCGTTAATCTCGCGATAAAAAAAAATTATCGCCGTTAAAATTGAGTCAAGTTAACGCGATAATAACGCGACATTTTTTATAGCACTAATAATAATAATAATAATAATAATAATAATAATAATAATAATAAAAGACAGGCGAGCACGTAATTCCAAGTGGAAATTTGGTTTATTTATTGTTCAGCCATACAAAACATTAGGCTAACCCAGTTTACATTTGTTAAGCATTTCTAACTAGAATATCCTATAGAATACCCTATAAGCATAGCATACATAAATGTTATAACAAAAACACAGTCCTAGCCTACAACAACAAAAAATCGACAGTATAGGCTACTGTAGACATTATAGGGCTATGGTTGCACATTTCTAAAACTATTTGGGCTTGAGCCTCCGTGCAAGTGTTAAACTCAATATAACATAGCTGACCTTGTTTGAATAAGAAAAACGAGAAAATCAAACGCAGGTAAACGAAACAACTAAGCCTATTGCTTAGGATATCGGGTTCTTTGAACAGCTATGGAGAAACAGCAAATTGTTCACTGTTGAGGGCTTCAACATACTGCGCCTTTCCTCCAGTATGCGACCACATATGCTGAACGCGCGCTCGGATGGTGCGCTGGAACCTGGAATGGCCAGTACATGCCGTGCCAGTTTGGCAAGTGTGGGAAAGTCATAGCAGTGATTTTTCCACCACAGCAGGATCTCTTTAGATTGGTGTGATTCGGATCCAATGAGTTTCACTTTCAGATAATCATCAATCTCGGAGTTTACAGACTTCGATTCAGCACCCGTAGCACTGACATCCTCCCATTCCTCAAACTCATGAAAAGTGACCTTTTTAGGTGGAGGTGGCTCCGCGCTTTCATCAGTTTGGACATCAAACCCCAACTCCTCGGTCATCTCTTTCACAGCTTCCGTCACGTATTGTCTTTCATTTGCATTGATCATCCTATGATGACGCAGCTTTGGAGTAAGGAAAGTTGCTACTTTATACAGCATGTCAATTCCATTTGGGACAAGGTGACTTGGTGACAGCAGTGCGTCTAGGCGTTGCGCACACGCAGATGCGATGACAGGTCTGATGTACCTGATTTATGGCCGTTGTATGTCAGAACCTTTTGGCACTTATCACAGCAAGCAAAGGGCAGCTGATTTCCATCCGCGTCGTACACGAGTGAGAACGACTTCCAAATGTCCGATTTCAGGACTCTTGACTTTTTAACGGTAAATGTACCTCTTTTTAAACCAGCACTTACTTTTGAAGCACTGTGAGATTCAGTAAAGGAGCTCTGCTCTTCTGCCATGATCGGAGATCTCAAACACGGAAGAGGAAAAGAATTGAGAAACGAACGAGTTATTTATCCTCTCCTGGATCAGAATCAGAATTCTGATGACCAGCTCATCTAAGGTGTCATTGAGGCATCATGTTAGTGTGGGTCACTGGAGGCTGGGTGTGAACGGCGAGTCATTAGAGTGATCAAAGGATTTCCCGTTAGGGTGATCAATGGCAAATTTAAGATGCCATTCCTCACTCAATCTGGCAATCTGACTCTCTCTGCAAATTTAGGCATCTTAAAATGTTTTTATTAATGCCATATAAAATATCCAGCACAAATTATATATGATAGACATAAATTAATAATTTATAAATTTTATTTCAAACACGTTTTTAGTTAGCGGGACTGCAGCTTATCACCGCTCCCGCCCGCGCCGCATATGTGCACTCCCGCCCGCGCGCGCATATGCGCACTTCCGGTCCCGCCCGCGCCTGCAATGAGCTTTCAAAATTTGTCCCGCGCCGCACTGCTTTGCGGCGGGTCCCGCGGGACTCCCGCGGGAGTGCAGGGCTCTACCCAGAGGGGAGATTAACCTTTCGACTAGGGATGTTAACCGATGACCGTTTGACCGGTGGTTGACCGAATCAACGTCAACTGGTTAATTTTTTTTGGTTGTCGGTTAAAAAAAAAAAATCAATCGTTTTGAAGCTGCCGATTTTGGAGCGGAGAACCTGGAATTCCATGTTGTAAACACTTGGGCCATGCCATACGGTGTAAGGACGACAGCTGACAAATCAGAAACACCCATTCAGTCATGTCCCGCCCTCCCGCCCCAGTTAAAGACAGCCGGCAAATCAGAAACACCCATTCAGTCATGTCCCGCCCTCCCGCCCCAGTTAAAGACAGCTGACAAATCAGAAACACCCATTCGGTCATGTCCCGCCCCAGTTAAAGACAGCTGACAAATCAGAAACACCCATTCAGTCATGTCCCGCCCCAGATAAAGACAGCTGACAAATCAGAAACACCCATTCAGTCAATGTCCCGCCCTCCCGCCCCAGTTAAAGACAGCTGACAAATCAGAAACACCCATTCAGTCATGTCCCGCCCCAGATAAAGACAGCTGACAAATCAGAAACACCCATTCAGTCATGTCCCGCCCCAGATAAAGACAGCTGACAAATCAGAAACACCCATTCAGTCATGTCCCGCCCAGCTGCCGCTCGGTGAAAGAAAAGTGTAGACACAGGCTTTTTAGCTTACAAATTACTATTCTGTTTTTTTTTAAAATTATTATTAGAAGGCACATGGAGTTTAGTCCTGCCTTGGCCAGTGCATTCTGAAAGTATGTTTCGGTCTGTAGCCAACATTGCATGTTACTGCAGATCATATCTCTCCACACAAACTAAAGGCACAGATGCCGACTTTTTTTTTTTTAATCGCACAGTTCCGTTTTTTTTTGGGGGGGGGCGTTGGAGTGTCTGATTGTAATTTCAAGGTGGATTCTGTATTAAAATTACTAAATAGGCGGGTGCCGTTGCAGTCCATGAGGCGTGGGGGGTGTGGGAGGAGGGCAGTGGATCGGGGGGCTGCGCGCGTTTGCGCGGAAGCTGAGCAATCAGTTTATTAAACTGTACATTAAATTTTGCGCGGCTTCGGCGCGGGCGTGTGCGGCTTTCCGATTTGCTGTTTTCTTCTCGTGCTTGTACTTCCTGTGTTTCGTGGACTGTGGCGGCATTTGCTTATATGCAGAATTTGCTTTGATGAAGTTGTGGTCGGACGCTCCAATGCCACCCCTTGGGAAAGGAAGGTCGGATCTGCGCGATTCAGCCGTGGAGAGGGCGGCATCTGCCAAAAGGCGCGCCGTTTGCATTATTAATAATTCCAATTCTAGAATTTTAAACTCATAGGTTAACCGACTTTAACTAGCTAATGAGGCTCGGTGGTCGGTCAAGATTTTTTTTAGTTTTCGCCATCCCTACTTTCGACTTTGCCGTTTTGTTCCCATTCTCACACGACACCATTCCAGCATAATAACGGGAAAGTTACGGTTTTCTGTGTGAGTGGAAATGGGGTAACGGAGTTTAAGCGCTTGCATTCTGGCTCTGACGATACATTACACGTTCCCTCAACAACCTCTTTTTCTCTCTTGAAATTAAAACAAAACCATGCAGTTTGTCACTGTGAGCAGTGAGTGGTTATGTTTAAAACAATGACTGAAGATAATTTCGATAGACTCAGTGGATAGTTTCAGACTGTTTTATCTCTGCTCTCTTTTCCCAGGTGTTTTTCATTATTTGACCACTAGTCAATAAGTTTCCAGGTTTTCCAGATTTGGCACAAATGATGATTCAACGTTTGCCCATGATGAATGTTTGTCCTCACAAACTGCATCTGTCAGTGTATTTAAAAAAATAAATAAAAAATTCGTGGCAGATCCATGTGTAAATAATGTTCCTGATGCAGTGTGACGAGACTAAGGGCGCATTCACACCTACGTTGTTTGGTCCGGACCAAACAAACCAAATTTCCCTTGGTCCGGACCTTTTGGGTTGGTCTGAATACAAACCACCGAACTCTGGTCCGGACCAAACAAGCGGACCGAGACCGAGCTGCAAGGTCAGACTCGGTCCGGACCAAAGGAACCCTGGTGCGGACCTTTTGGAGGTGTGAAAGCAGACCGGACCTAATCCGACAGTTTTGCTTTTTTGTACCTCGGGAGCTTCCATCGTTTGTCGAGCATTATGGGAAACAGAGTCTTGACACTCCACCGCAAAGTGCAAACACTGTTTCGGTTGTCAAGGGAACCTTACAACAGTCGTTCAGTCATTCAGACCAGTGGTAGGCTAGACTACAGAGTACAAAAAATGAGTAGGGGGCAAACGTGGGCCGAGGAAGAAACGCGCACCCTTGTGGATATATGGGCAGATGTCCACATATCTGAGCTTTTGGAGAGAACACACAAAAATGCCGACGTGTTTGCTGTATTCAGTGAGAAAATGAAGAAGAAGGGGTTCACGCGCTCCCCAGAACAATGTCGGTTAAAAGTGAAGAAACTCCGTCAGACCTACATTAAAATCAGGGACATTCTTTCAAAAAGTGGCGGTACTAGCGACGCAAAAAAGAAATTCATCTATTACGATGGATAAGGCGAATATCCTGACACATACCTCCTCCGTCTTGCGTGAAGAGCCAGAACTGTCACAACATGATGTGCACTCATCAGCGCTATCCTCCGTAGCCACCTTGCCCTTTGAAGTCGTCGTTGATAAATTATTTGTACAACAGCATAGTAATCGCACAATTGTGAAAACAGTAAAAACTGGAAAAAACATATAGCTTTGACATTAAAAAGAATAACAGCACGGAAAGCCTCCATGACTACTTTTGAACTTAACGCTTTGTGCGCGTGTCGTCTCTGACCAATAGCTGAACGACCTCAGGGCGCGTGGCTTTGTTGACAGATTTTGGTCCGCTTACTAAAATGTACAGTGTGAAAGCGAACCACACCAAAATGAAAAAATAAAAACATTTGGTTCGGACCAAAGCAAGTGAACTATCGAACTATCCTGGTCTGAATACACCCTTAGTTGTGATTTCATGTTGATGAAGTGAGGAGTCTGAACATGGACAGGAAGGAGACATGAAACTCTTTTACTCACCATAAACACTGACACTGAAAGTCCTGGATGAGAGACGATCAGTGATGACGTGTAATAAATAAACTCCAGAAAGGTTTCTGCTGATGTTCCTGATGGTTAAAGCTCCACTGATTCTGTCCAGCTGCAGTCGCTCTTTAAATCTCTCACTGATTTCTGTAACGGTTTCTCCTTTAAACACTTGACTGATCAGTATCTTTTCCTCTGCTTTCTCAGGTCCATAAAACCACTGAATCTGAGCATCACTCTGAATTCCAGTTATCCCAGTATGGAGAGTTATAGTGGTTCCTTCCACTTCCTGCAGTGTGACCGTCTCGTCTCCAGCTGCACACAGTAAACCTGCATCACAGATTCAGAGTCAGCATTACACTCCCAGATATGATCACATACAGTCCATTAAAACTTTACTGTGGTTCAGATTTGTAATTTCAGATGATGCTGTTTTTAACTCAGAAATGTGACAATATTACACTGCTGGAAATCTGATCTATTCTGCAAATATATTATAATATATTGCAGCAGTAGATCTATTACTCGATATGTTACAATACAGCTAAACTACATACAGTACTTTGCAAAAGTATTCAACCCCCTTAAATGTCATGGGATTTGTCTGGATTATAAACACACACACACACACACACACACACTGCTCCAGCCAGTATGTTTATTGCAAACCCGTACGTTCTTTAAGTACATTTCAAAGTAAAAATTATTTGTCAATAGATCTTTAACAAAATTAAAAAGTGAAAAATGCTGCTTGCACAAGTATTCACCCCCTTCAGATTAGTATGTGGTCGAACACCCCTTTGCTGCAGTAACAGCTGTAAGTGTGCTGGGGTCAGTGAATTTCCTACCACTGCAGGTCAGGGCTGTGTTTCCCGATAACGTTGCCCTTTAGGGCTAAAGAGAGAGCTGAGAGACTCTCTTAAGCAACAAACGTTGTCTCTGTACATGGTTTTCCCGAACTCACTCGTAAGAAGGAGTCTTGAGAGCAACATTACCGAGAGCGTCTTTACAGTGCGAGTACTTGATATAGACGTTAGTAGTTGCTAAATCCAGTTGATGAGGTCACATGGCGTTCATTTTTAACCAAAAAACAATTAGTGTTTAATGCTGATACAACATCTTAACATATTTTAAGCATTACATATATAATGTGGTAATTAATAATTGAAACTATTTTATGTTTGGGCAATTTTTTTTATTCCAAGTTCATTCTTAATTAAATGAACAAAAATTTGCAAGAAAGAATGAGCAAATAATAAGGTAAATAATTAAGTAAATGTTCCCCGTGCTTGCTCATTTCACTGTTAACCACCACCCCAATCAGGCAGTCATGATTATTTCAACTGTTATCCACAATGTCAAGTCGGTAATGTTCTCCCTTATGTGTGCAGGCGCAGAGAGAGAGAGAGAGAGAGAGGTTTTGATCTATGAGTCCCTAAGGAGGTTCAATTGACCTCCATATATAAGTATATGTTTCGCATGCTTCAGTAACTATTGGAGGCAGAATTTCCCAGATATTCGTGAGGCATAATCAAAGCCTAACACACTCACTCTCGTGCACACACAGAATTTTAGAGGTTCAGAAATTTCTCATTTATGACACTAAATGAGAGAATCACTCACCTAATGGAGTTAAATTTGATGAAAATGTGGTGATATCAGTGTGACATTACGATATCCATACGTAATTCCATAACATATCAAAATATATTCATCATGTTTTGCAGATATTTATTTACAAGTACACTGAGTTAAATATTAAATGTACAAGAAGAGTAATTTAACACTGGCAGCAGATTCAACACCAGTCTCCCCTGTTGACGGAGATTCCCTCGGAAGTGCCTGCGAATTCTGTGTATTTGGCTGTGATTGTGTCGCTCTTTGTTTTGAAAGAGTGGTCCGGGTCTCTCGTAAATTCAGAGCAAACTAAGGCCAAGTTTACATTAGACCGTATCTGTCTCGTTTTCTTTGCAGATGCACTGTCCGTTTACATTAAAACGCCTGGAAACGCCGGGAAAAGGGAATCCGCCAGGGTCCACGTATTCAATCTAGATCGTGTCTGGTCCGGTGCTGTGTAAACATTGAGAATACGCGGATACGCTGTGCTGAGCGTCGTCATTGGACAACGTCACTGTGACATCCACCTTCCTGATTCGCTGGCGTTGGTCATGTGACGCGACTGCTGAAAAACGGCGCGGACTTCCGCCTTGTATCACCTTTCATTAAAAAGAGTATAAAAGTATGAAAATACTGCAAATACTGATACAAATACTGCCCATTGTGTAGTTATGATTGTCTTTAGGCTTGCCATCCTTCCACTTGCAAGTGGTAAGTGACGCGCATACCCGATATGCGCTGAGATCACACACACAGCGGCTCAGTCCCGAATTACTGCTCGTGCGCTTCACTCGCGCGCTCTGTGAGCTGCGCAGGGTCGGAGTGCGCACCCTCCAGAGGGCACTCGCTGTTCAGGGCGGAGTGATTTGGAGCGCAGGATGCCTGCGGAGCCGAGCGTATCCATGTATTGGCGTTGCTGTGTGCACGCGAATCGTTTTAAAAACGTTAATCTGATGATCCGCTGATATGGTCTAATGTAAACCCCACCTAAAGGACTACTTGGGATACAATGTTGTTCGGGAAAACCACGTTAGCTTTGAGATGGATCTCAGGAGGTAATTAAAGACACTCTTGGCCTTAAGAGGCTTTCGGGAAACCCACCCCAGAGATTCTCACTGATTCAGATCTGGACGTTGACTTTGCCACTGGAGAAAATTCATCTTTTTGTTTTGAACCACTCCTGCATTGCTTTGGTCTTGTGTTTGGGACTGTTGTCCTGCTGGAAAAAGTTTAATCTAAGCTTTTAGGTGGGTTTTTTTTTGTTGTTTTATTTTGTTTGTTTTTAAGCAGACTGTTCTCTTTAAATAGCCATTCTTTCTTCAATTTTGAAAAGAAGCTCAGGTTCAGTAGATCAAAAGTGTCCCTTGAGCATGATGCTGCCACCACCAGACTTCGCTGTAGGGATTGTGTCGCGCTATGAAATACAGTATCTAGATCTTGGTCTCATCACACCAAAAAAAAAAAAGAACCACACTTTCACTGGGTTGATCTTGTGCAATGATTTCTTTGTAGCCACGCGTCCCATAAAGTCCTCAGTTACACAGAGCTCCTGAAATGGTTGTGTGGTGCACCTTCACTCCACTCTTAGCCACTGGACTCTGTAACTCCTTCAGGGTGACTGTTGGCCTCACTCAGTACGTTTACATGCGCATCCAAATCGAGCTACTGTCGGTAATTGAGCAAAGGGTCCCAGCAGGGGTGCCAGAGAAATCCAATCCTACATGCAACTGTGAAATCGAGCTATTGTGTGAGGTGCCTTGTGCACCCGAGCCACAGGTGGCGCTACATGCCCCATCGTGTTGGTACACTTCCGGTTGTCGTCATGAAGAAGAGCTATAGTGTTGCCAGATACTGCTGACATTTTCCAGCCCAAAACATGTTCAAATCTGCCAAAATGCACTTAAAATCTGGCAACACTGGCAGTTCCGTGTTCAAGCTGTTAGGCTTGCTCTAACAGACTGTATGGCTACAAACTGTCCGGCGCAGACCACTGTTTTGTAAGACAACTTATTTTGCACAATTGTATATTTTTCTAAAGTCCATTTTTTGCTTACAATTTAACTTATGTCTTAATAAACACACAAAGTTCAATTGTTTTTATTGACATTCTTCAGATGTTGGACATACACACATATATACACACACACAAATACAATGACTTGTTTATGTACACAATTCACAGCTATGCAACAGCTGTACAGATGTATTTGGTGATACAGTAAGTGAGCTAAATTTTAACAGTGCAAACAATGCCACAAAAAGAAAAGATTCATGCCGTTGTCATGCCGACCGAGGCTGTTGTGTTTCCCGCTTGTGGTCTCGTCACTCGTCACTTCTGGAAGGGGTAGTAAGTAGCTCGACTACTAGCTCGATAGGGTTTACATGCACTAAGTAGCTCGTCAGAAATCGCATAATCTAGGTCGTGTAGCTCGATTCCAAGAAATCAAGTTCGGTTCAATTTCAGCTGAATTAAGGTGTATACATGGCATTTTGAACTTCGATTTCAGTCGAGCAACGGCAGAAATTCGATTCTCTCTATGTGCATGTAAACGCACTGACTGTGGCTTCTCTCACTCCTCTCTGTTTTGAGGGAAAGCCTTGTCTAGTTCGTGCTTGTGTGGTGTGATGCAGCTTCCACTTCCTCAACACTGATCTGACTGGGATGCCCAACCTTTTAGATATAATTTTACACCTTTATTCCTAAGTTATGAAATTCTCTTGCCTGATCTTTAGCTTCCTCAGAACGCTACTTAGTCTGCATTTTCACTCCTTTCCTTCAGACTGAACTGAATTAATTTTGACTGAAAATTCACTGGAAGCAAACGAGCACTGGAGTTTGCAATAAAAATACTGAGAGGAAGAACATGTTGAATTATTATTTGTTATTTATTATTAACTTAATAATAATAATAATAATAATAATAAATAATATTCAGCAAACTGAATCACGCATCGTGACAGCTGACTGTTCCTCAAAACAAAGTTCACTTGTGTCTATCGAAAATTTTGTTTTCCTGGACTGGTTCCCGTATAAAATTAATCCTACCGAGCGTCAGAGACATTGACTGACTGTATGTTCACTCTGCGCTAAGCGAGCAGGGAACCAGTCTAAAGTAGCTCGTCTCGTTTCACAGGAAATGCAATAAAAAGTTTTATTCATCAACACGACAATATATAAAAGTACAAAAAATATTTTGAGGAAACCATTCAAATTTCCTTGGTTTTGATTGTAATTTGTTGAAGTATGCACGTTCGAGTGTACTGGAAAAGAGGCTCAGAGGGGTCCACATAATGACATAATTATTGGCCAAGGGTGACGAGGGTCAAGGACATCGTGTGCCAGCAGCGCGGTTGAAACAGGCAGGTCTCAAATTTGGAAGTTTTGTATCACGTTAATAAACGATATCACTGAATAACGTTCCTTACCTCTAACCAGTATATACGAGGCTAAGTCAAAAAGTTCGAAGACAGATGTTATAATTTCAAAAAAGGTGTGAAAGACATCCCCCAGAATTCTACAAAGAAGGAATTCTCTGATGGAAACACCGCTTGCAGAAGTGTTTAGACTTAAATGGAGGATATGTAGAGAAATAGGTTTGTTATTTTTAGAAATAAAGATTTTTTTTTTCAATTTGTCTTAACTTTTTGACTTACAGTACCCTTGTGTGTGTGTGTGTGTGTGTGTGTGTGTGTGTGTGTGTGTGTTATACAGTACCAGTCAAAAGTTTGGAAACACCTTCAAATTCGATGTTTTATCTTTATTTTAATTAACTAAAAGACACTTCATGTCTTAAAGTAATGACTGACTGTTATTTCTCTTTACTTAGTTGAGTGATTCTTGACATAATATGGATTACTACAGTTGTCGAACAGGGCTATTTACTGTATTTTTATTATTTACTCTTTACTGGTTGATGGTGTCAAATGCATTAAGAAGGCAAGAAATTCCATTTTTGACAGACACACCTGTTAATTGAGAAGCATTCCAGGCGACGACCTCATGAAGCTGGTTCAGATAATGCCAAGAGTGTGCAAAGCTGTTCTCAAGGTAAATAGTGACGACTTTGAAGAATCTAAAAGATGAAACATGTTTTACACTTTTGTTTACCATAAAATTCCATATGTTATTTCATAGTATTGATGAGTTCAGTATTGTTCTACAATGTAGGAAAAAAAATTTAAAAAACATCGAATTTGAAGGTGTTTCCAAACTTTGACTGGTACTGTGTATATATAACGCTTTTTTTATTGCTTTTGATGGTTTCATATACTTCATAATGATATTTTTATTTTCTAAATATTGATCAACATACAGCCATTGTGGCACGGGAGTCTGTGATTGATGAACAGCTGACAAAGGGTGTCTCCCATTGGTTGTAAATCGTGGCATAAAAATCGTAAACACATACGGGACGTGCTGATTGGCAGTTCACATACTGAAGCCAAGCGGCGATGTCCGGCGTCTGTTGCTGTTGTCCGAAGAAAACTACAGCTAAAAAGGCTCTACTGCCGGATTACTTGGACAATCTTAGTCAGAAAGAAGCGCAGGATAGATATACACGGAAATTAGAGTTTATTAGCGGTTATGAGCCGTACAAAATTCCTCAAAACAACTGGAGTGACGGTGCAGATTTGTGGCCTAGCATGAGCATTAGCTACATGTTGGAATATACCTTCTTTTTCCCGAAAAGTCCCGACACAGAAGAACAGTTTAAAAAAAAAAAAAAAACTACAGAAGCAAGAAAACCTTCTTTGTGTAAAGACTTTTTCCCAACATCAGCTTTTGGGAACAGATTGTTGCAAAAGCCAAAGCATTTACTCTCAAAGGGCTCGGACCTAAACTGTGGGCTCGATGGTATCCCCACCCCTCCATGTCTCATCAACCCCAATGGCATGTAGTTACACAGCTATCTGCACTCTGTAATTTATACAGTGATGCTTATTATTGTTAAAACAATATCTGAAGTGTTATTTGTAAAATAACAAAATGTCTTGCTCTAGAGTTTCAAACAATATTGTAGGATTTTATTTTAATTTTATCTAATAGTGGATGGTACAATAATTACAAACACTAACAGGGTCAGCACATTCCAGTTGTAGCTGTAGTCATATAGTAACTATAATCACCCTTGTAATAATAATTTCAATAAACAGTTAATGTTCAGTTCCCTTTTCATTAATTCTCGATTCAAAGGCACAGCTGAGTCACACAGGTTGATCAGTGTGTAACAGACAATAACAATTTTTTCCAAAATAGTTTTTCCTGCCCGAGTCGATTTATTTCCATTTCACGTGTGTGCAGCTGTTGTAAAGTTCAGTGTGTTTGTGTAGAACTCTCTCGAACTGTAGGTTCATTTCTACACTCTGGTTCCATGGTGACATTTTGCACAGGACTGAGTTCCTTTGATAACAGAAACAAAGCTCCAGTACTACTACTATTATTATTATTATTATTATTATTATTATTATAATAATACTCATTCAAAACTCTCCACAGCTTAATATACCCTAAATTATTAATTCCTCTGCTACGAGAACTTCTTTCTTTCTGAATGTGTCTGCATATATTGGTGTTATGGTTTTGTGGATTCATAATTGTGCTGCTTCACCTACAGTACCAGTCAAAAGTTTGGAAACACCTTCAAATTCGATGTTTTTAATTTTTTTTCCTACATTGTAGAACAATAATGAACTCATCAAAACTATGAAATAACATATGGAATTTTATGGTAAACAAAAAAAGTGTTAAAAAAACATGTTTCATCTTTTAGATTCTTCAAAGTCGTCACTATTTACCTTGAGAACAGCTTTGCACACTCTTGGCATTATCTGAACCAGCTTCATGAGGTCGTCACCTGGAATGCTTCTCAATTAACAGGTGTGTCTGTCAAAAATGGAATTTCTTGCCTTCTTAATGCATTTGACACCATCAACCAGTAAAGAGTAAATAATAAAAATACAGTAAATAGCCCTGTTCGACAACTGTAGTAATCCATATTATGTCAAGAACCACTCAAAAAAGTAAAGAGAAATAAGTCAGTCATTACTTTAAGACACGAAGTGTCTTTTTGGCCTCTTCTGCCCCTCGGACCTGCTTGATCCATCCTGGTGCCCTGTGTCTGGTTGGAGTTTTATCGCACAGCTCCTGTGAAGGACGGCCCCATGAGGACAGTTGAGGGATATACCTGTTAAAACTGTTAATATTATAGTCAGGCTGTCTGTTGTTGCCCAAATGAGGGCCCAAATGAGGATGGGTTCCCTTCTGAGTCTGGTTCCTCTCGAGGTTTCTTCCTCATGTCATCTGAGGGAGTTTTTCCTTGCCACCATCACCACAGGCTTGCTCATTGAGAATAGATTAGGGATAAAATTAGCTCATGTTTTAAGTCGCTCAAATTCTGTAAAGCTGCTTTGCGACAATGTTTATTGTTAAAAGTGCTATACAAATAAACTTGATTTGATTTTAGTTAATTAAAATAAAGAAAAAACATCAAATTTGAAGGTGTTTCCAAACTTTTGACTGGTACTGTATAAAAAAATCTCATCTCATTATCTGTAGCCGCTTTATCCTGTTCTACAGGGTCGCAGGCAAGCTGGAGCCTATCCCAGCTGACTACGGGCGAAAGGCGGGGTACACCCTGGACAAGTCACCAGGTCATCACAGGGCTGACACATAGACACAGACAACCATTCACACTCACATTCACACCTACGGTCAATTTAGAGTCACCAGTTAACCTAACCTGCATGTCTTTGGACTGTGGGGGAAACCGGAGCACCCGGAGGAAACCCACGCGGACATGGGGAGAACATGCAAACTCCGCACAGAAAGGCCCTCGCTGGCCACGGGGCTCGAACCCGGACCTTCTTGCTGTGAGGCGAGATAAAAAATATCTCGCCTGTATAAAAAATAAATAAATATTACAAAAAATTTACAAATCAACTGCATTCGGTCCTCTCCAAAATAAAATAAAGCTCTGGGCAAGTATGTTTTGGGTGCTGCTTGCCAACTGGGCAAGTAAGGCTGGGAGATTTTTTTTTTTTTCCAAGGACTGGATAGCATGGGGTTATATTATATATCAATGGCTTATTCAGCCAATTCTCTTAGAGTTTCTAAATTAATTTAAAGATATTGTGAAACTGCAATACATTCTATTTACCACATTAATCCTCTGTAGCAAATTTTGACTTTTGTTTTAGACACACGAAAATGTAAATTGCTTTGCATTGTTTATGATTCAGAAATTTTAAAAAGGAGTTTATTCAGTCATAATTTTTCTTCATTCAAATTTTATTGTAAATATTCTGAGAATCTAATGTAGGGTGAGGCTATTGTACCTTTATTATGTAACTTTAAATGATTAGTTAAGGTACAGCAGTATTCCTGAAGGTAATTGTGTTCCTAAAATCATTTTTAAAGGTAAACTGCATTCAGGTTACCATGGAAATAAATACAAGCTAAATGTGCAATAGATTGTAAGAGATTAATTTAGGGTATATTAAGCTGTGGAGAGTTTTGGAGAGAATCAGCCCAGTGACAAGGGAGAAAAAATCATTTTGTCCTCTTTCCTAACAGAAAAAAAAGCACACTGCAGTCCTGTAAAATAGCATGAAAGCTGTTTTTCAGTGGAATGATTCCACACCATCACTGGAGTATCACAGTTCACATGCAGTTCCAGTACATTAGACCTTTAGCAGATGTTCCTATCCAGAGAGACTTACAGCTTACCCTGAGGAGCAGTGAGGAGTTTGGTGCCTTGCTCAAGTTCAAGAAAATATATTCAACACACCAAGGATATGAATCTTAGAATCAAGCTTCTGTTACAGAGCTAAGGGGTGCTAGGGTTATTAAATATCCATTTTCACCTTCTTCATGACTAACTTACTTCCTCAGACTGTTTATTTACAGAGAGTTCCTACTGTTGTGAAGAAAAGACTGAGACTTACAGCAAAACAGGAAAAGAAGAGTCCAGAGAATAGTTTTTCCTGGGAAAATATTCACCACAATTTCATTTTCAGCCATAATTTGGGTTTTTCAGTCCACCATTTTTCCTGCTGTCTGTCCTTCACTTCAGTTTGTGAAGAATTCAGTGCTGGAAGAGAGTCGGCATGTGTTGGGGGAGGGGGAGCTGATGGGTGTGTTATGGAAGGCCAAAAAGGTCAAAATGGTCTTAAACATTGTAACTGAAGAAATAATTCATCAATTTAAAGCATATATGCAGAACCATGGCTCCCAGTCAAATCATGTATCTCATACAAAATTCTGCTCCTCACCTACAAATCCCTCCATGCACTTGCCCCACAGTACCTCTCTGACCTTCTCCAACCCCACTCCCAGTCTAGGTCCCTGCGGTCCTCTACCAAGGACCAGCTCTCCATCCCCCGTACCAGGCTGCGGACCATAGGGGACAGCCTTTTGTGTAGCTGCCCCCACTCTCTGGAACAGTCTACCACTCCACATACGCCATGCCCCCACACTGATGTCTTTCAAAAACACATGTTTACTGAGGCCTTTGGTCTCTAACTGACCCCCCCCCTCCCCATTTCCTCCTGTAAAGCGACCTTGGGTACCTTGAAAGGCGCTATACAAAACTAAGTTATTATTATTTATTATTATTATTATTAATGTGCGGCTCACCCGTTGGTATCTGGCACTCCAGCCCTTTAACTTCAAGGTGAGCCACAGGCCGGGGGTGCAGATGGTCGTGGCGGACTTCCTCTCCCGTCAAGGGGGGGGGAGTCGGCTGCAGGCCGGACGGCTCCACAGCCTGAGTCGGGCAGTGGGGGTATGTGGCAGCAGGGGCGTGGTCAAGTGTTGGTCTGTGACCAGAGGGCGGAGTCAGGGAAGGTAAGTGGCAGAATCACTGCACATGATGTCAGTTAACCTGTGTTTGTGTGTCTTCCCCAGTGACTGTGCCCTATATAACGAGAGAGAGAGCAGAGGAAGGGAGCTCTCTCCCCATCCAGACGACTGATGTGTGTGTGCGTGTCTGTGTGACTGGGAAGAGTGAAAAAGCTGAAAATAAAGAGTTTTTTTGAAACTCAGTTCTGGCCTGCCGTACTTCTGTGCTCCGCCCACCCGCTCAAAGTCCTACACTTACTTTCACCATAAATTTTTATTTATATGACTGGTCTAGGGCGGCACGGTGGTGTAGTGGTTAGCGCTGTCGCCTCACAGCAAGAAGGTCCTGGGTTCGAGCCCCGGGGCTGGCAAGGGCCTTTCTGTGTGGAGTTTGCATGTTCTCCCCGTGTCCGCGTGGGTTTCCTCCGGGTGCTCCGGTTTCCCCCACAGTCCAAAGACATGCAGGTTAGGTTAACTGGTGACTCTAAATTGACCATAGGTGTGAATGTGAGTGTGAATGGTTGTCTGTGTCTATGTGTCAGCCCTGTGATGACCTGGCGACTTGTCCAGGGTGTACCCCGCCTTTCGCCCGTAGTCAGCTGGGATAGGCTCCAGCTTGCCTGCGACCCTGTAGAACAGGATAAAGCGGCTAGAGATAATGAAATGAGATGAGATGTTTTTGGTTGTCACTTTGAGGTGTAATTAATGGATATTTTCAGATGCTGAGGATAAGTCCAGATAAACTTATACTGGAATGAAGGGATTCTGTAAATGTGGATTTAAGAAGGTAAGTGTTCAGGGCTTTCTGTGACTGATAGCTAGACATCAGGCTGTGCATCAAACTCCAACTTGCATCTTTAAACAAAATCTTGTGAGAAATCATTTGCATTTAAAATACACTGGTTATGAGTTAGGCATGGTGGTGTAGTGGTTAGCACTGTTGCTTCACAGCAAGAAGGTCCTGGGTTCGAGCCCAGCAGCCGACGAGGGCCTTTTTGTGTGGTTTGCATGTTCTCCCTGTGTCTGCTCTGGTTTCCCCCACAGTCCAAAGGCATGCAGGTTAGGCTAATTGGTGGCTCTAAATTGACCGTAGGTGTGAATGTGAGTGTGAATGGTTGTTTGTCTCTGTGTCAGCCCTGCAATGACCTGGTGACTTGTCCAGGGTGTACCCCGCCTCTCGCCCGTAGTCAGCTGGGATAGGCTCCAGCTTGCCTGTGACCCTGTACAGGATAAGTGGCTACAGATAATGGATATACACATCTCCATTATGAATGGGCAGTTATGAGTTTCCTGTGTTTGAATGGAAAACTGGGAAGAATTCTGATTATTCCAGGTGTGTGTGTGTGTGTGTGTTAGATCAAACACTGATGAGAAAAATAAGACCACCAGTGAAGTGTCACCTAAATGTCTGTTTTTATCCTGCCGACTGTATTTCCTGGACTAAACTGTTGTCATGAAGACCTCTAAATAAAAAGAATCCACAAGAGCTCTGACCCAGATAAAACATACCACAGAGATGAAAAGATTAAAATAAGCATGTTTGAGGTTTTCCTGTATAGTTCATTTAAACAATGTGAGAATCCTTTATCAAATCAATCAGCAATAACAGATCATTAATAACTGAGATCGTTTGAACTTGTTCATAAAGCACTGAGCAAACAGAAGGTTTTTTGGTTTTATTTTTGTTTTTAATTTAATTTGTCACATAGATCACATAGTTTGTGACAGGGCAAGGCCCCAGTTGATTTTCAACCCCTTTGCTTTGGCGTAGATTTTTTTTTACACTGGATGCCCTTCCAGATGCAACTCCCCCCCAGTCTTTCTGGGCTTGGGACCGGCACTAAGTATGCACTAGCTTGTGCAAGCCCAGTGGCTGGGTATTTTTACCTAATCTGCATGTCTTTAAACCATGGGGAAACCGGCGCACACCCACACAGATACATGGAGAACATGCAAACTCCACACAGAAAGGCCCCTGTCGGCCATGAGGTTCAAACCCAGAACCTTCCTGCTGTGAAGCAAAAGTGGTAATGACGACACCACCCACCATGCTGCTGTTTTTATGTGAAACAGCATGTGACGATGTGTATTATATACTTTTAAATTTGTATTTTTAATAAACATATGGTATTTTTTCTGATTTGACTGTCATTAATTATTGTCAGTAATTATTGTATCAATCCTGTTGTAGGAAGTTCAACACTGGACTGGACTCCTGTCTCGATCCTGACGTTTGTCCATCCTCAGCTAAACGTTACATCACATGTGGGTAACACGCCAATTTCACTTCACTCTGTATTTATAACCAGAAATATCATGCTTGTAAATATTGAATAAAAAACTTTATGGACTGAATGATGTGTCATTTTTATATGTGATGTTTTAAAACGAGTGTACTGAGATTCTAGACAAAAAAAATACTCAATGATTCGACTGGTTCTCAATAAACACATTAACACTTGGTGTAGAATGAGCACAATCACTTCAGAGGTACTTCCAGAACTTCACAGGGAAAAACAAATGTAAAGTTGATGATTTTTGCTGTCTGGTCGTCCATCACCACTTCCCTTTTACTGTGTGCGTGAGACAGAGAGAAGAACACTGAGAACCAACCACAAACTTCTGCAACAACCATGACAAATGTCACTGTTCTGTTATTTCCTTTCTTTTAGTTGAATGATTTTGGAGGTTGTGTGTTATAAAGATGGGGCCACTGAAGAGTTGTCAGTATTTATGTTAAACGTTGTAGTACCTGATGCTTGTTAAAGGTAAAATCACACCTCAGTTCTGTAGATTTGTCTCTCATCAGCTAAGAATCAGGTGAATTAATTCAACAGTGTCCAAGTCAAATGATGCGTACATTATGACATCAGTATTAAAGCTGGTATTTGATAGAATTTTTATAGAAATGGATAATTATTGGTATTTGGATGTTGTACAGATGAGAAGATTATAAATACTTTGATGCTTTGGTCAGTAAGAACAGAGAAACAGTGAAAACAACATCAGATGCAGAGAGTATTTGAGACTTCGCAGGCAGTTTTAATTTCCTCTGTGAGTCCTGTATTGTGCTGGAGAACCTAATGCACCATCCCTCCATTTCCCATTATCCACAAATCAATATAATGACCATATCAAATGCTTTTAAGATCTAAAAAGCCTGTGTGACTGGAAGCAATAAAAACCCACCATGCACCAGAATAGCCGGGGGAACACAATACTATAGTTGGTGAATATTACAGAGAAAACTAGTTAGCAAAACTAGAGGGCAGATTTAGCTGGGGAAGCCATGGCATAAAGGTTAGAGATGGCAACATGAGCCCAAAGGGTCGCTGGTTCAATTCCCTGGATCGGCAAGAAAAATCCATGGCTGAATGCCCTTGAGCAAGGCACTTAACCCCCAACTGCTCCCCAGGTTGTGCGCGCGCATACGCTCATTGTATGTTACTCTGGATAAGAGTGTCTGCTAAATGCCTCTAATGTAATGGAGAGAGAATTGTATGGACGGTGAAGGACTAAAGGGAGTCTTTTAGTGACTCAGGCCCTGAATCTGTATCCTGATGATTCAGTGCTTTAATGATATTTGTTCTACATTTATCCGTCTTCCCTTCAAAGACCAAAACTTGCATTGTTTTTTTCCCCGAGTTTCTTTTTCCAGCACAAATTTCACTTCTCTGTTTTTTGTGGTTTATCTTTCATCTCATCTCATTATCTCCAGCCACTTTATCCTGTTCTACAGGGTCGCAGGCAAGCTGGAGCCTATCCCAGCTGACTACGGGTGAAAGGCGGGGTACACCCTGGACAAGTCGCCAGGTCATCACAGGGCTGACACATAGACACAGACAACCATTCACACTCACATTCACACCTATGGTCAATTTAGAGTTACCGGTTAACTTAACCTGCATGTCTTTGGACTGTGGAGGAAACCGGAGCACCTGGAGGAAACCCACGGGGACACGGGGAGAACATGCAAACTCCACACAGAAAGGCCCTTGCCAGTCACGGGGCTCGAACCCGGACCTTCTTGCTGTGAGGCGACAGTGTTAACCACTACACCACCGTGCCGCCGGCTTATCTTTCGTTTTTAATGAATTTCAAAAAAGAACCTTTTTTTTTTTTTTTTTAAATCCAGCAACATCACCACATGGTTTAGGTTCTAGACAGAAGATCTCAGAGAGAGAGAGAGAGCATGTCTGAGCAAGCATTTAACTTCAGTTAAAAACACTACACCGTTTGTGATAACACACTCCTGCATGACCATGCCCTGTAACATGCTCTCTCTTCATGCAGGAGTGCGAGACCCTGAAAATTTATTTAATACCACCGAGAAAGCAATCACAGGTTTATCTCTACCTCTGTCAGGTTATCATGTCTGAAAATGATCCAGAAACAGAAATCCCCAGCAGATGTTTGGGGATAATGATGAATGAGTCAGTTACAAATAATAACTGATGCTTTTCACCTGCTTCCTGTTTTCCCAAACAGCCAGCTGGAACATGTTGAGAGATTGTTTCCCACCATCAGTTCCATACTTTCGGTTTTTGTGTCTGGGCTTGTTGCTTTCATCTCATCTCATTATCTCTAGCCGCTTTATCCTTCTACAGGGTCGCAGGCAAGCGGGAGCCTATCCCAGCTGACTACGGGCGAAAGGCGGGGTACACCCTGGACAAGTCGCCAGGTCATCACAGGGCTGACACATAGACACAGACAACCATTCACACTCACATTCACACCTACGGTCAATTTAGAGTCACCAGTTAACCTAACCTGCATGTCTTTGGACTGTGGGGGAAACCGGAGCACCTGGAGGAAACCCACGCGGACACGGGGAGAACATGCAAACTCCGCACAGAAAGGCCCTCGCCGGCCCCGGGGCTCGAACCCGGACCTTCTTGCTGTGAGGCAACAGCGCTAACCACTACACCGCCGTGCCGCCCCTTGTTGCTTTCATATTAGAAGTTAATGAGTTACATGACCAAACAACTTACCCAAAGATTATAATGAGCCTGGCGGCACGGTGGTGTAGTGGTTAGCACTGTCACCTCACAGCAAGAAGATCCTGGGTTTGAGCCCGGTGGCCAATGAGGGCCTTTCTGTGTGGAGTTTGCATGTTCTCCCCGTGTCTGCAAGAGTTTCCTCTGGGTGCTCCGGTTTCCCCCACAGCCCAAAGGCATGCAGGTTAGGCTAATTGATGGCTCTAAATTGACCGTAGGTGTGAATGTGAGTGTGAATGGTTGTTTGTCTCCGTCACTGCGTTTACATGCACATAGAGAAAATCGAATTTCTGCCGTAGCTTGTCTGAAATCGAAGTTCTAAATGGCATGTAAACACCTTAGCTAAGCTGAAATTGAACCGAACTTGAGTTCTCGCAATCGAGCTACGCGACCTAGATTATGCGATTTTTGCCGAGCTACTTAGTGCATGTAAACCCTATCGGGCTACGTATTCGATCTACTTACTTCAGCACTGCCCCTTCGGGAAGTGACAAGTGACGAGACCACAAGCGGGAAACACAACAGCCTCGATCGAAAAAAAAAAAAACAGCTTCGGTCGGCATGACACTTCACCTTAGCCGCCCACTTTATTAGTGCCACTTAGCGCCACCTGTGGCTCGGGTGCACAATGCACCTCATAACAATAGCTCGATTTAAACGTGCATGTAGAATTGGATTTCTCTGGCATCCCCGCTGGGACCCTTTGCTCAATTACTGACAGTAGCTCGATTTGGATGTGCATGTAAACGTAGTATGTGTGTCAGCCCTGTGATGACCTGGTGACTTGTCCAGGGTGTACCCCACCTCTCACCCATAGTCAGCTGGGATAGGCTCCAGCTTGCCTGCGACCCTCTACGGGATAAGCGGCTACAGATAACGGATGGATGGACATAATGAGCCTTGTTTAAAACGGGAATAATCGCTTCAAACAAACTCCGACGCAAAATCTTTTCGTGCCGAGTGATACCACCCTCTAATGATTCAGCAAACACATCTGACCAGTTTTTGCAGTTGAATGAGGGTAGTGATGTGGTTTTCTTGTCTGTCACTGCTTCCCCAAATGGCCAACAGTTGAACACGATTCTAATCCTCATTTGTATTTGCAAACAAGAAATATTTAAATAGTCTGCTCATTCTCAAAAGCACCATTAAAAACTATAACAATGGTCTGTTTCACATTCTCTCATATAATTATACAGTAACAGGAAGCATGATCAGGAGCTGAAAACCCTCTTCATGATAAAGACTGGATTTTACAGAATTTTCATGTCGTTATTAAAAAAAAAAAAGGCGAGAGAAAGAGAACACTCGCTAAACTAGTTTTCCATGTGGGTGTGAAGAGCTGTTTACAGACACAACATTTTAGCTGCAGGGAATAACCGTGTAACAGAAATGAGAAAGGACCACAGCAGACGTCTTCAGAAACAATAAAACAAGTTCTAAAAAGATGACAAAGTTTCTTGTTTAGAAAAAATACACTGAAATTTTATATAATCTGAAGTTACCCAATTCCCTCCTGAACTTCCTGTACACATCATGCTGAGCCTCTTGTGATGAGAGCTTCTTACATACAAAGTTGCTTTGTTATTGATTTATGGTGCAAAATCACATGGACAAGCTTCAGACTCCATAATGGATCTGTGAAGGTTCTGTTTCAGAGCCAGAATATCAGTTTATCTCATCTCCTGCACTGTAATGTGGATGGCATTCAGACTTAACATTATAAACCACAGAGTGTCAGGAAGAACAAGTCAGAACAAGCTGAAAGCAGAAGATTGCTTTAACAAGAGTATTAATGTAAAACAGAACCTTCAGCTTTATATCTGCCTACACAGAGAACTCCAGGTATACTGACTCCTGTCCTAATGTACATCAGTCTGTTTGATTAGGTGGGGGACGGGAGGGAACAGAGTTCCCTGGAGCCAGTATAAATCCTGATGATGTCACAGACATCCTTGAGAAACGACAGCAAACATGGCTGTGCTCTGAGTGGGAGGGGCTTAAGCTCTCTCACCCGTCTATTACAGAGACAGTGGAAAATCATGGCTGTCTGTGAGCTCATGTTTGTGGAAGAGAGCAGATGGCACTTTCCTCTAAATATGTTATGCAGCACCGTGATGCAGCAGAAGTAGCAATTTGAAAGGATGTGCTTGGTTAGCTTCATGTGTCTTGAAGCATGCGTTAGCCTTCACCCTCCTGGTTTGTAGCTGTTGTATTCAAGAGAGCTGACTGGTGGGTGGGAATTGGCATGTGATCAAACTGGGAAGAAAACATTTTCAAAACCCAACACACAATATCTTCAGGGGTATTAGCTAACCAAGGAATTGAAGTTAAGGCAATCGATTGCATGCTTTCAGTTTGCACAACTTCTCCAGGAACATGACCTAATTACAGAGAAGATATACCGGATAACCAGTCGAAAACAACACTTCCATACCATAAGTTATTGCATGAATGGAAAAAAAAACAGTTCAAATATGTTGAAACAACTTTTTTAAAGTGTCACTGCCTCAAGTTGATTCTTTTCCTCCAAGCTACTGAAAAACCACAAGGACATAAATGTCTCCTTCCAGAAAAGTTCACCATATTAAAATCTTTCTGATGTCACCAAATGCTTTAAAGTCTGAGTTGTAAAAAAGTAAAATGCTGTTCCTGTGAGTTTAATGTAACGTCCATTATATACGATCAGCTCGAGATAAAATTCAGTTCCTAAAAATTACATGTACGTTTTTAAAACAGTTTTGCACCTCATCTTTCACATGAAGCTGCAGCTGACAAACACGACTTAGCCATGGTTTAACGCAGCCTTTGGGGATGTTTCAGTGGCACATGTGCAGAACTTCAGAGTAAACAGGAAGTTTCGATGGTCAGCTCGTGTATACACGCTATATATATATATATATATATATATATATATATATATATATATATATATATATATATATGTGTGTGTGTGTGTGTGAGAGAAGTCTAAAGGAAGTGACCGATTGCAGTGATATAACTGAAAATTCACAGATATATATACTTTTATTTCAACAACTATGCACAAGGGCTAATGTCTCTTATTTCCTCAAGCCTTGTACATATTTTATACAGAATTATGATTCTGTTTCAGAATTAAGATTCATATTTATATCTCTGAGTGTTTCATATTTCCATTTTTTCTTGAAGAATGTTTTCATCTTTTATAATCAGAATCTCACGTAAAAATGTGACTTCGTGCATGACTTGTTTGATATTTTGGGTTGTGGTTTTTTCCATTTCCTGTCTCTCTGACTGTAAGACCCTCTTTGTAAACTCTTCGTCTCGTTTCCTGTTGAACAATCACGTGAGTAAGACCCTGAATGTGTGCAGTGTGTTTTGCTTTATGATGTATTATTATTACACTGGAATTAATTTTTTCGACTTCTCAATTTGACAACTTCAAAAATTTGTTATAAGAGCTGTCCAGTTAAATAAAGGATCATGTTGCAGTTTATTTTTTATTGTGGTCTGCTGATCTGTGACCTTAAATAAATAAATAAATAAATGATTGTAATTTATCTGCCTGTACGTCACACATCCTTTCCAGATCACTGCTCTATCTAACCTTTTTAAACTCAGACTCCTTTGAGCTTCTAGAACATGTTTAATGCAGGATGAAGCCCAGATGCCCCACAAACCAGATGTCTGAACTGAACAGCAGCTGGTCTGTAATTACTGATCACATAACTGCCTTTTGTTCGTGAACGACTCGGTGTGTTTGTTCTCAGGCCTTCCTTTGTTAGTTGTGCCTGTATGTTCATCTGGAGATCAGAATGCATTAAATATTTAATCTAAAGCATTTTAACTGATGCATGGGGACGGCTGTTATGGCAACACGTTACTCAGCAACACGATAGGAAACATAATTTGAATTGTTTTCTGGAGGTTAGAAATGCTCTGTGTGGTGGTTATGCTTTTTTATGCTAACATGCAGCAGACAGTTTTATTTCTGTGTGTCTTCACCTCAGTGGTGTGTTCTACTTGTAAAGTGATAGTTTGATGCGTGTGGGAAGAAGCAGTCCACACACCATACACACTTTCACACACAAACCTTGTTCGTGTGTTCAGCCAAACAGCACAAACCGCATTCACACACCAGTAGACTGCCCTACATACAGCTAGCCACAGGTTCTATTATGAGTTGCAGTGAGACAGAGATGCATGAGACCCTGTGCACACAGAGGTTTTCTTTTGAGAACATGCATGCAAAAGTAATGGCACGTTCATTTGTGTCAAACCTTATTTATTACAAATGATTCCAAAACATTTCCTGTTTGACTTTAGTCTCTGTAGCACTACATCACACGGAGGTGAAGCTCCATCTACACCTCACACACAGCATTCTACATCACAATCTCCAACAAATGAAAACACGTGAATGTGAACCTTGTCAGCATCTTTTTACACCTTTTTATTTCTTTCACACATTTGGCCACTTGCTGCTCACCACTTCCTTTAGAGCTGTGACAGAAATACTACTTGAAAAGAGGTTTGTGATCTGGTGTGATTTACCTGAAAGCCGCTTCCACACTGGAAAACCAGATAAACCGCAAGCTCAAGAAGTAAAAATATCTTAGCTGCAAAGATTAATGATAGAATAAAAGGTGATGGAAAGTTCATTAATAGGAGTAAACTTTGGTAGGGTCACCGAGGCGAACTGGAACAATGATTCTGACTGGGAATTTGACTCCATCCCAGGCCACACTGCTCACACAAACCTCTAATTTTGTAGGCTAACCATGGGCATCGTTTTGGTTTAAAAAGTGCTGGGATACAGATGGGACTTTACATGATCCTACCCGTCACTGGCCTATTGCAATGTCTGCCTCTCTTGTTATCGTGAACGTAACCTGAATACAAATGCACCCAATTTCACAGGTTACTGGGACTGTGTAGGGCTTTAAAACTAAAACATGATTAAATACATAAATAAATGGTATATATTTCTGTCAAGTCATGGCCAGCAGATGCAGAACTCTGCAGAGAGAAAATATCAAGGTTTTCAAGGTGTGCAATAGCTATTTCTGAGAAACAACATTTTACATGTTATGATCATGCTAATTTGCCAGATTTTAATATTGTGCAAAATGTTTTCTTAAAACTTCAGCCATTCCTTCTTTAGTCTTTATTCTTCTTTGGATCTCCTTAGCTTCCACAAAGTGGTCACTAGTTTTCAAGTCCATACAAAAACAACAATAAAAAAAAAAATGTAAAAATCACAGTATCAATACAACAAGAAAATGCAATGTAAGCCAAATATAAAGATCAGGAAAGAGGTGAAATGACTCCATCTTCATACTATAAATAGGTAGTGTAACAGTAGGCTACCTTAATACATTATTGTTTTAACTTATTTTATAGTGTACAGACAGATGGTGCTAATTAGCTTTGTCATTGCTTGTCACACAGGTTACTGCACTACATTCATGGATGGATTATACTTATGCTATTGTCGTCTGTTTTGCTGTTCAGTGTGTGAACTTTCTCGACCTTTTGTGGCATGACAGAGTTCTGGCAAATCCATCATCTAAGTTTACTTTTTTTTTTTTTAACTCATTGAAACATATTGCTTTTGATGTCATATGATCTCTAGCCACACTCTTTGCTATGCATTCTTGGAGACGCAAGATGTGCAAACTGTGTAGCCTGTGGGCTGCTGTCACACTGTTATTAGCTACTTAGGTTGCCATGCAAGGTATGTTGTGTGGCCTGGTCCCTTACTGGTGGAAATTTAGCTTATTTTTTTAGCATTTAGCTGTGTCTGTAGCAAGAGCCTCTCTCTTCTTTATTCTCTCAATTTCTGCTTTGCCCTTCCTTTTCTTCCAACTGTCCATCTCACCAGGTAACTTGTGCAAAATATTATCAGTTACAGAAACAGGTAGACGGTCACTTTGTGCATCGCTGAGAGGTGATGACGAAAGGCCACCAGCGTTTCCGTGTTGGGTCCTGGCTCTGTGTTGGACCTGAAAAGAGAAGTCCTGGGGAGGCAAGAACTAGTGAGTAACACAAGCATTTGTGTCTTTAGCAGCTGCCATCCACTGGAGTGGGGTATGGACGGTGACCAGGGTGAAAGGACAACCAGACAAATAGTTCCTTAGCTTGGGCACGGCCCTTTTGAGGGCCAAGGCTGCTCTTTCCACAGCTGCACAGTTCTTCTCAGTGGGGAGTAGCTTATGGCTGATGTACAGCACAACATGTTCTTTGCCCTCTATGATGTGTGAGAGCATGGCAACCAGGCATGTCTCCGAGGCATCCATATGGATGATGAAGAGGAGGTCAAAGTCTAGGTTTTGGAGAAGGGGGGCAGTGATGAGGGCCTTCTTCAGGGCACACAATGCCTGCTCTCTTTGTTTAGTCCATCTTATCCTGTCCGATTCCCCTTTCTTGGTCAGGTCTGAGGAGAGGCTAGAGAGGAGAAGTGAGGCATGAATCTCTGAAAATAACCAGCTAACCCTAAGAAGGAATGTAGCTGGTCCTTGGAGGTGGGCTGGGGGTACTTCTGCATGACCTCTATCTTTGGTCAGTCCCAGATGGCACATTCAGGGGGTTGCAGTGAGCCCAGCCTCTTGTAGCTCCCTGTGGCAGCAGGGGCATGGCCAAGCAGCAGTCTGTGAATGGAGGGTGGGATCGGGGAAGTTAAGTGGCTAAGTCATTCCACCTGCTGTCAATTATTGTGTGTGTGTGTGTTACAGGGATGGAGCATAAAAGGAGAGAGAGCAGAGAACGAAAGAAAGCTCAATAAAGTGTGGGTGTGTAAACATCAACTCTTGCCTGCCGTAATTTTGTGCTCCACCCACATCAGAAACTGTTACACTCCCCCAGGATGGATTTGAGATGGTGCAGGTGGTAAGTCCAGGTGGAACAATGGATGATGACATCATCCAGATAGGCAGTGGTGAAGTCACGTTGTGGGCACAGGACAATGTTCATGAGAAGCTGGAATGTTGCAGGCGCCCCATGGCAGCCGAAGGGGAGGACCCGATACTGCCAGTCACCTAATGTGGTGGTGAAAGTAGTCTTTGGATGGGCCCGGGGTATCTGGGCCACCTGCCAGTAGCCCTTGGTGAGGTCAAGGGTTGAAATGAAGTGGGCCCTCCTTAGCCTGTCAACCAGGTCATCCACCCTGTGCAGGAGGTAGCTGTCAGAGTCCAACACTGCGTTGAGCTTGCCATCACACTATATTAATTTATCACTGGTCAATTTGACTGTTCACAGCAGACCAGCATGACCCTAAGGCCACCAGGTGAGGTATGTGTAAGCATCACATACCTTGAGACTTTCCATCAGAACTCAGCAGTAATTATCAATGACATCATACAAGTGTGAACTTGAATCATAAAATTACAACTCAGCATAGATTTTTCAGTTAAAAAGCATGAAGCTGTTTCCATGATCATTTGTATGTCCCATTTCCTTGTTACACATTGTGCTATAACAATAACACAGTGAGTTGTTTTTTTCAGTGGTCAGAAGTGCGTCATTAAAATAGCATAATTACTATAATCACCATGCAACACAGGATTACTGTTGGTCACTAACAATTACATTTGAACCTAATTATAAAGCACAACATGTTGAGTTATAATTTGTCAACTTTTCAAAACAGGTTCAGATAAATGACTGTAGATTATACACTAATATCCTCAAATGGTCAAAACTTCATGCTATCTTAAAAAGTGATAACTTGAAGAGACTCGCAACACACAGTGTTAAAAAAAAAAACTTCACCAAAAACAAATCTTCTGACTGAAGAGAAACTTCATACTGTAGAACTGATGATTCTCACGATACACAGACCACAAATAATCACAAAACTGCCCAAAGGCATGATGGTGAAAAGCATGCTGGGAACTACAGAATCGTGCTGAGCGCGAACACAACAGAGAACTCAGTCCCAGAGCTACAGGAGGATATTTGAAATAATATGTATAACTGAAGAAAAAGTCAAATGCTGCTTATTAATTCCAGAAACAAATGTATTTAGCTCTGAGGTAAAGCTGTGGAAACTCCCAATGATTCACACAATGAAAAGCTGACAGTCTATCAGTAATAAACACTGACATCTAGTGGTCCTTAAATTACTCTACATTTAGTTTCTTTTATTTTTTGTCGAATTCACGTATCATGTGCTTTGTCGGCAATGTGTTACTGATCTCATGTACACAGTGCTGATGTATGACCTTTTTGTGTTTAATACTGAACCTAGTTTGTATCTGTATCCATTAATGCTGTCACAAATATTATCATGGGATCGCCATCTAAGTCTTGTTCTTTGGACCCACTACCGTCTACACTCCTAAAGAAATGTATTAGCAAGTTGTCGCCATTACTAAAACTATTAATACGTCACTACAACAAGGAGAATTTCTATCAAACCTTAAGCATGGACTAATTACTCCACTGTTCAAGAATGATCATCAGGTTTCTAACCGGATGTTTAATTTAATTATTCAATCCCAAACTGGGCAGAAGCAAAACCTTTTAAAAGGCCATTAAAAAAATAGAAAAAAAATCACAAAAGCAGGAATTTACATGTTTCCATTTTTATTGCAGGAGAAACTGCAAACACTGCATTCTCTCTGACTGATAATACAAGCTCTCTGCAGCTTCGGTCTCTTCCGCTTATAAATACCCTGAAACATTTTCTGATGAGCTTGCCTTTTAGCTGGTCATGATTATATAATGACAGCATGCAAATATTACACTAATAGACTATTAAACACTGATGCCTGAAGACATGTCCCAACCGTACAGGATTTCTCAGCACAACTCGTGAAAATAATTGATGTGATGAATTATATGTTACGCTTCACATGTGAATACACCACTGAGTCAGGCTCTGCTTCAACAGGCGTTATTCTCGAGTTTTCTTCCTGTAGAGACACAACAGTATATTTCAGTATCGGAATCAGGGTGAGACGTCATCACTCCTGTGGAACTAATGTGACTATTTTTATTTTTAAACCAAATCCTCTAAAGTATTCCACATCATGATCAATTTCAGAAGTTTTATTTAGATATTTACCTCTTTAACTCTCTGCACTGTGAGCTGAAATTTTCACATCAGCGTAAGTCAGTTCCTCAGTTTCAGACACTAAAGACACAAATGTGATTTAAATTGTATGAAACACAGCTAATGTAAAAACTGAACACATGAACAGAAAGATGCGTTACTTACCTTTTTGCTTTTTATTTTTCAGCCAAATCCACACAAATGCTAATATTATGATTAATAACCCCAGAAGTCCAGCAGATATCAGGACAGGAAGCAGTGAACGGGAACGATCAGTTTGTTCTGTGAAGCTAATGATATATTCAATTATATAAATTATTTTCTCGATATGATACAGACATAAGACGATATGGCTGGGCAATATGACAAAAACATCACATCATGTATTCAGGTATCGCAGAGACTCCAACTCTCCCGCCATGGGCGGGAGATCTCCCGCTTTAGGGAACATTTAGAAAATCCTCCTGACCTCCCGCTGACAAAATAAAAATCTCCCGCCCGCCCTTACTACATATGATTAGTTTTAAAAATATATAATTTGATCATGGCCGTAGCCAGCTACGAGGCCCCCGAGGCCCTGACCTCGGTCATTTTTAAGAGCTGAAAATAAATTTGTATGCTAAATATTCAACTGCATAAAAAATAAAGAATAACATTAAAACGTCTCCGTAAAACGTGCATTGTTAATTATGTTAAACATTGATTCTGTCTTCTGTGTCTGTTTCATGTGTGCAGCTCAGGTGGACTAGTGAATTTCTTTCACCAACCAGACTCACAGACCATCACTAATGAATTCATTTTACATCTTAATCTTCAGGGTCAGTCTATGAAAACGTGCCATTTTGTGTCCCTCACACAAAATCTACCCATATAAGCTGTATTAACAACAAAATATTTAAAAACGTAGTTGGTATGATATGGTAAACAAATAATCTTCATTTTAAATATTCATTAAATATCTCTCATCTCATCTCATTATCTCTAGCCGCTTTATCCTGTTCTACAGGGTCGCAGGCAAACCAGAGCCTATCCCAGCTGACTACGGGCAAAAGGCAGGGTACACCCTGGACAAGTCACCAGGTCATCACAGGGCTGACACATAGACACAGACAACCATTCACACTCACATTCACACCTACGGTCAATTTAGAGTCGCCAGTTAACCTAACCTGCAAGTCTTTGAACTGTGGGGGAAACCAGAGCACCCGGAGGAAACCCACGCGGACAACATGCAAACTCCACACAGAAAGGCCCTCGCCGGCCACGGGGCTCAAACCCAGACCTTCTTGCTGTGACAGCGCTAACCACTACACCACCATGCCACCCTCATTAAATATTCATACATTTTTTTTATTTTAAAGATTTTGTATTGTATATCTGTTAAATATGGTAAAAATGGCTATCCCTTGGTAACATTTCTTATATTGCAACAGGCTTTTAGAGAGGATAAAATCAAATTATCTGAAAAAAAACTTTCATGTATGAAAAGCCTCAATTGTTAGTTAACATATGACCCTTTTTTATTCTTGACCTTTTTGGAATATTGAAGAAAATAACATTTTAGTACTGTCCCTATGTGTTACGTCAAATGCATTACTTTGGATAAACGCCCCCAGGGACAATGCACTATCCCAGAAGTGACATAATTTTCAGGATGTGACATCATCTGCCTTTTATCAGGAAGCTGACAAACAGAGAAGTAAGTGTTCCTCACTTTTAATTAGTTTTTATTGAGTTGTGTTTAGTTTGACTGAAGGGGACGGTCATAGTGTGTCAAAATGCGTTACCATAATATCATGTTTTAAAAAGTTAAACATTTTAAATTAAAATGTACATATAAACAATCACTTTAGCATTTCTAGAATGTACACCATGTGGTGTCATGGTGTGAACCACATAGCTAGTAATGAGACAATGTGATTTTCTGGATTTTTTTTTCTCATTTTGTCTCTCATAGTTGAGGTATACCTATGATGAAAATTACAGGCCTCTCTCATCTTTTTAAGTGGGAGAACTTGCACAATTGGTGACTGACTAAATACTTTTTTGCCCCACTGTATAATCCAGCAGAAAATAAAATGGAATGCCTTGTAGTGGGAGACAGAGGTACATGCTGTGGCTATAAAGTACGTGGCAAGAATACGACCGACCTCAAGAGTCATCTAAAGCTCACCATGCTGCTATTTGCTGCACCCAAAGAAGTGTGCAATTGGGTGGTTGGAAGTACGGTATCTGGGTTTCCACTTGGGCAATGGGCAGGTGCGTCCCCAAATTAATAAGACAGCAGTGATTGCGGCCTGCCCAAGGCCCAAGACCAAAAAGGGGGTGAGACAGTTCCTGGGGCTGGCTGGCTACTATCGTAGGTTTATACCTAATTATTCGGACTTCACCAGCCCACTGACTGATCTCACTAAAAAGGACGGAGTGGACGGAGCAATGCTAGTGGGCTTTCTCGGAGGTAAAGGCTGCACTGTGTGGGGGACCACTGTTACACTCCCTTGACTTTTCTCTCCCCTTTATTTTGCAGACGGACGCATTGGACAGAGGGCTGGGGGCAGTTCTGTCTCAGGAGGTGGAGGGGGAGGAACGTCCAGTGCTGTACATCAGCCGGAAGCTGTCGGTGCGCGAGGGCAGGTACAGCACGATAGAAAAGGAATGCCTCACCATCAAGTGGGCGGTCCTCACCCTCCGCTACTACCTGCTGGGGCACCCTTTCACCCTCTGTTCAGACCACGCACCACTGCAGTGGCTCCACCACATGAAGGATGCCAACGCGCAGATCACCCATTGGTATCTGGCACTCCAGCCGTTTAAGTTCGAGGTGGTCCACAGGCCGGGGGCGCAGATGGTCGTGGCGGATTTCCTCTCCCGCCAAGGGGGGGAGTTGGCTGCAGGCTGGATGGCTCCCTGGCCTGAGTCGGGCGGTGGGGGTATGTGGCATTGGGGGTATGTGGCAGTGGGGGTGTGGTTAAGCGTCGGTCTGTGAATGGAGGGCGGAGTCAGGGAAGGTAAGTGGTAGAATCACTGCAGCTGATGGGAATTAACCTGTGTTTGTGTGTCTTCCCCAGTGAACGTGCCCTATAAGAGGAGAGGGAGAGCAGACAAAGGGAGCTCTCCGCCAACCCGAACACTGGTGTGCGTGCGTGTGTGGCTGGGAGAGTGAATGTGGAACGCTGAAAAGAGAGAAAATAAAGAGTTTTATAAGAATTCAGTTCTGGCCTGCCGTGCTTCTGTGCTCCACCCACCTGCTCAGATTTTACATCCCGTTATCCACAAATCAATACAATGACCATATCAGATGCTTTTAGGATCTAAAAACCCTGTGTGACTGGAAGCAATAAAAACCCACCATGCACCAGAATAGCCGGGGGAACACAAAACTCACATCTCATCTCATTATCTCTAGCCACTTTATCCTGTTCTACAGGGTCGCAGGCAAACTGGAGCCTATCCCAGCTGACTATGGGCGAAAGGCAGGGTACACCCTGGACAAGTCGCCAGGTCATCACAGGGCTGACACATAGACACAGACAACCATTCACACTCACACCTATGGTCAATTTAGAGTCACCAGTTAACCTAACCTGCATGTCTTTGGGGGAAACCGGAGCACCCGGAGAAAACCCACGCGGAGAACATGCAAACTCCGCACAGAAAGGCCCTCGCCGGCCACGGGGTTCAAACCTGGACCTTCTTGCTGTGAGGTGACAGCATTAACCACTACACCACCGTGCCGCGGAACACAAAACTATAGTTGGTAAATATTACCAAGAAAACTCATCTCATCTCATTATCTCTAGCCGCTTTATCCTTCTACAGGGTCGCAGGCAAGCTGGAGCCTATCCCAGCTGACTATGGGCAAAAGGCAGGGTACACCCTGGACAAGTCACCAGGTCATCACAGGGCTGACACATAGACAACCATTCACACCTATGGTCAATTTAGAGTCACAAGTTAACCTAACCTGCACATCTTTGGGGGAAACCAGAGCACCCAGAGAAAACCCACGCGGACAACATGCAAACTCTACACAGAAAGGCCCTCGCTGGCCCCGGGGCTCGAACCCAGGACCTTCTTGCTGTGAGGCGACAGCACTAACCACTACACCACCGTGCCGCCCAACCAAGGAAACTAGTTAGCAAAACTAGAGGGCAAATTTAGCTGGGGAAGTCATGGGATAAAGGTTAGAGATGGAGCCGTGGGCCCAAACGATCGCTGGTTCAATTCCCTGGATCGGCAAGAAAAATCCATAGCTGAATGCCCTTGAGCAAGGCACCTAACCTCCAACTGCTCCCCAGGCAGAGTGCGTGTGTGTGTGCTCATTGTATGTTACTCTGGATAAGAGTATCTGCTAAATGCTTGTAATGTAATGGAGAGAGAATTGTATGGAGGGTGTAGGATTGAAGGAAGTCTTTTAGTGACTCAGGCCCTGAATCTGTATCCTGATGATTCAGTGCTTTAATGATATTTGTTCTACATTTATCCATCTTCCCTTCAAAGACCAAAACTTGCATTGTTTTTTTTTCCTAGTTTCTTTTTCCAGCACAAATTTCACTTCTCTGTTTTTTGTGGTTTGTCTTTCATTTTTAATGAATTTCAAAAAGGAACCAATTTTTTTTTTTAAATCCAGCCACATCACCACATGGTTTAGGTTCTAGACAGAAGATAAGATCTCAGAGAGAGAGAGAGAGATCGAGCGCACATGTTTCAGCAAGCGTTTAACTTCAACTGAAAACAGTCAACTGTTAGTGATAACACACTCCTGCATGACCACACCCTGTAACATTCTCTCTTTTCATGCAGCAGTATGAGACCCTGAAAATTTATTTAATACACCGAAAAAGCAATCACAGGTTTATCTCTACCTCTGTCAGGTTATCATGTCTGAAAATGATCGAGAAACAGAAATCCCCAGCAGGTGTTTGTGGATAATGATGAATGAGTCAGTTACAAATAATAACTGACGCTTTTAACCTGCTTCCTGTTTTCCCAAACAGCCAGCTGGAATGTGTTGAGAGACTGTTTCCCACCATCAGTTCCATATTTTCTGTTTTTGTGTCTGGGCATGTTGCTTTCATATTAGAAGTTAAGAAATGAGTTACATGACCAAAGAACTTACCCAAAGATTATAATGAGCCTGGCAGTATGGTGGTGTAGTGGTTAGCACTGTCACCTCACAGCAAGAAGGCCCTGGGTTTGAGCCCGGTGGCTGATGAGGGCCTTTCTGTGTGGAGTTTGCATGTTCTCCCCGTGTCTGCGTGGATTTCCTCCGGGTGCTCCGGTTTCCCCCACAGCCCAAAGGCATGCATATTTGGCTAATTGGTGGCTCTAAATTGACCGTAGGTGTGAATGTGAGTGTGAATGGTTGTCTGTGTCTATGTGTCGGCCCTGTGATGACCTGGTGACTTGTCCAGGGTGTACCCTACCTCTCACCCATAGTCAGCTGGGATAGGCTCCAGCTTGCCTGCGACCGTGTACAGGATAAGCAGCTACAGATGATGGATGGATGGATATAATGAGCCTTGTATAAAACGGGACTAATCACTTCAAACAAACTCCGACACAAAATCTTTTCGTGCTAAGTGGGCCCACCCTCTAATGATTCAGCAAGCACATCTGACCAGTTTTTGCAGTTGAATGAGGGTAGTGATGTGGTTTTCTTGTCGGTCACTGCTTCCCCAAATAGCCAACAGTTGAACACGATTCTAATCCTCATTTGTATGTGCAAACAAGAAATATTTAAATAGTCTGCTCATTCTCAAAAGCAGACTATTTAAATAGTCTTATCTTGGCAGCACGGTGGTGTAGTGGTTAGCGCTGTCGCCTCACAGCAAGAAGGTCCGGGTTCAAGCCCTGTGGCCGGCGAGGGCCTTTCTGTGTGGAGTTTGCATGTTCTCCGGGTGCTCCGGTTTCCCCCACAGTCCAAAGACATGCAGGTTAGGTTAACTGGCGACTCTAAATTGACCGTAGGTGTGAGTGTGAATGATTGTCTGTCTATGTGTCAGCCCTGTGATGACCTGGCGACTTGTCCAGGGTGTACCCCGCCTTTCACCCGCAGTCAGCTGGGATAGGCTCCAGCTTGCCTGCGACCCTGCAGAACAGGATAAAGCAGCCAGAGATAATGAGATGAGTCTTATCTTATCTTATGTGGGTGTGAAGAGCTGTTTACAGACACAACATTTTATCTGCAAGGAATAACCGTGTAACAGAAATGAGGAAGGACCACAGCAGACATTTTCAGAAACGATAAAACAAGTTCTAAAAAGATGACAAAGTTTCTTGTTTATAAAAAAAATACACTGGAATTTTATATAATCTGAAGTTACCCAACTTTCTCCTGAACTTCCTGTACACATCATGCTGAGCCTCTTCTGATGAGCTCTTCTTACATTCAAAGTTGCTTTGTTATTGATTTATGCTGCAAAATCACATGGACAAGCTTCAGACTCCATAATGGATCTGTGAAGGTTCTGTTTCAGAGCCAGAATATCAGTTTATCTCATCTCCTGCGCTGTAAGGTGGATGGCATTCAGACTTAACATCATAAACCACAGTTTCAGGAAGAACAAGTTGGAACAAGCTGAAAGCAGAAGATTGCTTTAACAAGAGTATTAATGTAAAACAGAACCTTCAGCTTTATATCTGCCTACACAGAGAACTCCAGGTATACTGACTCCTGTCCTAATGTACATCAGTCTGTTTGATTAGGTGGGGGAGGGGATAGAACAGAGCTCCTGAGTGGAGCCAGTATAAATCCTGATGATGTCCCAGACATCCTTGAGACATGACAGCAAACATGGCTGTGCTCTGAGTGGGAGGGGCTTAAGCTCTCTCGCCCATCTATCACAGAGACAATGGAAAATCATGGCTGTCTGTGAGCTCATGTTTGTGGAAGAGAGCAGATGGCACTTGACTTTCCTCCGAGTGTGTTATGCAGCACTATGATGCAGCAGGAGCAGCAGTTTTAAAGGATGTGCTTGAGGAAGCAAGCGTTAGCCTTCACCCTCCTGGTTTGCAGCTGTTGTATGATGAGAGCTGACTGGTGTTTGGGAATTGGCACGTGATCAAACTGGGAAGAAAACATTTTCAAAACCCATCACACAATATCTTCAGGGGTATTAGCTAACCAAGGAATTGAAGTTAAGGCAATCGATTGCATGCTTTCAGTTTGCACAACTTCTCCAGGAGCATGACCTAATTGCAAAGAAGATAGACAGGATAACCAGTCGAAAACAACACTTCCATACCACAAGTTATTGCACGAATGATAAAAGAGTGTTAAAATATGTTGAAACAACTTGTTTAGTGTCACTGCCTCAAGTTGATTATTTTCCTCCAATCACCAGAAAAACCGGGCGGCATGGTGGTGTAGTGGTTAGCGCTGTCGCCTCACAGCAAGAAGGTCCGGGTTCGAGCCCCGTGGCCGGCGAGGGCCTTTCCGTGTGGAGTTTTCATGTTCTCCCCGTGTCTGCGTGGGTTTCCTCTGGGTGCTCTGGTTTCCCCCAAAGACATGCAGGTTAGGTTAACTGGTGACTCTAAATTGACCGTGAGTGTGAATGGTTGTCTGTGTCTATGTGTCAGCCCTGTGATGACCTGGTGACTTGTCCAGGGTGTACCCCGCCTTTCGCCCGTAGTCAGCTGGGATAGGCTCCGGCTTGCCTGCGACCCTGTAGAACAGGATAAAGCAGCTAGAGATAATGAGATGAGATCAGAAAAACCACAAGGACATAAATGTCTCCTTCCAGAAAAGTTCACCATAGTAAAATCTTTCTGATGTCACCAAATGCTTTTAAGTTTGAGTTGTGAAAAGTAAAATGCTGTTCCTGTGAGTTTAATGTAACATCCATTATAAACTGTTTAATCACTTCTGTGATTTTTAAATGGTTCGTTTTTGGACTATGCTTCATTTTTGTGGCTACTGCCTCATAGAGTAAATATATATACATGCTATATTTACTGTATGGACATGGTATCAGAAAACAATTTTATTTCTAAGCAGTAGCCACATGTACCCATAAGGTACCTATTTTTATTAAAATGTCACAGTGTGTGTGCTACAACAACATTCATCTAAAAGCCACCAGTCGGAGAGCAGCACATGATAACAACAAGCTCACAGGACAAACACAGTGAAACATGCTACTGAACAGAAAACTTGCCTTATTACCTCAAGTTAACCTTGTGTAGTAACCTGAGATGAAGAACACACACTGTTCTTCGTCTCAGAAGTGTTTTAAACTCTGTATTAAAAAACATCCTCATGATTGTACCGATAGACCAGATTATAAAAATAATAGCGTACAGAAAGCATAATAAAGTTAAATGTCTGTGCTTAGATTTCTTTTTAACCTTGCGAATGTGTTTCCTGAACCGCTTTTGTGTCATGAATACCTCGACGTGTAGAAAGACATCTCACACATCCTGACCCCAATAAAACAAACCGCACAGATTAAAAGATTAAAGTAACTTTAAGATTTTTCTTTTTAGTTCACATATCACAAGTGAGAAGTAAACATCAACTCAGTTTTTAGATTTTAAAGTTGTTATTTTGCACACACCACTGATTTTAGTGTACTTTCAGTCATTATTATATTAATCCTCTAGGAAATAAAACACTGGACTGGACTCCCGTCTAGATTTTAGCATAAGTTTGTACACCCTCAGGGAGATGTTACATTCCGTGCCTGTGACATGTGATTATGCTTCATCCTTACATGAAACATTTTACATGCACTTTTATTCTGTAAAAATTAACCTTTAGTTTAGATTGAACACAGTAATCACTTCTGTGGTCCTTTCAAGACCTTGCAGGCCCTGTGTAAAAAAAAAAAATAAAGAATTGATGCTCTCAACACGTCCCCTTTACCATATTTGTGAGACAGCAGGCTGCAAGCTTGACCCAACCACAAACCTCTATAACTACAAGTAATGTCATTTCAGTAGTGTGCATTGCAAACAACGAAGAGTTGTCAGTATTTATGAGGCAGTTTGGTGCTTGTGCACTTGTTATAGGTAAAAGACTCAGTTTTGGAGGTTTGTGTCCAATTAGTTCAACATTGTATAGACTCAATGACAAATCTACATTATCAGGTCAGTATTAAAGCTGCTATATAATGCAGTAGCAAATAGCAATCGATCACAATATTAACAGATTAATCCTTTGGTTGGTAAGATGGCCAACAATTTTAACACCTTTAAAGTTCACCTTTCGCCGTCATTGTTTTTCCATGATGTACAGTACAGTGGTGAGAAGAATGTTCTTCTTGTTGAACAAGACTCTTGTAAATCCTGCCAGATGGTAAGGAGTAAAGGGTCGGTGAGAGGACTGTGTGGAGCCATCCACATCGCTGTTGGCCTTCTGAGAGGCACAGTTGATGGTAAGTGGCCTTGCTTGAGGGGAGAAAGACTCTGATAAGGTTCTCATCTATTTTATGGATTTGGGGTTCTCATATATTGTAGGTTATTATGTTCCAGGATGTTGTGGAACTGTTACCAGAGTGCTCTCACAGTGGGTTCTCCTTTAGAATGTAATGATGGTGGATGAATGAAAGTGTGCTAAGCATCTTCAGAAAACGAAGGTGAGGTGCTGGTCGTCTTTTTGATTGGCAGTGGGATTAAGAATAGAGATGTTTCTGTGATTGAACAGTGATTGCATTTTAGTGTTGCATGATTGCACTGCACTAATGAAAATGAAATTAAATGCACTGGGGAAGAACATTCAGTTCTGATGTGAAGTCAGTGTTTCCATGTGTTTCTTAAAAATTCCACTTCTGTTTGTTTAATACTGGCAATGAAGTGATTATAGTTAAAGGCCCAGTTATGGTTCTGTGTGATGTGAACACTGAGGGCTTGGAGTTCTCAACTTTCTCCACAATGGTAATGCTGGACGTGCAGCAGAGTGTAATGATCACAGATCCTCCTTAAGTCAAGTCATCTCTTACATCTGCACTGACATCCGCCTCCCTCACGTATCTGACAGAATACTTCGCCATACAATGGATGCAGCAGAATTTTTGCAGCATGCGATTCCATGCTGCTTCCGGGTTTCCCTGTCTCAGCCCCTCGCCTCATATTTCCGGCTGAAGTCTGACTGGAGTCCCCCGGCACCCTATACGGAATGTCACCCTATGGGATTCAACCTTCAGTGTGACTTCTATGAGGACCTCCAAGAGCCCAAGCTACCAGAACCCCTCTGGGTAAGCTTTATCCTACACTGAAAAAAATAAATCTGAAGAGAAGTAAATTTAACAAAATTTGAATTTGTGATCTTAATAATAAAAAAAATTCAAGTTTGTATGTTTACACAAATATATCTAGTTTTGAATCAATGTGTTTGTTAGAAACAAAAGAGATTTTTTTTCTCAACAAGAATAATTAAGTAATGCAAGCCAATCTTCTTACATTCACAATCTCAACAAACCTTGTTATCTTTACTCTTTTCCATTCAACACCAAACACTATGAGGTTTATGCACCCCAAGCGCATTGTGGGAACATTTTGCAGCAAGAAGTCTGGACCAGGTCTGAGCTGAGCGCCTTCGACACTTAACGTTAAATGTCAGTAAGGTAAGAATAACGGGGTTTTTTTTGTTTGTTTTTTGGTTTTTTTTTTTCTTATTGGTGTCGAAAACCATAATTAATCAGACGCTTTTCGTGTTAACTGAAGTTACCGTAGTGTGTTAAGAGCCTAAGGAATTAAGTTACATGACTTATAAGCTAACAATTTACTAGCACCAAATCTGTAACGTTAGCTAGACCCGACCAAACCTTCGGTCAGCCTGTGGCTAGCGCCAGTATTGCTGGCAATTTTTTCATGGTGTATCCTGCCTCATTTTAAGTAGAGATGGTCACATTGCCAAGGCCTTAATGCTTAATGTTATTTGAACGGTAGGTATAAATAAAGTCGATCATTTAAGTGGCCTGCTTGACCGTTTCTGTTGAATGGCTGGGCTGGTCCTTACAATTATAGCTGAATCTGTGCAAATGTAAAACACACATGTGCTGCAAGTTTAATGCCATCCACACAGCTTCTTTACTTAACCGACAACACAGAGTTATAAAGAATTGTCTCATCTCATTATCTGTAGCCGCTTTATCCTGTTCTACAGGGTCGCAGGCAAGCTGGAGCCTATCCCAGCTGACTACGGGCGAAAGGCGGGGTACACCCTGGACAAGTCGCCAGGTCATCACAGGGCTGACACATAGACACAGACAACCATTCACACTCACATTCACACCTACGGTCAATTTAGAGTCACTAGTTAACCTAACCTGCATGTCTTTGGACTGTGGGGGAAACCGGAGCACCCGGAGGAAACCCACGCGGACACGGGGAGAACATGCAAACTCCGCACAGAAAGGCCCTCGCCAGCCACGGGGCTCGAACTCAGACCTTCTTGCTGTGAGGCGACAGCGCTAACCACTACACCACCGTGCCACCCATAAAGAATTGTGGCAGGATTAAAATCAAATGTCCCATTTTTATTTCACTGTACATATATGGGCACAACCTCCAGTTTCAGCTCTCCCTCCTTGGCTCCCCGAGGCTGAGGGGATACAGCACGTTAAAGTATTATTCAACTGATGTTTCCAAAGTAAACCTTGACTACAGTGAGACACTAAAATAAAACTTGAGCATATGAATATGCGAATAAAAAGTTCGATCTGACTTTAGACGTGTCACTCTTCAGGAAACGCATAATCATATGACAATTGGATAAATAACAAGATTAAAAACTCATTGCAGCTGCAAACAGACCTACCGTTCAAAGCAGAAAAGGAAAGGTAAGAGACATCAGCAACAGAAAAATGATTAAATAGTCTCTAACTGTAGGCTAGTTATTGTTGTGTAATTGTAATTGAGTGTGATGATTTAAACTTCTCATCTCATCTCATTATCTCTAGCTGCTTTATCCTGTTCTACAGAGTCGCAGGCAAGCTGGAGCCTATCCCAGCTGACTACGGGCGAAAGGCGGGGTACACCCTGGACAAGTCACCAGGTCATCACAGGGCAATGTAAACTTCTATGTTTCTGAATTACAACATCCAGAGAAGTGTAAATAACGCAGTTTAAATCTTTCAACAATGTGAACATGATGCAGTAAATTCAGCTATGTATTAGTTTCATAGATGAAGGAACAGCCTTTTTTTTTAACAAGACATTTCCAACAGGGCAGCACGGTGGTGTAGTGGTTAGCGCTGTCGCCTCACAGCAAGAAGGTCTGGGTTCGAGCCCCATGGCTGGCGAGGGCCTTTCTGTGCAGAGCAGGGCTCTACGTTAACTTTGAGACATGGTTGTAGAAATCTGGTTGCCTGAACTCAGAACATGGTTGCCCTAATATTACATAATTCCTTTGAATATGCCACAAACACATATGCTTACAACACAATGTTCACTCACATGCTCTACTAATGCCTCTTAAAAGCTTTTGTTGATTTTCTTATCCTTCTTTGTGTTCCCTTGGTTTCTGGGTTCAGTTATATCGTGTCTAACCACTTTTTGTGTAAACCACCATGAATGTGCATTGTGTTCTTCTTTTGTGTGCTCATAATTCTAAAATTACACAATTACAATTTGCTCTCTGGTGATGGTACCATTAAGTTTTCATTTCTACACCATTTGAACAAAAGAATTGGTTTCAAATTTGCACATTCATGCCTGTCCCAAGTCATTAAAGGTGAGGGCACAAAAAGTCTGATGAAAATAGTACCAACTGAAAGGGAGGGAAGGTATGATAATATATGATATCAATGCACAAAAGATCAAAACGGACATCATCTGGACCTGTTGGAATTTTCATGAATTGATTTATGAATTATATTACACTACTGTTCAAAAGTTTGGGGTCACTTTGAAATGTCCTTATTTTTGAAAGAAAAGCATTGTTCTTTTCAATGAAGATCACTTTAAACTAATCAGAAATACACTCTATACATTGCTAATGTGGTAAATGACTATTCTAGCTGCAAATGTCTGGTTTTTGGTGCAATATCTCCATAGGTGTATAGAGGCCCATTTCCAGCAACTCTCACTCCAGTGTTCTAATGGTACAATGTGTTTGCTCATTGCCTCAGAAGGCTAATGGATGATTAGAAAACCCTTGTACAATCATGTTAGCACAGCTGAAAACAGTTGAGCTCTTTAGAGAAGCTATAAAACTGACCTTCCTTTGAGCAGATTGAGTTTCTGGAGCATCACATTTGTGGGGTCGATTAAATGCTCAAAATGGCCAGAAAAATGTCTTGACTATATTTTCTATTCATTTTACAACTTATGGTGGTAAATAAAAGTGTGACTTTTCATGGAAAACACAAAATTGTCTGGGTGACCCCAAACTTTTGAACAGTAGTGTATGTCTGGAAATTTTATACCTTTATTCAGATCATGTTTCAACCACAAAAAAGTCATCATACATATCATGAAATGCAGTTTTTTTCTGATCAAATGGCATGTTCTGTTGTAATTGTTGTAACTGTTGTTTTCAACCACAAAAAAAGTCATCTTACATATCATGAAATTCAGTTCTTCTGATCAAATGACATGTTCTGTTGTAACTGTTGTAACTAACTGTTGTAACACCTATATAACACACATGATTTCAGGCACTTGACATGAAACCATCTAATCATCATCATTTTATTTTATTTCTTATTCTATTTATTTATTTATTTATTTATTTTTTGTACCTGGTATGTGTAACTGATTGCCAGTGTTTCTTTAAGGAATCCTTCCTAAATGTGGAACAGCCTTTCACTAGGGATGAGCCTATCAGCCAGGGCAGGGTACTTCAGGCATATGGAGCAAATCAGTTTCCCTTGGTCAGCAGTGTCATTATTATTATTCCTATCAGCATGATCAGTATCAGTTGAATGGCTGGTACTAGCTCTGGGCTCATCTGATTCAACATCCAAATTGGGATCATCTTTGGAGAGTTTGCTGGGTGGCCCAGGTTCATTCTCAGGTTTGACCAACTTCAATCCAGGAAACTCTGAATACCAGCTGGGAATAACAGTTCTTTGCCTTTTCACCTCATACAGTTTCTTTGAATCCACTGATGAGCTTGCTTGAGTTTTCTTTTTCTTCTCTTCCTTGTCTTTGTTTATTTTAAAACCAAATTTCTCCAAACCAGACATAATGCCAAAGTTTGTGACTTTAATGTTTATTTTTGTATTTATTATTCAACCTTCTCAGACGCTGTCTGTATCAACAAGCATTGACACTAGCGCCCCGTGCGAGTAATGCGGTAATTAGTCATGTATAGTGAAGGACATACCAATAGAACACTGAATATGCACTATGCGATAATTATTAGCAATGGGAAACTGCATTGCGAGCCCACGATGTGCAAATGTGAATTCCACTAGTTGTTGAACATTCCGTAATGATAACATGGACGCGGTCTTTCCGAGTCAGGCAATCGCAAATCATGATGGAATTTCATCATAATATGAATGAATAAACATCGTTTTTCACGTAAGTTGACATATTTGGGTAGTTGCCCGATTGGGCAAGCATTTGTGAGAGTCTGGTTGTCCGAATCTATTGAATGGTTGCCCCGGGCAATCGGACTACTGTTAATGTCGAGCCCTGCGGAGTTTGCATGTTCTCCCCGTGTCCGCATGGGTTTCCTCCGGGTGCTCCGGTTTCCCCCACAGTCCAAAGACATGCAGGTTAGGTTAACTGGTGACTCTAAATTGACCGTAGGTGTGAATGTGAGTGTGAATGGTTGTCTGTGTCTATGTGTCAGCCCTGTGATGACCTGGCAACTTGTCCAGGGTGTACCCCGCCTTTTGCCCGTAGTCAGCTGGGATAGGCTCCAGCTTGCCTGCGACCCTGTAGAACAGGATAAAGCGGCTAGAGATAATGAGATGAGATGAGACATTTCCAACGTTATTTATATAGAATTCAGGAGAATAGAGGAAATAAAGGGTTTGAAAGTCAACATTTTCAGGAGGAGATTTTTCTGAGTGAGAATGAAAGATTAGTCATGTAACATTTGTGCAATTTTAATTGTTTTTAGATAAGTAGTTGTTTAACAGTGTCTTTAGAATGGAAAAAAAAAATTTCAGGCTCCAAGTGCATTTAGGCATTGGACTTTGCACAAGTGAAGTGTTCAGAAAAGGTCCTGTCAATTTGGTTCCATCAGAGGAAGGAAACAGCTGATAAAGTTTGATTTTTGGCTGGGCTATGCTGTTAAAGTATTTTTTTATTTTTTCTTTAAATGTATTTATTGTTTGCTTTCAGCCAGGAATAGATGCAGTTTTGGGATGAAATCAAGATGCATCGGTTTTAATACGTCTGTGCTTCGATAAAATCTGATCCATGTAATAGTTAGATGTTGTCTGCCTTTATTTAGAAATTTGAAACACACAATTATGAAATATCTTGGCCCACTCCTCGCGTGTTACCTTCCGGTACAGCGCAGATACTGATCAGTAGCCAGTGGATTGGGGGGGGTTACAGGTTTTACAAGAGGTGAGCCGAGTATTGCACTTGTTTAATGATCCCCTGGCGAACAGCTCCACTTGTTCACAGGCAATAACAGACGCTGGTCAGTAATAAAAAGTCCCCCCAGGATTTCGCAGGCCTTTTTTGTGATTATTGCGGGCTAAAATGTCTGATGTTGCGGGGGGGGTTCCAAAAAATTGCGATGAAAGTTGCGGTGTTTTTTAGGTTTTTGTTGCGATTACATTGCGGGAGGAAGTGAAAGTTGTGAGAAATTGTTGCGATTTTCTCTTTTAGTGATTAAAATTGAGTGATATGTTAAATATTAAGTTATTACTGAAAAACTATTGATTAAAAGAACAAAGACATTGAGAAATGGTCCTATAAACAACTTTACCAATATAAAAGATTACCAGGACTATAAAAATGCAGAAAAATAGGCTTTACTTATCCAAATGCACCTGTTGGTTCAAAAGTTAAAGTGCATAGAACCTCACAGCACAACATGAAGTTACCTTAAAATATAATATAAATGCCTCAGCTTTCATGTAAGAAAAAAAAACTATTAATACTAGTACTGTGTGCAGGCAGTCTCTCCTGAAGACTAAATTAAACAATAATTATAAACTAATAAAATAAATGGCTCAGGCTTCATAGAAGAAAAAAAACAATTTGAACAGAATCTCATAGTATGATGCTGAAGCTGCCTAAACAATGAAAAATAAAATACCATTTTGGCAAAAATGTTGGCATCCATTAGTTTCTTGTATTAAGTAAAAAAATAATGTAAAGTGCACACAGTCCTTCACTGTAAACATAACACACTTTCAATAACAGAATTTAAGCCTACATAAACACTGACTCGCACATGCAGTGTTGCCAGATACTGCTGACGTTTTCCAGCCCAAAATATGTTCAAAACCCGCCAAAATGCACTTAAAACTGCCAAATCTGGCAACACTGCGCACATGCTGCTTCTCTTGAACGTATACACGGAAGTAAGGCAGAAGGTAGTTTGTCGACGTCACCTCAAGACGACGCCAACGATTGGTCAAATTTGCAGGAAAGTTGCGGTGATTGGATATAATTGCAACACCACCCTGAATTCGCGGGGATTGGTTGAATTTGCGTTGAAGTTGCAAATCGCAACATCGCGAAATCCTGGAGGGTCTGAATAATAACAGTGACACTAATAGGCCGTAAGGTGAACCCCGAAAAGTCTTTCAGAAACAAGATTCCGCTCCGACATCTCCAAACTACATAATATCCAATTCTTAAAAATGGACGTATTATGAAATGATGTCATCAAAAAGTTCTCACCTTGTAATGCTGTCAATTTTTCGCACGAAGGCTTGAAAAAGCGAACTAATGTCATCGGTGTGGAATGATATTTTGGCACCGCGGAATAAGATTTCGCTACAGAACAGGTTCCACGGTTGCTGACGTAGCCCCATTTCGTAAACAAGAGACCAACATGGCAGCCGCCACAGCTTCGTCTAGCAGCAGTGGAGGAGAGGAAAGTTTGGAAATAACGGCAAAAAGGAGAAAACTTCTTGCACGTACGCAGTGCTATATGCATATAGCTTCTGTGAAGCACGGAGTGACCCAGGAATTTACCTTCAAACGGTGGAATACATACCGGGACAGTATCCGACAGTGGCTGCAGTTGAGCGGTGAGAACAGGAGAGTAGCCAAAAACTACAAACACTGTTTAGATTTAGAGTTTGACAAGATACCCGAGGATGCTGCCTTCCACCCTGCATGTTACCGCAGGTTTACGGACAAACTTGCTATTGAACGAGCGAGAAAGCGTATGGTGCGCGAGAAAGAAGGGGGAGATGAAACTCAAGACGCCGCAAGACACCCCCCCCCCCCCCCCCCCCCCCCCCCCCCGAAGCTGGCCCCTCAACATCGGGCAGCACTAAGAGTCTTAGATCCAGGTCAGCACTGCCTATGTCCAGCTCAGGTCCCGTCCTTCCTGCCCTGTGCATTATATGTAAAAAAAAAAACCTCAAATTCGTCTTAAAGGGAGGCAAACGACAAAGGGAAGCTCTTTCAAAAGCTGAGACCTTAACAGCAGGTAAGCAAACCCACCCATCCCCCCCCCACACACACACACACACTCACACAAAGGGTCACAATCACTGATCAACCCCCCTGCCCCCACACACACAAAGGGTCACTATCACTGATGACTATCTACAGTGCTATTTCCCTCTGCAAGTGTGTTTGCATGCATGGATGTTATGTTTCAATGTTTGTATGCATGTAACATATGTGTGCCTTTATGTGAATATGCTACTGGCAAACTTAAATTCCTATGTGGTAATAAGCATGTCTTTCTGTCTGGCAAGGCAAGTTGCAGACTGCTGCTGAGACTAAAGATGACCACAGTATTCTGGTACACATAAAGGACAAAGACTGTGTGGCTCTGGAGGTGCAGTACCACAAGAGCTGCTACCAGCAGTACACCAGATTTCTGAATGAGCCTGCTAGACAAGAGAAGGACAAGTAAGCCATGTACTAACTTCTCATACATGACCATAGAATGCTACTTGCTACTGTTCAATGTGAAGACAATTAGTCACAGCACTGTGTGTGTGTGTGTGTGTGTGTGTGTCTTCCCCCCCCCCCCCCCCCCCCTCTCTTTCTCTGTCACTGACACCTAGGTCATTGCCTGGATGCTGACCCCTGCCTTTTTGCACCATGCCACAGGACTTATATATATATATATATATATATATATATATATATATATATATATATATATATATATATAATTTTTGTGTGTGTATATATAAATTTGCATTTGTAATGTGTATATATCACTGTTTTGTTGTTTACATTTTCTATTAAAGTTTGCAATTTGCCACATAGTTCTGTTGTGTGATGTATGATGACTCAGTCTTGCATCTTCTTTGTTGCCGCTGCTGCAGGTGCATAGTGCTGCCTAGTGCGTTTACCTACCTCTACTGTGCCGCTGCATAGGTAGTGAATACTTGAATCCCTGCCATTGTGCCTCTGAACTGAGCAATAGAACTGCAATATTATATATAGGTTGTATTATTATTATTATTATTATTATTATTATTATTGTGGGCGGCACGGTGGTGTAGTGGTTAGCGCTGTCGCCTCACAGCAAGAAGGTCCTGGGTTCGAGCCCCGGGGCCGGTGAGGGCCTTTCTGTGTGGAGTTTGCATGTTCTCCCCGTGTCCACATGGGTTTCCTCCGGGTGCTCCGGTTTCCCCCACAGTCCAAAGACATGCAGGTTAGGTTAACTGGTGACTCTAAATTGACCGTAGGTGTGAATGTGAGTGTGAATGGTTGTCTGTGTCTATGTGTCAGCCCTGTGATGACCTGGCGACTTGTCCAGGGTGTACCCCGCCTTTCGCCCGTAGTCAGCTGGGATAGGCTCCAGCTTGCCTGCGACCCTGTAGAAGGATAAAGCGGCTAGAGATAATGAGATGAGATGAGATTATTATTGTGTATTAATATTCCTATGGACTCTTCTCCTTCCTGCACAATTTCTTAAATCTTGATGTGAAATCACACGCATTGCCTATATATATATATATATGTCACACGCATTGCCTATATATATATGCCATTTTATGGCTAATCCATGGTGTGTATAGCCCACAATGATGAGTCAATACTCTATTCCATTACTGCCTATGTAACATTGTAGGTCTGTTTTTCAAGCAAATTGTTTTATGGTTGATCAGTACTTTATAGTTAATAACCTAAGAGAATGAATACATGAATGGTCCTAGTCATAGACCATTACACCATATTTTGTGCTATAATAATGGTGATAATAAAAATTATTTTTATTCTAATAATAATATAAACACTTCAATATACCACATATATGCAATATTGTCTTAGTGATGTATTTAAAGCACTATTTAGGACTTAGAAGACATTTCACCCACTTTGGAGGGTGTTTTGGAGACTTTTTCTACTAATGTGACTGTAATTACGCAAGCTGTCAGCTGATCTGTGGTCAAAAATCGGCAACGCGATTGGTCCAGACCGGTCACGTGATGTCCCGACACGTCATTTTTAGAGGAAAATACTTCGCCACGCGATCGCTCGGTGCGAGGAATTGACAGGATTATAAGGTGAGAACTTTTTTCGCCACACTTTCTAGTACTCATTCTTAGTTTTAAAATAAATATTTCATAGTTCGGAGACGTCGGAGCGAGATGAAACGAAAACGGGGTTCACCTTACGGCCTATAACGTGTGTTTAAAGCAGCATGTGAATACCAGTAAGAGTGAAGATTTTTTTTTTTATTTGTCAGCAGTTATGAAAGACCCGTTTGCGAAAGATTAAGTTTTTATTGTTCATAATGTAGAAACTGCATGACTCCAGGGGAAGATATAGGGAAGAGGAAAGTCCAAATATTACAGACTCTCTTACTTGTGGCTAGGAAACTGATAACCCTGTCCTGGCTCAAGCCTCTGCCTCCCACCCTTCAACAATGGTGAGAGAGACTAAAGAAAACTACAAAACTTCATGTAAAAATGGTTTTGTGGGCCCCTGTCATTTCTCATTTTGGATGAACAGATGGATGAATTGGTAACAGCTGGTCGTGAGAAATAAGGTGGGTTTTTTATGCCTCCGCCACTGTAAGGTGCAGGAGGCATTATGTTTTCGGGTTGTCCGTCCGTCCCGAAACCTTGTGAACGCGATATCTCAAAGGCTAATGAAAGGAATTTCATCAAACTTTCACCATTTGTGTGCTTTGGGACAAACATGAACTGATTAGATTTTGAGGTTAAAAGGTCACAGGTCAAGATTACTGTGAGGTCAAATGTCCATCCTCAAACCTTGTGAATGTGATATCTCAAAGGCTAATGAAAGGAGTTTCACCAAACTTTCACCATTTGTGCACTTTGGGACAAAGATGAAATGATTAGATTTTGAGATCAAAAGGTCTAAGGTCAAGGTCACTGTGAGGTCAAATGTCTGTCCGAAAACCTTGTGAACACAATATCTCCAAGGCTAATACAAGTAATTTCACCAAGCTTTCAACACTTGTGCATTTGGAGACAAAGATGAGCTGATTAGATTTTGAGATCAAAAGGGCAAAGGTCAAGATTACTGTGAGGTCAAATGTCCATCCCCAAATCACAACTTAATAAGGCGTGTAGTCTACCAGGCGGACGCCGTTGGCGTCGAGTTCTATCTAGTTTGCTGTTTTGTGGAGGTCTCTTGTCGGATGTACTTTCTCCCCCCTATCCGGGGCTTAGTTTTGTGGGATGTCCATTTGTGAAGTAGATCTTGAATTGGGCTTGTAGGTTTGCTGAGACACCAATTGTTCCTTATCTGTTGTGTTTTGTTTTCAATGTATTGTTTTGTGTTATTTTTATATGCTTAATCTTAAATAATGTTAAAAAAAAAGAGAGAGAAACTGCGTTTTGTTGCTTAGTGCTGAGTTAGTATACCTGCTGATGAAAGAGTGTTAAGCACATCTACTGTCTGGCAGTAGTTTTTCATATTGCATATTGCTTCATTCCTTTGTATCATTGTATCACATGGTGTTGGAGGAAATCATGTCGATTTTTATAGGTCCTTTTTAAAATCATGTCATATTTTGTAATTCTAATCCTGGCCATTAGTCATTGCATATGTCTTTCAAAGATGTCGGGTAAAAAGGCAAAGCAATCAAGCATCCTCTTATTTGTCGTGAGAGGAAAGCCCCCTAAAAAGCCCGGGTTAGAAGAGGAGACAGCGCAGGTAGAAGAGGAAGAGATGTGCAGCTGAGGGCTGAGTGTGGGGTTGAAGATGCCCTCTACTTTGTAGACAGGCAAGGGTTTTCACATAATGACTATATATTTTTAAGTTTAATGGTCATGATCACAAAACAAATGTTTCTCACTGCATTCTAATCAGTCTTGTACACATTGTGCTCTTTTTAAGATACCAGGAACTCCTTCCTTTTCATGACCCAAAGGAACAGGACCAAAGAAGTGAAGTTTATGGAGTACCAACTGATGGACATTGCCATGCCCCAGGACCCAACATCATTTGATGTTGAGTTTTGGGGAAGAATGTCCTCAAAAAAGAACAAAGTAAGAAATTTTTTGCACACAACATGACTTGCTCATTATTAAGATAAAAGGAAAACATTTAAGTAATAGAGGCCCTTGGTTCCTTTTTCAAAGGTGACTGGCTTGAGCCAATTTGGGAGGCTATCAAAGATCGCAACCTTGGTTTTGGTGCTTCCTCATTCAAATGCTGATGGCGAGAGGGTATTTTCAATGGTCGGTCTGAACAAAACCTCAACCCAAAATAGCTTGTCTCTGGACGGGACATTGGCCTCTATCATGATCCTGAAAATGGCTGGACTTGAGCCAAACTGTTTTAAGTGGGAGCCAACAACACAAATGATGAAGGACTCCAAAAAGGCAACAAACACTTAGAATAAACACCAGTCATAATCTCTCTCTCTCTCTGCTCTCTCACATACACTTATTCAATACACAGAAATTGAATAAAGACTTTGTATTTGGTTGAATTGTCAGTGCCGTGTGTCATCCTTTCTTCTGCAAGTCTGAGCAGTTATTAATAACAACACTAATAATAATATTATTAATGACCTGTCCAACCGGCCCCCCAACGGGGGGTGGGGGGGGATGTCACTCTTGCCTGCATTCAAAACTTGAAAGCCCTGAATTTTAACACCTTTAAAGTTCAGCTTTCACTATCATTGCTTTTCCATGATGTACAGTACAGTGGTGAGAAGAATGTTCAAGAAGTCAGTGTTTCCATGTATTTCTTAAAAATTCCACTTCTGTTTGTTTAATACTGGCAATGAAGTGATTATAGTTAAGGGCCCAGTTATGGTTCTGTGTGATGTGAACACTGAGGGCTTGGAGTTCTCAACTTTCTCCACAATGGTAATGCTGGACGTGCAGCAGAGTGTAATGATCACAGATCCTCCTTAAGTCAAGTCATCTCTTACATTTTGTCCACCTTAAGAGACAACTTGTTGCTCCTACACTAGTTTGTTCTCATGAAGCCCAGCACTGTGATCAGTGAACTTGATCTGGTTTTGAGATCTCAGTCAGGAAGTCCAGGATCCAATTACAGAGGGACGTGTTCAGACCCAGCAATTTATAGCCATTTATAAACGCACAAAATAATCGATAGGAAGTCCTACCTCCTCATAGAGAGGTTCTCATATTAATTACACATATTTGGATGTCAAGTCTTAAAATATTTTACATCAATTTTAAGCACGTTAAGATTGTTAGATAACACAAGGATCAACCTTGAAATCGACCTCCCTACCATATTCACTCGCTTAACGTAGGTGTGAAGACCCTTAGGATTTACAGTATCCTTGACTTGCAAGTGACATGAAAGCAAAATAGAAACCTGGATGTGGATATACAAATGCGGGTTCAAGCGATATTCCATACAAAATAAAATAAACAATAAAGACTCCCGATTGTTTATTTTAGTACTTTTGATTGTGACAAATGCTCAGTGCTTGTACACTAGGATCACTTACAGCAAAGACACACTTCTGGACATTGGTAAAATTCACCACGGGCCCAGTCCAGTCCTTCTGGACTGTAGCTTTCTTCTCCTCGCTGACACTGACCGGAGTTACACCGACACCATCCGGCAGGCCGCATCATCACCAGACTCGAGTAGGCGAAACAGCCAACGATCCACGCACCCAAAATAGAGGCGCGATAAGAGAGGCGGGCTACATGCTAGGCTAAAGGCTAGAGCTACAAGACCACCGCTACCTAGCCTTCTGCTAGCTAACGTTCGCTTGTTCGAGAATAAGATGGATGAGCTGAGAACCAGGATAACATCTCAATGTGAGATCAGAGAGTGTTGTGCACTGATTTTTATGGAAACCTGGACTACTGCAAGCCTGCCAGACCCGGCCATTGAACTACAGACCCACTCCATGCACCGCGGAGACCGCACATCTGCTTCCGGTAAAAACAAATGTGGGCGGTGTGTGTGTTTATGTTAACAACAGATGGTGTACGGACGTACAGGTGGTTGAAAAACACTGTTGTGTGGACATTGAAGTGCTGATGGTGAAGTGCAGACCCTTTTATCTACTGAGGGAGTTCAGTGCTGTGTTTATGCTGGCTGTTTACATCCCACTGCGGGCCGACCGCAAACAACATCCTGGACCATGTCTACAGCAACGTGAGAAATGGCTACAAGGCTGTGCCCCGCCCCCACTTTGGACAGTCTGACCACATCTCTGTGTTCCTCTACCCAGCTTACAAGGCCCTTCTCAAACAAGCCCCCCCAGTGAGTAAAACTGTTAAAGTTTGGAATGAAGAGACTGATCTGGTGCTCCAGGACTGCTTCAGTTCTATATACTGGGATGTGTTTAAGACAGTTGCTTTGAGAGAAGACTGTTCTGTGGATTTAGAGGAATATGCATCTGTGGTTCACCAGCTACATCAGCACGTGTATTAATGGCATTGTCCCTACCAAGCGCTGCAAAATATATCCTAACCAAAAACCTTGGATTAACAGTGAAGTACGCTCCATGCTACATGCACGCTCCACCGCTTTTGCCTCTGGTGACGCAGATGGATATGAAAAGGCCAGATATGACCTACACAGATCCATCAGGGAAGCCAAGAGGCAGTACAGACTGAAGCTGGAAGGATATTACAACACCTCAGACTTCAGATGCATGTGGCAGGGCCTGCAACACATCACTCATTTCCAGCAGAAGAACAGCAGGGTCACAGCCAACCACAACACATCACCAGAGGAGCTGAAAGAGTTCTATGCTCGCTTCGACACCCTCAACACCAACCAACACAGAGGGATTCCACCAACAGAGGCAGCACAGAGCTCTTCACCTACTGTGACCATGACCGAGGTGAGCAAGGTCTTCAGGAGGACTAACCCCTGAAAGGCAGCCGGCCCTGACAACATCCCCGGCCGTGCTTTGAGGGCCTGCTCCACACAGTTAGCAGAGGTCTTCACAGACATTTTCAACCTGTCCCTCTCCATGTCTTCTGTGCCCACATGCTTCAAGACCACCACCATAGTGCCTCTCCCAAAGAAAAACAATATAACATGTCTGAATGACTATCGCCCGATTGCACTCACTTCAGTTGTAATGAAGTGTTTTGAGAGGATAGTCATGTCATACATCAAAAAGGACATCCCAGACACAATTGACCCCCTTCAATTTGCATATCATCAGAACCGTTCAACTGATGATGCCATCAATGCAGCCATCCACACAGCCTTGTCACACCTGGAACACAGGGACACCTATGTTCGAATGCTGTTTGTGGACTACAGTTCAGCTTTCAACACCGTCATCCCCAGCAGACTGACATCCTCCCTCTGCTGCTGGGTCCTGGACTTTCTCACAAACAGACCCCAGGCTGTCAGAGTCGGTACCAGAACATCCAGCACCAAGACAGTGAGCACAGGGACCCCCCAAGGCTGTGTGCTCAGTCCACTCCTGTACACCCTCTTCACCTATGACTGCACCCCCACCCAGAGTAACACTTCCATCATCAAGTTCGCTGACGACACCACTGTCATTGGGCTGATCACCGGCAGAGATGAGAGAGCCTACAGGGAGGAGGTGGCTCAACTGGTCTCCTGGTGCCGGGAAAATAACCTCTCCTTGAATGCTGAGAAGACCAAGGAGATGATTATTGACCCGAGGAAGAGGAGGAGAGACCAGCACGCCTCGCTGCACATCAACGGGACACAGGTGGAGAGGGTGAAAACATTTAAATTCCTCGGAACTCACATCAGTGAGGATCTCACCTGGACACACAACACACAGCAGACCATCAAGAAGGCCCACTACAGGACATTTACAACACCCGGGTCACAAAAAGGGCACAGAGCATCATCAGAGACCAAACACACCCACAACACAGACTATTCACACTCCTACCATCTGGCAGACGCTACAGGAGTGTGAAAGCAAGGGCTACTAGACTGACAAACAGTTTTTACCCCCAGGCCATAAGGCTTTTGAACCACGGATTATAATCACCATCTGCCTCTATATTTCTATCAGGCTTTTGAACCACGGACTATAATCACCATCTACTGTACCTCTATATTAGCAATTTTGCACAAGACATTGCACAGTATATCTACCTCTATGTTTGCACATTGTTTGTTTGATTGCCTCTTTTTTTATGTTTTCATTTTTCATTCTACTTTTATATTTTGCATTCCGTATGCACTTTATATTTTATATTTCATATTTTATATATATATATATATAATTTTTTTTTTTTTTTTTATATTGGTAAGCATAGTTTGGTTGGGCAGCTGCAAAATAAGAATTTCATTACCCAATAATAAACCGCTGTGTCTGTTATTGTGTATATGACAAATAAACATCTTGAATCTTGAAAACATAGTAACGCGTGTGCAACTCTCTTTGTTTTTCCACTGCTTTAAGCGTTCTTTTAGCTCTGCCATATCTTTGTGCTGTATATGGTTGTGGTCACAACAGTACTCGTGACCATGACATGTTCTGATTTTTTAGAATTCCGTCCATGATTCAGAAAGAGGGCGAGGAAACTCTGAGGCTTGGTACGGAGAGGAAACGAGCACAGCTGAACAACATTGGCAGGGCTGATCTAACAGAGTCTAAAACCAAAACAGCTCATGTTTGCAGTAATTATTTTATCTCAGGTGAGATTCAAAAGCTCTCTCAATAATATCCTGGAAGAATTTTATATCATGTTGCTAGAATTTTGCTACAGAAGGAGCGTTCTCTTGTCGTGGTTCACTCGGTCATTGTTATAATTTTAACACGTGTATTACCATTTCGCTTCTAGGAGTGCCAGCAAAATTATATGATAGAAACAATCCAGACTGGGCACCCACCCAGGAAATGGGCTATGTTTCGTCCAAGGTCAGACTTGATTCTTCGGAGGCCAAACCAGATAGAACGCAATATCTAGGTACTCGATTGTCAGTAGAAGTGTCTTAATCTTAGAAAAGTCTGACTTTTTAAAATAATATGGGTCAAAACCACACATCTGTCTTCTCCTTGTATCAAATCTTCACTCGATCGTTCAAATCGTGGTAATACTGAGAAAATTCAGCATTGTTTACAGACACGCTTTCAGTGGCTGCCATACTAGTTGCTTTGTATATCCACCATCATGGTGGACGCTCATGACGTAGCACATTTTGATCACGTGGTTCCAAGTCATCTATATCACCCCAGGAAAGAGGTTTAGCTCCTGTATCCTCTGTATGGAGTGTAGAATAATGAATAAACTCCGCTCAGGTGTAAAGGATGAGGAGTTAGTCAGTTACAGAGAGCAATGAGAAAATCACTGATAACCCTTTACCTGCTTATTATTATTCATCTCATCTCATTATCTCTAGCCGCTTTATCCTGTTCTACAGGGTCGCAGGCAAGCTGGAGCCTATCCCAGCTGACTACGGGCAAAAGGCGGGGTACACCCTGGACAAGTCACCAGGTCATCACAGGGCTGATAGACACAGACAACCATTCACACTCACGGTCAATTTAGAGTCACCAGTTAACCTAACCTGCATGTCTTTGGACTGTGGGGGAAACCAGAGCACCTGGAGGAAACCCACGCAGACAACATGCAAACTCCGCACAGAAAGGTCCTTGCCGGCCACGGGGCTCGAACCCGGACCTCCTTGCTGTGAGGCGACAGCGCTAACCACTACACCACCGTGCCACCCGCTTATTATTATTATTTAATGCAAGTCTTTTGATGGCAGACTGATCTACTGAGTGACACCAGTGTTTTACAGAATTTTGTTTTCTGTTTTTGCAGTTCAGTGAAATAATCCTGAATTTGGAGCTTTTGTTCCTTTTTATTGATTTAAAGCCTTTATTTGTTTATTTTTCTCTAGCTTTACAAGACCAGTATATGATGAAAAGTAATAAGTGGTCGTGGAAAAATATATTGTATAATTTACATTTTTATGAATATTCCATCTGTTTCTCAAATTTCAGTGTGAATTCCACAAAGTGACAGATGTGGTAGAAAAGGATCATGTGAAAAGGTCGAGTATTTTTAAAAGTGCCTTGCTGAAATTATGATGTTTTGCTGTAATTGTTGTGTTTACATGCTGCTGTTTTAAAGGGCTTATAAGCAGTGAGCTTTCCTCAGGTTAGCACACTTCTTTAACGCATACAGTTTCATCAGTACTAATAACTTTCTTGATTTACACCTCATATCAATGGATTATTGGATTTATTGTTAACCTCATATAGTACAGATATTACTGTGTGTTCCAGATGGTCTTTTTTGTTTTAGGATATTTGCAGATTTGTCAGTCAGTGTTCAATTCATCCATTCTGTATAGTGATCACTCAGTGTATTCATTAAAGGTTTTACTAATAATCGTTTAGAGCATTAGAAAATTAATTTACTGAGGAAATTTAATAATATCACCTTGCAGTGTGGGGCGGCACGATGGTGTAGTGGTTAGCGCTGTCGCCTCACAGCAAGAAGGTCCTGGGTTCGAGCCCCATGGCCGGCGAGGGCCTTTCTGTGCGGAGTTTGCATGTTCTCCCCGTGTCCACGTGGGTTTCCTCCGGGTGCTCCGGTTTCCCCCACAGTCCAAAGACATGCAGGTTAGGTTAACTGGTGACTCTAAATTGACCGTAGGTGTGAGTGTGAATGGTTGTCTGTGTCTATGTGTCAGCCCTGTGATGACCTGGCGACTTGTCCAGGGTGTACCCCGCCCTTCGCCCATAGTCAGCTGGGATAGGCTCCAGCTTGCCTGCGACCCTGTAGAAGCATAAAGCGGCTAGAGATAATGAGATGAGAGATGAGACCTTGCAGTGTTAAAAAAAACAGCACCATTTTCATGCGTTGTGTGCAATACAGACTTTGACCACAAGGTGGGAGCAGAGCACAAAACAAATCAGGGCCTGGTTCTGGATCAATGTGAGAAGGTTGTGATTGTGGAATTTTTATTTTATTTTTTTATTTTACCAACTTTATTGGACTGTTACAAAATAAACATAAAAAAGAAATAAACATAAAAATAAACATAATAAAGTAAGTCAGCTCAAAGGGGAGAACGCGAACGGGTGACCCATGCAAGGCGTTTCCCTGAAGGTATAAAAGAGAAAAATCATACAATTAAAATTAGACTAAATTGATCTGTGGCAACCACAGTCACGGTACACAGACCAAGTACATGAAAAGTCCGTATTATAGGTGGAGGTCAGTAATTCAAAGTACAGCTCTAACAGGGATGATTTAAAAACAGGTAGGCTACGGAATTTATCTGGGGAAAAATATTTACATACATAGTTCCATGGTTTAACAATCCTATTGAAGAATGAGGCCTGATAAGTTGAAGTTCTGCAGTGTGCAGGTTTTAAAATTAATTTCGGATTTTGGGCCCTAGACCAGTCATGAGTTACAAAAGACACGTAGAGGTTTACGTTCAAATCTGTTTGGCCATTAATGCATTTATATACAAAGACTAAGTCTCTAATCTCCCGATCATAAGTCAGAGGAAGCAAGTGCAGGCTTCTGAGTCTGTCTGTCTGTCTGTGTAAGTAGCATCCCCAATACGCTGTTGTAGTATCCAGCGCATTGCACGTCATTGGACTCTCTCTAACAGGCTTCTAAGGTTGACACTAGCAGGGGACCATACATCAGTTGCGTAACAGAGCTGTGACTTGACGAGCGACAAATATAAAGTCCTCCTCACTTGAATTTCCATCAGCGAGGGACAGGATCTTTTTAGAAAGCCAAGCATCTGGTTAGCCTTGTTGACTATTGAGCAGACGTGCGAATCCCATTTTAAATTACTTGAAATAACCACTCCCAGGTCTTTTTCTTCGTCAACTCGTTGAAGGCACATGCTGCCCAGGTGGTAGTCGTGAATGATTGGAGTTTTTTTCCTCGTGACGGTCAATATTTTGCACTTGTTGGCATTATACTGTATGTTTGATTCATAACTCCACCCCTCGGCATTGGCTAGATCGCGCTGTAATTGCTCGCTGTCTTCGGATGTCAGGATAGTGCGAAAAAGTTTTGTGTCGTCTGCATATAGAGCGACTCCAGTTTCTTTATCCACGACCTCGGGAAGATCGTTGATAAAAATAGTGAAAAGCACAGGACCAACCAGGCTGCCCTGAGGCACACCAGAGGTCACGGGCAGAGGCTTAGAGACCACGCCGTCAATTACCACTCTTTGTGTTCTTCCCCCAAGATAATCTCGAAACCACTCTAGCGGACACCCATCGATACCGTACCATTTCAGATTTTCGACCAGGATAGTATGGTCAGCACAGTCAAAAGCTTTTGCGAACTCCAGATATAAAATGTCCGATTGTTTGTTTTTGTCTAGAGCTTCGCCGATTTTGTGAAGTACGGACAGAAGTTGTGTGATGCATGAGCGACTGCACACAAAGCCATGCTGGAGTGATGTTATTAGTCGTGAGCTGTGATCATAAAGTCTGTTGCAAACACAGCGCTCCAAAACTTTACTTACAACTGGAAGCAAAGAGATAGGTCTATAATTTGCAGCAGGCTCCTTTGAGTCCTTCTTGTGAACAGGAGTGACGTCGGCACATTTCCAGTTTGAAGGAAAGCGCCCAGTTTTTAAGGAGCGATTAAATAAATCACAAAGACTTGGAGCTATTTGTGAGCTACACTCCTTTAGAATACGAGCAGGAATTCCATCAGGACCAGTGGCTTTTGTTACATCTAGATTTGATAGACAGTCACGCACTTCGTTGACGGTTAGCGTTATTTCAGCTATTTTTTCATCTGATCTCAAGGGACATGTATAACCACAAAACACTTTGTCTGAGCTGGGAGAAGTGAAAACGGAACAGAAATAGTTGTTAAACATTTCCGCTTTATCTGTGGGCTTACTAGCGCTTTGACCGTTGTGAGTAATCACAGCGTCTGTATTTGAGCGATGGTGCAGAATTGCTTTGTGATAGCTCCAAAACAGTTTTGGGTTGTCCCGAAAACATCCTTCAATCCTAGCCAAATAGTCACGATGTTTACATTTAACTAGGGTCTTGAGATCATTGCTAATATTTCGAAGTTTTTGTTTACGTTCGGACGTTTTGTTTTTCCTAAAGTTTTTTAGCACTTGATATTTCTTCTGCATAAGATACCTGACCTCACCGTCAATCCAAGGCAGAGTGTTTGTATCGCGTATGATTTTAACTGGCACACACTCTTCTACCGCAGTTAGAAACAAATCTTTCCATTGAGTCCAGGAATTATCGACATCGTCCGATAGAGATACGTCAAGTGAGACCAGTTCCAGACGTCTTCTGAGATCATCAAAATCGGCTTTACTGTAGTCGTATGTCTTACGGCGCACAGTTTTGGATCGTGTAAATTTTAGTCTTATGAAGAACTCTATCAGATAGTGATCCGAGGGAAATCCGCTTTCAGCTGGAGTGTATGTTGTTACATCTTCAATAACCTCCGGAAAGTTACACAGCAACAGATCTAATTTGTTTCCCGCTATGTGAGTTGGTCCCTGAATGAATTGACGAAAGAAATTATCCTCCATAAGAGTATGAAACGCCTCATCTACTGAAGATACGCCCGTGTTTGCTGGGGTAGATTCGTCTGGAGACCAGATGACAGAACAAAGATTGAAGTCTCCGACAAGAATAAAACAAGCTGTCTCGGGTGACTCTTACAAAGAGAGGTTGAACTCATGTAGATCCTCAGGCCCTGGTTCAGGATGATAAAATGTATAAAGAATAACCGGTAGAGCTCGACGACTATGAACTCAACATTGTCTCTCTCTAGTTCTTGCCGGCGTCGAGTCTTGATTTCGGGCTTAACTGCAATAAGTACGCCCCCGCCAGTTTTGTTTACTCTATCCTTGCGAAAGATAGTGTATCCTGTAAAAATCTCCGAAGATAAGACTGACTCAACCAGCCATGTTTCACTAATGCAAACCACGTCGTATGAATTTTGGTAGACCAACTCTTGCAGAATGGCTAGTTTGCATATTTTACGTGAAGGGTTCTCTTCGAGTGGAATGAGAGCCTTGACACTTCTAGCATTTAAAAATAGCACGTTTAAATCACGCTCAGATGGAGCATTAGAAGGGCCAGGGTTGGGGCTCACGTCTCCTCCGAGCAAAAGCACGCCACTAGCGAATAACTTGAGAGCACGAGATCTTGAATTGAGTGACAGTGAATCCAAAATGGCCGACTAACGGTGGAGAGCCAAAGCGAAGTAGGCTTCTGATCCATATGGCAAATAGGCAGCATGTGACGGGCTGCCAAATAAAACAGGACGTAGATGGTGTCTTTCTAGAGGATTTCGCAGAGGTGTTTTACATCTGGCTAAAACTGTTAACGCACACAATGCAAGACAAAGCGAAGCTAGGAAACTGGTTTTCGGCATTTTTTGTGTTCAGTGTAGAAACAGGAAGTTCTTCCCCTCTTCTTCTTGTACTTGTACATTTTGTTGCAGTGCTTTTTATACATCCATGGTTTCCTCTGCTTGGCTCCCAGAGTGCTGATCTCGGAGCAGCCGTCATAAACACAGCGCTTCGGCGCGTTCTCGTCGCATGGCTCAGCCGGGCTCGGGGCGCTCTCCCTTGGCTCGGCTGTGTCCAGCGCGTCGCTCATTACTCTCTTCTTATCTTTAGCTCTTAAACTCGGTTTACTCGACTTCATTTTGGATCCTACGTACATCTATCTTGCACTAATATCACTCGACTAAGACTTTTCATAAAAGCAAACGAACGGGTTTACATATATAAAATAAATATTTTACCGGAGCACATGCGATCTGCGACTACTCACGTCCACATCGTAATGACGGAACACTGATTATGGCCCAAATGACCATCTTTTTACAGCAAACTTTCATCAATTAAAATAATTTCATTTTCTCCCCTATACAATTTAATTTGACAGCAAATATTAATATTCAGGGACTTCCGGTGTGGCGGATGGAGGAGTAAGCAGCAAGCCGGGAGGGATCTATAGCCATTTGACATTTATTTAAGACTTACTACATCATTCACTCGCTAAAACCTGGTGAGCTCGCTTTCAAAACTGACTTAAAACTGACACCCACCATATCCAGTTCAGCATGGGCAGAAATAGAGGTTAAAAAAAAAAGCCGAAAATGGGAGCGAGGACGGACAAGATGACGAATTAGCATCTAAGCTAATGTCTAGCGGCAACCTCGCACACAACGAGGGCAGCAAACCGGTGGTTTCCCTGGCTGACACAGAGAAGCTGCTCACCGGCATGGAAGAGTGAATTATCGCAAAACTGACAGTGGAAATCTCCTCCAACTATGCCACGATTGCAAAACATGACCAGTCAGTGACCGACATTAAAGGGAGAATATCCAAATTAGCAGCTACAATTAGCAGCTTCCTGAAGGAAAATGAGCGGCTGAAGTTCAAGACTGATGACCTCAAGAATAGATCCAGGAGATGCAACATCTGTATAATAGGTATATCGGAGAAAGCTGGGGGCACCCATCCGACCTCTGCCAGGGAGCCAGACACGAGTTTAATACCCCCGCCGAGGCTGCTGCTATTCTTGAAAATAGACAACCTATAGGATGATTACGAGGTAGATTGTGTATATATAAATATCGTGATGGAAGTATTAACAACTCCTCAGTAGCGATTAAGTTTATACCTCTTAATTCTGTTAATTAAAAGTTAAATTGCATACCTCAAGGCATTATCAATACTCACAGAGTAACGCGATACAACGGCCCCTTTTTCCTGTAATATCTTTAATTCATCGGCACAATCTGACCAGTAAAGTCATTTGTTACACAAGTATTTGGTTTTATATAAGGTTCCAGGTCACAGAGGTTTGTTTGTTTTCGTTCAGTTACTGTACCTCGATATCAGCGAAAGCAACTAAGAAATAAGGACATCTATTTTTTGCTCTAATAAGTTCATGTTGGCATGGTTTATTGTACATCACGTTAAAGCAGATATGCAGAGCCTTTATTTTTAAATACATTTCTAAATGGATAGTATCTCCATCCTCGACTCTTGTATGCTGCATAAATGGGGAATAAAAATAATATTTTTGAGAGTTAAAATCGACTGCAAAGTTGGCATTGGAGCTGCCCCGCTAAGCCAGCCAGCCCTGAGTGCGTGACGTCACAGTGGTAACCGGTATTAAGGCAGAGGCCTTTGACAGCTATAGACCAAAGTCATATCAATAAAAATTTATGGTGAAAGTAAGAAATACCGTTACCGATTTGCTCAGCTAAGACTGATTTTAGGGCGGCACGGTGGTGTAGTGGTTAGCGCTGTCGCCTCACAGCAAGAAGGTCCGGGTTTGAGCCCCGTGGCCAGCGAGGGCCTTTCTGTGCGGAGTTTGCATGTTCTCCCTGTGTCCGCGTGGGTTTCCTCCGGGTGCTCCGGTTTCCCCCACAGTCCAAAGACATGCAGGTTAGGTTAACCGGTGACTCTAAATTGACCGTAGGTGTGAATGTGAGTGTGAATGGTTGTCTGTGTCTATGTGTCAGCCCTGTGATGACCTGGCGACTTGTCCAGGGTGTACCCCGCCTTTCACCCGTAGTCAGCTGGGATAGGCTCCAGCTTGCCTGCGACCCTGTAGAACAGGATAAAGTGGCTAGAGATAATGAGATGAGATGAGACAAATGCTTCCCCCGAGGTTTCACATGAGATGCTATGGGAGACTCTTAAGGCATACCTCAAAGGACAAATAATGGCTTATTCCTCCACAATTAAAAAAGAAAAAAAAACACTGAACAACAAATTTTTAATATAGACATGCAATACGCACAATCCCAGACCCCAGATCTTTACAAAGAGCGGCTGAAACTACAAACTGAATTTGATCTATTATCCACGGATGAGGATCCACGGACGCCTTATTTTGAAATCCAGACACAAAGTCTATGAATTTGGAGCTAAGGTGGGTAAATCACTGGCCTTGCAGACTCGTGAAGCCACTGACACCTGCTCGATCACAAAGTCAAGTCAAGTCAACTTCATTGTCAAATATGCTATACATGCTTGACATACAGCACAGATGAAATTTCAGTCCTCAAAGATCCAGTCACATACAGGAGAGATGTTGACTGGCCATGATGACATAAATAAGGCCTTCTTGCAATTCTACTCTACCCTTTACACCTCGGAGTGTAGTAATGACCTCGAGCTCCCACATACTTTCTTTGAAAATTTTAATATTCTCACTGTCTCATTTATCTCTAGCCACTTTATCCTGTTCTACAGGGTTGCAGGCAAGCTGGAGCCTATCCCAGCTGACTACGGGTGAAAGGCGGGGTACACCCTGGACAAGTCGCCAGGTCATCACAGGGCTGACACATAGACACAGACAACCATTCACACTCACATTCACACCTACGGTCAATTTAGAGTCACCAGTTAACCTAACCTGCATGTCTTTGGACTGTGGGGGAAACCGGAGCACCCGGAGGAAACCCACACGGACACGGGGAGAACATGCAAACTCCACACAGAAAGGCCCTCACCGGCCACGGGGCTTGAATCCGGACCTTCTTGCTGTGAGGCGACAGCACTAACCACTACACCACCGTGCCGCCCGTCTCAGAAGAATAAAATTCTAATTTGAAAGCAGACATTTCTATTTCCGAAATTGTTATGGCTATTAAATCCATGCAAAATAATAAATCGCCTGGTCCTGATGGATTCATGACTAAATTTTACAAAAAGTTTTCTTCACAATTAGCACCAATCCTCCAAGTAATGTTTAAAGAGGCACTCTCCTCCATCACCTTGCGTATGACTTTAAGACAGGCCTCTGTCTCTCTACTAGCAAAGAAGGATAAAGACCCACTGTTATGCTCATCATACCGCCCTATCTCCTAGCTAAATGTTGATTTTAAAGTGTTGTCGAAAGTCTTGGCCAAGCGCCTGGAGAATGTGATCATTATCTCACCTGACCAGACAGGTTTTATTCAGGGCCGGCACTCCTACTCAAATCTGAGAAAATTATTTAACGTTGTCCACTCGACCCAGTCTAAATGCCTGGAAGCAGTCGTATCTCTTGATGCTGAGAAGGCCTTTGACCGGGTCAAGTGGAAATACTTATTCCTTACGCTCAAAAAATTTGGTTTTAAAGATGAATTTATTGCCTGGATCAAATTACTCTATTTGTCCCCCCTTGCCTCTGTAATCTCTAATAATACTCGATCTGATTATTTCCTCTGAGGCAGGGGGACAAGACAAGGGTGCCCACTTTCCCCCTCCTATTTGCACTGGCCATTGAACCCTTGGTGGTGGCGTTGCAATACTGTAAGGAATTTCAAGGCATATGTCGTGGCAGGCAGGTGTTTAAGGTGTTGCTCTACGCAGATGACCTGCTTCTGTATGTCTCTGATATTTTAGATATTCTGAATAAGTTTGGGAAAATCTCAGGGTATAAGTTAACTTTACAGAAGAGCGAGCTTTTTCCTTTAAACCCTAAAGCAGAATCACTTCCCTCAACCCTTTTCCCCTTCAAAAGGGTCAGAGATGGTTTTAGATATTTGGAGATTGAGATCACTCACTCCTTCGCAACCACTTTCACAAAGAATTTTACAGCGCTTTTCAATACATGTAAACAGGACACAAATTGTTGGGCCTCCTTACCTTTGTCACTGGCAGGATGCGTTAACTTAATTAAAATGATTGTACTACCAAAGTTCTTATATATTTTCCAGAACATCCCCATTCTAATTAAAAAGTCTTTTTTTTTTTAAACACTTGATAAAAATATCACTTCTTTCATTTGGGGGAACAAACCTAGTCAAATTGGCAGGACTTATCTCCAACGACCAAAACGCTCAGGAGGCGTGGCCCTGCTCAATTTCCTTTTTTATTATTGGGCATGCAACATTCAGAAATTAACACACTGGTTTGAAGACAAACCAATCACCAAAAGGCAGACTGGGTGCAATTAGAGTTTTCATCATGTCATCACAACCTGGGCTCAGTAATCTGTGCAGCTTTGCCTCTTCTTAACAGTAATCTGTGTTCAGATACAGTAGTTAATCATTCAATCAGAATTTAGGCTCAGTTCAGAAGGCATTTTGGGCTACAAGGAACATCTATCCTTTCCCCCATCAAATCAAATCAAATCAAATCAAATCAAATCAAATCATATGTTCACTCCCTCCTGTACAGACCCTGCATTTACCTTGTGGTCTAACAAAGGAGTTAAAACGATCTACAATTTATACATAGAAAGTACATTTGCATCTTTTTCCTAACTATCTCAAATCTATGACTTACTGAAGAACCACTTTTTTTTTGCTATTTGCAAATCAGGAGCTTTGTACAAAAGACTTTCAAATCATTCCCAGTTACGCCCATTAAATCACACATCGATCACATTCTCGAACCACAGTCAGAACGTAAAGGATTAATGCCCCAGATTTATGAACTCATTAACAACTTTGGTCTTCGTCCCACCGAAAACTTAAAAAGAGCATGGGACTCTGATTTGGGAACAGTTTTAACTGATGATCAATGGAAATCCATCCTAGACTTGATAAACACTTCGTATATATCCACTAAACATAGCGTTGTACAACTGAAATTGGTTCACAGAGTCCATCTCGCTAACGCTAAGCTGGCAAAGATTTATCCGACTGCTGACCCGTCATGCCCTCGATGCAAAGGCCAGCCAGCAGACTTGATGCGTATGCTATGGTTGTGTCCGAACCTCACCACTTTCTGGTTAAGTATCTTTAAAGCTTTCAGTGAAACATTTGGAACCCAACTTGACCCTGACCCAGTTTGTGCCCTCTTTGGTTTGACATCAGAAGAATCTAGGGCTCTTGTACCAAACAAAGCCTATGTGCTCATAGCTTTTACCACACTCCTTGCAAGACGATTAATTCTAACTAAATGAAAACAACCCTGCCGTCCTTTACTCACTGGATCAAGGATGTGATGCATTTCTTAAAGCTGGAAAAAATAAGACATACACTCAAAGGGTCATCTCAAACATTTGTCAAAATATGGAGGCCCTTTTTATAATTTTATAATTCTCTTCAGGAACCCCTTGATAAGGACTAGGGTGAAATGTTTGGCTACAGCAGAGAGCAACCCTCACCTCCCCATTTGTGTTTTCTTTTTTTACTTTTAATTATATATATATTTTTTTTCTGACATAATTTGATTTAATTAATGGTTGTTTGCCTGTGACCATTGTCTTTTTTTTTCATCTATGTGTACATTCACTTGTGACCCTATGGGTGGGCAGGCGGGTGACATTTGTTTTTTGATGATGGTGCATTTTTGTATTTGGGGGATGGCTGGGTAAAGTGAATATATGTATGCTTGTCTTGATACACTTCTCCTGTGTGAATTGTTTTGAAAACCAATAAAATATATTTCCAAAAAAAAAGTAAAAAAAAATTGTTCAGCTGTTAATATTAAGTGTACTTCTCATAAGGATAAAAATAAAGGCTACATTGTGACCATGGCTGATCAAAACTTGTACATTTCTGTGATATAAAAATAAAAACAAATGGAATTCAGATGTTTCTATTTTTGTTTGTACAGTAAGCCATATTAGCTCACAATCAACATCACACTGGTTTGACTTGTGTATGTGAGCATTGTTGTAAATCTCCACCTCAGTATAGAAAAGAATGGAAAAAATGCTCAGAGGTCAGTTTTAGAAATCTGAGACCTGATTTTCTGCTTCAGAACAATCAGTGCAAATGCCATTTATTGGTTCTGGCTGGATGATGCATGTCTTTGTTTCATTTCATAGCCGTCTGGACCTCAGTGGATATACAGTAGGTTCAACTTTTAAAGTTAAATTTCTACTTTAACACTAATTCTCAGTTCAGTGTTTTTAAATTGTCTAATTCTGTATTTAAATTTATTTAATTCTTAATGTATATATGCAGTAGCTGTTTACTGGCTCACCATAGAGTTTTATTGATAACATAGCATTTATTGGATTTTTGAAAATGTAATTCACGAACAAGTATAATTTTAGCAAGAATAATTCCATTGATAGTGTACACACCTTTTTTCTTTTATACACAAACTGTTTCTGGAACTCGAATCTCACACTGAAGTGAACACTACAGATCACACAATATTAACGCGCTCTTTCATATGATGTGGAGATTTCAGCATTAAATTAAATTCAATTCTGGACTATGCAGAAATATATACAACGCCTTTTAAAAGTGAATATAACCCAAAATGTAACGCAGCCATAGGACAAGAATATGAATATCAAATTCCTGAATGAAAACAAACTAAATTAAAAATCAACAGCCAACCAACAGCAATTTAATTAAGTAATAAAATAAACCCTAAGTGTAAAAGTTCGTAATTGTAAAATACTGAGTGGCGTAATGGTGTGATAAAGTGGAGTTCCTGTAACTGCCCAGGAGGTCATTAGTTGTCTAACAGCACATCCCCAAGTGTTTTATTCCTCTTATACCACAGCAAAACAATGATTACAAATCTTTATTTATTAAAGAACATCATACGCTTTATCCATTTACAGTCACATTTAATCTTTTAGAAGTGAGTTGTCACTGATGTTATTGCAGCTATAAACAGTCGTTCCCCCACCAGTCTCTCTTTACTCTTTTCTGTGGAGTTCATAATCTAGCATAAAATATCACTGTGTAATTAATGAGCTTAAATAATTCTCAAAACAGAAGAAAGAAGTATTCACTGCTTCTTTTTTTCCAAAAACAATGTCTTTGCTGCATTTTTGGAAGTCAGTAAACTGATAAAAATATCTTTTGGGATATCAGGCAATAAAAGAGGAATATATTTGAAAGATGTTTAAAGATTTAAGCAACTTAAATAAGATTAACACAATGCATTAAACAACTTAGAAAACAGCATGTTTGGTTTGAACCTACCCATTTTCAAGGTGATCAAAAATATTGGAACATATGCCTGACACCAGGTGTGTCCTGTTCGACTGATTGTTTATGCAGTCAATACTGAAGCTCTGAATTTATACTTTTGGTTTAAGCCCTGGGTTTCACCTGTGACGACTGTGTTTGTTGTTTAAAAGGATAAACCAACATGAAGACCAGAGAGCTGTCTATGGGAGGAAAGCAAGCCATACTGAGGCTGAGAAAAGTGGGAAACTCGATCAGAGCCATTACACAAGCATTGGAGATAGTCAATACAACAAATCTGGGATGTCCTGAAAAAGAAACCAACCACTGGTGTAATAACAACCAGATATCGAACAGGTCAGGCCAAAGAAAACACCAGCAATGAATGACAAACATTCTCAATCTTCTTCTTCTACTTCTTATTTTGGATGCTCCTATTCGGGGTCGCCACAGTGGATCATCATGATTTGCATATTTGATTTGGCATAGGTTTTTACACCGGATGCCCTTCCTGATGCAACCCTCCCCAATCTATCTGGGCTTGGGACCAGCACTAAGAACGCACTGACTTGTGCAACCACAGTGGCTGGGTTCAAGATGAACCTCTACCAAAGTGATGTAAAGCCTAAACTGTGGAGAAAGAAAGGATCTGCTCATGATCCAAAACATGGAGCTCATGGGTGAAGCATGGTGGAGGTAGAGTCATGGCTTGGGTTTGCATGGCAGCTTCTAGAATGAACGCACGAATCATTATTGATGATGGAACTCATCAATGACCCAAAACACACTGCAAGACAACACAGGGCTTCATCAGGGGAAATAAGCGGAAGGTTTTAGACTGGACAAGTCCATCACCAGGCTTTCACCCAATCGAACAGCACTTCAGCTCATGAAAAAGAGACTGAAGGGAGAAACCCCTCAAAATAAACAACCACCAAACATGGCACCTTTTGGTATTAAACAAGTTCCTAAGTTGTTGAACACATCTAGATGTAAAAATCAGGAAATGAAAACTGAAATTCTGATCTTTCGGCTCATCTTCATATTTTGACATCAAATCCAAATTACTTCAGTGAAAGCAAAAACAAAAGAATTGGCCTCGCTGTTCAGTACTTTCTGAGGGGACTGTGTAAATCATACAAAACTCCCTCCATTATGAAGATGTTAAATGTGAGGAAGGAGAAGTGAATAGTCCATTGTTTTATCCTGAATCACGTGATCCACTAAGCAAATTTAAGGAAATATCAGCAGGCCAGCGACCTTTTCCTCATGTGTTCTGAGATCACGGCTCTCCATCACACTGCATGTAGTTTGTTTGTTTTTAATAAAATAAACAGCTGTGGAACTTTTTAATGTGAAATTCCATCTTTAGAGTCAGAATATTAGGAACTGAAACAAGTCCATTAAATTGATTTGTTTTTGTCCAGATTTTTTCCTGTCTGACGTGATGAAACATTTTCCTGGTTTTAAACTCAGGCCTCAGAAAGAGAACTAATTCTCCTGCTGGAAGTTTCTAGACAGGTCAGACTCTGATTCTCCATTGTTAATGTCGAAAGGATCTGGACTCCAACATGTAAATGAGCTAGAAAGCGTCGGCGTCACGTCTTCGTCACGGTATTCACACCGCCCTGTGTAGAGGTGGGAACTGAAAGCCCTTCGCTTCTTTCGTGTCCGCCATTTTAAAGAACGCAGGCGGTGGCTCGTGAAGGTTACAGCGTTCTCAGCTCATTTACATGTTGGAGTCCAGATCCTTTCGACATTAACAATGGAGAATCAGAGTCTGACCTGTCTAGAAACTTCCAGCAGGAGAATTAGTTCTCTTGTTTAAACCACTTTAAACATTCCTGGAACCTGATTTTCTGCTACAGAACAATGTTAATTGTTGACCATTTTCACATCAGTGTCCTCACATGGAGATTTTTAAAAGGACCGTCGTCTGACCTGGAGGAGTTACTGAGATCTTTACGGTAGGAGAAACTGTTTATCAACTTTCTCTTCTCAGAGCAAATCACATTATTCACCTTCTGTAAAATGTTTAATGCTTTGTTTAAGTGCACAGGGATGAAATGGAAAATACTGATATTAATATAAATGTGTAATACCTGATTATAATCAATATTATAAAGCTAAAGTGGAGGTTGAGTTTTAACATGATGTTACATTACAGTTTTATCAATATAGATAACAAGGGAAAATAATTTTGGCTTCAGTAATAATATAAACACTGTGTTTAGTGTAAAATTCCTCCATGATTTGTAAAGACACTGTGGATGATGATAGTTAGTGTGTGACAGAGAGACAGGACAGAGAGCCTGAGTTTTATGGAGCCTAATGCCGCTTTTCCACTACAAACGCGGCTGAGCCGTGCCGTGCCGAGTCGAGCTGAGTCGGGCTGAGCGGGGCTGTTGGAGTTGCATTTCGACTACAACCGCGCTGAACCGTGCTGGCTGGAAGTGGGTGGACACATTGGGTGGAGTTAGCGAAAGTGGGTGGACGTCACGTGATGTCGTTAAGCAGCGCAAACAGTGACATCAGTGACAGTGGCGGAACAAGTCAGAGCCGGGCCGGGGGCGGGGCAAATGACCGGGCCCTTTATTAAAGCTTATCATAACATCATTTTAGGCTACAAAATGTCCGCAACTGCGGTGTTTACCAATTTCAACACTACCGGGTGCAACTATGTTATTTAGTACATCAAGTCCTTCAAACGAACATGTAACTCAGAAACAAAAAACATTAGGATACTGTACATGGCTCATAATAAAACATCAATAGCCTATACTGCGTACATTATTTGAAGGGCATACGAATGAGCGCTCAGAGGTTGCAACGGTGACAGGAAGAGTCAGAAATAAAAGGAGGGTGGTGCAAACCTCACTGAATGCACTGTGTTTACCAGTTTCAACACTACGGGGTGCAACTATGTTATTTTGTACATTAAGTCCTTCAAACGAACATGTAACTCAGAAACAAAAAAACATTAGGCGACATACTGTACATGGCTCATAATAAAACATCAATAGCCTACCGCGCGCATTATTTGAAGGGCATACGACGAGCCTTGCGCTCCGCGAACTCGTCCACGATGCTCTGTATGTCACTGATTCAGTGATCTTTTAAGCGGTAGTCTCACGACCCGAATAGTAAACAATAAACATGGAGGACATGGAGTCGTTAGTGTTGCTGGTCTTGGTGCTGTGGCTTGTTGTCACCGACAACGCCAACAGATACTGGCAAGAGCGTATAGATGAGGCGAGGCGCATAAGGCTTCAGAAATTCTCGTAATTCGTAATTCTCCTTCTTCCGGGTTTGCGGTGTTTACAGATCCCAGCGCGCTCGCGGGGCGTGTGTGGGCATGTGAGGACACTCCTCCTCACCAATCAGTGCACAGGGGAGTGTCTGCTCACGCCCCCAGCCTCAGTCGGCACGGTTTGGCTCGCTTCAGCCCCACTCCAAAACGGTGCGAGTTTTAGGGGCTAAGCAGGGCTGAAGCGAGCTGAGTCGTGCTGGTTTTAGGTAGTCGAAACGCGAGCCGTGTCGGGCTGAAGTGAGCTGAAGCGAGCTGAAAAAGGGTAGTGGAAAAGGGCCAAAAGTCTGCTTTTACTGGCTGAATTGTTTATTATTTACTGAGATTATTTTGTGTTTCAAACAATGTCAATTTACAGATAATTATACACTGGGGGAAACACATGACTGTGATGGGAACATCAAACTAGTAAATATTACAATATCTTTTTTTAAATGATTATTTGTGCTTCTCCTTTTTAGTTAATAGTCAAAAGTAAACTAAATAATATTAAAAGCTCTGGATGATTATTGGCTTATAGTTTGTTTTTAAAAAATAATTTATATGAAAGAAACACTTCTCCAGATGACACTAACATGGGCTCCATGTTTGAAATGATCAGTCTTGTGGTTTCTAATTTGGCAGTTTTCACTGAAATACTACAATAATAGTTTGTACAGTTCTGTGCAAAAGTCCTCAAAATTAATGAAAAGGTTTGACATATGGACCAATAAATTAACTCATTTACACTGAACACAACTGAACTAAATCACTACTTGTTGTAACTGACTTTAAGCCTCAGGTTCACTGTTGTAGTTTTATACAAAAATCAGCTGTGAAGTTATTATTTTATTTTTTTTCCTGCATCTTGGAGAACCTCACACAGTTCTTCTGGACACGGTGGTTCTCACTCTGCTGCTGTTTCCAAAACCAGAACAGCCTCCATTATGGGTTTATCTGCAATGCGCTCCATTACTGGCCACTTACACATTTCATTGTTTTCTCTAACATTTAATGTTTTTTGAAAAATGAAACTTTGGAAATGTGGTGGTTCTCTTTTTACTCACATTTAATACCAAAAAGATCAAACAAAAAGCTAAGAATATTGGTGTCTATAAATAAGGAAATGTTTACATCTTTTGCACAGTACTGTAAATGAACAGCAGGGGGCAGTGTTATGTTCTTATTTACTGAGATTGTTGACATGTTGAGTAATGACGTCATTTATAATTTAACTCAAGATCAACGCCCATTAAAAACCGAGAAGGAAAGATCTCTGTGGGCTAAAATGAGCAAGCCTCGGGCCTGATCACGCCTGCTGTGTGTGAAAGAAGCAATAATGGACTTATTGTCATTTACTGAGAAGAACTTTACAGCCTGACTGCTTTAGCATCATCAGGTTTCTAACCGGATGGTTAATTTAATTATTCAATCCCAAACTGGGCAGAAGCAAAACCTTTTAAAAGGCCATAAAGGGGGGGAAAAAAAAAATCACAAAAGCAGGAATTTACATGTTTCCATTTATATTGCAGGAGAAACTGCAAACACTGCATTCTCTCTGACTGATAATACAAGCTCTCTGCAGCTTCAGTCTCTTCCGGTTATAAAAGTTGTTTGAGCTACAAACATAAAGCCAGAACAATCAGTGATCCAGGAAGAAGATCAGACCATCAGGTTTTTCAGGAACTAACAGTACGTGTGTTAAACTGATGAGCAAATAAACACCACTAATATCTGTAACACTATCTTCTGGATCCGTCTCTCTGTCAGGAGCTTTAACAGTCTGGTGTTATGCTGTGCAGTGTGTTCAGTATTCCTGTTCTACTGGTTTTGCTGGTCAGAGCATTAAACTGTCTCATATTTTTATTGCATTAAACAGACACCAGTGTGCATTCACTCTGTAAATGTACAGGTAAGATCCAGTAGAGAGCAGGACAGTGGTACAGCAGGTAGCTTTGACGCCTGGTTCAATCCTGAGCTCAGGTTTCTGTCTGTGATCAATGAATGAAACCACAAACTAAAATCACTATTAAAATATCACGTGTGGACAGAGACAAACATATCAGTGTGAGGAGACGGAGCTGATGAGAATTCTGGGTTCCTCTAACACAGAGCTCTGTATCTGATCTGATCTGGACAATACGGCTGTAACCCGAGAAGCTTAAACACTGAAAGGCAGCTGGGAAACTGAAGCTGATGATTCATTTAAAAACCCTGATGTGTTCCAGTAAATACCCTGAAACATTTTCTGATGAGCTTGCCTTTCTGACACTTGGTTTTCAGCTGGTCATGATTATATAATGACAGCATGCAAATATTACACTAATATTAAACACTGATGCCTGAAGACATGCCCCAACCCTACAGGATTTCTCAGCACAACTCGTTAAAATAATTAAAAGGATATTGTGATGTGATGAATTATATGTTACGCTTCACATGTGAATACACCACTGAGTCAGGCTCTGCTTCAACAGGCGTTATTCTCGAGTTTTCTTCCTGCAGAGACACAACAGTATATTTCAGTATCGGAATCAGGGTGAGACGTCATCACTCCTGTGGAACTAATGTGACTATTTTTATTTTTAAACCAAAGCCTCTAAAGTATTCCACATCATGATCAATTTCAGAAGTTTTATTTAGATATTTACCTCTTTAACTCTCTGCACTGTGAGCTGAAATTTTCACATCAGCGTAAGTCAGTTCCTCAGTTTCAGACACTAAAGACACAAATGTGATTTAAATTGTATGAAACACATCAAATGTAAAAACTAAACACATGAACAGAAAGATGCGTTACTTACCTTTTTGCTTTTTATTTTTCAGCAAAATCCACACAAATGCTAATATTATGATTAATAACCCCAGAAGTCCAACAGATATCAGGGCAGGAAGCAGTGAACGGGAACGATCAGTTTGTTCTGTGAAGAGAATGAGATATTCAATTATATAAATTATTTTCTCAATATGACACAGACATAAGACGATATGGCTGGGCGATATGACAAAAACGTCACATCATGTATTCAGGTATCGCAGATCTCCCACTTTAGGGAACATTTAGAAAATCCTCCCGACCTCCCGCTGACAACATAAAAATCTCCCGCCCGCCCTTACTACACATGATTAGTTAAAAAAAATATATAATTTGATTATGGCCGTAGCCAGCTATGAGGCCCCCGAGGTCCGGACCTCGGTCATTTTTAAGAGCTGAAAATAAATTTGTACGCTAAATATTCAACTGGATGAAAAAATAAAGAACAACATTAAAACGTCTCCGTAAAAAGTGCATTGTTAATTATGTTAAACGTTGATTCTGTCTTCTGTGTCTGTTTCGTGCGTGCGGCTCTGAGACCAAGAACACAAAAACGAATGAGCGCGCAACTCAGGAGAGGAACGCAGTGCAGTAGACACGTTTTTTCATGGTAACCATCAGCGCACTTTCATGAAGCTGTTACCCCTACTCTTTATTCAAACATGGTGGTGTATACTGATTTTTTTTCCCAGAAATGTTTTTTTTGTGTAGGTGTAACGGATGCCAGATTGTTAATGTATCTTAGTTCCATAGGCTACATGGTTAGGGTATCTTTTGTCCTCATTGCTTGGGCCAGATCAAACCATTAAACAAGCTTAAATTATTCTTCCTCTTGCCACATACATGATTTTTTTTTCAAAACTGGTGATATTCAGTTCAAACACCATTAAAAGTAATTTCAGGAATAGATCTCTTGTGTGACGTGTAATTCACCCCTCTCATTTAAATGTGTCAAACATTTTTCGGAGCGCACTTTGCGCATCACGGACCTCTGTGATTTTAAAATGCTGGCTATGGCCCTGAACTTGATACGTTTATGTTGATGAAAATTAATAGTTGACTCTCCGCTTTTCATGTGTCTGATATTGTATGGATGGACTCAAGTGTGTACCCCACGGTATAAGATGATTCCCCGGTCGGTACACCAATTGGAGTAACGGGGGGATTGGAGTGAATGCCGGAGGCATGCGTGCGCAGATCAAGCGTGCATATGAATGGAGCAGAATTCGGGACGCCGCGGGGTACACACTTGAGCCCATCCGATGTCTTAGCAGTACCGATAAAGCATACAGATGGCGCTATTAATGATGCGTGCAAGAGAACGAGAAAATCCACGACACTCAACCATTTTGTTTGTTTGTTTTTTTGCGTCTGCATTTATCGCCTGCTCGTCTTTAACTCTTTATTCTCTTGAATGAGATAATGAAATGAAGTTCCGTTGGTGGAAATGGCGAAAGCCAAACTACGAAGAAAAAATATCAGAAAATCACCAAGATAAAGTTGGGATCGCCCGTCGTGATGGTCGCCAGGGACGAATGGCGGACTATTTTGGCCGGCAGCAAGACGACCCTATATCTGACAGGGTTAGATCACCAGACCAGACGTTAGATTCTAACCAACTTGTTTGACTTTTTTTGTCTGACTTTTACCAACTTAGACTTAGAAAAAGAATATTATTAGAAGAACATTAAAATAATAATAGTCATTATTGAATCAATCAATCAAATATATATGAAACTCGCCTTCGCACCGACAGCGCTCAAACTTGTCTCCCTCCGAGCTACTCGCAGAGAGGGAGAATCTGTGCTCACTCTAGGACCCAAATTGTTTTAGCGAAAAGTGCTAAAGACTCAAATTTTTCTTAGGAATTTGCAATTTCGCTTAGCAAGAAATGCTAAAAGAACAATTTTCTTTTTAGCAAAGTAATTTTTTTAGCAAGATATGTTATACTTCTAAATATTTCTTGCACTGACATAAGATTGAAAAATGAATTGTTATTGTAGTTTGTTGGGTGTTTCAATAGTGTTTGCAAGCTTGTTTCCTGCCTTTGTCTTTCCATGTTCTTGATTTATGTTCATAGCATGCTTATTTATTCTTGAATCCTCTTATTTTGATCATTTCATCAACTGTATATATGTAATGAAATTGTGTGTTTAATTTAACCTGCTTAATCTGGTTTACGGAGTCCATATTTTTCATTATAATTATATCTAACATGGTGGCACGGTGGTGTAGTGGTTAGCGCTGTCGCCTCACAGCAAGAAGGTCCGGGTTCGAGCCCCGTGGCCGGCGAGGGCCTTTCTGTGTGGAGTTTGCATGTTCTCCCCGTGTCCGCGTGGGTTTCCTCCGGGTGCTCCGGTTTCCCCCACAGTCCAAAGACATGCAGGTTAGGTTAACTGGTGACTCTAAATTGACCGTAGGTGTGAATGTGAGTGTGAATGGTTGTCTATGTGTCAGCCCTGTGACGACCTGGCGACTTGTCCAGGGTGTACCCCGCCTTTCACCCGTAGTCAGCTGGGATAGGCTCTGAAACAAGGTACACTTGGTCGATACATCCTGGTTCATCTGTGAGTTCTTCCAAAGTTCTGTCAGGGTTGATATTATGTAGAAAATACGTCTTTAGAATGGTTATATCGTGTTTTTATCCCTAACTGAGAAAGCTAACAGAACATTCTAATATGTTATCTCACTTTTTAGATAAGTTTGTCATACGTAAAGTCGGATAATTTATTTTAAACAAACCTCGCTATAATCTTGTTCACTAATGAGCGACAATTGCCGACATTATCAGCGCAACTCGGAAATTGATCATTTTATATGTAAAGTCCGCTGCTACATAGACATATAAACATAGACGCCGCATTGAGCTGGTGGCCCGTTGCTGGGATACGTCAGAGTATCCGCCGTATTGGATGTGGCAAATCTTCCCCGTAAACCAATGCAAGTAAATGGACTGAACTTCATAAAGCCCCTTTCTACAATGATATTTAACTCGATGCCTTTTATTCACCCATTAAGACACACGTATATATTTGGGAAACAAACAGGCATCAAAACAACATGTATAACTTTTAATGTGATGGTTATAAATAGTGTGCGAAATACCCGTCAATATTCTGAATGACCGCCAAACTGAGTTCGGCCAGGTTCTAACGTCATACCAAAATAAATCACTGATTGCTTCACATTCAGAAAGGTTAAAAACATTCATCATACGTTCAAAAATGTTCATCATAGTGTGGCACTGTATTATCTAAGGCCGAATCCCATTTCACCCCTTGGACCAACCCCTTGGCCCTTCCCCTCCATTTTGCGCGTTCACGTGAAGGGGTAGGGGTATCCCAATCCCAGTTAACGCGGAGGGGTAGGGGAAGGGGGAGGGCTTCTGTACCCCTCCAAACGGAGATTTTCCTGGAGCTGACTCCGAACGAAGGGGTTTGAGTGATTTCCCACAATGCCATGCGGATTTCAGCGAGATTTCATGCGGATTTCAGAAAGATGGCGGTTCCCGCGGCGAAAGATTGTCATAAATGTATTTTCTCCATTATTTACGTGTTTTAAGTTGTTATCCAGAGGAAACACGCCGCTTGATTCGCTTTCGAGCTGAGAATGAGCAGCGATTTCTGAAATCCAAGCTGCTGCTAAAAAGCTTTGGGAGTGAGTATTGTTTTCGGTTGCTTGACTGCGTACGTTTTGTTCTGTTATTCTCGCTTTTATTGTTTGAGTGTTCTGACACCTCATTCTGTCGGATGTGGTGCACGAAGCGCCAAAGATATCCCATTCAGTGGTGTTAGTTAACAAATCACACCCTGCCAGCAGAGATTTCTGCCTCTGACTGTAGCGGCTGGTCGCAGCCAATGACGCGTCGCGTTTTGCTAACGTAAACGCTGACGGAGGTACGCGATGACGTATGCAATCATTGAAGGGCTATCCCAATACGTAAGGGTTGAATTTCAAGCCCTATCCCTTGTAGCTCAGTTTCAAGGGGAAGGGCCAAGGGGAAGGCGGAGGGGAAGGCGGAGGGGTAGGGGTAGAAATTGGGATTGGGCCTAATTCTCACTGCTTATAACTCTACACCTACCCGGTGGAGATGAGCTGGGAAACTGAAGACTGAAGGAACAGTATTGAAAAGTATTTTTCCAGTCTCACCTGTGAAAGGTAATCCCATGTGATCTCGTTTGGACGGTAAACCTGTTGGTACAGTTAAACGCAGCACATGAATGAGGCATCTTTATTCTCGGCTACTGTCTAGACGCTATACCAGAGACAGTTGAAGAATCTCCACTTTGCCACATCCAATATGGCTGCGAGGATGACGTATGATTCTACGCAGAAGGTGGCGTCTATGTTTATATGTCTATGCGCTGCTATTGGAAGACGTAATTTGCGGTCAACCAGTAAGAATCTTCGAAACTCAGGGGCGTTGGTTATAAATCAAAACATCGAAGATAGACACGAAAGGTACTGTTCATCTTGAGAAATCGCAATTGTTTGATGGATTTTGCTTAAACTTTAAATGACTTTCGCATAAAATGCGAATACAGATGATTTTCTTTTCGCAAATTGGAATAAAACTTCGCAATTTGCGGACGTGCGAGCGGCTAGCGTGAGCCCAGAGAATCTCCCTCTTTGCAATTTCCCAAGTTGGAGCCTCTGGTATCGTGATATGTATCACACCATTTCAGTGCCATAATATCTTTAGTTTGAGGATCATAAATCTCACAATGTCTCAGAAAAATGTGCTGTGGTATAATTGATCACAATAATGGGATTAGATCAGATCACTCAGCCCTACATAAAACTCAAACTAATCCCATGATATTTTGATTCTTGCCTCAGATCCATGAGCAACCTGTAACATGATGCTGCACTTGATTAATATTCCATCGCGTGTGTTTTTTACGATGTTATTAACTCCACTGAATGTGTTCACAGAGCAAAGCTCACTGAGACTTTCACACTGAAACGTTTAAACTAGTGAATTTTTCACCAACCAGACTCACAGACCATCACTAATGAATTTATTTTACATCTTAATCTTCAGTCACCTCTGTCTCAGTCCTACATGAATATTCATGATTCTGTTCTGTTCAGAGTGATGATGGTTTTGAGACTCTGACGTACCTGAGTTATAACAGAGCTGTGCGATGTTGAGAGAAGTTGTTTTATTGCTGACAGGGTTTGCAGACACACAGATATAAGAGTTCGTGTTATTCTCTGGGTGTTGTATCTGAAGTGTGAGATTGAGGGGAACACGGAGATCTGTGTTATTGGTGATGGAGATTCTCTCATTCTCTCTGTACCAGGATAACTTCACATCTTCTCCATTCTCCCCAGAGCACAGGAGGAAACAAGGCTCTGTAGAAGACACTCTTCGCTTTCCTCTTTGATTTCTGATTACTGGAGCTGATACTGGAGCTGAGAAACAGAAACACAGATTTACAGTAAAACACTGAGTGACAGGGTGGTGTGAGTTACTGTTAATGTCGAACATCCATGAAACAGCTGTAGACAGTCATTCGGTCATAAACTCCTCCTTCAGTCCGTCACACAGCGCTGCACGTGCTGCTTTATCTTCTTACATTTTCCATGTCGTTTGTTTTGGTCTCCGGCTCTGACATCTCATTGGTTTGTTCCTCTAATGTGTTCACCTGTTCTGTGTCTTACTTTAATTAGTTATAAGTTATTTATACCCTGTTGTTTCTCTTCCTCCTCATGTAATTCTGAGCCTTGTTCTAGCTTTATCCCACTTCCCCTTATTCCAGTTTTCTGACCCTGGCATGTGTTATTGTTTTGGAATATGGATTTCCCTGTGATTAATTTGCCTCCATGTTTATGAACCCGTTCTTTCACTTCTGACTGAAAATACTGGAATGCCCTTCATAAGGGCACGCTATCTCCTTTCACATACAAAATCCATTACTGTATGGGTGAAAACAACACGGAATAGATGATAAATTTACATTCTCACTCAGTCTTCCGTAATGGATATCAGGGATTCCCACCTGACTGTATTTAACAGAATGCTATGGAAGGACTTTGGCACAAACCATTAGAGACCAGATGTGATGAATCACTGACAAAGCGGCCAGTTCATTGCTGTGAAAAGCCCAAACTGAAACACTGGCTAATTAAAAACACGGCACAAGTCGAGTTGCATCATGTCTCTGAGTCTCTTCCTGTTTCTGAACATTTGTTTTGTTCAAGCAAAGTCGATTTCTAAGATTTTTGCTGATACACTGGGGCTGCCGTATCTGCTGACTCACTCAATCATACAAGCCTGAGCCCTCGAACTCCAGTTCCCACATAACCAGGAACACCTGCTTTCACTTTCACTCATTACTCCCTTTATTTAAACGCCGCCTTCTGTTAGTCTGTCTTGTTTTTCTTTTCTATCCCGCTGCTCATTGTGTTCCTCACTTCTACTGTTGTGTTTTATGCCCGGTGTTTTGTTGTTACTTTGACTATCCTGTGTAAATAAAAAGTTTTTTGCCCTTGCATCCATCCAACCCTGATAAAATATATATATATATATATATATATATATATATATATATATATATATATATATATATATATATAAAAAAATCAGTGTTTTACCCAGAAAAAAAATTAAAGCCCTAAATTCTGGAATGATAAAACACAGACAATTGAGCGCCAACGGCATGAAGCGAAACTAGGGGGGTCCGGGGGCATGCCCCCCCGGAAAATTTTTTGAAAATAGATGCTCTGAGGTGCATTTTCAGGGTCTCGGAGAGGTTTTAGATACATGATTATAGGATAGATTTTAACAGTGCTTCAATGATTTCTGACCTAAATAGTATTAATGTATACACATTTGAAATTCCACCTTAAAGTTCAACATGCAAGTTAAACTGTTTTGTTATAGATTTCTGAGGCATACGATAGATTTGAAAATCTACGGGGATCCCTTGCACTTAATTATCTATGATCAAGTAGTGTTGTAACAAAAATGTGCATGAAAATATGAACAGTGGTTTTGCTCCATCTTATGCAATCCAATGAAGAGAATCGATCATCATGACCTCCTGTTGATCACAAAGGGATCTGAACCTAAGAACTGCCACCTTAAAATAAGTTGCTGTATTACTATAACTGTAATGATTTAGAATGTTTCTGATGTAATTACCGTAATATATGTATAACTAAGATGCACTGAAAAGAAAAGTAAGGCAACTGCATATTATAAAGTTTAAATTTTGGCACTTTATTAAATGGACTAGATTAGGATTAAAACATTTAAAGGAAAAGAAAACTTAATTCATACATTTAAGTTTGCAGAAAGATTATGTATTTATAAAAACATTCATGAAAAGATTGTGTTAATAAGTGTCAAATGTAGCATAATTTCGAATAATAATGATAAGCGTATTTGGCAGTGTGACGTCACTGTGAGCCTTTAACAAAAGAATAATCCGGAGCCGCCTTTTATTAAATGGATCCCAGTGACCTCACACTGCCAAAAATGCTTATGATTATTATTTGAAATTATGCTATATTTGACACATTTGGACAACTTCACTTCGTGAGAGTGTTTATAAGTACATAATCTTTCTGCAAACCCAAACTAATGAATTAAAGTTTTCTACTCCTTTAAAAGCAGATTAATTCTCCTTGGCTTTTGCTCGGCCCAATGTTGGGCAACCCTCTCATAGTCCATCTCGCTGTCATCCATGCTGATGTGGATCAAATTGTCCAGCGAGTCTTCTCCTAGCTTATTAAAATCAGTCGGCTTTGTCCGTCTGGTGCGGAACAACATTGGCAGCCAATGAGATCGCTTATAATGAATCAGAAACTTCCGAGATGTTTGACGTTTTCTTTCGATATTTTTATTGGACGGTTTGAACACGTGATCTTGACATAGCCAACAGATTATAGTTTGTTTGCATCATACCACGCAGACATATTACTTTGACAGAATCAACACAAACATTGGGAAAAAGCCCGCTTGTTTAACACAAATATCAATCAGTATGTAAATGGATCTGTTATTTGCTCTCCTATGTATCTAGTTACTTGTGGGTAGGAAATTTTAACGTATCGGTATAAATCTAAGCGTATCGGATTTTAACTAAAGCAACTAAGCGTATCGGCAGGCAGAGCAAGCGTATCGGGCCCGATACGCTAAAACGCTTTGGGGAAAATTAAGCAGAAATGTCAGAATCAAGAAAGGGAGAAAAAAATTCACATAACCTTTATTACAATATATTTTCATAATTTGTTATATTAGTTACTGTAGTTGATGTGATATTGAGTGCAGTTTATTTAAAAAAAAAAAAAAACTTTATTATAGGTATGTACACACAAAACAATGATTCTCTCCTATCCACAGTTTCCGTTTCCTGTTTTAGATCTTGGAACGTATCCCCCGTGGATACGCCACTCCTGTTGTATCTGCCGATATTTGCTGGTTGTTTTGAGTTGCTGCCGGTTGGTTTACAGTGAGGCAGTCTGAGTGCCGTCACAATATCACGACATCATTTACATCTCCACCAGCAACGTCACCACCGTCACATGTAAATCTGATGGTTCCGATTCCCGCTAGAGCTGTAACAAAAGATTTCTCTAAATTTTACGAGGTCCCCAGAAGTAGAGGTCTGTGCGGGTCGGATTTTTTAGTCCCGCTCCCGCCCGCATTGTGCAGTCACGCTCGCGCCCGCAAAGAATTGATTTTCAGTCCCGCCCGCGCCTGCCATATTTTGTCCCACTCCCGCCCGCAAATCCTGCATGATGCAGACGTTCGCGTTATTTCTCAGGAAAGTTCTTGTCTTGACACAGCGTGATGGTGCCCCGCCCCCTACTTTGAGTGGATTTGAGCATAAATATCTACAGCTCACGTTCACATTTGTTATTTACCTTGTTTCTGAATTCAGCATGTAGTGTCTCTAATAATAATAATAATAATAATTAGTGCTGTCAAGCGATTAAAATATTTAATCGCGAATCGCACATTTTTATCACATGAGAAACCATTGTAATTCTCTGATCAGCATAAAGTGAATGGGCTTGCTTTGTACCAATGGTGGGTTTTTTTTTTTTTTATTGCAGAGCTAGCAAGAGGAGTGAACTTCACTCTTCTTCCACTTCACTCAGTGAAGTGATTTACTGCTTGAGTTAGTCTACAACTTTAATCAGAGAGACAGGTTACACAGTGACGGTAGGCTTGACATGCTTGATTATAATATAAAGTACACTATTATATTAAGTTGTTCGTTGATAAATATTGCATTGAGTCTGATCTTTACTGTTTCATCTCACTTAACACATTTCGTACTTTTACACTTTTTCTGCCTGCTGATGCGTCGCTCTGTCCAATCAGAGGCGGCCAAATTTGCATATTACAGGAAGGATTTCTGTGATAGCATTGAGTTTACAGACGCTGTCTTCTTAAAACTGAATAAATATTTAAAAAGAGCCAAATGAGCCAGTCTTTTGAACAGCTCAAAGAACGGATCACAAAGATGCGGATCCCATCAAAGAGCCATAAATCCCATCTCTACTAGTTTCAAAAGCTTATGAAAAACCTACATCATGTCACAGAGCATTAATCTCGCGATAAAAAAAATTATCGCCGTTAAAATTGAGTCAAGTTAACGCGATAATAATGCGACATTTTTTACAGCACTAATAATAATAATAATAATAATAATAATAAGACAGGCGAGCACGTAATTCCAAGTGGAAATTTGGTATATTTATTGTTCAGCCATACAAAACATTAGGCTAACCCAGTTTACATTTGTTAAGCATTTCTAACTAGAATATCCTATAGAATACCCTATAAGCATAGCATATATAAATGTTATAACAAAACACAGTCCTAGCCTACAACAACAAAAAATCGACAGTATAGGCTACTGTAGACATTATAGGGCTATGGTTGCACATTTCTAAAACTATTTGGGCTTGAGCCTCCATGCAAGTGTTAAACTCAATATAACATAGCTGACCTTGTTTGAATATGAATAAGAAAAACGAGAAAATCAAACGCAGGTAAAAGAAACAACTAAGCCTATTGCTTAGGATATCGGGTTATTTGAACAGCTATGGAGAAACAGCAAATTGTTCACTGTTGAGGGCTTCAACATACTGCGCCTTTCCTCCAGTATGCGACCACATATGCTGAACGCGCGCTCGGATGGTGCGCTGGAACCTGGAATGGCCAGTACATGCCGTGCCAGTTTGGCAAGTGTGGGAAAGTCATAGCAGTGATTTTTCCACCACAGCAGGATATCTTTAGATTGGTGTGATTCGGATCCAATGAGTTTCACTTTCAGATAATCATCAATCTCGGAGTTTACAGACTTCGATTCAGCACCCGTAGCACTGACATCCTCCCATTCCTCAAACTCATAAAGTGACCTTTTTAGGTGGAGGTGGCTCCGCGCTTTCATCAGTTTGGACATCAAACCCCAACTCCTCGGTCATCTCTTTCACAGCTTCCGTCACGCATTGTCTTTCATTTGCATTGATCATCCTAAGATGACGCAGCTTTGGAGTAAGGAAAGTTGCTACTTTATAGAGCATGTCAATTCCATTTGGGACAAGGTGACTTGGTGACAGCAGTGCGTCGAGGCGTTGCGCATACGCAGATGCGATGACAGGTCTGATGTACCTGATTTATGGCCGTTGTATGTCAGAACCTTTTGGCATTTATCACAGCAAGCAAAGGGCAGCTGATTTCCATCTGCGTCGTACACGAGTGAGAACGACTTCCAAATGTCCGATTTCAGGACTCTTGACTTTTTAACGGTAAATGTACCTCTTTTTAAACCAGCACTTACTTTTGAAGCACTGTGAGATTCAGTAAAGGAGCTCTGCTCTTCTGTCATGATCGGAGATCTCAAACACGGAAGAGGAAAAGAATTGAGAAACGAACGAGAGTTATTTATCCTCTCCTGGATCAGAATCAGAATTCTGATGACCAGCTCATCTAAGGTGTCAGTGACTACGTTTACATGCACATCCAAATCGAGCTGCTGTCGGTAATCGAGCTGAAGGTCCCAGCAGGGTGCTAGAGAAATCCAATCCTACATGCACACAATGAAATCGGGCTATTGTGTGAGGTGCATTGTGCACCCGAGCCACAGGTGGCGCTACACGCCCCATCGTGTTGGTACACTTCCGGTTGTCGTCATGAAGAAGAGCTATTCAAGAGTGTAAACAAAGTTATCAGTTCCGTGTTCTCCATTGCGCGTTTTTCTCCCATCCATGAATTTTTAATATATTCAACTCCTTAAGCTGAATGAGCATGAACTCCGTCTCCTCATTGCTCCAGAAGTGCACGTTTCTGCTTGCCTGTGGCAGTGGGGGCGTGGTCAAGCGCCGGTCTGTGACAGGAGGGCGGAGCCAGGGAAGGTGAGTGGCAGAACGACGGTACACCTGACGGTAATTAACCTGTTTGTGTGTCTTCCCAGTAACCGTGCCCTATTTAAGGAGGCAGAGGGAGCGCAGAGGGGAGAGCTCATCCCGGGACTAGAACACAGCGCGCGCGCCTCTCAAGAATAAAAGTAGGCTGTTAAACTGAAAAGTCTGACAATAAAAAGCCTATTAGTACCAGAAGCTTTGTCCTGCCGTCCTCTGTGCTCCACCCACACTTCAGAGAGCTCTACATCGCCATTTTCTCTTCTTCATTTGTTCCTCCTGACCTCTTCTGCTGCTCGCTACTACTGTTGTCATGCCGACCGAGGCTGTTGTGTTTCCCGCTTGTGGTCTCGTCACTCGTCACTTCCGGAAGTAGCTCGACAACTAGCTTGATAGGGTATACATGCACAAAGTAGCTCGGCAGAAATCGCATAAACTAGGTCGTGTAGCTCGATTCCGAGAAATCAAGTTCGGTTCAATTTCAGCCGAATTAAGGTGTATACATGGCATTTTGAACTTCGATTTCAGTCGAGCAACGGCAGAAATTCGATTCTCTCTATGTGCATGTAAACGTAGTGATTGAGGCATCATGTTAGTGTGGGTCACTGGAGGCTGGGTGTGAACGGCGAGTCATTAGTGAGATCAAAGGATTTCCCGTTAGGGTGATCAATGGCAAATTTAAGATGCCATTCCTCACTCAATCTGGCAATCTGACTCTCTCTGCAAATTTAGGCATCTTAAAATGTTTTTATTAATGCCAAATAAAATATCCAGCACAAATTATATATGATAGACATAAATTAATAATTTATAAATTTTATTTAAAACACGTTTTTAGTTAGCGGGACTGCAGCTTATCACCGGTCCCGCCCACGCCGCATATGTGCACTCCCGCTCCCGCCCGCGCGCGCATATGCGCACTTCCGGTCCCGCCCGCGCCTGCAATGAGCTTTCAAAATTTGTCCCGCACCGCATTGCTTTGTCGCGGGACTCCCGCGGGAGTGCAGGGCTCTACCCAGAGGGTAGATTAACCTTTCGACTAGGGATGTTAACCGATGACCGTTTGACCGGTGGTTGACCGAATCAACGTCAACCGGTTAATTTTTTTTTGGTTGTCGGTTAAAAAAAAAATCAATCGTTTTGAAGGTGCCGATTTTGGAGCGGAGAACCTGGAATTCCATGTTGTAAACGCTTGGGCCATGCCATACGGTGTAAGGACGACAGCTGACAAATCAGAAACACCCATTCAGTCATGTCCCGCCCTCCCGCCCCAGTTAAAGACAGCTGGCAAATCAGAAACACCCATTCAGTCATGTCCTGCCCTCCCGCCCCAGTTAAAGACAGCTGACAAATCAGAAACACCCATTCAGTCATGTCCCGCCCAGCTGCCGCTTGGTGAAAGAAAAGTGTAGACACAGGCTTTTTAGCTTACAAATTACTATTCTGTTTTTTTTTTTTTTTTTAATTATTATTAGAAGGCACATGGAGTTTAGTCCTGCCTTGGCCAGTGCATTCTGAAAGTATGTTTCGGTCTGTAGCCAACAATGCATGTTACTGCAGATCATATCTCTCCACACAAACTAAAGGCGCAGATGCCGACTTTTTTTTTTTTAATCGCACAGTTCCGTTTTTTTTGGGGGGGGGCGTTGGAGTGTCTGATTGTAATTTCAAGGTGGATTCTGTATTAAAATTACTAAATAGGCGGGTGCCGTTGCAGTCCATGAGGCGTGGGGGGTGTGGGAGGAGGGCAGTGGATCGGGGGGCTGCGCGCGTTTGCGCGGAAGCTGAGCAATCAGTTTATTAAACTGTACATTAAATTTTGCGCGGCTTCGGCGCGGGCGTGTGCGGCTTTCCGATTTGCTGTTTTCTTCTCATGCTTGTACTTCCTGTGTTTCGTGGACTGTGGCGGCATTTGCTTATATGCAGAATTTGCTTTGATGAAGTTGTGGTCGGACGCTCCAATGCCACCCCTTGGGAAAGGAAGGTCGGATCTGCGCGATTCAGCCGTGGAGAGGGCGGCATCCGCCAAAAGGCGCGCCGTTTGCATTATTAATAATTCCAATTCTAGAATTTTAAACTCATAGGTTAACCGACTTTAACCGGCTAATGAGGCTCGGTGGTCGGTCAAGATTTTTTAGTTTTCGCCATCCCTACTTTCGACTTTGCCGTTTTGTTCCCATTCTCACACGACACCATTCCAGCATAATAACGGGAAAGTTACGGTTTTCTGTGTGAGTGGAAATGGGGTAACGGAGTTTAAGCGCTTACATTCTGGCTCTGACGATACATTACACGTTCCCTCAACAACCTTTTTTTCTCTCTTGAAATTAAAACAAAACCATGCAGTTTGTCACTGTGAGCAGTGAGTGGTTATATTTAAAACAATGACTGAAGATAATTTCGATAGACTCAGTGGATAGTTTCAGACTGTTTTATCTCTGCTCTCTTTTCCCAGGTGTTTTTCATTATTTGACCACTAGTCAATAAGTTTCCAGGTTTTCCAGATTTGGCACAAATGATGATTCAACGTTTGCCCATGATGAATGTTTGTCCTCACAAACTGCATCTGTCAGTGTATTAAAAAAAAAAAAAATTCGTGGCAGATCCATGTGTAAATAATGTTCCTGATGCAGTGTGACGAGACTAAGGGCGTATTCACACCTACGTTGTTTGGTCCGGACCAAACGAACCAAATTTCCCTTGGTCCGGACCTTTTGGGTTGGTCTGAATACAAACCACCGAACTCTGGTCCGGACCAAACAAGCGGACCGAGACCGAGCTGCAAGGTCGGACTCGGTCCGGACCAAAGGAACCTTTTGGAGGTGTGAAAGCAGACCGGACCTAATCCGACAGTTTTGCTTTTTTGTACCTTGGGAGCTTCCATCGTTTGTCGAGCATTATGGGAAACAGAGTCTTGACACTCCACCGCAAAGTGCAAACACTGTTTCGGTTGTCAAGGGAACCTTACAACAGTCGTTCAGTCATTCAGACCAGTGGTAGGCTAGACTACAGAGTACAAAAAATGAGTAGGGGGCAAACGTGGGCCGAGGAAGAAACGCGTACCCTTGTGGATATATGGGCAGATGTCCACATATCTGAGCTTTTGGAGAGAACACACAAAAATGCCGACGTGTTTGCTGTATTCAGTGAGAAAATGAAGGAGAAGGGGTTCACGCGCTCCCCAGAACAATGTCGGCTAAAAGTGAAGAAACTCCGTCAGACCTACATTAAAATCAGGGACATTCTTTCAAAAAGTGGCGGTACTAGCGACGCAAAAAAGAAATTCATCTATTACGATGCATAAGGCGAATATCCCGACACATACCTCCTCCGTCTTGCGTGAAGAGCCAGAACTGTCACATGATGTGCACTCATCAGCGCTATCCTCCGTAGCCACCTTGCCCTTTGAAGTCGTCGTTGATAAATTACTTGTACAACAGCATAGTAATCGCACAATTGTGAAAACAGTAAAAACTGGAAAAAACATATAGCTTTGATGACATTAAAAAGAATAACAGCACGGAAAGCCTCCATGACTACTTTTGAACTTAACGCTTTGTGCGCGTGTCGTCTCTGACCAATAGCTGAACGACCTCAGGGCGCGTGGCTTTGTTGACAGATTTTGGTCCGCTTACTAAAATGTACAGTGTGAAAGCGAACCGCACCAAAATGAAAAAATAAAAAAAACATTTGGTTCGGACCAAAGCAAGTGAACTATCGAACTATCCTGGTCTGAAAACACCCTTAGTTGTGATTTCATGTTGATGAAGTGAGGAGTCTGAACATGGACAGGAAGGAGACATGAAACTCTTTTACTCACCATAAACACTGACACTGAAAGTCCTGGATGAGAGACGATCAGTGATGACGTGTAATAAATAAACTCCAGAAAGGTTTCTGCTGATGTTCCTGATGGTTAAAGCTCCACTGATTCTGTCCAGCTGCAGTCGCTCTTTAAATCTCTCACTGATTTCTGTAACAGTTTCTCCTTTAAACACCTGACTGTTCAATATCTTTTCCTCTGCTTTCTCAGGTCCATAAAGCCACAGAATCTGAGCATCACTCTGGATTCCAGTTATCCCAGTATGGAGAGTTATAGTGGTTCCTTCCACTTCCTGCAGTGTGACCGTCTCGTCTCCAGCTGCACACAGTAAACCTGCATCACAGATTCAGAGTCAGCGTTACACTCCCAGATATGATCACATACAGTCCATTAAAACTTTACTGTGGTTCAGATTTGTCATTTCAGATGATGCTGTTTTTAACTCAGAAATGTGACAATATTACACTGCTGGAAATCTGATCTATTCTGCAAATATATTATCATATACTGCAGTAGTGCATCTATTACTAGATATGTTACAGTACAGCTAAACTACATACAGTACTTTGCAAAAGTATTCAACCCCCTTAAATGTCATGGGATTTGTCTGGATTATAAACAACACACACACACTGCTCCAGCCAGTATGTTTATTGCAAACCCGTACGTTCTTTAAGTACATTTCAAAGTAAAAATTCATTATTTGTCAATAGATCTTTAACAAAATTAAAAAGTGAAAAATGCTGCTTGCAGAAGTATTCACCCCCTTCAGATTAGTATGTGGTCGACACCCCTTTGCTGCAGTAACAGCTGTAAGTGTGCTGGGGTTAGTGAATTTCCTACCACTGCAGGTCAGGGCTGTGTTTCCTGATAACGTTGCCCTTTAGGGCTAAAGAGAGAGCTGAGAGACTCTCTTAAGCAACAAACGTTGTCTCTGTACATGGTTTTCCCGAACTCACTCGTAAGAAGGAGTCTTGAGAGCAACATTACCGAGAGCGTCTTTGCAGTGCGAGTACTTGATATAGACGTTAGTAGTTGCTAAATCCAGTTGATGAGGTCACATGGCGTTCATTTTTAACCAAAAAACAATTAAAGTGTTTAATGCTGATACAACGTCTTAACATATTTTAAGCATTACATATATCTCATCTCATCTCATTATCTCTAGCCGCTTTATCCTTCTACAGGGTCGCAGGCAAGCTGGAGCCTATCCCAGCTGACTACGGGCGAAAGGCGGGGTACACCCTGGACAAGTCGCCAGGTCATCACAGGGCTGGCACATAGACACAGACAACCATTCACACTCACATTCACACCTACGGTCAATTTAGAGTCACCAGTTAACCTAACCTGCATGTCTTTGGACTGTGGGGGAAACCGGAGCACCCGGAGGAAACCCACGCGGACACGGGGAGAACATGCAAACTCCACACAGAAAGGCCCTCGCCGGCCCCGGGGCTCGAACCCAGGACCTTCTTGCTGTGAGGCGACAGCGCTAACCACTACACCACCGTGCCGCCCCGCATTACATATATAATGTGGTAATTAATAATTGAAACCATTTTATGTTTGGGCAATTTTTTTTATTCCAAGTTCATTCTTAATTAAATTAACAAAAATTTGCAAGAAAGAATGAGCAAATAATAAGGTAAATAATTAAGTAAATGTTCCCCGTGCTTGCTCATTTCACTATTAACCACCACCCCAATCAGGCAGTCATGATTATTTCAACTGTTATCCACAATGTCAAGTCGGTAATGTTCTCCCTTATGTGTGCAGGCGCAGAGAGAGAGAGAGAGAGAGAGAGAGGTTTTGATCTATGAGTCCCTAAGGAGGTTCAATTGACCTCCATATATAAGTATATGTTTCGCATGCTTCAGTAACTATTGGAGGCAGAATTTCCCAGATATTCGTGAGGCATAATCAAAGCCTAACACACTCACTCTCGTGCATGCACAGAATTTTAGAGGTTCAGAAATTTCTCATTTGACACTAAATGAGAGAATCACTCACCTAATGGAGTTAAATTTGATGAAAATGTGGTGATATCAGTGTGACATTACGATATCCATACGTAATTCCATAACATATCGAAATGTATTCATCATGTTTTGTGGATATTTCTTTACAAGTACATTGAGTTAAATATTAATGTACAAGAAAAATAATTTAACACTGTCAGCAGATTCAACACCAGTCTCCCCTGTTGACGGAGATTCCCTCGGAAGTGCCTGCGAATTCTGTGTATTTGGCTGTGATTGTGTCGCTCTTTGTTTTGAAAGAGTGGTCCGGGTCTCTCGTAAATTCAGAGCAAACTAAGGCCAAGTTTACATTAGACCGTATCTGTTTCGTTTTCTTTGTGGATGCACTGTCCGTTTACATTAAAACGCCTGGAAACGGGAATCCGCCAGGGTCCACGTATTCAATCCAGATCGTGTCTGGTCCGGTGCTGTGTAAACATTGAGAATACGTGGATACGCTGTGCTGAGCGTCGTCATTGGACAACGTCACTGTGACATCCACCTTCCTGATTCGCTGGCGTTGGTCATGTGACGCGACTGCTGAAAAACGGCGCGGACTTCCGCCTTGTATCACCTTTCATTAAAAAGAGTATAAAAGTATGAAAATACTGCAAATACTGATACAAATACTGCCCATTGTGTAGTTATGATTGTCTTTAGGCTTGCCATCCTTCCACTTGCAAGTGGTAAGTGACGCGCATACCCGATATGCACTGGGATCACACACACAGCGGCTCAGTCCCAAATTACTGCTCGTGCACTTCACTCGCGCGCTGTGTGAGCTGCGCAGGGCCGGAGTGCGCACCCTCCAGAGGGCACTCGCTGTTCAGGGCGGAGTGATTTGGAGCGCAGGATGCCTGCGGAGCCGAGTGTATCCGTGTATTGGCGTTGCTGTGTGCACATGAATCGTGTATTGGCGTTGCTGTGTGCACACTAATCGTTTTAAAAACGTTAATCTGATGATCCGCTGATATGGTCTAATGTAAACCCCACCTAAAGGACTATTTGGGATACAATGTTGTTCGGGAAAACTACGTTAGCTTTGAGATGGATCTCAGAAGGTAATTAAAGACACTCTTGGCTTTAAGAGGCTTTCGGGAAACCCACCCCAGAGATTCTCACTGATTCAGATCTGGACGTTGACTTTGCCACTGAAGAAAATTCATCTTTTTGTTTTGAACCACTCCTGCATTGCTTTGGTCTTGTGTTTGGGACTGTTATCCTGCTGGAAAAAGTTTAATCTAAGCTTTAGGTGGTTTTTTTTGTTGTTGTTTTATTTTGTTTGTTTTTAAACAGACTGTTCTCTTTTAATAGCCATTCTTTCTTCAATTTTGAAAAGAAGCTCAGGTTCAGTAGATCAAAAGTGTCCCTTGAGCATGATGCTGCCACCACCAGACTTCGCTGTAGGGATTGTGTTGCGCTATGAAATACAGTATCGAGATCTTGGTCTCATCTCACCAAAAAAAAAAAGAACCACACCTTCACTGGGTTGATCTTGTGCAATGATTTCTTTGTAGCCACGCGTCCCATAAAGTCCTCAGTTACACAGAGCTCCTGAAATGGTTGTGTGGTGCACCTTCACTCCACTCTTAGCCACTGGACTCTGTAACTCCTTCAGGGTGACTGTTGGCCTCACTCAGTACGTTTACATGCACATCCAAATCGAGCTACTGTCGGTAATCGAGCAAAGGGTCCCAGCAGGGGTGCCAGAGAAATCCAATCCTACATGCAACTGTGAAATCGAGCTATTGTGTGAGGTGCATTGTGCACCCGAGCCACAGGTGGCGCTACATGCCCCATCGTGTTGGTACACTTCCGGTTGTCATGAAGAGCTATAGTGTTGCCAGATACTGCTGATGTTTTCCAGCCCAAAACATGTTCAAATCCGCCAAAATGCACTTAAAATCCGGCAACACTGGCAGTTCCGTGTTCAAGCTGTTAGGCTTGCTCTAACAGACTGTATGGCTACAAACTGTCCTGCGCAGACCACTGTTTTGTAAGACAACTTATTTTGCACAATTGTATATTTTTCTAAAGTCCATTTTTTGCTTATAAAAATTTTTTTTGCTTACAATTTAACGTGTCTTAATAAACACACACAGTTCAATTTTTTTGTTTTTATTGACATTCTTCAGATGTTGGACACACACACACACACACACACACACACACACACAAATACAATGACTTATGTACACAATTCACAGCTATGCAACAGATGTATTTGGTGATACAGTAAGTTCGCTAAATTTTAACAGTGCAAACAATGCCACAAAAAGAAAAGATTCATGCTGTTGTCATGCCGACCGAGGCTGTTGTGTTTCCCGCTTGTGGTCTCGTCACTCCCGGAAGGGGCAGTAAGTAGCTCGACTACTAGCTCGATAGGGTATACATGCACTAAGTAGCTCGGCAGAAATCGCATAATCTAGGTCGTGTAGCTCGATTCCGAGAAATCAAGTTCGGTTCAATTTCAGCCGAATTAAGGTGTATACATGGCATTTTGAACTTCGATTTCAGTCAAGCAATGGCAGAAATTCGATTCTCTCTATGTGCATGTAAACGCACTGACTGTGGCTTCTCTCACTCCTCTCTGTTTTGAGGGAAAGCCTTGTCTAGTTCGTGCTTGTGTGGTGTGATGCAGCTTCCATTTCCTCAACACTGATCTGACTGGGATGCCCAACCTTTTAGATATAATTTTACACCTTTATTCCTAAGTTATGAAATTCTCTTGCCTGATCTTTAGCTTCCTCAGAACGCTACTTAGGCTACGTTCACACTGCAGGCTGAAGTGACTCAAATCCGATCTTTTCGCCCATATGTGACCTGTATCCGATCTTTCATTGACGATATGAACGACACAGATCCGATTTTTTTCAAATCCGACCCAGGCCGTTTGGATATGTGGTCCTAATTCCGATTCCTATCCGCTCTTTTCATATGCGACTTCAGTCTGAACCGCCAGGTCGCATTCATCCGACTTACACATCATCAACAAGCCACAAACGTCACTATTCTGCGCTGAAGTAGGCGGCGGGTCTCTCAAAAAAAGTTACAACAACATGGCGCATAATCACGGGCGCAGATAGAGGGGGGGACTCGTCCCACCCAGATTTAAATTCACCTCGTTCGGTCCCCCCCACTTATAGGGAGGAAAAAACGTCTATGCTGTCTTTCTTTGCATAAGGCAAACCTCACGGAAAAATCAAAAGACTAATTACCATTCGGTTTATTGAGGTGCACAGCAGTGTATACATAGTTGCAACAACTCACATAAAACAAAACAAAGACTGATATTCGGTTGGTTGAGCTGCGCAGACTGCACAGGTTGCGAGCTCGAGCTTGGTTGCTATGGTAACCCACAACAAGTTTGACAGGCATGTTGGGGTTGGTTTGCTGGCAGCTTTGTCCCCCCCAGTTCAAAAAACGTATCTGTGCCCCTGCGCATGACATCAATGCGAGGGACGCTTCGGGCTGTGAAGGTTCTGAATCTTCTCAATGGAAGGACGCAGAGGTTAGGGAGCTGATTTCCATTTGGGGGGATGCAGCTATTCAAGCTAGATTGGATGGGTCATACCGCAACCGGGCGGTTTTACTTCCGTAAACACTGGCCATGCTCACTGCGTGTGACGTCGTCGTATCCTGCAATGCGCATGCGGAACACTTATGTCGCTTTTCGTTCATACTGAGGATCACATACAAGTCGCATATATTTGTTAATGTGAACGACCTCACAAAAAAATTGGATTTCACAAAAAAATCGGAATTGAGCATTAAGCCTTGCAGTGTGAACGTAGCGCAAGTCTGCATTTTCACTCCTTTCCTTCAGACTGAACTGAATTAATTTTGACTGAAAATTCACTGGAAGCGAACGAGCACTGGAGTTTGCAATAAAAATACTGAGAGGAAGAACATGTTGAATTATTATTTGTTATTTATTATTAACTTAATAATAAATAATAATATTCAGCAAACTGAATCACGCATCGTGACAGCTGACTCTTCCTCAAAACAAACTTCACTTGTGTCTATCGAAAATTTTGTTTTCCTGGACTGGTTCCCGTTTAAAATTAATCCTACCGAGCGTCAGAGACATTGACTGACTGTATGTTCACTCTGCGCTAAGCGAGCAGGGAACCAGTCTAAAGTAGCTCGTCTCGTTTCACGGGAAATGCAATAAAAAGTTTTATTCATCAACACGACAATATATAAAAGTACAAAAAATATTTTGAGGAAGCCATTCAAATTTCCTTGGTTTTGGTTGTAATTTGTTGAAGTATGCACGTTCGAGTGTACTGGAAAAGAGGCTCAGAGGGGTCCACATAATGACATAATTATTGGCTAAGGGTGACGAGGGTCAAGGACATCGTGTGCCAGCAGCGCGGTTGAAACAGGCAGGTCTCAAATTTGGAACTTTTATATCACTTTAATAAACGATATCACTGAATAACGTTCCTTACCTCTAACCAGTATATACGAGGCTAAGTCAAAAAGTTCGAAGACGCGTTATAATTTCAAAAAAGGTGTGAAAGACATCGCCCAGAATTCTACAAAGAAGGAATTCTCCGATGGAAACACCGCTTGCAGAAGTGTTTAGACTTAAATGGAGGATATGTAGAGAAATAGGTTTGTTATTTTTAGAAATAAAGATTTTTTTTTTCAATTTGTCTTAACTTTTTGACTTACCGTACCCGTGTGTGTGTGTGTGTGTGTGTGTGTGTGTGTGTGTGTGTGTTATACAGTACCAGTCAAAAGTTTGGAATCACCTTCAAATTCGATGTTTTTTCTTTATTTTAATTAACTAAAAGACACTTCATGTCTTAAAGTAATGACTGACTGTTATTTCTCTTTACTTAGTTGAGTGGTTCTTGACATAATATGGATTACTACAGTTGTCGAACAGGGCTATTTACTGTATTTTTATTATTTACTCTTTACTGGTTGATGGTGTCAAATGCATTGAGAAGGCAAGAAACTCCATTTTTGACAGACACACCTGTTAATTGAGAAGCATTCCAGGCGACGACCTCATGAAGCTGGTTCAGATAATGCCAAGAGTGTGCAAAGCTGTTCTCAAGGTAAATAGTGACGACTTTGAAGAATCTAAAAGATGAGACTTTTTTTTAACGCTTTTTTGTTTACCATATAATTCCATGTTATTTCATAGTTTTGATGAGTTCAGTATTGTTCTACAATGTAGGAAAAAAAATTAAAAATTAAAAACATCGAATTTGAAGGTGTTTCCAAACTTTTGACTGGTACTGTGTATATATAACGATCAGTGATGGGAATAACGGCGTTAGAAATAAACGGCGTTACTAACGGCGTTACTTTTTTTAGTAACGAGTAATCTAACTAATTACTTTTTACATCGTTATAACGCCGTTCCCGTTACTTACGATAAAATACTATGCGTTACTTTATTAAAGCTGTTCTCATCTGGCACGCTGCTCGCTCAGCCTTTCTTTACTCTGCTTTAATGTGGGGCGGGGAGACACGAGACAACGGCACAGTAAGCCAATCAGAGTAGATTTGGACAACATACGTAGGTAGGCCACGCCTACTGCACTACTGCGCACACTTTCAATCAGAAGACCCAGCGATGGCGAGCGGTCAGCCCAGCACTGCGCTTTCACATTGGAAATACAGCCATTACTTTTCATTACTTGAAATAAAAGGCAAGAGTGTCTACGTGCAATGCACATTATGTCGAGGAACAAAGCGTTTGTCCTCGTCAGTGGCCAGTAATTAGTAACAATTTTAATAACTACAAAAATATATTAGTACATTTGATAGATGTCTTATCTCACATTGTCCCACAAAAATAGTAATATAGTGTAGATAACATTACTAATTGGTTCTGTTAAGTGTCCATTTCAGTCATTAAACACATTTAACATTCACTTTTATTATGATTACACTAATTGAATTTGATTTTTTTTGAGGGGGAACAAAATGTAACAGAATAATTACTTTCCCTGGTAATTAGTTACTTTTATGACAAAGTAACTCCGTTACTAACTCAGTTACTTTTTGGGAAAAGTAACTAGTAACTATAACTAATTACTTTTTGAAAGTAACGTGCCCAACACTGATAACGATTTTTTTATTGCTTTTGATGGTTTCATATACTTCATAATGATATTTTTATTTTCTAAATATTGATCAACATACAGCCATTGTGGCACGGGAGTCTGTGATTGATGAACAGCTGACAAAGGGCGTCTCCCATTGGTTGTAAATCGTGGCATAAAAATCGTAAACATATACGGGACCTGCTGATTGGCGGTTCACATAATGAAGCCAAGCGGCGATGCCCGGCGTCTGTTGCTGTTGTCCGAAGAAAACTACAGCTAAAAAGGCTCTACTGCCGGATTACTTGGACAATCTTAGTCAGAAAGAAGCACTGGATAGATATACACGGAAATTAGAGTTTATTAGCGGTTATGAGCCGTACAAAATTCCTCAAAACAACTGGAGTGACGGTGCAGATTTGTGGCCTAGCGTGAGCTTTAGCTACATGTTGGAATATACCTTCTTTTTCCCGAAACGTCCCGACACAGAAGAACAGTTTAAAAAAAAAAAAATACAGAAGCAAGAAAACCTTCTTTGCGTAAAGACTTTTTCCCAACATCAGCTTTTGGGAACAGAATGTTGCAAAAGCCAAAGCATTTACTCTCAAAGGGCTCGGACCTAAACTGTGGGCTCGATGGTATCCCCACCCCTCCATGTCTCATCAACCCCAACGGCATGTAGTTACCAGGGCTTTGAACCGGTTCAAGGAACGAAAACGAAAACCGGGAACTTTTTTCTATTTCACATGGAACAGAAACGAAACCAGAAACTTTATTTTTTATGTTCCGGAACAGAAACGCTTATTAAAAGTAATGGTAACCGGTTAATACCGGTTTTTATTTCGTTCCTCAAAGTTTCCGTAGCCTACAAATAAAAGTCATTTTTCTCCTGCGCAAGTTTCTATGACCCGCTGGGGTTCACTTCCTGTGTGACGTTCGCTGATTGAATGGAGAGAGCGGGAAGGTGGACTACTAGTGAGTAAATGCATTACTGAGTGTCTGAGCAAAGAAGAGCCTGAACGATGCAACCTCCCTATTGGTTGTTTGTAAAAATGTATCAGTTGTTGCCCCTCCCACGGGAATCATCGCAGGCTCGAGAGATGAGACCTGACGAGTTAGTTCGTTGGTAGCAGAACAAAATGTCTGGACACAAATCGGGTTTTCAGAAAAGGAAAGAAAATAAACGGAGGGTCGAAAATACAAAAAAGGAGGCAGAAAATGCAAAACGAGTTTTAAGGTAGGACAAATGGTTACTAACTTTTTAAAGCACCCCGCCGTGGCTGCAGGCTTTCAGTTGTCATTGAATGGTTACTTTTCTGAGGCAGCCCGCCGTGGCTGCCTGCAGGCTTATTTATTATAGTCCATTTATTTAAAATAGTTTATATAAAATGTTTATAGTTATAGTTATGTGATGGTTGTCCTGATTTAGACTGTTTTTTTTGGGGGGGGGGGTTGCGCGATGTTGCACCCCGGTCCAGATTAGGGCAGAACCGGCCCTGGCTACATTTCAGGTGTAGTTTGTTTTATGTATGTATGTACTTGCATAGATGTGTACTTGGTCTTCCAATATGGCGCCTAACAAAATCTCGCGGCGCGGTGACGTCATGCGGTAGCCCTCTATAGGGCCTGACTAGCCTTTGGTAACACACTAAACGAATTCTCTTTCATTTTTGGCACTTTTTCTGTTTGTGTAGATGGGAAGACATACTGAGAATCCAAATCGCCAACATTTGAAATAATAATTGTTTTGAATTATTTCTTGTCTTATTTAATGAAGGTTGTAATAGAATTAGCCTACATTTGGCTTCAGCTGGATGAGACAGAGACATAATTTTATAGCCATTTGTTAAACAGCTGACAGGGAACGTAATTAACCGTTCCGGGAACGAAATTTTTTTGTTCTAACCGGTTCGGGAACGTCTATTTAATGGTGGAACCCAAAACCGGAAACGTTAAAATTCCGTTTCTGTTCGGAACGAACCAATAGGAAAAAAATTCTGGTTCAAAGCCCTGGTAGTTACACAGCTATCTGCACTGTCATTTATACAGTGATGCTTATTATTGTTAAAACAATATCTGAAGTGTTATTTGTAAAATAACAAAATGTCTTGCTCTAGAGTTTCAAACAAAATTGTAGGATTTTATTTTAATTTTATCTAATAGTGGATGGTACAATAGTTACAAACACTAACAGGGTCAGCACATTCCAGTTGTAGCTGTTGTCGTATAGTAACTATAATCACCCTTGTAGTAGTAGTAGTAGTAGTAATAATAATAATTTCAATAAACAGTTAATGTTCAGTTCCCTTTTCATTAATTATCGATTCAAAGGCACAGCTGAGTCACACAGGTTGATCAGTGTGTAACAGACAATAACAATTTTATCCAAAATAGTTTTTCCTGCCTGAGTTGATTTATTTCCATTTCACAAGTGTGCAGCTGTTGTAAAGTTCAGTGTGTTTGTGTAGAACTCTCGAACTGTAGGTTCATTTCTACAGTCTGGTTCCATGGTGACATTTTGCACAGGACTGAGTTCCTTTGATAACAGAAACAAAGCTCCAGTACTTTATTATTATTATTATTATTATTATTATTATAATACTCATTCAAAACTCTCAACAGCTTAATATACCCTAAAGTATTAATTCCTCTGCTACGAGAACTTCTTTCCTTCTGAACGTGTCTGCATATATTGGTGTTATGGTTTTGTGGATTCATAATTGTGCTGCTTCACCTACAGTACCAGTCAAAAGTTTGGAAACACCTTCAAATTCGATGGTTTTTTTTTTTCCCTACATTGTAGAATAATACTGAACTCATCAAAGCTATGAAATAACATGGAATTATATGGTAAACAAAAAAGCGTTAAAAAAAAAAAGTCTCATCTTTTAGATTCTTCAAAGTCATCACTATTTACCTTGAGAACAGCTTTGCACACTCTTGGCATTATCTGAACCAGCTTCATGAGGTCGTCACCTGGAATGCTTCTCAATTAACAGGTGTGTCTGTCAAAAATGGAATTTCTTGCCTTCTTAATGCATTTGACACCATCAACCAGTAAAGAGTAAATAATAAAAATACAGTAAATAGCCCTGTTCGACAACTGTAGTAATCCATATTATGTCAAGAATCACTCAACTAAGTAAAGAGAAATAACAGTCAGTCATTACTTTAAGACACAGTGTCTTTTAGTTAATTAAAATAAAGAAAAAACATTGAATTTGAAGGTGTTTCCAAACTTTTGACTGGTACTGTATAAATAAATAAATAAATAAAGATTACAAAAAATTTAAAAATCAACTGCATTCGGTCCTCTCCAAAATAAAATAAAGCTCTGGGCAAGTGGAATTGTGTTTTGGGCAGGTATGTTTTGGGTGCTGCTTGCCAACTGGGCAAGTAAGGCTGGGAGATTTTATTTCAGGGACTGGATAGCATGGGGTTATATTATATATCAATGGCTTATTCAGCCAATTCTCTTAGAGTTTCTAAATTAATTTAAAGATATTGTGAAACTGCAATACATTCTATTTACCACATTAATCCTCTGTAGCAATTTTTGACTTTTGTTTTAGACACACGAAAATGTAAATTGCTTTGCATTGTTTATGATTCAGAAATTTTAAAAAGGAGTTTATTCAGTCATAATTTTTCTTCATTCAAATTTTATTGTAAATATTCTGAGAATCTAATGTAGGGTGAGGCTATTGTACCTTTATTATGTAACTTTAAATGATTAGTTAAGGTACAGCAGTATTCCTGAAGGTAATTGTGTTCCTAAAATCATTTTTAAAGGTAAACTGCATTCAGGTTACCATGGAAATAAATACAAGCTAAATGTGCAATAGATTGTAAGAGATTAATTTAGGGTATATTAAGCTGTGGAGAGTTTTGGAGAGAATCAGCCCAGTGACAAGGGAGAAAAAATCATTTTGTCCTCTTTCCTAACAGAAAAAAAGCACACTGCAGTCCTGTAAAATAGCATGAAAGCTGTTTTTCAGTGGAATGATTCCACACCATCACTGGAGTATCACAGTTCACATGCAGTTCCAGTACATTAGACCTTTAGCAGATGTTCTTATCCAGAGAGACTTACAGCTTACCCTGAGGAGCAGTGAGGAGTTTGGTGCCTTGCTCAAGTTCAAGAAAATATATTCAACACACCAAGGATATGAATCTTAGAATCAAGCTTCTGTTACAGAGCTAAGGGGTGCTAGGGTTATTAAATATCCATTTTCACCTTCTTCATGACTAACTTCCTTCCTCAGACTGTTTATTTACAGAGAGTTCCTACTGTTGTGAAGAAAAGACTGAGACTTACAGCAAAACAGGAAAAGAAGAGTCCAGAGAATAGTTTTTCCTGGGAAAATATTCACCACAGTTTCATTTTCAGCCATAATTTGGGTTTTTCAGTCCACCATTTTTCCTGCTGTCTGTCCTTCACTTCAGTTTGTGAAGAATTCAGTGCTGGAAGAGAGTCGGCATGTGTTGGGGGAGGGGGAGCTGATGGGTGTGTTATGGAACGGTCTTAAAGGAACAGTCCACCGTACTTCCATAATGAAATATGCTCTTATCTGAATTGAGACGAGCTGTTCGGTCCGTGTATCATCCGATCATTCAAGTATTCCATTCAATCTGGAAAACGAAAAACAAAAAAACCACTCAATATTTCGTTTTCCTGTTTTTCTGTATGACCAAAAAATGAGGCATTGGTGTTTGTTTTCCTTTTTCCAACTCAAAACAGAACAAATAATAAACAGGGAAACCAAAACGAAATAATAACTCTAATTTACGATTATTGATTTTCTCTATTCCCCACGCTACATTAGCCTTCCCATGATCCTCAGCGACAGTCCATCATTATGTCTGCGTCTATGAAACAGAAAAATTGCATGTGCATGTATATATCAAGTAATTTATTCATACATCCTATTCATTTAATATATTAAGCTGATGATCTCTTAATTATTATTATCTCAATATAATAGTAATCTGTACTCGAGTTGAGGGGGGATGGGGGGGGGGGGGGGGATGCCATCCCCCCGGAATAAAAAATGGTCAAAATCATCCCCCCTCTAAAACGGGCATCCCCCCTCCCTTCCCTTGAGCAATTTTATCAGTAAATGTGGACATTACTTCTATTTAACATTGGAATTAGAAATGCCATTCCACGCAGCTTTGCTGAAACTGAGCATACAGTAAGCTACCGCGAGAGAGGGCGCGCGCAAGCGAAGCGTTTGAGGAGGTGACATTCAGTTGGGGTTCCGTTATTTTTGATTTCATTCGGCGTCAGTGACCGCAGCGGATTGCAGCATCATGGCCAAGCGGAGTGGACAGCAAGACCTAAGCAAGTTCGGATTTAAGATCGCAAGAAAAAAACATTTCAGGAGGTAAGTCAAGAGTTACGAATATCAGTCACACTTTCTGTGAGCCCGCTATCATGCTGTAAAGTTACCGATATGGAGCCTAATTTGTGGGCGGCGGATAACAACACAGCTATCATAATGAATGTTAGTTTGGAGTCTAGCCAGCTGCTCTGCCTTACATGTTGTGACCGGCTCTCTAATGAGGCAATGAAGCCTTCAAAACTGCTAGTGTCATTTATTTTAGCCTTCCTGACTTGAATAACACTTTTTGTTGCCTGAAGAATAACAAACGAACGTCCAGGCTGATTAAATTAATGGCCTTATACAAGAAATCAAAGCTAACATGAACCTGAGTAAGCTATCGATAGCTGGCTAGACTCCAAACTAACATTCATTATGATAGCTGTGTTGTTATCCGCCGCCCACAAATTAGGCTCCATATCGGGAACTTTACAGCATGATAGCGGGCTCACAGAAAGTGGGACTGATATTCGTAACTCTTGACTTACCTCCTGAAATGTTTTTTTTCTTGCGATCTTAAATCCGAACTTGCTTAGGTCTTGCTGTCCACTCCGCTTGGCCATGATGCTGCAATCCGCTGCTGTCACTGACGCCGAATGAAATCAAAAATAATGGAACCCCAGCTGAATGTCACCTCCTCAAACGCTTCGCTTGCGCGCGCCCTCTCTCGCGGTAGCTTACTGTATGCTCAGTTTCAGCAAAGCTACGTGGAATGGCATTTCTAATTCCAATGTTAAATAGAAGTAATGTCCACATTTATTGATAAAATTGCTCAAGGGAAGGGAGGGGGGGGATGCCCGTTTTAGAGGGGGGATGATTTTGACCATTTTTTATTCCGGGAGGATGGCATCCCCCCCATCCCGAGTACAGATTACTATTAATAATAATAATAATAATAATTAAGAGATCATCAGCTTAACATTAACAACTTAATATATTAAATGAATAGGATGTATGAATAAATTACTTGATATATACATGCACATGCAATTTTTCTGTTTCATAGACGCAGAGATGATGATGGACTGTCGCTGAGGATCATAGGAAGGCTAATGTAGCGTGGGGAATAGAGAAAATCAATAATCGTAAATTAGTTATTTCGTTTTGGTTTCCCTGTTTATTATTTGTTCTGTTTTGAGTTGGAAAAAGGAAAACAAACACCAATCCCTCATTTTTTGGTCATACAGAAAAACAGGAAAACGAAATATTGAGTGGTTTTTTTGTTTTTCGTTTTCCAGATTGAATGGAATACTTGAATGATCGGATGATAATGGAATACTTGAATGATCGGATGATACACGGACCCTGCTCCGTACCTGTCCGAGCTTTGCGCGACCTCCCAGTCAGTCCGATGCAGTCAGACGCGCTGTCACTCCTGTTAGCAATGTAGCTAGGCTCAGTATGGCCAATGGTATTTTTTGGGGCTGTAGTTAGATGCGACCAAACTTTTCCGCATTTTTCCTGTTTACATAGGTTTATATGACCAGTGATATGAAACAAGTTCACTTACACAAATTGAAACGTAGCGATTTTCTATGCTATGGAAAGTCCGCACTATAATGACAGGCGTACTAACACCTTCTGCGCGCTTCGGCAGTGCATTGATATCTGAGCTCCGTATCAATGCGCTGCCGAAGCGTGCAGAAGGTGTTAGTACGCCTGTCATTATAGTGCGGACTTTCCATAGCATAGAAAATCGCTACGTTTCAATTTGTGTAACTGAACTTGTTTCATATCACTGGTCATATAAACCTATGTAAACAGGAAAAACTCGGAAGAGTTTGGTCGCATCTAACTACAGCCCCAAAAAATACCACTGGCCATACTGAGCCTAGCTACATTGCTAACAGGAGTGACAGCGTGTCTGACTGCGTCTGACTGACTGGGAGGTCGCGCAAAGCTCGGACAGGTACGGAGCAGCTCGTCTCAATTCAGATAAGAGCATATTTCATTATGGAAGTACGGTGGACTGTTCCTTTAAACATTGTAACTGAAGAAATAATTCATCAATTTAAAGCATGTACGCAGAACCATGGCCTCACTTTCGTTTATAAATGCCTTGAGACCTCAAGAATGGTACAGGAATAGTTTTAAGCGTTAACAATAAATCTAATATAGTAATTTTTATGATTAAAGTGATTCATATAGGTAGTGGTGTGAGTGAATGACCTTGACGTCCATGATGTCACAGCAGGAAGTCTATCGGTCTCATCGCTATTTCCGCTATACTAAAACACAGGGCTGCCTGCAACTCCGATCCTCCATTTTGAGCTAATTTATCACCATGCCACGTAGATGTGTTGCTGGCCAGTGCAGCAACGCGACAGAAGGTGGATTTACATTGCATTCATGGCCCAAGAATGTTCAAACTGCAAAGATTTGGACACGTTTTGCGAGAGGTTCACAGGCACATTGGGCAGCTATGAAGTGGTCTCTCCTCTGCTCTGCACATTTTACTGAAGACTCGTACAAGACCTCTGATCTGTTGAGGAGCATTGGCTATAAGCCCGTATTGAAAGAGGGTGCAGTATCAACAATTAAAGGAAAAGAAAACTACATGAAAAAGAGTTTGTTTATTTATTTATTTATTTTTAAAGCAAAGTTCAGTTGCACCAGTCCTCCCAGAGTGAGCCGAGGGTTGTTGCTAAAACCCGGGATGGAACAGGATGTGACATATTGCTCGGGCAGTGACCTCCCCCCGCGGTTGTTGCTAAAACTGGTGACGTCCCGTTCCGTCCCAGGTTTTAGTAATTGCCTGAGCCGAGCAGTAATGGCGGAGTACTCCGTATGGAGAAAATAGAGAATGAGTGAAGCAGCCATCTCATTTCTCTACTGGATATCGCTGCCATCTCGCCCTTACGTGGAAGAAGCGAATGAACAGAGAACTGAACAAACAACTGAAAGTCAGATTGTTTCAAAACAATCGGCCACAAGATCGGCCTTCAAGAAGCGAGAACACAGACGGGTAAGCGCCGAGACTCATTTGGACAAAAAAACAACAAAAACAACACGTTGTTTAGATTAATACATGTAACTTGTATTGTGTGTTTAAGTTACCGGTATAAGATTATTTAATTTGCTTCACATTGTGATTGTCTCAGTTCATCTGATTATTTCATTAGCCTTTTACGTTTTATCAGTGAAAATGCATGAATGTACATGTTGCATCAGTTATAACACCTATCCTGTTTTAATGAGGGTCAACCCACAATCAATGAAGTCAAATCAGTCTTAGTTGAGCAAGTTGGTAACAGTGTTTCTTACTGTGGCAGCGGGGGCGTGGTCAAGCATTGGTCTGTGACTGGAGGGCAGAGTCAGGGAAGGTAAGTGGCAGAATCACTGCACCTGATGTCAGTTAGCCTGTGTTTGTGTGTCTTCCCCAGTGACTGCGCCCTATATAACGAGAGAGAGCGCAGAGGAAGGGAGCTCTCTCCCCAACCAGACGACTGATGTGTGCGCGCGTGCGCGTGTCTGTGTGACTGGGAAGAGTGAAAAAGCTGATAAGCTGAAAATAGTTTTTTTGAAACTCAGTTCTGGCCTGCCGTACTTCTGTGCTCCACCCACCCACTCAAAGTCCTACAGTGGTGCCGAAACCTAGGAGGAGCACAGAGGAGAACAGCCCCATGGAGTCCTCCCCCTTCGCGGACCTGATCCACGCCCTTGCCACGGCCCAACAGAGCCAGCACCAGGCGCTGGTCGCCCTCTGAAAGGAGCAAGCGCAAAGGTTCGAGACCCTGGTGCTGGCGCAACAGGAAGCTCGTCAGGCGTTCCGGCACCTCCTCGCGTCGGCGGGGTCCACCACCTCCACCACCGCGGGCCCTCACCACCTCACCCTAACGAAGATGGGCCCACATAACGACCCTGAGGCCTTCCGAGCGCTCTTTGAGCAAGCAGCAGAGGCCTGGGGCTGGCCGGTGGAACAGCGCACAGCACGCCTCCTCCCCCTGCTAATGGGCGAGGCGCAGCTGGCTGCGCTACAGCTCCCCGACGACAGCCGGCTGGTCTACGCAGACCTGTGCCAGGCTGTCCTCCAGCGTGTGGGGCGCACCCCTGAACAACAACGCCAGCGCTTCCGCGCTCTACGCCTAGAGGAGGTCGGCCGGCCATTCGCATTTGGCCAGCAACTCCTGGACGCCTGACGGTGGTGGCTGAGGGCTGACGATCGCAGATCTCCTCCTCCTCCTCCTCCTCTCTCTCTCTCTCTCTCTCTCCCCCCTTCTGTGTCTCGTCCTCGCCCCGTTCCCCCACCGCAGAGGCGGGGGCTGGCTCCACCCCAGCCGGCCCGCCGCACCCGCAGTGCCCTCCCGTTTCCTGCTTCTGTGTCTGTCCCCCCCACCCCCCACCCCCCACCAGGTGAGTGAGCCCCAGAGCACCGGTGCAGAGAGAAAGCCCGGGCCGGTTTGCTGGCGCTGCAGGGAGCCAGGGCATCTCCAGCATCAGTGCTCGGCAATGGAGGTGGGCGCGGTGGTCCAGATCCCCGACGCGCCAGGGACCACCCTCGATCGGGCCGGAGCGTATCGCAAACCAGTGAGTGTCCAAGGGGATACGTATCAGGCTTTGGTGGACTCCGGCTGTAATCAGACCTCAATCCACCAAAGCCTGGTGCAAGACAAGGCATTGGGGGGAGCACAATTAGTGAAGGTGTTGTATGTGCACGGGGATGTTCACAACTACCCTTTAGTGTTGGTCCACATTGTATTTCGAGGGGAGAAATTTAGTGTAAAGGTGGCAGTTAATCCTCGCCTTACCCACTCGATAATTTGGGGGACTGATTGGCCAGGATTTCGGGAGTTAATGACTCATTTAGTGAAGAGTGGGTCCTGCCGTAGTTCAGCAGGGGGAGGTCCCGGTGTGGCATTGGCGGGAGCAGCTGTCACAGAGCCGTCTATGTCTTCTCCGCGTCAGAGTGAGGAGCAGCAGGCTCCTCCTCCCTCTCTCAGGGAATCCCTCGTGGATTTCCCATTAGAGTGGTCGCGAGACGAGACTCTGTGGCATGCGTTTGACCAAGTGAGAGTAATCTGGCCAAACGCTACCCTGTCCTTCCCCTATTTCTCCATTATGAAGGATAGATTATACCGAGTGATGCAGGACACTCAGACTAAGGAGCCGATCACACAACTTTTGATCCCAAAGAGCCGCCGGGAATTGATATTCCAGGCAGCTCACTTTAATCCCATGGCTGGACACTTGGGGCAGGATAAGATAATGGTCCAGTTCTATTGGCCAGGGATTCGCGGCGATGTCCGTAGGTGGTGTATGGCATGCCGCAAATGCCAGTTAGTAAATCCAGCGGCCATTCCAAAAGCGCCTTTGCGAGACCCCATTCGAAAGAATTGGGATGGATCTCGTCCAGCCATTAGATCAGTCAACATGAGGGTATCGCTTTATTTTAGTTCTGGTGGACTATGCAACGCGATACCCGGAAGCAGTGCCTCTTCGCAGTATCTCAGCACGTAGTATTGCGGAAGCACTCTTCCACGTCATCTCCCGAGTCGGAATCCCCAAAGAGATTCTGACTGATCAAGGCACTTCGTTTATGTCACACACACTGCGTGAACTGTATGGGTTACTGGGAATTAAGCCGATCCGCACCAGCATTTATCACCCACAAATGGACGGTTTAGTCGAATGGTTCAATCGCACCCTCAAGAACATAATTAAAAAGTTTGTACGCAAGGACGCACACAATTGGGATAAATGGCTCAAACCCCTGTTATTCGCAGTGCGGGAGGTCCCACAAGCCTCCATGGGGTTCTCCCCGTTCGAATTATTATATGGGCATAAGCCGCGCGGCATCCTAGATGTACTGCGGGAAAATTGGGAGGAGGGACCTTCACCGAGCGAAAATGAAATTCAATACGTTATCGATCTGCGCGCAAAACTCCACACACTCACACACCTAACCCAGGAGAATTTGCGGCAGGCCCAAGAACGGCAAATCCACCTGTATGACAGGGGTATGCACCTTAGGGAGTTCGCACCGGGAGATAAAGTACTCATACTGTTGCCCACGTCGAGCTCCAAATTGATTGCCAAGTGGCAAGGACCCTTTGAGGTCACATGGTGAGTCGGGGACATTGACTATGAGGTGAGGCGAACGGACAGGGCTGGGGTGCTACAGATTTACCACCTCAATCTGCTCAAGCTCTGGAACGAGGAGGTCCCCGTGGTGTTGGTGTCGTTGGTTCTGGAGAAGGCGGAGCTGGGGCCAGAGGTTCAAAAGGGAACAATGACATCGCTTACCTCTCCGGTCCCCTGTGGAGACCACCTCTCCCCGACCCAACTCACAGAGGTTGCCCAGTTGCAGACCGACATTTCGGATGTGCCCGGCCACACCCGCCTCATAGAACACCACATTGAGACGCCCCCAGGGGTGGTAGTGCGCAGCCACCCTTACAGGCTACCCGAACACAAGAAAAAGGTGGCTCGGGAAGAACTCGAGGCCATGCTCAACATGGGCATCATCGAGGAGTCCCACAGTGACTGGAGCAGCCCCACAGTGACTGGAGCAGCCCGGTGGTCTTGGTTCCCAAGGCTGACGGGTCAGTCCGGTTCTGTGTGGACTATAGAAAAGTCAGTGCGGTGTCTAAATTCGATGCATACCCAATGCCTCATATTGATGAGTTGCTGGATCGACTAGGCACAGCTCGCTTTTATTCGACACTGGATTTGACAAAGGGTTATTGGCAGATCCCCTTGACTCCACTCTCACAAGAAAAAACGGCCTATTCCACACCATTTGGCTTACACCAACTTGTCACACTTCCTTCTGGGCTGTTTGGGGCGCCCGCTACATTCCAGTGGCTTATGGATAGGGTCCTCTGCCCCCATGCCACCTATGCAGCCGCATACTTAGACAACATTATAATCTATAGTAATGACTGGCCGCAGCATCTGCAAAACCTGAGGGCCGTCCTCAAGTTGCTGAGGCAAGCGGGTCTCACGGCCAACCTGAAGAAGTGTGCGATTGGGTGGGTGGAAGTACGGTATCTGGGCTTCCACTTGGGCAATGGGCAGGTGCATCCCCAAATTAATAAGACAGCAGCGATTGCGGCCTGCCCGAGGCCCAAGACCAAAAAGGGGGTGAGACAGTTCCTGGGGCTGGCTGGCTACTATCGTAGGTTTATACCTAATTATTTGGACGTCACCAGCCCGCTGACTGATCTCACTAAAAAGGGGGCACCAGATCCGGTCCAGTGGATGGAGCAATGCCAGTGGGCTTTCTCTGAGGTGAAGGCTGCACTGTGTGGGGGGCCACTGTTACACTCCCCTGACTTTTCTCTCCCCTTTATGTTGCAGACGGACGCGTCGGACAGTGGGCTGGGGGGCTGTTCTGTCCCAGGAGGTGGAGGGGGAGGATCGCCCCGTGCTGTACATCAGCAGAAAGCTGTCGGTACGTGAGGGGCGCTACAGCACGATAGAGTGCCTAGCCATCAAGTGGGTCATCCTCGCCCTCCGCTACTACCTGCTGGGACGCCCTTTCACCGTCTGTTCAGACCATGCGCCCCTCCAGTGGCTCCACCGCATGAAGGATGCCAACACCCTGACAGACTACAGTATGTTCAGAACTCAGCTGCCAGAGTCCTAACCCGCACTAAGTTGTGGCAACACATCACCCCTGCACTCAAACAGCTTCACTGGCTCCCAGTCAAATCACGTATCTCATACAAAATTCTGCTCCTCACCTACAAATCCCTCCATGTACTTGCCCCACAGTACCTCTCTGACCTTCGCCACCCCCAGTCTAGGTCCCTGCGGTCCTCTGCCAAGGACCAGCTCTCCATCCCCCATACCAGGCTGCGGACCATAGGGGATAGAGCCTTCTGTGTCGCTGCCCCCACTCTCTGGAACAGTCTATCACTCCACATACGCCATGCCCCCACACTGATGTCTTTCAAAAAGCATCTTAAAACACACATGTTCACTGAGGCCTTTGGTCTCTAACTGACACCCCCCCCCCCCCCCCCATTTCCTCCTGTAAAGCAACCTTGGGTATCTTGAAAGGCGCTATACAAAACTTTGTTGTTGTTATTATTATTATTAACGTGTGGATCACCCGTTGGTATCTTGCACTCCAGCCCTTTGACTTCAAGGTGATCCACAGGCCGGGGGCACAGATGGTCGTGGCGGACTTCCTCTCCCGTCAGGGGGGGAGTCGGCTGTAGGCCGGACGGCTCCCTGGCCTGAGTCGGGCGGTGGGGGTATGTGGCAGCGGGGGTGTGGTCAAGCGTCGGTCTGTGACCGGAGGGCGGGGTCAGGGAAGGTAAGTGGCAGAATCACTGCACCTGATGTCAGTTAACCTGTGTTTGTGTGTCTTCCTCAGTGACCGTGCCCTATATAACGAGAGAGAGAGAGAGCAGAGGAAGGGAGCTCTCTCCCCAACCAGATGACTGATGTGTGCGCGCGTGTCTGTGTGACTGGGAAGAGTGAAAAGGCTGAAAATAAAGAGTTTTTTTGAAACTCAGCTCTGGCCTGCCGTACTTCTGTGCTCCGCCCACCCGCTCAAAGTCCTACACTTACTTTCACCATAAATTTTTATTTATATGACTGGTCTATAGCTGTCAAAGACACGCACTCAGGGCTGGCTGGCTCAGCAGGACAGCTCGAATGGCAACTTTGCGGTCGATTTTTAACTTTCAAAAATATATATTTTTAAATTCCCATTTATGCAGCATACAAGAGTCGAGGATGGAGATACTATCCACTCAGAAATTTATTTAAAAATAAAGGTTCTGCGTATCTTCTTTAAAGAAATCACTTCAAATGTATTACTTTTAAAAAATAATATAAAAAGAAATTTTGTGTATCAGAAAGGTTTTCCTCCAAAATGGAAGACACATTAAGTTTTGCACAACAGCTAGAATAACATTGCCATTTTATTCAAATTCACATGTTTTTGGTTGTCACTTTAAGGTGTAATTAATGGATATTTTCAGATGCTGAGAATAAGTCCAGATAAACTTATACTGGAATGAAGGGATTCTGTAAATGTGGATTTAAGAAGATAAGTGTTCAGGGCTTTCTGTGACTGATAGCTAGACATCAAGCTGTGCATCAAACTCCAATTTGCATCTTTCAACAAAATCTTGTTGTGAGAAATCATTTGCATTTAAAATACACTGGTTATGAGGTTAGGCATGGTGGTGTGGTGGTTAGCGCTGTTGCTTCACAGCAAGAAGGTCCTGGGTTCGAGCCCAGCAGCCGACGAGGGCCTTTCTGTTTGGAGTTTGCATGTTCTCCCCGTGTCTGCGTGGGTTTCCCTCACAGTCCAAAGGCATGCAGGTCAGGCTAATTGGTGGCTCTAAATTGACTGTAGGTGTGAATGTGAGTGTGAATGGTTGTTTGTCTCTGTGTCAGCCCTGCAATGACCTGGTGACTTGTCCAGGGTGTACCCCGCCTCTCGCCCATAGTCAGCTGGGATAGGCTCCAGCTTGCCTGCGACCCTGTACAGGATAAGCGGCTACAGATAATGGATATACACATCTCCATTATGAATGGATGGTTATGAGTTTCCTGTGTTTGAATGGAAAACTGGGAAGAGTTCTGATTATTCCAGGACTTTATGCTGTGTGTGTGTTAGATCAAACACTGATGAGAAAAATAATAAGACCACCAGTGAAGTGTCACCTAAATGTCTGTTTTTATCCTGCCGACTGTATTTCCTGGACTAAACTGTTGTCATGAAGACCTTGAAATAAAAAGAATCCAGAAGAGCTCTGACCCAGATAAAACATACCACAGAGATGAAAAGATTAAAATAAGCATGTTTGAGGTTTTCCTGTATAGTTCATTTAAACAATGTGAGAATCCTTTATCAAATCAATCAGCAATAACTGAGATTGTTTGAACTTGTTCATAATGCACTGAGCAAACAGAAGGTTTTTTGGTTTTATTTTTGTTTTTAATTTAATTTGTCACATAGATCACATAGTTTGTGACAGGGCAAGGCCCCAGTTGATTTTCAACCCCTTTGCTTTGGAATAGATTTTTTACACTGGATGCCCTTCCAGATGCAGCTCGCCCCAATCTTTCTGGGCTTGGGACCGGCACAAAGTATGCACTAGCTTGTGCAAGCCTAGTGGCTGGGTATTTTTACCTAATCTGCATGTCTTTGAACTGTGGGGAAACCGGAGCACACCCACACAGATACATGGAGAACATGCAAACTCCACACAGAAAGGCCCCTGTCGGCCATGAGGTTCAAACCCGGAACCTTCTTGCTGTGAAGCAATCGTGGTAACGACGACACCACCCACCATGCTGCTGTTTTTATGTGAAACAGCATGTGACGATGTGTATTATATACTTTTTAAATTTGTATTTTTAATAAACGTATGGTATTTTTTTCTGATTTGACTGTCAGTAATTATTGTATCAATCCTGTTGTAGGAAGTTCAACACTGGACTGGACTCCTGTCTCGATCCTGATGTTTGTCCATCCTCAGCTAAACGTTACATTACATGTGGGTAACACGCCAATTTCACTTCACTCTGTATTTATAACCAGAAATATCATGCTTGCAAATACTGAATAAAAAACTTTATGGACTGAATGATGTCATTTTTATATGTGATGTTTTAAAACGAGTGTAATGAGGTTCTAGACAAAAAAATACTCAATGACTCGACTGGTTCTCAATAAACACATTAACACTTGAGCACAATAATCACTTCAGAGGTACTTCCAGAACTTCACAGGGAAAAACAAATGTAAAGTCGATGATTTTTGCTGTCTGGTCGTCCATTACCACTTCCCTTTTACTGTGTGCGTGAGACAGAGAGAAGAACACTGAGAACCAACCACAAACTTCTGCAACAACCATGACAAATGTCACTGTTCTGTTATTTCCTTTCTTTTAGTTGAGTGATTTTGGAGGTTGTGTGTTATAAAGATGGGGCCACTGAAGAGTTGTCAGTATTAATGTTAAACATTGTAGTACCTGATGCTTGTTAAAGGTAAAATCACACCTCAGTTCTGTAGATTTGTGTCTCATCAGCTAAGAATCAGGTGAATTAATTCAACAGTGTCCAGGTCAAATGATGCGTACATTATGACATCAGTATTAAAGCTGGTATTTGATAGAATTTTTATAGAAATGGATAATTATTGGTATTTGGATGTTGTACAGATGAGAAGATTATAAATAGTTTGATGCTTTGGTCAGTAAGAACAGAGAAACAGTGAAAACAACATCAGATGCAGAGAGTAGTTGAGACTTCGCAGGCAATTTTCATTTCCTCTGTGAGTCCTGTATTGTGCTGGAGAACCTAATGCACCATCCCTCCATTTCCCATTATCCACAAATCAATATAATGACCATATCAAATGCTTTTAAGATCTAAAAAGCCTGTGTGACTGGAAGCAATAAAACCCCACTGTGCACCAGAATAGCCGGAGGAACACAAAACTATAGCTGGTGAATATTACCAAGAAAACTAGTTAGCAAAACTAGAGGGCAGATTTAGCTGGGGAAGCCATGGCATAAAGGTTAGAGATAGAACCATGGGCCCAAAGGGTCGCTGGTTCAGTTCCCTGGATCGGCAAGAAAAATCCATGGCTGAATGCGCTTGAGCAAGGCACCTAACCCCCAACTGCTCCCCAGGTTGTGTGTGCGCACATGCGCTCATTGTATGTTACTCTGGATAAGAGCGTCTGCTAAATGCCTGTAATGTAATGTAATGGAGAGAGAATTGTATGGAAGGTGTAGGACTGAAGGGAGTCTTTTAGTGACTCAGGCCCTGAATCTGTATCCTGATGATTTCTGTGAAGATTCTCAATCATCCAGGTCATAGTAAACTGTGGGTGGTAGAAATGGGCAACTGGACTTGCTTGAAGATTCTTGAAAACGTTTCACCTCTCGTCCAAAAGGCTTCCTCAGTTCTGTCTAACTAATAGGGAGTATCAGATATTTATCCTCTCCTGGATCAGAATCAGAATTCTGATTACCAGCTCATCTAAGGTGTCATTGAGGCATCATGTTGGTGTGGGTCACTGGAGGCTGGGTGTGAACGGCGAGTCATTAGGGTGATCAAAGGATTGTCCGTTAGGGTGATCAATAAAAGCGGAGCCACTGCTTAACCATCTTGCGCCAACGTGCGCAGCTGGTATCCAAAGTGTTTTAGTAGACAGAATGTCCAAAATTAAAAGTTAGTTTTCAACTGTTCAGCTAAAAAAAAAGTTATTAAAACGATTGTGTTGTTGAAATTATGTGTTATAATTAAAAACTGATACAGGTGGATGAAAGAGAGATAGTGTGATAAAGTACTATACTAGTACTACTGAGTGATAAGAAGTCCTAGTGAATGCTTGATAAGTAGACAATAATAAATAATTAGGTGTATTTTTCGGCATGTGCTGCGCGCGCACTATGACTCAAAATAATAGTACCGGCAAGAAATAAAAGTTACTTTCACCCCTGCAAGATGACTTGATTGTGAGTCTTTCTTGAGCGTAAGTAAAAATGATTTCTACAATTTGCATAAACTGCTGCTTCAACAACCTATGCCCCCCTCCTGGAACCTATGCCCCTCCTTTGCCACCCTATAAGGAAAAATCTCTGGAGCCGCCACTGCCATTCACACTCACATTCACACCTACGGTCAATTTAGAGTCGCCAGTTAACCTAACCTGCATGTCTTTGGACTGTGGGGGAAAACGGAGCACCCGGAGGAAACCCACGGGGACACGGGGAGAACATGCAAACTCCACACAGCAAGGCCCTTGCCAGCCACGGGGCTCAAACCCGGACCTTCTTGCTGTGAAGCGACAGTGCTAACCACTACACCACCGTGCCGACGGCTTATCTTTTCATTTTTAATGAATTTCAAAAAAGAACCTTTTTTTTTTAAATCCAGCCACATCACCACATGGTTTAGGTTCTAGACAGAAGATCTCAGAGAGAGAGAGAGAGAGCGCATGTCTGAGCAAGCATTTAACTTCAATTAAAAACACTACACTGTTAGTGATGACACAATCCTGCATGACCACGCCCTGTAACATTCTCTCTCTTCATGCAGCAGTATGAGACCCTGAAAATGTATTTAATACCACCGAGAAAGCAATCACAGGTTTACCTCTACCTCAGGTTATCATGTCTGAAAATGATCCAGAAACAGAAATCCCCAGCAGATGTTTGGGGATAATGATGAATGAGTCAGTTACAAATAATAACTGACGCTTTTCACCTGCTTCCTGTTTTCCCAAACAGCCAGCTGGAACATGTTGAGAGATTGTTTCCCACCATCAGTTCCATACTTTCGTTTTTTGTGTCTGGGCTTGTTGCTTTCATATTAGAAGTTAAGAAATGAGTTACATGACCAAACAACTTACCTAAAGATTATAATGAGCCTGGCGGCACGGTGGTGTAGTGGTTAGCACTGTCACCTCACAGCAAGAAGGTCCGGGTTCGAGCCCCGGGGCCGGCGAGGGCCTTTCTGTGTGGAGTTTGCATGTTCTCCCCGTGTCTGTGTGGGTTTCCTCCGGGTGCTCTGGTTTCCCCCACAGCCCAAAGGCATGCAGATTAGGCTAATTGATGGCTCTAAATTGACTGTAGGTGCGAATGTGAGTGTGAATGGTTGTCTGTGTCTATGTGTCAGCCCTGTGATGACCTGTCAACCTGGTGACTTGTCCAGGGTGTACCCCACCTCTCGCCCATAGTCAGCTGGGATAGGCTCCAGCTTGCCTGTGACCCTCTACGGGATAAGCGGCTACAGATAATGGATGGATGGATATAATGAGCCTTGTATAAAACGGGAATAATCGCTTCAAACAAACTCCGACACAAAATCTTTTCGTGCCGAGTGATACCACCCTCTAATGATTCAGCAAACACATCTGACCAGTTTTTGCAGTTGAATGAGGGTAGTGATGTGGTTTTCTCGTCTGTCACTGCTTCCCCAAATGGCCAACAGTTGAACACGATTCTAATCCTCATTTGTATTTGCAAACAAGAAATATTTAAATAGTCTGCTCATTCTCAAAAGCACCATTAAAAACTATAACAATGGTCTGTTTCACATTCTCTCATATAATTATACAGTAACAGGAAGCACGATCAGGAGCTGAAAACCCTCTTCATGATAAAGACTGGATTTTACAGAATTTTCATGTCGTTATTTAAAAAAAAAAAGGCGGGAGAAAGAGAACACTCGCTAAACTAGTTTTCCATGTGGGTGTGAGGAGCTGTTTACAGACATAACATTTTAGCTGCAGGGAATAACCGTGTAACAGAAATGAGAAAGGACCACAGCAGACGTCTTCAGAAACGATAAAACAAGTTCTAAAAAGATGACAAAGTTTCTTGTTTATAAAAAATACACTGAAATTTTATAGAATCTGAAGTTACCCAATTCCCTCCTGAACTTCCTGTACACATCATGCTGAGCCTCTTGTGATGAGAGCTTCTTACATACAAAGTTGCTTTGTTATTGATTTATGGTGCAAAATCACATGGACAAGCTTCAGACTCCATAATGGATCTGTGAAGGTTCTGTTTCAGAGCCAGAATATCAGTTTATCTCATCTCCTGCACTGTAATGTGGATGGCATTCAGACTTAACATCATAAACCACAGAGTGTCAGGAAGAACAAGCTGAAAGCAGAAGATTGCTTTAACAAGATTAATGTAAAACAGAACCTTCAGCTTTATATCGGCCTACACAGAGAACTCCAGGTATACTGACTCCTGTCCTAATGTACAACAGTCTGTTTGATTAGGTGGGGGACGGGAGGGAACAGAGTTCCCTGGAGCCAGTATAAACCGTTTCCGACTGGGTGAACCCTAACACTGATGATGTCCCAGACGTCCTTGAGAAACGACAGCAAACATGGCTGTGCTCTGAGTGGGAGGGGCTTAAGCTCTCTCACCCGTCTATTACAGAGACAGTGGAAAATCATGGCTGTCTGTGAGCTCATGTTTGTGGAAGAAAGCAGATGGCACTTTCCTCTAAATATGTTATGCAGCACCGTGATGCAGCAGAAGTAGCAATTTGAAAGGATGTGCTTGGTTAGCTTCATGTGTCTTGAAGCATGCGTTAGCCTTCACCCTCCTGGTTTGTAGCTGTTGTATGACGAGAGAGCTGACTGGTGGGTGGGAATTGGCATGTGATCAAACTGGGAAGAAAACATTTTCAAAACCCAACACACAATATCTTTGGGGGTAGTAGCTAACCAAGGAATTGAAGTTAAGGCAATCGATTGCATGCTTTCAGTTTGCACAACTTCTCCAGGAACATGACCTAATTACAGAGACGATATACCGGATAACCAGTCGAAAACAACACTTCCATACCATAAGTTATTGCATGAATGGGAAAAAAAACAGTTAAAATATGTTGAAACAACTTTTTTAAAGTGTCACTGCCTCAAGTTGATTATTTTCCTCCAAGCTACTGAAAAACCACAAGGACATAAATGTCTCCTTCCGGAAAAGTTCACCATATTAAAATCTTTCTGATGTCACCAAATGCTTTTAAGTCTGAGTTGTAAAAAAGTAAAATGTTGTTCCTGTGAGTTTAATGTAACATCCATTATATACGATCAGCTCGAGATAAAATTCAGTTCCTAAAAATTACATGTACGTTTTTAAAACAGTGTTTTGCACCTCATCTTTCACATGAAGCTGCAGCTGACAAACACGACTTAGCCATGGTTTAACGCAGCCTTTGGGGATGTTTCAGTGGCACATGTGCAGAACTTCAGAGTAAACAGGAAGTTTCGATGGTCAGCTCGTGTATACATGCTACATATATATATGTGTGTGTGTGTGTGTGTGAGAGAGAGAGAAGTCTAAAGGAAGTGACCGATTGCAGTGATATAACTGAAAATTCACAGATATATATACTTTTATTTCAACAACTATGCACAAGGGCTAATGTCTCTTATTTCCTCAAGCCTTGTACATATTTTATACAGAATTATGATTCTGTTTCAGAATTAAGATTCATATTTATATCTCTGAGTGTTTCGTATTTCCATTTTTTCTTGAAGAATGTTTTCATCTTTTATAATCAGAATCTCACGTAAAAATGTGACTTCGTGCATGACTTGTTTGATATTTTGGGTTGTGGTTTTTCCATTTCCTGTCTCTCTGACTGTAAGACCCTCTTTGTAAACTCTTCGTCTCGTTTCCTGTTGAACAATCACGTGAGTAAGACCCTGAATGTGTGCAGTGTGTTTTGCTTTATGATGTATTATTATTACACTGGAATTAATTTTTTCGACTTCTCAATTTGACAACTTCAAAAATTTGTTATAAGAGCTGTCCAGTTAAATAAAGGATCATGTTGCAGTTTATTTTTTATTGTTGTCTGCTGATCTGTGACCTTAAATAAATAAATAAATGATTGTAATTTATCTGTCTGTACGTCACACATCCTTCCCAGATCACTGCTCTATCTAACCTTTTTAAACTCAGACTCCTTTGAGCTTCTAGAACATGTTTAATGCAGGATGAAGCCCAGATGCCCCACAAACCAGATGTCTGAACTGAACAGCAGTCTGTAGCAGTCTGAACAGTCTGTAATTACTGATCACATAACTGCCTTTTGTTCGTGAACGACTCGGTGTGTTTGTTCTCAGGCCTTCCTTTGTTAATTGTGCCTGTATGTTCATCTGGAGATCAGAATGCATTAAATATTTAATCTAAAGCATTTTAACTGATGCATAGGGACGGCTGTTATGGCAACACGTTACTCAGCAACACGATCTCATCTCATTATCTCTAGCCGCTTTATCCTTCTACAGGGTCGCAGGCAAGCTGGAGCCTATCCCAGCTGACTACGGGCGAAAGGCGGGGTACACCCTGGACAAGTCGCCAGGTCATCACAGGGCTGACACATAGACACAGACAACCATTCACACTCACATTCACACCTACGGTCAATTTAGAGTCACCAGTTAACCTAACCTGCATGTCTTTGGACTGTGGGGGAAACCGGAGCACCCGGAGGAAACCCACGCGGACACGGGGAGAACATGCAAACTCCACACAGAAAGGCCCTCGCCGGCCCCGGGGCTCGAACCCAGGACCTTCTTGCTGTGAGGCGACAGTGCTAACCACTACACCACCGTGCCGCCCCAGCAACACGATAGGAAACATAATTTGAATTGTTTTCTGGAGGTTAGAAATGCTCTGTGTGGTGGTTATGCTTTTTTATGCTAACATACAGCAGACAATTTTATTTCTGTGTGTCTTCACCTCAGTGGTGTGTTAAAGTGATAGTTTGATGCGTGTGGGAAGAAGCAGTCCACACACCATACACACTTTCACCTGAAAAGCGCAAACCGCATTCACACACCAGTAGACTGCCCTACATACAGCTAGCCACAGGTTCTATTATGAGTTGCAGTGAGACAGAGATGCATGAGACCCTGTGCACACAGAGGTTTTCTTTTGAGAACATGCATGCAAAAGTAATGGCACGTTCATTTGTGTCAAACCTTATTTATTACAAATGATTCCAAAACTTTTCCTGTTTGACTTTAGTCTCTGTAGCACTACATCACACTGAGGTGAAGCTCCATCTACACCTCACGCACAGCATTCTACATCATAATCTCCAACAAATGAAAACAAGTGAATGTGAACCTTGTCAGCATCTTTTTACACCTTTTTATTTCTTTCACACATTTGGCCACTTGCTGCTCACCACTTCCTTTAGAGCTGTGACAGAAATACTACTTGAAAAGAGGTTTGTGATCTGGTGTGATTTACCTGAAAGCCGCTTCCACACTGGAAAACCAGATAAACCGCAAGCTCAAGAAGTAAAAATATCTTAGCTACAAAGATTAATGATAGAATAAAAGGTGATGGAAAGTTCATTAATAGGAGTAAACTTTGGTAGGGTCACCGAGGCGAACTGGAACAATGATTCCGACTGGGAATTTGACTCCATCCCAGGCCACACTGCTCACACAAACCTCTAATTTTGTAGGCTAACCATGGGCATCGTTTTGGTTTAAAAAGTGCTGGGATACAGATGGGACTTTACATGATCCTACCCGTCACTGGCCTATTGCAATGTCTGCCTCTCTTGTTATCGTGAACGTAACCTGAATACAAATGCACCCAATTTCACAGGTTACTGGGACTGTGTAGGGCTTTAAAACTAAAACATGATTAAATAAATAAATGGTATATATCTCTGTCAATTCATGGCCAGCAGATGCAGAACTCTGCAGAGAGAAAATATCAAGGTTTTCAAGGTGTGCAATAGCTATTTCTGAGAAACAACATTTTACATGTTATGATCATGCTAATTTGCCAGATTTTAATATTGTGCAAAATGTTTTCTTAAAACTTCAGCCATTCCTTCTTTAGTCTTTATTCTTCTTTGGATCTCCTTAGCTTCCACAAAGTGGTCACTAGTTTTCAGGTCCATACAAAAATAACAACATTTATAAAAAAAAAAAAAAACATGTAAAAATCACACAGTATCAATACAACAAGGAAATGCAATATAAGCCAAATATAAAGATCAGGAAAGAGGTGAAATGACTTCATCTTCATATTATAAATAGGTAGTGTAACAGTAGGCTACATTAATACATTATTGTTTTAACTTATTTTATAGTGTACAGACAGATGGTGCTAATTAGCTTTGTCATTGCTTGTCACACAGGCTACTGCACTACATTCATGGATGGATTATACTTATGCTATTGTCGTCTGTTTTGCTGTTCAGTGTGTGAACTTTCTCGACCTTTTGTGGCATGACAGAGTTCTGGCAAATCCATCATCTAAGTTTACTTTTTTTTTTTTGACTCATTGAAACATATTGCCTTTGATGCCATATGATCTCTAGCCACACTCTTTGCTATGCCTTCTTGGAGACGTAAGATGTGCAAACTGTGTAGCCTATGGGCTGCTGTCACACTGTTATTAGCTACTTAGGTTGCCATGCAAGGTATGTTGTGTGGCCTGGTCCCTTACTGGTGGAAATTTAGCTTATTTTTTTAGCATTTAGCTGTGTCTGTAGCAAGAGCCTCTCTCTTCTTTATTCTCTCAATTTCTGCTTTGCCCTTCCTTTTCTTCCAACTGTCCATCTCACCAGGTGACTTGTGCAAAATATTATCAGTTACAGAAACAGGTAGACGGTCACTTTGTGCATCGCTGAGAGGTGATGACAAAAGGCCACCAGCGTTTCCGTGTTGGGTCCTGGCTCTGTGTTGGACCTGAAAAGAGAAGTCCTGGGGAGACAAGAACTAGTGAGTAACACAAGCATTTGTGTCTTTAGCAGCTGCCATCCACTGGAGTGGGGTATGGACGGTGACCAGGGTGAAAGGACAACCAGACAAATAGTTCCTTAGCTTGGGCACGGCCCTTTTGAGGGCCAAGGCTGCTCTTTCCACAGCTGCACAGTTCTTCTCAGTGGGGAGTAGCTTATGGCTGATGTACAGCACAACATGTTCTTTGCCCTCTATGATGTGTGAGAGCATGGCAACCAGGCACGTCTCCGAGGCATCCATATGGATGATGAAGAGGAGGTCAAAGTCTAGGTTTTGGAGAAGGGGGGCAGTGGTGAGGGCCTTCTTCAGGGCCCACAATGCCTGCTCTGTTTGTTTAGTCCATCTTATCCTGTCTGATTCCCCTTTCTTGGTCAGGTCTGAGGAGAGGCTAGAGAGGAGAAGTGAGGCATGAATCTCTGAAAATAACCAGCTAACCCTAAGAAGGAATGTAGCTGGTCCTTGGAGGTGGGCTGGGGGTACTTCTGCATGACCTCTATCTTTGGTCAGTCCCAGATGGCACATTCAGGGGGTTGCAGTGAGCCCAGCCTCTTGTAGCTCCCTGTGGCAGCAGGGGCGTGGCCAAGCAGCAGTCTGTGAATGGAGGGTGGGATCGGGGAAGGTAAGTGGCTAAGTCATTCCACCTGCTGTCAATTATTGTGTGTGTGTTACAGGGATGGAGCATAAAAGGAGAGAGAGCAGAGAAAGAAAGAAAGCTCAATAAAGTGTGGGTGTGTAAACATCAACTCTTGCCTGCCGTAATTTTGTGCTCCACCCACATCAGGAACTGTTACACTCCCCCAGGATGGATAAATGACTGTAGATTATACACTAATATCCTCAAATGGTCAAAACTTCATGCTATCTTAAAAAGTGATAACTTGAAGAGACTCGCAACACACAGTGTTAAAAAAAACACTTCACCAAAAACAAATCTTCTGACTGAAGAGAAACTTCATACTGTAGAACTGATGATTCTCACGATACACAGACCACAAATAATCACAAAACTGCCCAAAGGCATGATGGTGAAAAGCATGCTGGGAACTACAGAATCGTGCTGAGCACGAACACAACAGAGAACTCAGTCCCAGAGCTACAGGAGGATATTTGAAATAATATGTATAACTGAGGGGCGGCACGGTGGTGTAGTGGTTAGCGCTGTCGCCTCACAGCAAGAAGGTCCTGGGTTCGAGCCCCGGGGCCGGCGAGGGCCTTTCTGTGTGGAGTTTGCATGTTCTCCCCATGTCCGCGTGGGTTTCCTCCGGGTGCTCCGGTTTCCCCCACAGTCCAAAGACATGCAGGTTAGGTTAACTGGTGACTCTAAATTGACCGTAGGTGTGAGTGTGAATGGTTGTCTGTGTCTATGTGTCAGCCCTCTGATGACCTGGCGACTTGTCCAGGGTGTACCCCACCTTTTGCCCGTAGTCAGCTGGGATAGGCTCCAGCTTGCCTGCGACCCTGTAGAAGGATAAAGCGGCTAGAGATAATGAGATGTATAACTGAAGAAAAAGTCAAATGCTGCTTATTAATTCCAGAAACAAATGTATTTAGCTCTGAGGTAAAGCTGTGGAAACTCCCAATGATTCACACAATGAAAAGCTGACAGTCTATCAGTAATAAACACTGACATCTAGTGGTCCTTAAATTACTCTACATTTAGTTTCTTTTATTTTTTGTCGAAATCACGTACAGTATCATGTGCTTTGTCGGCAATGTGTTACTGATCTCATGTACACAGTGCTGATGTATGACCTTTTTGTGTTTAATACTGAACCTAGTTTGTATCTGTATCCATTAATGCTGTCACAAATATTATCATGGGATCGCCATCTAAGTCTTGTTCTTTGGACCCACTACCGTCTACACTCCTAAAGAAATGTATTAGCAAGTTGTCATCTCCCATTACTAAAACTATTAATACGTCACTACAACAAGGAGAATTTCTATCAAGCCTTAAGCATGGACTAATTACTCCACTGTTCAAGAATGATCATCAGGTTTCTAACCGGATGTTTAATTTAATTATTCAATCCCAAACTGGGCAGAAGCAAAACCTTTTAAAAGGCCATTAAAAAAAATAGAAAAAAAAATCACAAAAGCAGGAATTTACATGTTTCCATTTTTATTGCAGGAGAAACTGCAAACACTGCATTCTCTCTGACTGATAATACAAACTCTCTGCAGCTTCGGTCTCTTCCGGTTATAAATACCCTGAAACATTTTCTGATGAGCTTGCCTTTCTGACACTTGGTTTTTAGCTGGTCATGATTATATAATGACAGCATGCAAATATTACACTAATAGACTATTAAACACTGATGCCTGAAGACATGCCCCAACCCTACAGGATTTCTCAGCACAACTCAGTAAAATAATTAAAAGGATATTGTGATGTGATGAATTATATGGATCGCTTCACATGTGAATACACCACTGAGTCAGGCTCTGCTTCAACAGGCGTTATTCTCGAGTTTTCTTCCTGCAGAGACACAACAGTATATTTCAGTATCGGAATCAGGGTGAGACGTCATCACTCCTGTGGAACTAATGTGATTTTTATTTTTAAACCAAATCCTCTAAAGTATTCCACATCATGATCAATTTCAGAAGTTTTATTTAGATATTTACCTCTTTAACTCTCTCTGCACTGTGAGCTGAAATTTTCACATCAGTGTAAGTCAGTTCCTCAGTTTCAGACACTAAAGACACAAATGTGATTTAAATTGTATGAAACACAGCTAATGTAAAAACTGAACACATGAACAGAAAGATGCGTTACTTACCTTTTTGCTTTTTATTTTTCAGCCAAATCCACACAAATGCTAATATTATGATTAATAACCCCAGAAGTCCAGCAGATATCAGGGCAGGAAGCAGTGAACGGGAACGATCAGTTTGTTCTGTGAAGCTAATGATATATTCAATTATATAAATTATTTTCTCGATATGATACAGACATAAGACGATATGGCTGGGCGATATGACAAAAACATCACATCATGTATTCAGTTATCGCAGAGACTCCAACTCTCCCGCCATGGGCGGGAGATCTCCCGCTTTAGGGAACATTTAGAAAATCCTCCTGACCGCCCACTGACAAAATAAAAATCTCCCGCCCGCCCTTACTACACATTAGTAAGGGCGGTTTTGATTAGTTTTAAAAATATATAATTTGATCATGCCGTAGCCAGCTACGAGGCCCCCGAGGCCCGGACCTCGGTCATTTTTAAGAGCTGAAAATAAATTTGTATGCTAAATATTCAACTGCATAAAAAATAAAGAATAACATTAAAACGTCTCCGTAAAACGTGTATTGTTAATTATGTTAAACGTTGATTCTGTCTTCTGTGTCTGTTTCATGTGTGCAGCTCAGGTGGATAAGGCATCATACCATAAGTCCGGGGTCCTGGGTTCGATTCCGACCCGAGGTCGTTTCCCAGTCCCTCCCCCCCTCTCTTTCCCACTCATTTCCTGTCTCTACACTGTCCTATCCAATAAAGGTGAAAAAAGCCCCCAAAAAATCTTTAAAAAACAATAGTGAGATTGGATCATATCACTCAGCCCCACATAAGACTTGAACTAATCCCATGATATTTTGATTCCTGCCTCAAATCCATGAGAAACCTGTAACATGATGCTGCACTTGATTAATATTCCATTGCGTGTATTTTCTATGGTATTGTTATTAACTCCACTGAATGTGTTCATGGAGCAAAGCTCACTGAGACTTTCACACTGAAACATTTAAACTAGTGAATTTCTTTCACCAACCAGACTCACAGACCATCACTAATGAATTTATTTTACATCTTAATCTTCAGGGTCAGTCTATGAAAACGTGCCATTTTGTGTCCCTCACACAAAATCTACCCATATAAGCTGTATTAACAACAAAATATTTAAAAACGTAGTTGGTATGATATGGTAAACAAATAATCTTCATTTTAAATATTCATTAAATATCTCTCATCTCATCTCATTATCTCTAGCTTTATCCTGTTCTACAGGGTCGCAGGCAAACCAGAGCCTATCCCAGCTGACTATGGGCGAAAGGCGGGGTACACCCTGGACAAGTCACCAGGTCATCACAGGGCTGACACATAGACACAGACAACCATTCACACTCACATTCACACCTACGGTCAATTTAGAGTCGCCAGTTAACCTAACCTGCATGTCTTTGAACTGTGGGGGAAACCAGAGCACCCGGAGGAAACCCACGCGGACAACATGCAAACTCCACACAGAAAGGCCCTCGCCGGCCACGGGGCTCAAACCCAGACCTTCTTGCTGTGAGGCGACAGCGCTAACCACTACACCACCATGCCACCCTCATTAAATATTCATACATTTTTTTATTTTAAAGATTTTGTATTGTATATCTGTTAAATATGGTAAAAATGGCTATCCCTTGGTAACATTTCTTATATTGCAACAGGCTTTTAGAGAGGATAAAATCAAATTATCTGAAAAAAACTTTCATGTATGAAAAGCCTCAATTGTTAGTTAACATATGACCCTTTTTTTATTCTTGACCTTTTTGGAATATTGAAGAAAATAACATTTTAGTACTGTCCCTATGTGTTGCGTCAAATGCGTTACTTTGGATAAACGCCCCCAGGGACAATGCACTATTCCAGAAGTGACATAATTTTCAGGATGTGACATCATCTGCCTTTTATCAGGAAGCTGCCAAACAGAGAAGTAAGTGTTCCTCACTTTTAATGAATTTTTATTGAGTTGTGTTTAGTTTGACTGAAGGGGACGGTCATAGTGTGTCAAAATGCGTTACCATAATATCATGTTTTAAAAAGTTAAACATTTTAAATTAAAATGTACATATAAACAATCATTTTAGCATATCTAGAATGTACACCATGTGGTGTCATGGTGTGAACCACATAGCTAGTAATGGCTGCCAAAAGCATATTTCGTCAAACCTATTACTGTCAAACCTGTTACTATTAACCCTTTCCCTGCCATGTCCCCATGTTTATTGTGTGTCCAAACCAGAATTATTTATACAATAAATTATTGATCTTATTTATATTAAGAATAGCATGTTTTGTCCCTAAATGTTTGTAAGCTTATTATAATATGTATATCGCAAATTAATACCGATGTGTATAGACCTAATATAGTACCGTCTTCTTCAAATCATTCAAATATACGTCAAAATATGAAATAACCTAATGTAAACAAGAAAGGTGATTTAATATGCATTTGTATTTTACATGCTTTTGTTAGGATGCCTCTTTCTGCAGCAGAGAAACAGCGCCGATACAGGCAGCGTAGGGATGCTGATCCTGAGAAAAGAAAAAAGCATTTAGAAAAAGAGAGGGAAAGATTGAGGAAGGACAAGGATGCCTCCATGGAGGGTTTTCAAGGTACAATGTGTAATGTTTTCAGTTGTCTGATAACAAAATCAATATTTTCATTCATAAAATCCATGTTTGGCACGGGCGATTGCTCTAAGACAACGAGGGAGGCTCAGCCTCCTCTAAAAATGACGAACATCGTAGTGGATGAATTACGCTAGGCTTATGTTATAGCCGACCTTATAACATTGCTATTTCAGATCCAGAATCATAGAAATATATGTGCTCAACCCAACTACAGTGCGAAATCATCCCGTTATAACTTTCCCCAGTTCGCCTAATGTGTGCGTGAGTTTTTCCCCCTCGTGACAGCGCGATGCAGCCCAGCCTCAGTGGACTTCAATGGCCTTTGGGAGCTATGTGCTTTTCAAAATCAAAATGCAAGACAGTTATTGGACAAATAACTCCCACGGACTCCCAGCCTCACATGGGAGGGACATGGCAAAGCTTTCCGCGAGGAGACTGGTGATTGGTGAAAGCGGCCAGAGATTTTCTTTGATTGACAGCTCGTTTCAAATATAGACAGGCAGCGGTGAATCTCAGTTCAGTCCCATGCGGATTCGCAAGTGCTGTGGTGTATTGTAAGAGATCAGCTTACATTTCGATTTCATTCATTACATACGGTTTCTACCAGCTTTTTTAGTTTGTATATATTTTCATTGTAAATAAAGTGTAAATATAGTGTTGTCAAGTTTGCTATCTTAGTTCCAGAAATTTCGTTTATTTGAGTGACTGAACTTGAGGGGGCTAGTCAGCTAGCAAGAAAGCTGCGCACGGATGCCAAGCATTGCTGATTTAATTTTGATGAAGCCATTTGCCAGTCTTCCTTTCGAGGAAAAAAATTTAAATTAAAGAGCAGGGTAGACCAACGCCTCAAATTGACTTGGTGAAAAAGGTAAGGAATAATACTCGTTCCTTTCAGCTCTCCTGGTACGAGAAAGTGAATTGGCTAACAGCAAGTGACCCACATCAACAACAGTAAATAGGCTACTTTAGTAATATGTCATGGATGGACCAAAAATATAGAATCTATTTAAAATGTTTATGCTGAGTATATTATATTGGAATACATATTTTTCTGGATATGAATTAAACACAGCTACAATTTGGAAAACAATTTTGTTTTTTAAACAAAAACACAGCCGAGAACATTTCACACTACAGACCTGGATTAAAAGTGAAGGGTTATCAAAATTGTCAATAAAACATTTCTCAGTCAAAATAAGTAAAATATAGGGAAAGTGTCATTGAATGAAATGTGTGGCACCCAGCTCTATGGCTCCCCAAGGTCAGTGCTTGTGCCTATTCCAGAACACTCTGCTGTTACTGCTGAGGTTCCTGACAAAGAGCTGCTTTCAATAATGATCAATTTTTAAACAACATGCCACAATTTTAAAATATAAAATGTTAAAATAGGGCGGCACGGTGGTGTAGTGGTTAGCGCTGTTGCCTCACAGCAATAAGGTCCTGGGTTCGAGCCCCGGAGCCGGCGAGGGCCTTTCTGTGCGGAGTTTGCATGTTCTCCCCGTGTCCGCGTGGGTTTCCTCCGGGTGCTCCGGTTTCCCCCACAGTCCAAAGACATGCAGGTTAGGTTAACTGGTGACTCTAAATTGACTGTAGGTGTGAATGTGAGTGTGAATGGTTGTCTGTGTCTATGTGTCAGCCCTGTGATGACCTGGCGACTTGTCCAGGGTGTACCCCGCCTTTCGCCCGTAGTCAGCTGGGATAGGCTCAAGCTTGCCTGCGACCCTGTAGAAGGATAAAGCGGCTAGAGATAATGTGATGTGTGTGTGATGTTAAAATATACCCCCCCTCAACACCACCATCATGTATATTGGACAGTAGGCTAATGGGCCAAAAGAACCTGTTATTTCACAGTTTGTGACCCTGCCAACAATCAGCCAGATCAGAGGCAAGAGTATGGGCAAAATTGATGTGTTTTTTCTTTTTTCTTTTAAAATCTGGAAATATTGTAACCAACCAGCCTCCCTTGTTTGAAAGACTACCAGCCGCCACTGATGTTTGGGTATGTCATTTGTCATTGTAATTACTTTGGAGATCCACTAATGTTAATAAAATAACTGTTTTACATGTATTAAGTGTCAGTGTTCATTTCCATAATTTTCTATGCCAAATCCACTTACATACAGTTTAAAAATGAACACGTCTCCTGAGCACGTATTCTATTGTCAATTGCATTACTTTTAGAATACTCTCTCTATATATATAATAAATAGAAAAAAGGCAAATGTAAATAACCTATTTTAATGTTAAGTAAAATATAACAATACCCCCTTGAGTATATAGGATATGATTTTAATCATATTACTTTTTTCATGATTTTTTTCCTAAAAACTAACATACAGTGGCTTGGCCGATATGCATTTGAGCATATCCATCCAGATAAAACAAATGTATTGCTTGTTATTTTCATTTCTAAACACTCTCAATGTAAACAGGGATGATATATCTTTCATAATATACCAGATTTATTCTGAAGTGTCACTTCAAATACTTATTTAATACAAGTTGGTGTTGCAGGCCCGTAGCCAGCATTGGGGGGGGGGGGGGGGGGGGGGGGGGGGGATCTTTTTTCCCCCAAAAGTGGACTTCATCTGGCCCCCTACTCCCGTACCCCCCAAATACACGAGCACACTTCAAATCTTCTAATTTAGACAATTTTTTATTCGTTATAAGTTCTCTGTTGTCTAACTTATTATTGTTATCTTCCTACCACTGTGCTGTGACTTCATTGTCTGTCTCTGTTGCTCACCTCAGTTGTCTGTTGTTGCTCTCTTTCATTGTCTGTCTCTGTTGTTGCTCTCCTTCATTGTCTGTCTCTGTTGTTGCTCTCCTTCATTGTCTGTCTGTTGTTGCTCTCCCCTCCACTGTCTGTTGTTGCTCTCCTTCATTGTCTGTCTCTGTTGTTGCTCTCCTTCATTGTCTGTCTCTGTTGTTGCTCTCCTTCATTGTCTGTCTCTGTTGTTGCTCTCCTTCATTGTCTGTCTGTTGTTGCTCTCCTTCATTGTCTGTCTGTGTTGTTGCTCTCCTTCATTGTCTGTCTGTGTTGTTGCTCTCCTTCATTGTCTGTCTGTGTTGTTGCTCTCCTTCATTGTCTGTCTGTGTTGTTGCTCTCCTTCATTGTCTGTCTGTTGTTGCTCTCCTTCATTGTCTGTCTGTTGTTGCTCTCCTTCATTGTCTGTCTGTTGTTGCTCTCCTTCATTGTCTGTCTGTTGTTGCTCTCCTTCATTGTCTGTCTGTTGTTGTCTGTCTCTGTTGCTCACTTCAGTTGTTGTTTATGGCATCAGAACACTCCTGATCTGCCCATGCTTTAGCATAAAAAACAACAATAATTTCTAATTGAGATAAATGTTTCAAGTAATCCTGAGATTGAAATAATATCGCACAGCCCTATAGACCCTTTGCAGTCACGTGACCTTCGTAAACGCGACCGCCATTTTGGACATGTAGTGGACTTCGGCTCGAATCAGTTTGAATGCGAGGAAGGCGACAAACGAAAAACATAAAAGAAAAAGGAGCGAGATGCAGAAAACACCTTCACTATCCAGCGACGTAGGGCATTTACAGGGCAAGCAGAGGGAGAGGTATTTGCAAAAATTGAGGTTAGCAGGCTTAGAGAACGACATTTACCTGCTTCCACCAGGATTGTTCACTGACGTACGGAAGTACACCAAGCCCTCGTCTTTACCTGACTTCGGCCCACGTGATCTGTATACCTATGTCATTAAAAACCCATCGCCATACACATACACGCCAACGTCCGAGGTTCCGGAGCGCGCTCCCGCTTGCTCCAGGAGTGCTCCGGCCGAGGTTCCGGAGTGCGCTCCCGCTTGCTCCAGGAGTGCTCCGGCCGAGGTTACGGAGCGCGCTCCCGCTTGCTCCAGGAGTGCTCCGGCCGAGGTTACGGAGCGTGCTCCGGCTTGCTCCGGAGCAAGCCGCTTAATTTGAGGGCAACCTCGGCCGGAGTGTGCTCCGGGAGCAAGCCGGCGCGCGCTGCTTAATTTGAGGGAGAGCAAGCCGGAGCGCGCTCCGGAACCTCGGACGTCGGCTCCGGCAGCTATTTATACTGGATCCGGTGTAAATAGCTGCCGGATCATAATTACAGTAAACTAGTAAATACAGTAAAGGAAAAACTTGAGACTGAAAGGTTTTAAACAGTCATCCAAATGACTGAACGTAAACATTGCTACAGTAACATACCAGCTACTTGTTGACATTAGCTAGTCAACAATAGCTACTACAGAAGAACAAAGAGGTTACAATGGGTTATTTTAGCCTATTTGGTTACACACTCGCCGCCACAGAATGTTAACAGCAATGTAATGCCTTTTCTGGCTAATTTTATTCGTCTTACCTCCAACAAAGTGGTCACTACACAAGCGCTGGTATGCCGAGGGCTGCCAATCTTTCCTGTTTATGGCTGCTATCCATCTTCTCCGTCGGGATCCGATAAAATGATAAACCTTGCCTTGTTTGTTGATGGTTACTACATCCAGGTGCACAACAATATAGTGGCATGATGGAAGTCTTGCTGAAAGTAAAAACTTTCTTTGCTGCCGTTCCTCAATGTTGGCTGTGGTAAACTACTGGTAGTACACGTCCAAAATGGCGGCCACATTTGTCGTGACGTCACGTGAAAAGGGTCCATAAGGACAATTGATTTAAAAATGCCCAAATGCAGCAACAGTGGGTGTTTTCACACACACTGGTCTGAACATTTTCATTTTTCAGCTAGTGCACACGTTTCTTTTCACTCTGATCCAAATGCCAAACCACTGACAGGGCGTCATGTTACCATGACGACTGAAAAACACGTGCTCTTAAAGTCTCGCATTTTACTGTCTTCACACCACACCACAGCTCCGATTTCCCAAGCTGAAGAAAAAATAAAAGCAGCCCCAGGTCCGACGCTACTAGTACCTAGCCATCGAGCCACCTAACTCATCTCTGTGTGTGCGTGCGTGCTGTTTACTGTTGTAAACAAAAGAAAAACAAAGTCCTGCACTCAGCACCTTACCCATTTTGGCCCTTTTTTGGAACATGGCGCCAATATTTTGGGACAAAGTAGCAGCAGATTTCTTGCGTTTTCTGTCTTTATCTTCTTTTATAGAGGGCTACTGCGTGACGTCACCGTACCGCGAGATTGTGCTAGGGCACCATATTGGAAGACCAAGTACATGCATACATACATACAATATAAAACAAAGTACGAGCGAGAGTAAAGTGACACGATGGCTGATAATTCGGGTTATGTGAGTACATTACCAGCTGCAGAAAGGGCACAGTATGTGGAGAAACTGGCTGTGATTGATGGGTTTGACCCATATGATAAGACTCGGGGCAAGGGAGAGTGGATTTTTTTATTTCATAATTTATTTTTAATTTACTACTTATCTGTTTTTATTTATATATATTTGAATTATTTGGACATGGGGAAAAACTATATTTAAAATCCAAAGAGGGATGGAGGGAGGAAAATTAAAACAAAAGAAAGAAATGAAATATAGAGTAGAGAATATCTGATAAAATTAAGGATGTTTTTATTCAGTAAACATTTAAAAAAATGTTCTACAACACTCTAGCCTAGTGACTTACCAGTAACAAAATAGACTTGAAGTATTCAGATCCGCTCTGCATAAAGCAGCTAAATACTCTCTCTGTCTCCTGGCAGAAAGCCCCTTGAACACCCTAACACAGCACAAAAGTTTACCATTGTAGGTTTTTGATGAACCAAGTGCCTCGTGGGTTCACATACCGCACGCTGCCGTTATTTCCCCCTAATCACGAGTTTATGGTCTTCCAATATGGCGCAGGGTTTGTTTACTTCCGGTTTCGGGTGACGTCAGTGAAAGGGGTCTAATGGGGGCATTACCGCCACCCACTGGATTGGGGTGTAAAGCAGTCTGAACAAAACGTGTAAACATAAACATAGGAGAAATGAACCCGTTTTTCTAACTCGTCCTCACTTAGTCTACTTTTCTTTTTTGATTAGTCTGGATTTGATATTGTAAATTTAAATGTGAATCAATTTATATTCATCGGACATGAACAAATGAATAAATCTTGAGTAATCTTGAGGGGGGGTGCGGTGTCGCGGGGGGGGATCGAACGAACCCTCCGATCCCCCCTGGCTACGGGCCAGTGGTAACGCGATTGACAAAACACATGTGCATGTTGATTATTTTAGGGAAATAAATTAATAAATAAGATAGCCTGAGATGGCACCAGTGTTGTTTTTGTCAACGATGACGAAATTATTTTGTTAACGCACCTTTTTTTCATGACTAAAACGAGACAGTGACAAGCTAAACATAACTCTTTGATCATGAAAATATGACGAGACGTATCTGTTTTCATAGACGAGACGAGACGAAAATGTTAGTGGGTTGGCTATAGGGCTATCAAAATGCATGGCGTTTCCTCCAATGGCGCGTGCAACCTGTCTGCCAAATGCTGAAAATATCAGCAATGCATTGCATCCTGTCCTTGTTTGGCCATGCCCACCAGGCACAGTGCACACAGTTCATGGACCATGGCGGCGTCAACGCCAGCACAAGGGCTTGGTGGGCGGAAAAGACGCGATGATTTATGGACATACTTTACATACAGTGGGGCAAAAAAGTATTTAGTCAGCCACCAATTGTGCAAGTTCTCCCACTTAAAAAGATGAGAGAGGCCTGTAATTTTCATCATAGGTACACTTCAACTATGAGAGACAGAATGGGGGAAAGAATCCAGGAAATCACATTGTAGGATTTTTAATGAATTAATTGGTAAATTCCTCAGTAAAATAAATATTTGGTCACCTACAAACAAGCAAGATTTCTGGCTCTCACAGACCTGTAACTTCTTCTTTAAGAGGCTCCTCTGTCCTCCACTCGTTACCTGTATTAATGGCACCTGTTTGAACTCGTTATCAGTGTAAAAGACACCTGTCCACAACCTCAAACAGTCACACTCCAAACTCCACTATGGCCAAGACCAAAGAGCTGTCAAAGGACACCAGAAACAAAATTGTAGACCTGCACCAGGCTGGGAAGACTGAATCTACAATAGGTAAGCAGCTTGGTGTGAAGAAATCAACTGTGGGAGAAATTATTAGAAAATGGAAGACATACAAAACCACTGATAATCTCCCTCAATCTGGGGCTCCACGCAAGATCTCACCCTGTGGGGTCAAAATGATCACAAGAACGGTGAGCAAAAATCCCAGAACCACACGGGGAGACCTAGTGAATGACCTGCAGAGAGCTGGGACCAAAGTAACAAAGGCTACCATCAGTAACACACTACGTCACCAGGGACTCAAATCCTGCAGTGCCAGATGTGTCCCCCTGCTTAAGCCAGTACATGTCCAGGCCCATCTGAAGTTTGCTAGAGAGCATTTGGATGATCCAGAAGAGGATTGGGAGAATGTCATATGGTCAGATGAAACCAAAATAGAACTTTTTGGTAAAAACTCAACTTGTCGTGTTTGGAGGAGAAAGAATGCTGAGTTGCATCCAAAGAATACCATGCCTACTGTGAAGTATGGGGTGGAAACATCATGCTTTGGAGCTGTTTTTCTGCAAAGGGACCAGGACGACTGATCTGTGTAAAGGAAAGAATGAATGGGGCCATGTATCATGAGATTTTGAGTGAAAACCTTCTTCCATCAGCAAGGGCATTGAAGATGAAATGTCGCTGGGTCTTTCAGCATGACAATGATCCCAAACACACCGCCCGGACAATGAAGGAGTGGTTTCGTAAGAAACATTTCAAGGTTCTGGAGTGGCCTAGCCAGTCTCCAGACCTCAACCCCATAGAAAATCTTTGGAGGGAGTTGAAAGTCCATGTTGCCCAGCGACAGCCCCAAAACATCACTGCTCTAGAGGAGATCTGCATGGAGGAATGGGCCAAAATACCAGCAACAGTGTGTGAAAACCTTGTGAAGACTTTAAAGAAAACGTTTGACCTCTGTCATTGCCAACAAAGGGTATATAACAAAGTATTGAGATGAACTTTTGTTATTGACCAAATACTTATTTTCCACCATAATTTGCAAATATATTCTTTAAAAATCAGACAATGTGATTTTCTGGATTTTTTTTTCTCATTTTGTCTTTCATAGTTGAGGTATACCTATGATGAAAATTACAGGCCTCTCTCATCTTTTTAAGTGGGAGAACTTGCACAATTGGTGACTGACTAAATACTTTTTTGCCCCACTGTATAATCCAGCAGAAAATAAAACGGAATGCCTTGTAGTGGGAGACAGAGGTACACGCTGTGGCTATAAAGTATGTGGCAAGAATATGACTGACCTCAAGAGTCATCTAAAGCTCACCATGCTGCTATTTGCTGCACCCAAAGAAGTGTGCGATTGGGCGGTTGGAAGTACGGTATCTGGGTTTCCACTTGGGCAATGGGCAGGTGCGTCCCCAAATTAATAAGACAGCAGTGACTGCGGCCTGCCCAAGGCCCAAGACCAAAAAGGGGGTGAGACAGTTCCTGGGGCTGGCTGGCTACTATCGTAGGTTTATACCTAATTATTCGGACTTCACCAGCCCACTGACTGATCTCACTAAAAAGGACAGAGTGGACGGAGCAATGCTAGTGGGCTTTCTCAGAGGTAAAGGCTGCACTGTGTGGGGGACCACTGTTACACTCCCTTGACTTTTCTCTCCCCTTTATTTTGCAGACGGACGCATTGGACAGAGGGCTGGGGGCAGTTCTGTCTCAGGAGGTGGAGGGGAGGAACGTCCAGTGCTGTACATCAGCCGGAAGCTGTCGGTGCGCGAGGGCAGGTACAGCACGATAGAAAAGGAATGCCTCGCCATCAAGTGGGCGGTCCTCACCCTCCGCTACTACCTGCTGGGGCACCCTTTCACCCTCTGTTCAGACCATGCACCCCTGCAGTGGCTCCACCACATGAAGGATGCCAACGCGCAGATCACCTGTTGGTATCTGGCACTCCAGCCGTTTAAGTTCGAGGTGGTCCACAGGCTGGGGGCGCAGATGGTCGTGGCGGATTTCCTCTCCTGCCAAGGGGGGGAGTCAGCTGCAGGCCGGATGGCTCCCCGGCCTGAGTCGGGCGGTGGGGGTATGTGGCAGTGGGGGTATGTGGCAGTGGGGGTGTGGTTAAGCGTCGGTCTGTGAATGGAGGGCGGAGTCAGGGAAGGTAAGTGGTAGAATCACTGCAGCTGATGGGAATTAACCTGTGTTTGTGTGTCTTCCCCAGTGAACGTGCCCTATAAGAGGAGAGGGAGAGCAGACAAAGGGAGCTCTCTGCCAACCCGAACACTGGTGTGCGTGCGTGTGTGGCTGGGAGAGTGAATGTGGAATGCTGAAAAGAGAGAAAATAAAGAGTTTTATAAGAATTCAGTTCTGGCCTGCCGTGCTTCTGTGCTCCACCCACCTGCTCAGATTTTACATCCCGTTATCCACAAATCAATACAATGACCATATCAGATGCTTTTAGGATCTAAAAACCCTGTGTGACTGGAAGCAATAAAAACCCACCATGCACCAGAATAGCCGGGGGAACACAAAACTCACATCTCATCTCATTATCTCTAGCCGCTTTATCCTGTTCTACAGGGTCGCAGGCAAACTGGAGCCTATCCCAGCTGACTATGGGCGAAAGGCGGGGTTCACCCTGGACAAGTCGCCAGGTCATCACAGGGCTGACACATAGACACAGACAGCCATTCACACTCACACCTATGGTCAATTTAGAGTCACCAGTTAACCTAACCTGCATGTCTTTGGACTGTGGGGGAAACCGGAGCACCCGGAGAAAACCCACGCGGACAACATGCAAACTCCGCACAGAAAGGCCCTCGCCGGCCACGGGGCTCGAATTTGGACCTTCTTGCTGTGAGGCAACAGCGCTAACCACTACACCACCGTGCCGCGGAACACAAAACTATAGTTGGTAAATATTACCAAGAAAACTAGTTAGCAAAACTAGAGGGCAAATTTAGCTGGGGAAGTCATGGGATAAAGGTTAGAGATGGAGCCGTGGGCCCAAACGGTCCCACAAAAGAACAAAAGAAAAATCCATAGCTGAATGCCTTTGAGGAAGGCACCTAACCTCCAACTGCTCCCCAGGCAGAGTGTGTGTGTGTGCTCATTGTATGTTACTCTGGATAAGAGCGTCTGCTAAATGCTTGTAATGTAATGGAGAGAGAATTGTATGGAGGGTGTAGGATTGAAGGAAGTCTTTTAGTGACTCAGGCCCTGAATCTGTATCCTGATGATTCAGTGCTTTAATGATATTTGTTCTACATTTATCCATCTTCCCTTCAAAGACCAAAACTTGCATTGTTTTTTTTCCTAGTTTCTTTTTCCAGCACAAATTTCACTTCTCTGTTTTTTGTGGTTTGTCTTTCATTTTTAATGAATTTCAAAAAGGAACCAATTTTTTTTTTAAATCCAGCCACATCACCACATGGTTTAGGTTCTAGACAGAAGATAAGATCTCAGAGAGAGAGAGAGAGAGAGATCGAGCGCACATGTTTCAGCAAGCGTTTAACTTCAACTGAAAACAGTCCACTGTTAGTGATAACACACTCCTGCATGACCACGCCCTGTAACATTCTCTCTTTTCATGCAGCAGTATGAGACCCTGAAAATTTATTTAATACACCGAAAAAGCAATCACAGGTTTATCTCTACCTCTGTCAGGTTATCATGTCTGAAAATGATCGAGAAACAGAAATCCCCAGCAGGTGTTTGTGGATAATGATGAATGAGTCAGTTACAAATAATAACTGACGCTTTTAACCTGCTTCCTGTTTTCCCAAACAGCCAGCTGGAATGTGTTGAGAGACTGTTTCCCACCATCAGTTCCATATTTTCTGTTTTTGTGTCTGGGCATGTTGCTTTCATATTAGAAGTTAAGAAATGAGTTACATGACCAAAGAACTTACCCAAAGATTATAATGAGCCTGGCAGTATGGTGGTGTAGTGGTTAGCACTGTCACCTCACAACAAGAAGGTCCTGGGTTTGAGCCTGGTGGCTGATGAGGGCCTTTCTGTGTGGAGTTTGCATGTTCTCCCCGTGTCTGCGTGGGTTTCCTCCGGGTGCTCCGGTTTCCCCCACAGTCCAAAGGCATGCATATTAGGCTAATTGGTGGCTCTAAATTGACCGTAGGTGTGAATGTGAGTGTGAATGGTTGTCTGTGTCTATGTGTCGGCCCTGTGATGACCTGGTGACTTGTCCAGGGTGTACCCTACCCCATAGTCAGCTGGGATAGGCTCCAGCTTGCCTGCGACCGTGTACAGGATAAGCAGCTACAGATGATGGATGGATATAATGAGCCTTGTATAAAACGGGACTAATCACTTCAAACAAACTCCGACACAAAATCTTTTCGTGCTAAGTGGGCCCACCCACTAATGATTCAGCAAGCACATCTGAACAGTTTTTGCAGTTGAATGAGGGTAGTGATGTGGTTTTCTTGTCTGTCACTGCTTCCCCAAATAGCCAACAGTTGAACACGATTCTAATCCTCATTTGTATGTGCAAACAAGAAATATTTAAATAGTCTGCTCATTCTCAAAAGCAGACTATTTAAATATTTAAATAGTCTTATCTTGGCAGCACGGTGGTGTAGTGGTTAGTGCTGTCGCCTCACAGCAAGAAGGTCCGGGTTCAAGCCCTGTGGCCGGCGAGGGCCTTTCTGTGCGGAGTTTGCATGTTCTCTCCATGTCCGTGTGGGTTTCCTCCGGGTGCTCCAGTTTCCCCCACAGTCCAAAGACATGCAGGTTAGGTTAACTGGTGACTCTAAATTGACCGTAGGTGTGAATGTGAGTGTGAATGGTTGTCTGTGTCTATGTGTCAGCCCTGTGATGACCTGGCGACTTGTCAGCTGGGATAGGCTCCAGCTTGCCTGCGACCCTGCAGAACAGGATAAAGCAGCTAGAGATAATGAGATGAGATGAGTCTTATCTTATCTTATGTGGGTGTGAAGAGCTGTTTACAGACAACATTTTAGCTGCAGGGAATAACCGTGTAACAGAAATGAGGAAGGACCACAGCAGACATTTTCAGAAACGATAAAACAAGTTCTAAAAAGATGACAAAGTTTCTTGTTTATAAAAAAATACACTGGAATTTTATATAATCTGAAGTTACCCAACTTCCTCCTGAACTTCCTGTACACATCATGCTGAGCCTCTTCTGATGAGCTCTTCTTACATTCAAAGTTGCTTTGTTATTGATTTATGCTGCAAAATCACATGGACAAGCTTCAGACTCCATAATGGATCTGTGAAGGTTCTGTTTCAGAGCCAGAATATCAGTTTATCTCATCTCCTGCGCTGTAAGTAGGGTTGCCACATCTGAGTTGTAAAAAACCGGGACACATCGGTCGGCGGCCGCGCCTGCGCGCACGTACGAGCGCGGGGGTTGAGGGCTGCGGACACGCACATCTACGATGCCTTATGCCTTATGTGAATGTTCACGTTTAAAAATAAAACAGTTCAACTGGTGCAGTTAGGTGTTTAGTTAAAATTAATTTTGTCTTCTTAACCCTTAAATGGGCACTACCACAAATATTATTACAAAAAATAAGTTCATATAGGAATGATCTTATTTGGACGCCAATTTTTTTTTTTTTAGCAAATATTTAATAGTAGGCTAACAGCCCCCTGAAGAGTCTCTCCTCCCATTCCGTTTCCAAATCAAAATAATACAAATATAATCAATATAATTTCTCTCAGTCTGCTTCGTTGTTGTTTTAGCCTTTTCTCTGGAGAACTGAACTTTAAAAGTTAGACTACCGTATCATACCAAATAGCCCTAATCCTTTGTTTTAATCACAAGAGAGAGGTGCTATGTTATTGGGACAACTGATTTATTCATTTCTCACGCCAGTGTTCAGGCATTCTTTTTTGATATATTTAATGATTTATTTAATGATTCATTTATTGATGAAATTGGCCCAGGCTTTAGAACCAGCCTTTATCAGAATCAGAACATAGGAAGTAGACAGCCAGCCTACTCGCGCACCGACCAAGGGAACTCTCACCTACAGGGCCGTAACCAGGATTTTTCAAATACCGAGGTCAAACATTGCGATACATCTTATTTGCCAAAAAAAATGTCTTAATATGGTGACTTTTCATACATTTTGGAAACGAGTCAAAATCACAAGCCCAACAAGATGAACATGTAGGTGAACATGTTTATTTTAACAATTTCAAAACTGCACGATCACAAAAGTCTTTTGTGTGTGTGTGTGCGTGAGTGAGTGAGTGTGTGAGAGTTTGAGTGAGTGATGGAGTGAGAGTGAGTGAGAGAGTGTGTGTGAGTGAGTTAGTGTGAGTGAGAATGAGTGAGTGAGTGAGTGAGAATGAGTGAGTTAGTGTGAGTGAGAGTGACAACGCAATCTAGCCGAGCCTGAATGGACTTCAATTGCTTTTTAAAAAAATATATATATGCCCTTTTCAATAGCAAAATACTAGACGGTTATTGGACAAAACCGACTAAAACGCCACATTGGGAGCCTGAGCCTCACTGGAGATGGGAGTCAATAAGAGGGGCGGGACAAGACTTCCCGAGAGGAGGCTCATCTCCAGCTGCTGATCGGAGGAGGAGCTGTGAACGCGGCTGGGCTCTTCATGATTGACAGAAAGCAGTCAGAGGTGGTACATCATGTTGTAAATAAAATGTGAATATAAGTTTGCTACCCGTTTTCATTTCCGTTCGAAAATACAACCAATGATCAAAACAATAGTGTCTTGTGTTCACGTTAGCCTATAGTCTGGTAAGTTAGCAAAATAGCTCAAGTCTCGTCAGCACCCAATAACTTCATAAACAACAGGTCACGACTGTCCAGCCTTTTCTGATCTGAAACGCACCAAATCAAATCGAGACGAGAGAATAAAAGAGTTTGTGCCGCCTGGAAAACGAAAATCCTATCTAGCTAAGTGGCTTCGACTGTTGTTGCTTGAAATGCTAATTAAAATTGCACTGTTAATGATCATAAGCATTCCGGCACATAACTGTCAGTCACTGGTAAAATTAACTCCCCTTCTTCCCTCTTTCTTTTTCTCGCACTTGTTGACTTTCCAGAGCTGAGTTTGGTTTGTTTTAGTGTACCGTAAAATACCAAATAATAGCCCGGGCTATTATTTGTCTCAATCACGTAAGAGACCCGGCGCGTATTAGAGACTAGGCGGCTATTTGGAACAGGCGATTAATTCCTTCTTCACAAACACCTTCCCCAAAATCTACCTCAAAACGGGGAAAAAATCATTCTCAGATAGGCCTACTTTTAACCAGTATAACTTACAGTTTGTTTAGAGTTAGATTACAGATAGCACGGTGCCGACTTCGGGGAATTTTGAAGACGCAGAATGCATCGTCGCATGACACAGTCGGGGTGGATAAAGGATAAATCACACACCTTTTCCTGTTAATGACTAGTTAAGCGCATGCTTTACAAAATAATCAAGAAACCACACCATTGTCTGTGCGCAGCACTGTGATTTAATTACTCTGCAAAGTTATGGTCACTTGCTATCACCCTCACCCATGCAGCCTCCACCCTTTGCGCTTCGCGATGTCTGTCAATCTGAAATTGCATGGAGGGCGCGACGTTGAAGCAACATAATTAGGGTGCGAAGTGTCAAACCAAAGGGTTTTTTCTTATGCTGAAAAATAAGTGACCTGCAGTGGCTACATACTGTCATCTTGCATCACGTTTCTCTCCAAGACGTCTCCCTATTTGGCCGATATGAGCCTATTCCCCGAGTGAGTTGGTACGGTGGCTCGACCCCGTAGAAAACTTAAAGTTCGGATGAAAGTTAGTTGAATAGGTTACTGACTTGTAGGCCTACATGTTGCCTGCCTGACGCGTGCTTCTGCCCAACTTGCACGACAGATTACTTGTTGAAAAGGCCCCTTGGATTAGATTGGCCGCGAGCAGACTGAAATGCATGTTAGAACGCTCTCACCTTTTTTGTAAAGCGTCTTCCAGATCCGAATGGGTAAGGGCAAGTGAAATGGTATAAGGTCTTTAATAAAACTCAGTGTGTGCTTTGACGCATGCATTCGGCAATTTAGGTCGTAATTGGCTAAGACATCTTTCAAAAGTTACGGAGTTGCATTCCTCAAGAAATATTACGGTAGACCAAGATTATAACATTGAAATGGCATGTTTATTATCACGTAACAAAATGTTGTAAACAGTATTATAGAAATAATTTCATTCATTCATTCATTCATTCATATTGTTTCGGTAGAAAACTATGCAATGCAAAATCATTTAAACACCAGAAAACCAGAAAAGTGCTGGGCCTCAAGATTCTAGATAGAACGTTCGGACGCTTTTTTTTTTTTTTTTTTTAGACCCCGGCGAGTATTCGGAACCGGCCTTTATTTGTCACAACACACGCGTACACCCGGCCGTTAAAGGGAACTCGGCGGTTAATTGGAACTCGGCTATTATTTGGTATTTTACGGTAGTAGACTTCTTCATCTTATGTCAATTTTCAGATTCCACGACTAATTGACAAACTGCCTGGCTGCGGAGTCGGACCTTGATGAGAACACTTCTCAGCTCTTGTATATCCCGTGGTGCTTAGCTGACTATCGCGAGGCTGCCGAATATGAAATGTTTCCAATGCCGGATATTTCAGCTTCGTTTAAAAATGATTATGTGGACTTTATTATTAGACAAACAAATGAGAACAGGGGGATGCAAGCTGAATTTAGAATTTTCCACCGATCAAAGTCAGAACGATTTTCATCATATATTAATTTCACATTTCTGAGTGAAAAAAAAAAATACCGTGGGAAAAAAATGCCGAGGACATGACCTCGGTGTCCTCAATGGTAGTTACGGCCCTGCTCACCTATTGTTTGGTATTACGGCATTCCAGTATTTTTGATTTCGCGCGGCCGCCGTTGTATTGACCACGATCACCTAGCAACGGCGACTGGCTGCGTGCGCAAACATTCGGTGAGGCCACACAAGTAGCTGCCTACAATATGCCCGCTTACGTGAAAACTATTAATATGTTAAGTGGCTGCGAGAAACATTAATGATTTGTGTTTATTTCAATGGGGGATAATGTGAGGAAGTAAAAAACCGGGACAAAACGTGTCCCGGGAAGGTTATTCCATTTTCCTGGACATTTTCCATTTTCCACAAAAAAACCGGGACAATCCCGGAAAAACCTGGACGTGTGGCAACACTAGCTGTAAGGTGGATGGCATTCAGACTTAACATCATAAACCACAGTTTCAGGAAGAACAAGTCGGAACAAGCTGAAAGCAGAAGATTGCTTTAACAAAAGAGTATTAATGTAAAACAGAACCTTCAGCTTTATATCTGCCTACACAGAGAACTCCAGGTATACTGACTCCTGTCCTAATGTACATCAGTCTGTTTGATTAGGTGGGGGAGGGGAGGGAACAGAGTTCCCTGGAGCCAGTATAAATCCTGATGATGTCCCAGACGTCCTTGAGACACGACAGCAAACATGGCTGTGCTCTGAGTGGGAGGGGCTTAAGCTCTCTCACCCGTCTATTACAGAGACAATGGAAAATCATGGCTGTCTGTGAGCTCATGTTTGTGGAAGAGAGCAGATGGCACTTTCCTCCGAGTGTGTTATGCAGCACTATGATGCAGCAGGAGCAGCAGTTTTAAAGGATGTGCTTGAGGAAGCAAGCGTTAGCCTTCACCCTCCTGGTTTGTAGCTGTTGTATGACGAGAGAGCTGACTGGTGGGTGGGAACTGGCACGTGATCAAACTGGGAAGAAAACATTTTCAAAACCCATCACACAATATCTTTGGGGGTATTAGCTAACCAAGGACTTGAAGTTAAGGCAATCGATTGCATGCTTTCAGTTTGCACAACTTCTCCAGGAGCATGACCTAATTGCAAAGAAGATAGACAGGATAACCAGTCGAAAACAACACTTCCATACCACAAGTTATTGCACGAATGATAAAAGAGTGTTAAAATATGTTGAAACAACTTGTTTAGTGTCACTGCCTCAAGTTGATTATTTTCCTCCAATCACCAGAAAAACCGGGCGGCACGGTGGTGTAGTGGTTAGCGCTGTCGCCTCACAGCAAGAAGGTCCGGGTTCAAGCCCCGTGGCCGGCGAGGGCCTTTCCGTGTGGTGTTTGCACGTTCTCCCTGTGTCCGTGTGGGTTTCCTCTGGGTGCTCCGGTTTCCCCCAAAGACATGCAGGTTAGGTTAACTGGTGACTCTAAATTGACCGTAGGTGTGAATGTGAGTGTGAATGGTTGTCTGTGTCTATGTGTCAGCCCTGTGATGACCTGGTGACTTGTCCAGGGTGTACCCCGCCTTTCACCCGTAGTCAGCTGGGATAGGCTCCGGCTTGCCTGCGACCCTGTAGAACAGGATAAAGCGGCTAGAGATAATGAGATGAGATCAGAAAAACCACAAGGACATAAATGTCTCCTTCCAGAAAAGTTCACCATAGTAAAATCTTTCTGATGTCACCAAATATGTTTGAGTTGTGAAAAGTAAAATGCTGTTCCTGTGAGTTTAATGTAACATCCATTATAAACTGTTTAATCACTTATGTGATTTTTAAATGGTTCATTTTTGGATTATGCTTCATTTTTGTGGCTACTGCCTCATAGAGTAAATATATATACATGCTATATTTACTGTATGGACATGGTATAAGAAAACAATTTTATTTATAAGCAGTAGCCACATGTACCCATAAGGTACCTATTTTTATTAATATGTCACAGTGTGTGTGCTACGACAACATTCATCTAAAAGCCACCAGTCGGAGAGCAGCACATGATAACAACAAGCTCACAGGACAAACACAGTGAAACATGCTACTGAACAGAAAACTTGCCTTATTACCTCAAGTTAACCTTGTGTAGTAACCTGAGATGAAGAACACACACTGTTCTTCGTCTCAGAAGTGTTTTAAACTCTGTATTGAAAAACATCCTCATGATTGTACCGATAGACCAGATTATAAAAATAATAGAGTACAGAAAGCATAATAAAGTTAAATGTCTGTGCTTAGATTTCTTTTTAACCTTGCGAATGTGTTTCCTGAACCGCTTTTGTGTCATGAATACCTCGACGTGTAGAAAGACATCTCACACATCCTGACCCCAATAAAACAAACAGCACAGATTAAAAGATTAAAGTAACTAAGGTTTTTCTTTTTAGTTCACATATCACAAGTGAGAAGTAAACATCAACTCAATTTTTAGATTTTAAAGTTGTTATTTTGCACACACCACTGATTTTATCAAATCAAATCAAATCAAGTTTATTTGTATAGCGCTTTTAACAATAAACATTGTCGCAAAGCAGCTTTACAGAATTTGAACGACTTAAAACATGAGCTAATTTTATCCCTAATCTATCCCCAATGAGCAAGCCTGTGGTGATGGTGGCAAGAAAAAACTCCCTCAGACGACATGAGGAAGAAACCTCGAGAGGAACCAGACTCAAAAGGGAACCCATCCTCATTTGGGCAACAACAGACAGCCTGACTGTAATATTAACAGTTTTAACAGGTATAACCCTCAACTGTCCTCATAGGGCCGTCCTTCACAGGAGCGGTGTGATAAAACTCCGACCAGACACAGGGCACCAGGATGGATAAAGCAGGTCCGAGGGGCAGAAGAGGCCAGCATCTCAATCCCAGGATCAACATGTAACTCAGAGGGACAGATTGGGGGGGGGGGGGGGAGAGAGAAAGAAAACACAGGTTGTTAGGTATGCCCTAAAAATGACAAGTATTAAATTTGTGTGGTAGACTCGCAGAGACGAGAGTCTTTACATCAGGCATAACACACAACAATGGCATGTTAATATGGTAAAAAATATCATGACCTGCTCTGGCTGGATGCTTGATTGGGTGATGAGAGCACACTCCTCAGCAATGATGAGATGCAGATGGGACCCTTAGGGCTGGCCAAGACAATTCAGTTACATTTCACCGGGTCTGGGACATGCGACAGAATGTCTGACGGCCGATTCCCTGCAGGCTACGATAGCCAGTCGAGGTCTCCACCCTCTCCACCAAAAGATTTCCTGTTGACTCCATGTAACTCAGAGGGACAGATTTGGGGTGGGGGGGGAGGGAAAGAAAACACAGGTTGTTAGGTATGCCCAATGTCACCTGAATAAGTAGGAGCAGTATACATATTGCACCGAGTACAAGCAGGGACTCCGGCAACTAACTATGACAGCATAACTAAAAGGAGAGAGCCAGAAGGTAACACAGGCATGAGGGAGCCCCGGGACATAAAGCAGCCAGCCACTACACCGTCAACAAACTCGAGTGAGCAAGCGAGTGGGGACTGACAGCATCCGTACATCCCAGTTTACCAAAACACTCTATGTCTGAGGACCCTCCAGATCTACTCCTTTACCTCATAAACACCATTAACAAAAGGCTTGACTAAACAGATGTTTTCAGCCTAGACTTAAATGCTGAGACTGTGTCTGATTCCCGAACACTACTTGGAAGGCTGTTCCATAACTGTGGGGCTTTGTAAGAAAAGGCTCTGACCCCTGATGTAGCCTTCACTATACGAGGTACCAGCAGATAGCCTGCACCTTTTGATCTAAGTAGGCGTGGCGGGTCATAGAGGAGCAGAAGTTCACTCAGGTACTGTGGTGCAAGACCATTTAGTGCTTTAAAGGTCAATAGTAGTATTTTATAATCAATACGAAATTTGATTGGGAGCCAATGCAGTGTGGATAAGACAGGCGTGATGTGGTCATATTTTCTAGTTCTAGTAAAGACTCTTGCTGCTGCATTTTGAACTAACTGGAGCTTGTTTATGCACTTATTGGAACATCCAGACAGTAAGGCATTACAATAATCCAACCTGGAGGTAACGAAAGCATGGACTAGTTTTTCTGCATCATGTAATGACATTAAATTTCTTATCTTTGCAATATTTCTGAGATGAAAGAAAGCTATCCGGGTGATGTTATCAATGTGAGTTTCGAATGAAAGACTGGGGTCAATAATCACTCCGAGGTCTTTTACTGCTGCACGTGAAGAAACAGAAAGGCCATCCAGAGTCACTGTGTAATCAGAAAACTTACCTCTAGCTGTATGTGGTCCTAGCACAAGTACTTCAGTCTTGTCAGAGTTAAGCAGAAGGAAATTAATAAGCATCCAGTGTCTAATGTCCTTAACACATTCCTCAATTCTATTAAGCTGGTGTCTCTCATCAGGTTTTGCAGAGATATACAACTGTGTGTCATCAGCATAACAGTGGAAACTAATACAATGTTTACGAATAATATCACCCAGAGGTAACATGTATAGAGAAAAAAGCAGTGGACCCAAGACAGAACCTTGTAGAACACCAAACTTTACCTCGGTATGTCTAGAAATATCAACATTTATATCAACATACTGATAACGATCAGTTAGATAAGACCTGAGCCAGGAGAGGGCCATTCCCTTAACTCCCACAACATTTTCTAGTCTATCCAGAAGAATGGAATGATCAATGGTATCAAATGCTGCACTAAGGTCAAGCAACACAAGTAGTGAGACACAGCCCTGATCAGACGCCAACAGTAGGTCGTTTACTACTTTAATCAGTGCTGTCTCTGTGCTATGATGAGGTCTAAATCCTGACTGATACATTTCATAGATGTTATTCCTATGTAAATATGAGCATAACTGCTGTGCCACAGCTTTTTCAAGGATCTTGGAGATAAAGGGGAGGTTTGATATTGGCCGATAATTGGACAGCTGACAGGGATCAAGGTCAGGTTTTTTAATCAGGGGTTTGATAACTGCTAGTTTAAAGGATTTGGGTACATAGCCAATCATAAGAGAAGAATTTATTATTTTTAGAAGCGGTTCAATTACTCCAGGCATTATCTGTTTGAATAGATGTGTCGGTAAGGGATCTAGTACGCAAGTTGAGGCTTTTGATGTAGAGATTAATGAAAGTAATTCAGTTTCTTTTAGGGGAGTAAAACATTCTAACTGATGATCTGATACAGTTATATTGTTAACTACAAGGTCACTTTCATTGTCTAACCTCAAACTAGTAGTTTGAATTTTTTGTCGGATATTCTCAATTTTGTCATTAAAAAAATTCATGAAGTCGTTGCTACTACATACTGCAGGTGTGCATGTGTTGATAGTGGACTTATTCCTGGTTAATTTTGCTACAGTATTAAATAGGAATCTAGGATTATTTTTGTTATCTTCTATTAGGGAGGAGAAATATGTTGATCTCGCAGCACTAAGAGCTTTTCTATACTTCAGGAAGCTCTCCTTCCAAGCTAATTTGAACACTACCAATTTTGTTTGACGCCATTTACGTTCCAATTTTCGAGTGGTCTGTTTTAATGTGCGAGTGTCATCATTATACCAGGGTGCTAATTTTTTGTCTCTGACCATTTTCCTTTTTAGAGGAGCTACATTATCTAAAGTATGGCGGAATGTTGACTCTAAGCATTCAGTTGCCTGATCAAGTTCTGCAGGGGCCGACAGTGACCCAATCAAAGTTGACAGCTCTGGGAGATCATTTATAAAGCTCTGTGCAGTAGTTGACGTGAAAGTACGTTTAATACAGTAGCATGGTGAGGTGCATATATTATTACTCAGACATATTTTGAATGAGATGAGACAATGATCTGAGATAACTTCAGACTGTGGAAGTATGACTATATTGTCTACGTTTAATCTGAATGTTAGTATTAGATCAAGGGTGTGACCACCATTATGGGTCGGTCCTATGACATTCTGCTTAATCCCAACTGAATCTAAGATGGACACAAACGCTGTTTTTAAAGGGTCTTCTGGGTTATCGAAGTGAATATTAAAATCTCCGACAACTAAAGCTTTGTCTAAGGAAATAACCAGATCTGAGAGAAAATCTGCAAATTCAGAAAGAAACTCAGAATATGGCCCCGGGGGCCTGTAAATAATAAACAATGGAATTAACTGGGTAGACTTATTTTTCGAGGCTACATACATTATATGAGTATGAAGAACTTCAAATGTATTAAATTTATAACCAGGTTTTTGTGTTAGACCTAGATAATCGTTATAAATAACCGCGACGCCTCCTCCTCTGCCAGTTAGACGAGGCTGGTGTATATAACTGTATCTTAGAGGACTCGCTTCATTTAATGCTATATATTCATTTGGCTTAATCCATGTTTCTGTTAAACACAGTACATTAAACTCCTGATCAATAATGAGTTCATTAACCATTAGCGCTTTAGATGTAAGAGATCTAATATTTAATAGCCCCACCTTTAGATCAAAGGTGCTGGCAGCAGCTGTACAGTCAGTATGATCTAATTTTATATTGATTAGGTTACTGGAACAAACTCTCTGAAAATTTCTACCTTTTTGTTGAGCTCGGGGAACAGACACAGTCTCGATGTAGTGGACCCTGAGTGACGACTCTGTGCAGCTAGCAGACAGTCGGTTTAGCCTGTTCGTCTGCTCCCTGGCCTTGGCTCTGGATTGTCAGAAATTAACTAGGCCTGTTCTGAGACTATGACCTATGCTGCTGGAAATGAGAGCAGCACCTTCCCGAATGGGATGGATACCGTCCCGCCCTAACAGGCCAGCAGTGCCCTCAAAATTAGCCCAATTATCTATAAAGCCCACACTGTTTTCAGAGCACCACCTGGACAGCCAGCAGTTCAGCGACCATAACCTGCTGTAAGCTACATCGCCACGCCACATTGGGATGGGGCCAGAGCATACTACAGCATCGGACATCGCCTTCGCTAATTTAAACACCTCTACAAAGTTACTCTTAGTAACCTCAGACTGACGAAGGCGTATATCATTAGCTCCTGCATGGATAACTATCTTTGAGAACCTGTGCTTGCCTAGGACCCTAAGATTACCTGCTATGTCCGGCGCCCTGGCTCCCAGTATACACCTGACTAAAGCTGCTGGTGCCCCTAATAGGCCGTAAGGTGAACCCCGTTTTCGTTTCATCTCGCTCCGACGTCTCCGAACTACGAAATATTTATTTTAAAACTAAGAATGAGTACTAGAAAGTGTGGCGAAAAAAGTTCTCACCTTATAATCCTGTCAATTCCTCGCACCGAGCGATCGCGTGGCGAAGTATTTTCCTCTAAAAATGACATGTCGGGACATCACGTGACCGGTCTGGACCAATCACGTTGCCGATTTTTGACCACAGATCAGCTGACAGCTTGCGTAATTACAGTCACATTAGTAGAAAAAGTCTCAAACACCCTCCAAAGTGGGTGAAATGTCTTCTAAGTCCTAAATAGTGCTTTAAATACATCACTAAGACAATATTGTATATAGGTGGTATATTGAAGTGTTTATATTATTATTAGAATAAAAATTATTTTTATTATCACCATTATTATAGCACAAAATATGGTGTAATGGTCTATGACTAGGACCATTCATGTATTCATTCTCTTAGGTTATTAACTATAAAGTACTGATCAACCATAAAACAATTTGCTTGAAAAACAGACCTACAATGTTACACAGGCAGTAATGGAATAGAGTATTGACTCGTCATTGTGGGCTATACACACCATGGATTAGCCATAAAATGGCATATATAATATATAGGCAATGCGTGTGATTTCAGATCAAGATTTAAGAAATTGTGCAGGAAGGAGAAGAGTCCATAGGAATAATAATACACAATAATAATACAACCTATATATAATATTGCAGTTCTATTGCTCAGTTCAGAGGCACAATGGCAGGGATTCAAGTATTCACTACCTATGCAGCGGCACAGTAGAGGTAGGTAAACGCACTAGGCAGCACTATGCACCTGCAGCAGCGGCAACAAAGATGATGCAAGACTGAGTCATCATACATCACACAACAGAACTATGTGGCAAATTGCAAACTTTAATAGAAAATGTAAACAACAAAACAGTGATATATACACATTACAAATGCAAATTTATATATACACACACAAAAATTATATATATATATATATATATATATATATATATATATATATATATATATATATATATATATATATATAAGTCCTGTGGCACGGTGCAAAAAGGCAGGGGTCAGCATCCAGGCAATGACCTAGGTGTCAGTGACAGAGAAAGGGGGGGGGGGGGGGGGGGGAAGACACACACACACACACACACACACACACACACACACACACACACACACACACACACACACACACACACAGTGCTGTGACTAATTGTCTTCACATTGAACAGTAGCAAGTAGCATTCTATGGTCATGTATGAGAAGTTAGTACATGGCTTACTTGTCCTTCTCTTGTCTAGCAGGCTCATTCAGAAATCTGGTGTACTGCTGGTAGCAGCTCTTGTGGTACTGCACCTCCAGAGCCACACAGTCTTTGTCCTTAATGTGTACCAGAATACTGTGGTCATCTTTAGTCTCAGCAGCAGTCTGCAACTTGCCTTGCCAAACAGAAAGACATGCTTATTACCACATAGGAATTTAAGTTTGCCAGTAGCATATTCACATAAAGGCACACATATGTTACATGCATACAAACATTGAAACATAACATCCATGCATGCAAACACACTTGCAGAGGGAGATAGCACTGTAGATAGTCATCAGTGATAGTGACCCTTTGTGTGTGGGGGGGCAGGGGGGTTGATCAGTGATTGTGACCCTTTGTGTGTGTGTGTGTGTGTGTGTGTGTGTTTGCTTACCTGCTGTTAAGGTCTCAGCTTTTGAAAGAGCTTCCCTTTGTTGTTTGCCTCCCTTTAAGACGAATTTGAGTTTTTTTTTTTTTTTTACATATAATGCACAGGGCAAGAAGGACGGGACCTGAGCTGGACATAGGCAGTGCTGACCTGGATCTAAGACTCTTAGTGCTGCCCGATGTTGAGGGGCCAGCTTCGGGTGGGGGCCAGCTTCGGGGGGGGGGGGTCTTGCGGCGTCTTGAGTTTCATCTCCCCCTTCTTTCTCACGCACCATACGCTTTCCCGCTCGTTCAATAGCAAGTTTGTCCGTAAACCTGCGGTAACATGCAGGGTGGAAGGCAGCATCCTCGGGTATCTTGTCAAACTCTAAATCTAAACAGTGTTTGTAGTTTTTGGCTAGTCTCCTGTTCTCACCGCTCAACTGCAGCCACTGTCGGATACTGTCCCGGTATGTATTCCACCGTTTGAAGGTAAATTCCTGGGTCACTCCGTGCTTCACAGAAACTATATGCATATAACACTGCTTACGTGCAAGAAGTTTTCTCCTTTTTGCCATTATTTCCAAACTTTCCTCTCCTCCACTGCTGCTAGACGAGGCTGTGGCGGCTGCCATGTTGGTCTCTTGTTTACGAAATGGGGCTACGTCAGCAACCGTGGAACCTGTTCTGTAGCGAAATCTTATTCCGCGGTGCCAAAATATCATTCCGCGCCAATGACATTAGTTCGCTTTTTCAAGCCTTCGTGCGAAAAATTGACAGCATTACAAGGTGAGAACTTTTTGATGACATCATTTCATAATACGTCCATTTTTAAGAATTGGATATTATGTAGTTCGGAGACGTCGGAGCGGAATCTTGTTTCTGAAAGACTTTTCGGGGTTCACCTTACGGCCTATAAAGGCTGAGCTAATTTCACGTGCCGTATGATAGAGTCCCCTATTGAGGTATTTCACCTGACGTCACAGGGTCACGTGACGCCCCGGTGTCCACCATTTTGGACGGCAAGCTAGCTAATGTCAACAACAGTAGCTAGTATGTTACTGTAGCAATATTTACGTTCAGTCATTTGGATGACTGTTAAAACCTTTCAGTCTCAAGTTTTTCCTTTACTGGATTTACTAGTTTACTGAGCTAGCGCGCGATGGCTCCCGGCTTGGCCGGCGAGCGCGCGATGGCTCCTGGCTTGGCCGGCGAGCGCGCGATGGCTCCCGGCTTTCAGGTTTCTCAGTGGGTGCATCGCTAAGGAGAGCAAACCTGTTCGACACGTGACGCGGAGAGGAGTGGTGCTCCCGTGGGCGAGCCTCAGCGGTAGCTTTGGCTCTACGCTTATGCTGCAGAGCCGTCACCCATTCGCCCCGCTGTAAGGGCTCTAATGTCGGTGTAATTTTAGTGTACTATCAGTCATTATTATATTAATCCTCTAGGAAATAAAACACTGGACTGGACTCCCGTCTAGATTTTAGCATAAGTTTGTACACCCTCAGGGAGATGTTACATTCCGTGCCTGTGACATATGATTATGCTTCGTCCTTACATGAAACATTTTACATGTACTTTTATTCTGTAAAAATTAACCTTTAGTTTAGATTGAACACAGTAATCACTTCTGTGGTCCTTTCAAGACCTTGCAGGCCCTGTGTAAAAAAAAATAAAGAATTGATGCTCTCAACACTTCCCCTTTACCATATTTGTGAGACAGCAGGCTGCAAGCTTGACCCAACAACAAACCTCTATAACTACAAGTAATGTCATTTTAGTAGTGTGCATTGCAAACAACAAAGAGTTGTCAGTATTTATGAGGCAGTTTGGTGCTTGTGCACTTGTTATAGGTAAAAGACTCAGTTTTGTAGGTTTGTGTCCCAAATGTGTGTTTATGTCCAATTAGTTCAGCATTGTATAGACTCAATGACAAATCTACATTATCAGGTCAGTATTAAAGCTGCTATATAATGCAGTAGCAAATAGCAATCGATCACAATATTAACAGATTAATACTTTGGTTGGTAAGATGGCCAACAATTTTAACACCTTTAAAGTTCAGCTTTCGCCATCATTGTTTTTCCATGATGTACAGTACAGTGGTGAGAAGAATGTTCTTCTTGTTGAAGAAGACTCTTGTAAATCCTGCCAGATGGTAAGGAGTAAAGGGTCTGTGAGAGGACTGTGTGTGGAGCCATCCACATTGCTGTTGGCCTTCTGAGAGGCACAGTTGATGGTAAGTGGCCCTGTTTGAGGGGAGAAAGACTCTGATAAAGTTCTCACCTATTTTATGGATTTGGGGTTCTCATCTATTGTAGGTTATTATGTTCCAGGATGTTGTGGAACCGTTACCAGAGTGCTCTCACAGTGGGTTCTCCTTTAGAATGTAATGATGGATGAATGAAAGTGTGCTAAGCATCTTCAGAAAACGAAGGTGAGGTGCTGGTCGTCTTTTTGATTGGCAGTGGGATTAAGAATAGAGATGCTTCTGTGATTGAACAGTGATTGCATTTCAGTGTTGCATGATTGCACTGCACTAATGAAAATGAAATGAAATGCACTGGGGAAGAACATTCAGTTCTGATGTGAAATCAGTGTTTCCGTGTGTTTCTTAAAAATTCCACGTGTTTGTTTAATACTGGCAGTGAAGTGATTATAGTTAAAGGCCCAGTTATGGTTCTGTGTGATGTGAACACTGAGGGCTTGGAGTTCTCAACTTTCTCCACAATGGTAATGCTGGACGTGCAGCAGAGTGTAATGATCACAGATCCTCCTTAAGTCAAGTCATCTCTTACATTTTATCCACCTTAAGAGACAACTTGTTGCTCCTACACTAGTTTGTGCTCATGAAGCCCAGCACTGTGATCAGTGAACTTGATCTGGTTTTGAGATCTCAGTCAGGAAGTCCAGGATCCAGTTACAGAGGGACGTGTTCAGACCCAGCAATTTATAGCCACTTATGAACACACAAAATAATCGACAGGAAGTCCTACCTCCTCATAGAGAGGTTCTCATATTAATAATACATATTCAAATTTAAGATCTTAAAATATTTTACATCAATTTTAAGCATGTTAAGATTGTTAGATAACAAGGATCAACCTTGAAATCAACCTCCCTACCATATTCACTTGCTTAACGTAGGCGTGAAGAGTCAAGTCATGTCAAGTTTATTTGTATAGCCCTTTTAACAATAAACATTGTCGCAAAGCAGCTTTACACAATTTGAACGACTTAAAACATGAGCTAATTTTATCCCTAATCTATCCCCAATGAACAAGCCTGTGGCGACGGTGGCAAGGAAAAACTCCCTCAGACGACATGAGGAAGAAACCTCGAGAGGAACCAGACTCAAAAGGGAACCCATCCTCATTTGGGCAACAACAGACAGCATGACTATAATATTAACAGTTTTAACAAGAAGTCAGTTTTGTTGACATTATAAACTCTTCATTGATGGAAACTTGAGTGCAAAACTGTTCATGACAACTGCAGTCCTAAACAGGCCCGGTGCCAGAATTGAAATATTCAGGGGGCGATCAGTTTATCAGAGGGGGCGGTGTTAAAAAAAAAAAAAAAAAAACGTTCCGGATGGGACGTGCCTTTGAGCGTGCATAATGGGTGTGCTCGTATTATTTCATATGCTTGTGTATTTTCAATAGGCTACACCTCTGTAAGAGAGTAAGAGTATACAGAGCAAGTAATAAGAGTATTTTTTTTATTTGAACGTATAGGCCCATGAGCTCCTGTGGACCCAACATTCACTATTCACGTACCGGATAATGATGCAGATGTTCTCGCGCCCTGTTGGATCCTTCGTTCCATCCACCTTGAGTGTAAACCATGCATCCCCAACATCCTGCACAATTTCCTCTGTCACAATCCTAGCCATGAGTTCAATGACTTCATTCTGAATGTCATGCGACACGTATGTAGCGTTTTGGGGGATTGTGCTGTGAATTTTGGCCAGTTCTTTATTCTGTGTTAATGTGTAGTCAAACAAAGCCAGGAACAGTCCACATCCCTTTTTATCTCAGTCATCAGCAGCATCAAGTGTGCCTCGTAAAGGAAGCTCGTTTAAAACTAAGACGACGATAGTGTCCATAATACCACAAATGTACAGTCTATTTCGGGAGAGCTGATCAGTGTTAACAAGAGTCGATATCTCTTTGCCTGACGAAGATCGCAACTCCTTTTCTTTCCACGCAGTAACACAAGCTGTGTTCTTTACTGTTAGCATGCCTGCTAAATCCCTTGGCCTTATCAATGGCATGTCTCCAATTATTGGAGCCCGCTGTAGTGAAAGTACAGTCACTGCTTCCAAATTTTCGACATGCAAAACAGAAAGTAGCATCAGCTTCGACCGAATATTCCAACCAATCTCGTCCTGTGTACCAACTACATAAGAACGACCTGTTGCAGTCATTTTTGTGCAGTTTTTTCTTGGGATATGAAGTGAGCTTTGGTTGGGCTGGGTAATCGTAGCCAAGGTCCCCTGGCTGATACAACTTAATACCACAAGTCGTGCTGCTAGTAGACTGAAGAGACGGTTCAGATGGCTCTGCTGAAGAAGTCTGCAAGGCTGTGTCTGGTGGTGCTGCTGGTGAACAATGTCTCGGATCCCCTGGAGGAGGCTTACTAGATTTAATCCACTTTCATATATCCATCTTTAAACCAAGCACTTGACTAGCTGTCTTGAATGGCATTGACACCATGCAATCGACTCGATATACAATATAATGTAGCCTAGCAACCACATATCCCGCGCAACCCTCAACCTATAAAATTGCTTTGAACAATTGCCATTTCAATTTGTTTTAAAAGTAATTTAGTTTATTTGTTAAATACTTGATATTATTGAATAGTTTAGGCTACTATTTTGCAGTATTTCATTGTTATTATAATTTTTTTTCCAACTCTCGCAACTGAGGGGGCGGGGTGGTTGACTTGAGGGGGCGTCGCCCCCAAACGCCCCCTCGTAGCGCCGGGCTTGGTCCTAAAGTTAGCAAGTCAACTGTAGTCCTCAGCCATAAAAGCATTACTGTAAGAGTCCAGAGCGTCCCCCAAGTGTGACTTTCAACTGTCCTCATGGGGCCGTCCTCCACAGGAGCGATGCAATGAGACTCCAACCAGACACAGGGCACCAGGATGGATCAGGCAGGTCCGAGGAGCAGAAGAGGTCAGCATCTCGATCCCAGGACCAACATGCAACTCAGAAGGACAGATTTGGGGGGGGAGAAAACACAGGTTGTTAGGTATGCCCAATGTCACCTGAATAAGTAGGGACAGTATACATATTGCACTGAATACAAGCAGGGACTCCGGCAACTAACTTTGACAGCATAAAAGGGGAGAGCCAGAAGGTAACACAGGCATGAGGGAGCCCCAGGACATAAAGCAGCCAGCCACTACACCATCAACAAACTCGAGTGAGCAAGCGAGTGGGGACTGACAGCATCCGTACATCCCAGTTTACCAAAACACTGTCTGAGGACCCTCCAGATCTACACCTTTACCTCATAAACACCATTAACAAAAGGCTTGACTAAACAGATGTTTTCAGCCTAGACGTAAACGCTGAGACGGTGTCTGATTCCCGAACACTACTTGGAAGGCTGTTCCACAACTGTGGGGCTTTGTAAGAAAAGGCTCTGCCCCCTGATGTAGCCTTCACTATACGAGGTACCAGCAGATAACCTGCACCTTTTGATCTAAGTAGGCATGGTGGGTTATAGAGGAGCAGAAGTTCACTCCGGTACTGTGGTGCGAGACCATTTAGTGCTTTAAAGGTCAATAGTAGTATTTTATAATCAATACGAAATTTGATTGGGAGCCAATGCAGTGTGGATAAGACAGGCGTGATGTGGTCATATTTTCTAGTTCTAGTAAGGACTCTTGCTGCTGCATTTTGAACTAACTGAAGCTTGTTTATGCACTTATTGGAACATCCAGACAGTAAGGCATTACAATAATCCAACCTGGAGGTAACGAAAGCATGAACTAGATTTTCTGCGTCACATAGTGCCATTAAATTTCTTATCTTAGCAATATTTCTGAGATGAAAGAAAGCTATCCGGGTGATGTTATCAATGCGAGTTTCGAATGAAAGACTGGGGTCAATAATCACTCCAAGGTCTTTTACTGCTGCACGTGAAGAAACAGAAAGGCCATCCAGAGTTACTGTGTAATCAGAAAACTTATAAGTTTAAGTATACTTCTAGCTGCATGTGGTCCTAGTACTTCAGTCTTGTCAGAGTTGAGCAGAAGGAAATTAATAAGCATCCAGTGTCTAATGTCCTTTACATGTTCCTCAAGTCTATTAAGCCGGTGTCTCTCATCAGGTTTTGCAGAAACATACAACTGTGTCAGCAGCATAACAGTGGAAACTAATACAATGTTTACGAATAATATCACCCAGAGGTAACATATATAAAGAAAAAAGCAGTGGACCCAAGACAGAACCTTGTGGAACATCAAACTTTACCTCAGTACGTCTAGAAATATCACCATTTATATCATCATACTGATGACGATCAGTTAAATAAGAGCTGAGCCAGGAGAGGGCCGTTCCCATAACTCCCACAACATTTTCTAGTCTATCCAGAAGAATGGAATGATCAATGGTATCAAATGCTGCACTGAGGTCAAGCAACACAAGTAGTGAGACACGGCCCTGATCAGACGCCAACAGTAGGTCGTTTACTACTTTAACCAGAGCTGTCTCTGTGCTATGATTAGGTCTAAATCCTGACTGATACATTTCATGGATGTTATTCCTATGTAAATATGAGCATAACTGCTGTGCCACAGCTTTTTCAAGGATCTTGGAGATAAAGGGGAGGTTTGATATTGGCTGATAATTGGACAGCTGACAGGGATCAAGGTCAGGTTTTTTAATCAGGGGTTTGATAACTGCTAGTTTAAAGAATTTGGGTACATAGCCAATCGAAAGAGAAGAATTTATTATTTTTAGAAGCGGTTCAATTACTTCAGGTATTTTCTGTTTGAATAGACATGTAGGTAAGGGATCTAGTACACAAGTTGAGGCTTTTGATGCCGAGATTAATGAAAGTAATTCAGTTTCTTTTAGGGGAGTAAAACATTCTAATTGATGATCTGATACAGTTATATTAACTACAGGGTCACTTACATTGTCTGACCTTAAATTAGTAGTTTGAATTTGTCGGATATTCTCAATTTTGTCCTTAAAAGAATTCATGAAATCGTTGCTACTACATACTACAGGTGTGCATGTGTCTATAGTGGACTTATTCCTGGTTAATTTTGCTACAGTATTAAATAGGAATCTAGGATTATTTTTGTCATCTATTAGGGAGGAGAGATATGTTGATCTCGCAGCACTAAGAGCTTTTCTATACTTCAGGAAGCTCTCCTTCCACGCTAATTTGAACATTACCAATTTTGTTTGACGCCATTTACGTTCCAATTTTCGAGTGGTCTGTTTTAATGTGCGAGTGTCATCATTATACCAGGGTGCTAATTTTTTGTCTCTGACCATTTTCCTTTTTAGAGGAGCTACATTATCTAAGGTATGGCGGAATGTTGACTCTAAGCATTCAGTTGCCTGATCAAGTTCTGCAGGGGCTGACAGTGACCCAATCAAAGTTGATAACTCTGGGAGATCATTTATAAAGCTCTGTGCAGTAGTTGACATGAATGTACGTTTAATACAGTAGCGTGGTGAAGTGCATATATTATTACTCATAGTTTGAATGAGATGAGATAATGATCTGAGAACTTCAGACTGTGGAAGTATGACTATTATTGTCTACGTTTAACCCGAATGTTAGTATTAGATCAAGGGTGTGACCACCATTATGGGTCGGTCCTTTGACATTCTGATTAATCCCTACTGAATCTAAAATGGACACAAACACTGTTTTTAAAGGGTCTTCTGGGTTATTGAAGTGAATATTAAAATCTCAGACAACTAAAGCTTTCTCTAAGGAAATAACCAGATCTGAGAGAAAATCTGCAAATTCAGAAAGAAACTCAGAATATGGCCCCAGGGGCCTGTAAATAATAAGTAATGGAATTAACTGGGCAGACTTATTTTTCAAGGCTACATACATTATATGAGTATGAAGAACTTCAAATGTATTAAATTTATAACCAGGTTTTTGTGCTACACGTAGATAATCATTATAAATAACCGCAACGCCTCCTCCCCTGCCAGTTAGACAAGGCTGGTGTATATAACTGTATCCAGGAGGACTTGCTTCATTTAATGCTATATATTCATTTGGCTTAATCCATGTTTCAGTTAAACAAAGTACATTAAACTCCTGATCAGTAATAAGTTCATTAACCATTAGTGCTTTAGATGTAAAAGATCTAATATTTAATAGCCCCACCTTTAGATCAAAGGTGCTGGCAGCAGCTGTACAGTCAGTATGATCTAATTTTATATTGCTTAGGTTACTGGAACAAACTCTGAATATTTCTACCTTTTTGTTTAGCTCGGGGAACAGACACAGTCTCGATGTAGTGGACCCTGATTGGCAACTCTGTGCAGCTAGCAGACAGTCAGTTTAGCCTGTTTGTCTGCTCCCTGGCCTTGGCTCTGGATTGTCAGAAATTAACTAGGCCTGTTCTGAGACTATGACCTATGCTGCAGGAAAAGAGAGCAGCACCTTCCCGAGTGGGATGGATACCGTCTCACCCTAACAGGCCAGCAGTGCCCTCAAAATTAGCCCAATTATCTATAAAGCCCACACTGTTTTCAGAGCACCACCTGGACAGCCAGCAGTTCAGTGACCATAACCTGCTGTAAGCTATATCGCCACGCCACATTGGGATGGGGCCAGAGCATACTACAGCATCGGACATCGCCTTCGCTAATTTAAACACCTCTACAAAGTTACTCTTAGTAACCTCAGACTGATGAAGGCATACATCATTAGCTCCTGCATGGATAACTATCTTTGAGAACCTGTGCTTGACTAGGAGCCTAATGGCCCTTTTCCACTACCCTTTTTCAGCTCACTTCAGCTCACTTCATCCCGACATGGCTCGCGTTTCGACTACCAAAAACCAGCACGACTCAGCTCGTTTCAGCCCTGCTTAGCCCCTAAAACTCGCACCGTTTTGGAGTGGGGCTGAAGCGAGCCAAGCCGTGCCGAGTGAGGCTGGGGGCGTGAGCAGACACTCCCTTGTGCACTGATTGGTGAGGAGGAGTGTCCTCACATGCCCACACACGCCCCGCGAGCGCGCTGGGATCTGTAAACACCGCAAACCCGGAAGGAGAAGAATTACGAATTACGAGAATTTCTGAAGCCTTATGCGCCTCGCCTCATCTATACGCTCTTGCCAGTATCTGTCCGCGTCGTCGGTGACAACAAGCCACAGCACCAAGACCAGCAACACTAACGACTCCATGTCCTCCATGTTTATTGTTTACTATTTGGGTCGTGAGACTACCGCTTAAAAGCTCACTGATGTCACTGTTTGCGCTGCTTAACGACATCACCTGACGTCCACCCACTTTCGCTAACTCCACCCAATGTGTCCACCCACTTCCAGCCAGCACGGTTCAGCGCGGTTGTAGTCGAAATGCAACTCCAACAGCCCCGCTCAGCCCGACTCAGCACGGCACGGCTCAGCCCGACTCAGCCGCGTTTGTAGTGGAAAAGCGGCATAAGATTACCTGCTATGTCTGGCACCCTGGCTCCTGAGTAAAGCTGCTGGAAGACCCTTAGGATTTACAGTATCCTTGACTTGCAAGTGACATCAAAGCAAAATAGAAACCTGGATGTCGGCCCATGTTGGTGGATATACAAATGCAGGGTCCAGCAACATTCCATACAAAACATAGTCATGCGTGTGCAACTCTGTTTTTCCACCACTTTAAGCGTTCTTTTAGCTATGCCACATCTTTGTGCTGTCTGTGGTTGTGGTCACAACAGGACTCGTGACCATGACATGTTCTGATTTTTTAGAATTCCGTCCGTGATTCGGAAAGAGGAAACTCTGAGGCTTGGTACGGAGAGGAAACGAGCACAGCTGAACAACATTGGCAGGGCTGATCTAACAGAGTCTAAAACCAAAACAGCTCATGTTTGCAGTAATTATTTTATCTTAGGTGAGATTTAAAAGCTCTCAATAATATCCTGGAAGAATTTTATATCATGTTGCTAGAATTTTGCTACAAAAGGAGCGTTCTCTTGTCATGGTTCACTCGGTCATTGTTATAATTTTAACACGTGTATTACCATTTCGCTTCTAGGAGCGCCAGCAAAATTATATGATAGAAACAATCCAGACTGGGCACCCACCCGGGAAATGGGCAATGTTTCGTCCAAGGTCAGACTTGATTCTTCGGCAGCCAAACCAGATAGAACGCAATATCTAGCTACTCAATTGTAGGTAGAAGTTTCAAGCTTCAGATTTATTATCCTTTAAAAAAGGAAATTTGTTGTGCAGCAGGTATTCGGAGAACATGAGTTAAGAAAACAGACATGGACCACACAGACACATTCATAAATATATTTACACAAACACATTACTCAAATAGATATACCCTCCAGCCCACCCCCCCACCCAACCCATAACTGTCACTGTTCGTTATTGCCACTAAACAATGACAATAACAGTAACTACAGAAAAAAATAGGAGGGAAAAAATAAATAAAAATTAGGTGTCCCTTAATGAATTAAGGGTCCTAATAGCCACTAAAATAAAAGAATCTCTGGCACGCCGTGTCCTTACAGCAGGAATTCTAAAACGGCGGCCTGAGGGGAGCAAACTAAATTCCCCAAAAAGTAGGTGGTCAGGGTATTTTAGAATTTGTTGTGCCTTACTCATGACCTGTTTTACATACACATCTTGCAGCTGGGTAAGATGAACCCCAGCCACCTTTTGTTGTGTCTACTGCTACAGCCACACCACTAGGTGTCTCCGTGACCTACCTGTTTTAATTGGTATGTGTATACGGTAGAGGAAGTGTAACCATGCAGTTATGAAGAAGACGCTGTACTGTTAAGATGCCATGCATTGAGTTAGATAAAGATATAAAACGTACACCGGTTTCCTGCTGATTTATTACATTGCAGCATAAATTGGCGATGAGCAGGGCTTAATTTGAGCCGGAACATGACGGAACAAGATCCGGAACCTCCCTCGTTGGATCCGGCAGCTATTTTCATTTCATTCGGTGTTCCGGCAGCTATTAAAATGGATCAGATCACCTCCATGACCATCACAAAGAGAAAAAAAAAAACAATAAATTAAATAAGTAAATAAAAATTTGTTTAGTGTTCGGTTTTGATATCTGTTGTTGATTTCTCTCCTATGACATCCACAAAATCTATGCGAAAGGGGGGGGGGGACATGGGGTGTATACTTCCACTCAATAGAACACCGGGTTTTTTGTAGCCGTTAGCTTGCGCTGTGGAAAAAATGGCAAAAAAAACAAGAAAGCTTACTAAATTTTTTCAAAGTCCCAGGACAGCCGGATCCTAAAAGACCTAAAATGGACGACGTTGGACACAGTGACACTGCACCAGCACCTGCTGCAAGTGTACCAGACACACACACACACAGACAGCATCCTGAACCTGCTGACCACCTGCGAAGAATCCCAGTTACATAAATCCTTGACTATGTGAAGGGTGTAGGCGGATCGCTGCCCTGAAAAAAATAATAATAATAATAATAATTACATGCCAACTTGTTATTACTTAAGAAAAGAATTAACCGTGTTACTTGAAAAAGAAAAAATGGTTCACGTCACTTTTTAAAAACCCGTTATTACTTACCCATTACTTGAATCGATTGCACTTATGGCTGCTACTTGAATCCTTGGAATACAGTAAAACTTGAATCCTTAAAATGAATTCTCCAACTTGTTTTGTAAACCCTTTATTTCTTAACTATTACTTGAATTCACAGGCAATTGCTCTAAGACAACGAGGGAGGCTCAGCCTCCTCTAAAAATGACGAACATCGTGTAGGATGAATTGCGCTAGGCTTATGTTATAGCCGACCTTATAACATTGCTATTTCAGATCCAGAATCATAAAAATTGTGCTCAACTCAACTACAGTGCGAAATCATTCCATTATAACTTTCCTCAGTTCGCCTAATGTGTGCGTGAGTTTTTCCCCCTCGTGACAACGCGATGCAGTCCAGCCTCAGTGGACTTCAATGGCATTTGGGAGCTATGCACTTCTCAGTCTCAAAATGCAAGACGATTATTGGACAAATACTGCAAAAATGCCCGCCCACCGGACTCCCAGCCTCAGTGGGCTTCAATGGCATTTGGGAGCTAGGCGCTTTTCAATATCAAAATGCAAGACGGTTATTGGACAAATACTGCAAAAATGCCTGCCCACCGGACTCCCAGCCTCACAGTGGGAGGGACATGGCAAAGCTTTCCGCGAGGAGACTGGTGATCGGTGAAACTGGTGATTGACAGCTCGTTTCAAATAGACAGGCAGCGGTGAATTTCAGTTCAGTCCCATGTGGATTCGCAAGTGCTGTGGTGTATTGTAAGAGATCAGCTTACATTTCGATTTCATTCATTACATACGGTTTCTACCAGCTTTTTTAGTTTGTATATATTTTCATTGTAAATAAAGTGTAAATATAGTGTTGTCAAGTTTGCTATCTTAGTTCCAGAAATTTCATTTATTTGAGTGACTGAACTTGAACTTGAGGGGGCTAGTCAGCTAGCAAGAAAGCTGCGCACAGATGCCAAGCATTGCTGATTTAATTTTGGCAAAGCCATTTGCCAGTCTTCCTTTCGAGGAAAAAAATTAAAGAGCAGGGTAGACCAACGCCTCAAATTGACTTGGTGAAAAAGGTAGGGAATACTAATTCCTTTCAGCTCTCCTGGTACGAGAAAATGAATTGGCTAACAGCAAGTGACGCACATCAACAACAGTAAATAGGCTACTTTAGTAATATGTCATGGATGGACCAAAAATATAGAATCTATTTAAAATGTTTATGCTGAGTATATTATATTGGAATATACATTTTTCTGGATATGAATTAAACACAGCTACAATTTGGAAAACATTTTTTAAACAAAAACACAGCCGAGAACATTTCACACTACAGACCTGGATTAAAGGAACAGTCCACCGTACTTCCATAATGAAATATGTTGTTCTCTGAACTGAGACGACCTGATCCGTACCTCTCCGAGCTTTGTGCGACCTCCCAGTCAGTCAGACGCGCTGTTACTCCTGTTAGCAATGTAGGTAGGCTCAGCATGGCCAATGGTATTTTTTGGGGCTGTAGTTAGATGCGACCAAACTCTTCCATGTTTTTCCTGTTTACATAGGTTTATATGACCAGTGACATGAAACAAAGTTCAGTTACACAAATTGAAACGTGGTGATTTTCTATGCTATGGAAAGTCCACACTATAATGACAGGCGTACTAACACCTTCTGCGCGCTTCGACAGCGCATTGATACCTTCACTCCTGAGTGAAGGGTTATCAAAATTGCCAATAAAACATCTCAGTCAAAATAAGTAAAATATAGGGAAAGTGTCATTGAATGAAATGTGTGGCACCCAGCTCTATGTTTGGCTCCCCAAGGTCAGTGCTTGTGCCTATTCCAGAACACTCTGCTGTTACTGCTGAGGTTCCTGACAAAGAGCTGCTTTCAATAATGATCAATTTTTAAACATGCCACAATTTTAAAATATAAAATGTTAAAATATACCCCCCTCCCCCCAACACCACCATCATGTATATTGGACAGTAGGCTAATGGGCCAAAAGAACCTGTTATTTCACAGTTTGTGACCCTGCCAACAATCAGCCAGATCAGAGGCAAGAGTATGGGCAAAATTGGTGTTTTTTCTTTTAAAATCTGGAAATATCATAACCGACCAGCCTCCCCTGTTTGAAAGGCTACCAGCCGCCACTGCTTGAATTGATTGCACTTATGTTTGCTGGCACTGCTTTTAAACTTGAAATATGCTTGAAATCCTAGGCTATGCTTTTAAATACCCTACTTAAATCCTTAAAACGAGTCATTTAACTCATGTCTTGTGTGATCTGATCTCCAATGGTGAAATAAACCGGTTGTGATACGAGTACAGTCTTATTTTAGAAGATAAATTTAATATACAATTTAATATATAGCCTAATAAAAATATTTTGTAGCATAATATCACGACATTACTGTCTGTAACTGTTCGTCACTAAAGCGTTTTCTAAGATCATAATGTCTGATTTTTTTTTTTTTTTTGCCAAGCGGGGCCACTGCCGGGTCGGTCGACACGTGGTAGGTCTATTGTTCAAATGCGTTCTACAGTCTATGGGGCTGTGTTGTGGGTGCAAGTGCCAGGACCGTTTTATTTATTTACTTTCTTTATAATCTCAGTCAGATACACAAGCAAGATTAAGTCTTTACTCTGCTGTGTTTTATTATGGCCATCAATATATTGTAACCTGTGTTTGATTTGTTAATTTTTGATCCAGTTGTTGCCTTAATGCAGGGGTCTGCAATGGCTCAGGAGCCAGATGTTGCTCTTTTGGTGACTGCATCTGGCTCGCAGATTAATCAGCTCACACTGAGATCAAGAAGTACACCTCCATTTAATGAAAAAGTCAGTTAGCTGTCCGCAAAGCAAAGCCTTTTGACAAAGAACATGGCGAAAAGGGAAAAAGGTGACTGGTAGGCTACCGTGTGTAACAGTGGCACGCAAGTTTAGAAATTTGGTATTTGACCAACTACGCCACCTAGGGTGGGGAAAGGCCCCTAGGAACCTCAATATTACACCAATGTATTATAAAAACAGGACAGTTTCGAAAGACACTCTTAGGCCAGAGATATGTTCACAATCATATTTATTAAAATCACAAGTTATGCAATAATAAAAACACTATCCACACTGGGCTCACGCTAGCCGCTCGCACATCCGCAAATTGCGAAGTTTTATTCCAATTTGCGAAAAGAAAAATCATCTGTATTCACATTTTATGCGAAAGTCATTTAAAGTTTAAGCAAAATCCATCAAACAATTGCGATTTCTCAAGATGAACAGTACCTTTCGTGTCCATCTTCGATGTTTTGATTTATAACCAACGCCCCCGAGTTTCAAAGATTCTTATTGGTTGACTGCAAATTACGTCTTCCAATAGCAGTGCATAGACATATAAACATAGACGCCACCTTCCGCGTAGAATCATACGTCATCCTCGCCGCCATATTGGATGTGGCAAAGTGGAGATTCTTCAGCCGTCTCTGGTATAGCGTCTAGACAGTAGCCGAGAATAAAAGATGCCTCATTCATGTGCTGCGTTTAACTGTACCAACAGGTTTACCGTCCAAACGAGATCACATGGGATTACCTTTCACAGGTGAGACTGGAAAAATACTTTTCAATACTGTTCCTTCAGTCTTCAGTTTCCCAGCTCATCTCCACCGGGTAGGTGTAGAGTTATAAGCAGTGAGAATTAGATAATACAGTGCCACACTATGATGAACGGTTTTGAATGTATGATGAATGTTTTTAACCCTTCTGAATGTGAAGGAATCAGTGATGTATTTTGTTTTGGTATGACGTTAGAACCTGGCCGAACTCAGTTTGGCGGTCATTCAGAATATTGACGGGTATTTCGCACACTATAACCATCACATTAAAAGTTATATATGTTGTTTTGATGCCCGTTTGTTTCCCAAATATATACGTGTGTCTTAATGGGTGAATAAGAGGCATCGAGTTAAATATTATTGTAGAAAGGGGCTTTATGAAGTTCAGTCCATTTACTTGCATTGGTTTACGGGGAAGATTTGCCACATCCAATATGGTGGACACTCTGACGTATCCCAGCAACGGGCCGCCAGCTCAATGCGGCGTCTATGTTTATACGTCTATGTAGCAGCGGACCTTACATATAAAATGATCAATTTCCGAGTTGCGCTGATAATGTCGGCAATTCTCGCTCATTAGTGAACAAGATTATAGCGAGGTTTGTTTAAAATAAATTATCAGACTTTACGTATGACAAACTTATCTAAAAAGTGAGATAACATTAGAATGTTCTGTTAGCTTTCTCAGTTAGGGATAAAAACACGATATAACCATTCTAAAGACATATTTTCTACATAATATCAACCCTGACAGAACTTTGGAAGACCAGGATATATCGACCAAGTGTACCTTGTTTTCAGAGCATTTTGACGCACATGGTTCAAAGTTTTGACTGCAAGTGTTTCATTTGAGAAATTAATGGTGAATATCATTATATTTGGGTTATGAGATTATAAGAAACAACCATTGATTTTAACTCCCTGAGCTCCCTTCATCCTTCCCATAAAGACACCCCCCTCCCCCTAAACACACACACGGATCCCAATTACACACACACACATCTCAATAATGAAAACACGCACACACGAGGCAATACCAGTGGTTGAGATGTTAAAATAGAATTTTGAAAAAAATAAAATAAAAAATAAAGTTAATTTAGCAAGGACAGCCACTGATATTGGTCAAGTCAGACACTGATGTTGGCCAGGCCAACTTGGCCAGTTCAAATTTAAACATGACCCATAGGTGTGATAAATCCCTGATAGAGTTGGAAGCCACTCACCATGCAGTTATGTTACACAGCCAGTCAGTATACTACAGAGGGTGACTAAGGGCTAAAAGGTGCATAGATAGCAAACAATGCAAAGCACATCACACCAGATGTTAGTTATCTCATCTCATTATCTCTAGCCGCTTCATCCTGTTCTACAGGGTCACAGGCAAGCTGGAGCCTATCCCAGCTGACTACGGGCGAAAGGCGGGATACACCCTGGACAAGTCGCCAGGTCATCACAGGGCTGACACATAGACACAGACAACCATTCACACTCTCATTCACACCTATGGTCAATTTAGAGTCACCAGTTAACCTAACCTGCATGTCTTTGGACTGTGGGGGAAACCGGAGCACCCGGAGGAAACGGGGAGAACATGCAAACTCCACACAGAAAGGCCCTCGCCGGCCCCGGGGCTCGAACCCGGACCTTCTTGCTGTGAGGCGACAGCGCTAACCACTACACCACCGTGCCACCACGCTAGATATAATTATAATGAAAAATATGGACTCCGTAAACCAGATTAAGCGGGTTAAATTAAACACAATTTCATTACATATATACAGTTGATGAAATGATCAAAATAAGAGGATTCAAGAATAAATAAGCATGGTATGAACATAAATCAAGAACATGGAAAGACAGGCAGGAAACAAGCTTGCAAACACTATTGAAACACCAACAAACTACAATAACAATTCATTTTTCAATATTATGTCAGTGCAAGAAATATTTAGAAGTATAACATATCTTGGTAAAAAAATTACTTTGCTAAAAAGAAAATTGTTCTTTTAGCATTTCTTGCTAAGCGAAATTGCAAATTGCTAAAGAAAAATTTGAGTCTTTAGCACTTTTTGCCAAAACAATTTGGGTCCTAGAGTGAGCACAGTCACAGTTCACAAAATTGACAACAGGCACAATGTGCAAAATATGCAGATAATAATAATAATAATAGTTTGGTTTTATATAGCGCCTTTCAAAATACCCAAGGTCGCTTAACAAAGTGTCAGTGTAGAAGTGTGTGTGTGTGGGTGCATATAAGTGTGTGCGTGTGTGCTTGTGGAAACTAGGAGCCAAAGGCCTCCATGAAGAGATGGGTTTTAAGGTGTTTTTTAAACGCTGCCAGTGAAGGAGCATTCTGGATGGTGTTGGGTAGCCTGTTCCATAGAGAAGGAGCAGCTGCATGGAATGCTCTATCGCTGGTGGCCTTAAGTCTGGTGCGGGGGATGACCAGCTGGCCCTTGGATGAGGACCGCAGGGATCTTGATGGGGAATAGGGATGGAGGAGATCTTTGAGGTAATGGGGTCCCAGACCATGGAGAGACTTGTAAGTGAGGAGGAGGACTTTGTAGGAAATGCGAGATTTAATGGGCAGCCAGTGGAGCTGTTTGAGAATGGGGGTGATGTGCTGCCAGGGCCTGGTGCCTGTGAGAATCCTGGCAGCTGAATTCTGAACATATTGCAGTCGGTCTGTGATCTTATTCGGCAGACCAAGCAGGATGGCATTGCAATAGTCTAGGCGGGATGATATGAAAGCATGAATAAGAGTCTCTGTAACAGTGTTAGAGAGTGAAGGCCTGATTCTGGAAATGTTGCGGAGGTGGAAGAAAGCAGATTTGGTGACATTTTTGATGTGGGACTGGAAAGACAGTGATGAATCCAAGATAACACCAAGGTTACGGACTTCATGAGATGGGATGAAGGAGCAGCCATCGATGTTCAGATGGAGATCCCCAACCTTCCTGAGCAGTGGCGCCGGTGCCACCACCATGAGCTCGGTTTTACTGCTGTTCAGTTTGAGGAGATTGTCGGTCATCCATGTTTTGATATCACGCAGACAGTGAGTGAGCGGTGTTGGGGGGAGCTGAGCAGAGGGTTTGGTGCAGATATATAGTTGTGTGTCATCAGCGTAGCAGTGGAAGTTGAGACCATGGAAACGGATGATTTGTCCAAGGGGGAGCATGTAGATGGTGAAAAGAAGGGGGCCAAGCACCGAACCTTGCGGAACGCCGTGGCTGATGGTTGCTGTAGTGGAGCGGGAGTCATTGAGTGTGATGAATTGTTTCCGGTTGGATAAGTATGAGTGGAACCAGAGGAGTACTGTGCCAGATAGTCCAGTGAACTCTGAGAGCCGCTTCAGGAGGATGGAGTGAGAGACTGTGTCAAAAGCTGCTGAGAGGTCCAGGAGAATGAGGATGGTGATGAGTCCATTGTCTGCAGCAGTGAGGAGGTCGTTGGTAATTTTGACAAGAGCAGTCTCTGTGCTGTGGTGGGCTCTGAAGCCGGATTGTAGTGGTTCAAAGAGCTCATGGTGGGACATATGCTGCTGAAGTTGGGCTGCCACTGCTCTTTCCAGGATTTTACAAAGGAAAGGAAGGTTGGAGATGGGACGATAGTTGTTGGGATCGTCAGGGTCCAGACCAGGCTTTTTCAAGGTGGGGATGACAGCAGCGGTTTTGAAGGTGGTGGGCACAACTCCAGACTGTAGGGATGTGTTAATGATGGTGGTCATGATGTTGCAGAGGGTGGGAAGACATGATTTGACCAGGGTGGAGGGCATGGGGTCCAGGAGGCAGGATGATGACTTGGCTGTGGAGACTAAATCGGTGACCTGGGCATTGTCCAGTGGTACAAAGCAGGAGAGGTAGTGCTGCGGTGGACAGGCAGCAGGGGTGGAGATGTCCTGCCATGGCTGGTGGATGCCAGGAGGCTTGTCATCATGGGCTTGGTTTGTGGCCGGGGATGTAGATACTAGCTGCTGGTGGATGGTGTTGACTTTTGCGATGAAGAAGTCTTGAAATCTGGAGCACAGTTCAGCAGGATCAGATGGTTGGGGTGAGTGAGGAGGACGGAGAAGGCGATTGATAGTTGAGAAAAGTTTTCTTGGGTGGTGTTGCTGGTTGTTGATGAGGGTGGAGTAGTAGCGTGTCTTGGCTGTGGTGAGGGCCTGCTTGTAGCTCTCCACATGGTCCCTGTAGGCCTCCAGGTGGACAGTAAGGCCAGATTTTTTATAGAGTCGCTCGAGGCGCCGCCCAGATTTTTTCATGAGGCGCAGCTCAGAGGTAAACCAGGGAGCTGGACGGGAGAAAGAGACAGATCGCGTGATGGTAGGAGCCAGAGTATTCAAGCTGGTTGAGAGTGCTGTGTTGTAGTGTTCGACCAGGGTGTCCACTGGGAGGGCAGTATCCGGGGGTGTGAGATGGTTCGTTAAAGTTTGAGAAAGAAGAGGCAGAGGAACATTCTTAATGTTGCGGAAAGTGATGGACCGCAAACGGCGTTGTCTGCGGTGGGGTACCGGGATGGAAAACAGAATTGCCTGATGGTCTGATATGGCCAGGTCAATGCATTGAAGATGTAGTGGAGATGAGCCGGTGCTGCAGACTAGATCGAGGGTGTGTCCTTTGCTGTGGGTAGGGCCATGCACATGCTGAGTGATGTTGAAGCAGTCCAGAAGGGCCATGAAGTCAGCTGCAAAAGAGCAGCTGCTGTTGTCCACATGAATGTTGAAGTCACCCAGCAGGATGGTAGATGGGGACAGGGGACACACTGCAGCAAGTAGTTCAGTGAGCTCAGGGAGGAAGCAGGAGGAGGCTTTAGGTGGTCGATAAATGAGGACCAGTTGCAGCTGAGCAGCGCCAATCACTGAGAGATGGAGGCATTCAAATGATGATGCACTGACGGGGTGTTCTTTAACCAAAAAATCAGAGTGGTGTATGATGGCGAGTCCACCACCGCGGCCGTGGCCACGCGGCTTATGGATGTATGTGTAACCGGGAGGGGTGGCTTGGTTGAGGCTAACAAAGTCCTGCTGACTCTGCCATGTTTCGGTTAAACAAAGGAAGTCCAGTTTTTTCTCTGTTATCATGTCGTGAATAATGATGGCTTTGTTGTTTATTGATCTGATATTCTGTAACATGAAGGAGGCAAACTTGCTGGTGGATGCAGTGCTGTCAGTGCAGACTAGGTTCCGGAGAATGACAGGTGGTGGACGTGGCTTACGTTCAGCACGTCTGTGCTGGGATGCGGAACAGATGACAGGAATAGCCGCAATCTTGGAGTTGTAAACAAACTTCTGGCGAACAGCTCTGTGTACATATGGTGGACGGCGCAGGAGGTGAAGAGATTTGATAACCTCAAGACAGCATGGAGGAGACAGAAAGACAGAGTTGAGTTCAAGGAGTTTGCCTACAGTGTAGTTTATCCGCGCCATGGCGACTGGGGAGCACCGAACAAACACAGGCACCTTGCCGGCTAGCTTGGCTTGCTAACCAATGCTACACCCAAATGGAGGTAGCAGCAGTGCAGGATGCAGACTAGCGAGTTGACAGTCCTGTGATAGAGTGGTAAAGGGCGGCGGAGATGTCAGAAGTATACCCAGTACGCCGAAAGCAAGGAGGTAGGCAATCCAAAAGTTTTTTAACTGCGGGGCACAGAGTAGTCCAAGCACGCGTCGCGTCAGTTGTATCCGACAGCAGAGTTGTAGTCGAGATGGAACAAACACAGCTCAAAATAGACGCGGCTTGAGATAGAGGAAAGGCGCGATCAAATATAAGAGAAACAAAAAGCGAGAAGCGAGATGCGAGAAGCGGCAACAATCATGCCAGCGTCCTCTCGACGTTAGGCGTGTGTGCGTAATGTTCCAGCCTGGGCTGGAACGAAGAACCAGGCTGTCAGGTCAGCTTGGACAGACCCTGAGCCACCATGGGAATCCAATTTAACAACCAATACGATACAATAAACACATCACAAGGACATCAAACAAATATTTATGAGGCTGTGCCATACAGGGGCATCACCATAACACTCCAGGGCGCATATGGCCCATTCAACAAAGGGGAGGGAATGGAAACAGAGGGCCAGGTGACATACGCACGTGGCACACTGGAGACAAGGCTGCTCTCTGCTGTTATATTGCTATTAGAAAGGGGTAAGAAGAATAACGAGCTAGGGTCAGAGTTGGGGCTTACCACAGGCAGCACAGAGGAAAGAAACAGCAGAAACCCTGAAAACACCACACGTGAAAGAATAAACACAAATTAAGCAAATAAGCACTGCAAAAGAACATAAAAAAAAATCACCAACTGTGCACACAGCAAAGGAAACGTGAAAAACTTCCACCACCTGGAGACCGGCTGCTCTGGACAGAGCTCCCAGTACCTGCCCAAAGAAAGAAGAGAGATTGAGCACAGGGTAATAGTCAACGTTGGCTACCAAATCTCCAAACCGAGGGAAAACGAGATACTTATCCTAGGCAGCAGAGAGCTAGCAAAGAGTTAACATGGACATACAGGACCAGCAGAGGAAGGAGTGCAGCCACCCTGGTTGCCACACCTACATACAACCACTCACTACTAATATACTAACCCGCACACTCACACACACACCTCACAGACACTCAAGAACAATTAGCTGGTGCATGCAACACCAGAGGCACTACACAACCCCAGCCACTAATCACCAGACAACAAAAAGTAAATCAAAACACAAGACGTAAGTAAATTAAATCAGAAATACATAATCGCAAACATAGCCCGCGTTAATTGTGAAAACAATAAACATCAACTCAAACAGGGGACTAGACAAAATAGCCAACGCAGAGATAGAATGGCTGCCCCAAACAGATGTGGACTAACACAAGATGGCAACGGAACAGCAACTTGCCGTCGGTGTGGGAAGCCGCGGCGAGTGTACGATTCCACCTATAACACAATTCGCACAGCGATTACTAAATGGTAGTGGCCAACCTTATCTGAATGGCGGGCAAAAATTAAACATACCAACCGCAAATACCGAACAATGCTAAATGAAAACAGGCTCACTGATTGACGAGACCGACACGATTAAACCGCTCGCTAGAAAGAGCAGAGGGTAAACGGGTTCACTAAACACGTAAACAATTGGTACGAAGGCGCAAATATAAACAGCCTACCTTCAGCTGGTTCCGGTGTTGTTCAAGCCACCGCTAAGGCTTGCCCAGACCTCGATCATAAACCTCGACTGGACCAAAAAGAACACTGCAGAACGAGCCCGCATTAAAGTTACAACGCGGCAGCTAAGAATTAAAGCCAACAGCTGAACAAGTTACAAACTACATGATCATGTTAATTTCCTACCTGAAGGCAAAGAGCCCCTGGCAACACTACTCCCAGCTGAAATGGGAGACTTCACGCCAGCCACCACACAGGTGCACTGGCTACAACGCCACAGTGGAATGAAAGGATCCTACGGTACTCAATACTGACTTTTTATCAGAATAAAAGTCGCGCCAGTACTCCCCTTGCTTGTGGCTCCGCCAACCACAACCCTGAAATAATCATGACTCAGATTGAGGGGTGTAGCCCAATCGGTCACACGTACATTTCAACAGGAATGGACAGAGGAATTCGCCTTTGTGGGGTGAGAGGGTTCTGCTTTGTGTCCAATAGGCCTATACAATGACAAGATTGCATCGATGAAACAATGAAATAAAGCGGCACTTCGAAACACGCCAAGCTACATTTGCGTCAAAATATTCAGCGGGGGACAGGAGGAAGACGGCATGTCAAGAGCCTCTTCATTATGAAAAAGAATATATTACACTCAAATTGTTGGTCATACGTAAAAATGCATTTTAGTTGTATTCAGCGTCACTTTTTATATATGGCTCTCACGAAAATGTATTTGAAAATATGTGGCTTTCATGGCTCTCTCAGCCAAAAAGGTTCCTGACCCCTGCCTTAAAGGTTCCCGACCCCTGCCCCTCCCCTGTGTGGAGAGCGAGAGTGAACTTGAGTGCCTGTTTGGAGAACATTCTGAGCGTTGTCCATTGTTGTCCAGGATTTGATAACTGGTGCTGTTGCAATACATGTCATGCAATAGGCGTGTGTGCGTAAAATTATATGGTAGTAAACCGCCCCCCGCCTTTTTTTTTTTGAGTCGCCGGACCCACCCACCTCCTGCATTCCAGGACCTCCCACTTCACAAATTAAGCACTGGCGATGAGGAACTTACTCCTGCGTTTTGGTTACTTTTTTTTTTCAGTCAACCTGCTGACTATTTTTGCATAATTACGATGGCTACTACAACGCTGTTTCTAAGTTTTTTTTCTTCCCGCGCCGGGGGAGCCCGCCATACCATTCAAGTCGTGGGAAAAGATGTTCAACAACTACTGCCTGGTCATCGATGTGGAAGGACAAAAATGGACTGAGGCAAGACGACGTGTTCTTCTACTTCACTGCCTTGGCACAGAAGGCCAATGGATTTTCTACACTTTGCCTGATACTGGAGATACACTGGCATCTGCGCTGACTGCCCTGCATGGCTACTTCACACCAAAGGGTAAATGTCGTAGTGGATCGACACGCATTCAGAAAGCGAGTTCAGTTAGCAGACGAGACAATTATTCAATACGTTGCTGCTTTGTGCCAGTTAGCTGCTACATGTGAGTTTCCTAACACTGAGGACATGATACGAGACCAGCTAGTGGAACATGTCGCAAATCCACGTATCAGAGAAAGACTGCTGCTAAAAACAAAATTGACACTGGAGGATGCTATTACTCTTGCTACTCAAATGGAGACTGCTGGAGAACAAGCCAAGGCTATGACTAGTCGTTGCTTACCTGTTCAAGCGGTCCAAGTTCAAAACAAAGGGAAAAGTAGGCAGCCGCGTAAGAATGCCCGATATGTTCTGCCGACGAGCCACTCCACCTCCATTCCTTCTTCCAATGCCACTTCCCGTGCATGTTTTCACTGCGGGTCTGATAAGCATCTCGCAAATGCACCCGATTGCCCAGCGATTAAAGCAGTTTGCAAAGAGTGCAAGAAAAAGGGACATTTTGTGCGCGTGTGTAGGTCTGCACAAATGTATAAAGTACAGCAAGTGGAAGTTCCAGAATACACTCTGCTCTTACTGCAACAGTCTGAATCGCCTGCAAAGCTCCATTGCATTGTGGACATTCGCGCTGGAACTGCGCAAAAGACTGTGAAACTTACTGTTGACACTGGGGCTTCAGTGTCTGTGCTGCCAAAGTGCCTGTGTAGGTACATTCCACTAAGAAACTACATTTCCCATCACCAACTTCCGCGTTGACCTACGTCACGCCGGGGCGGGAGCACCAACGAAGGCACAAAAGACCCGGAAATGCTCCGCCCTTCCTCTTTCCGTCTCTGGACCGGTGGTCTTCAGACACAAAGAGACTGCTCGTTTTGCGGGCAAACCCGAAAACACTTCTTTCTTGCAAGAATCAGAGTTTCGCGCTTTTCTTTCTTACCCTTGGCCAAGGTAAACTCCAGAGTCGCGCGATCTTTAAACTCAACCTGAGTTACAACCGGTTTATTCGTATTAGAAGTGACGTCACGACTGTCGCTCAAACGCAGTTTTAATTAAAAGTTAAGAAGCGATTGAATCCTTTTTAACTCAAAAGCGCTGTGCATATTATTCTGATCAGAGACTTCTCCTCACGAACACTGAAGTTCGGACCAAGAATCCTCTGCTTTCCACGGGAGCCACCCAAGTGTTCCGCTGGACCAGAAAGTTCTCTACGCCTCCATCACGAGCGGCTCACGTGCTCCAACAGCGAGGCCCGAAACTACAACTGCGAATATTTCTTCATATCTTGCTAAAGGCAGGATTAAGTAAGATTTGGGCATTTGGGCATAAATTAAGATAGTCTTAGGAATTTGCTTTTATTGAAATAGTGTGAATTTAAACCCAGGTTTATTGTTACACTGTGAAAACACGCAGCGTGTTGATTTATTTTGTTAATCTCTCAATTGTTTTTAATAGATAGGCTGTGCATGCTTTTCTTTACTACTAACATATTTAGTTCTCTTATTATACATCTTGACCGCATTAAGGCCCTGGTCACACCGCCCGAACTTTGCTGGAGCGTTCCTTGAACGGTAGGGAGGGGGGGCCGAATTTCGACAACGCTCGTCACCGCGCACAAAATGGGGAAAAAAATCGAAAACATGGGCATTGGCTTAGCAGTGCACCGCTGAAGCCGGTGTTGCTTTAGCGTTGGTTTAGCGGTAGCGAGCGGTAGCGAGCGTTGGTTTAACGGTGACGCAAGCGTTGGTATAGCGGCGTTCTGCGCATGCGGGCTTTGGCTCGGCGGGGGTATAAAGTTGGTTTAGCGGCATACCGCTTGTGACTACGGAGCTGAACGGATTGTTTTGATACAAGTTCTGATAGATTTTTGATAGAAGCTCCACCATCAGCTTGTCATACAGTCCATGTTCAGGCCTTCTCAGTATCCACTGTCTGACCCACACAACTCTGTCTCTCCTTCTTCTCTCTCTTCTCCTTCTGTCAACAGCTTGTTGCAATCTGAGGAGGTTCTGATTCTGCTGCTGGACTAGTGCACCAATCATAGCAAGTCTCTCAGCATCCATGGTGATACAGTTTTACTGTAACTTTGAGCAAATTCGATATAGATGAGGTCTGAACTCAACGGCAGCTCGATTCCAAATGAGCTCCTGGTCCATTTCTCCCCGTATTTATAGCCAAATTCTGGTCCCGCTCCGACACCTCTATTGAGGTATTTCACCTGACGTCACAGGGTCACGTGACGCCCCGGTGTAAGCCATTTTGGACGGCAAGCTAGCTAATGTCAACAACAGTAGCTAGTATGTTACTGTAGCAATGTTTACGTTCAGTCATTTGGATGACTGTTAAAACATTTCAGTCTCAAGTTTTTCCTTTACTGGATTTACTAGTTTACTGAGCCACTAGCTAGCCGGCCAGCCAGCCCCGGAGCGCTAGCTAGCCGGCCAGCCAGCCCCGGAGCGCTAGCTAGCCGGCCAGCCAGCCCCGGAGCGCTAGCTAGCCGGCCAGCCAGCCCCGGAGCGCTCGCTAGCCGGCCAGCCAGCCCCGGAGCGCTCGCTAGCCGGCCAGCCAGCCCCGGAGCGCTAGCTAGCCGGCCAGCGAGCCCCGGAGCGCTAGCTAGCCGGCCAGCGAGCCCCGGAGCGCTAGCTAGCTAGCGCCAGCCAGCCCCGGAGCACTAGCTAGCCGGCCAGCCAGCCCCGGAGCGCTAGCTAGCCGGCCAGCCAGCCCCGGAGCGCTAGCTAGCCGGCCAGCCAGCCCCGGAGCGCTAGCTAGCTAGCGCCAGCCAGCCCCGGAGCGCTAGCTAGCTAGCACCAGCCAGCCCCGGAGCGCGCTCAGTAAACTAGTAAATACAGTAAAGGAAAAACTTATAATGGGCCATGTCTCAACAGACTAAGAAGTTATTTCAATGACATTTAATAACATTTTGTTTATCCTGAGGACCGAAAGTAAATGAAAATGTAAACAAATCTTAGCTGTCAGTGAACAATCCTGGTGGAAGCAGGTAAACGTCGTTCTCTAAGCCTGCTAACCTCAATTTTTGCAAATGCCTCTCCCTCTGCTCGCCCTGTAAATGCCCTACGTCGCTGGATAGTGAAGGTGTTTTCTGCATCTCGCTCCTTTTTCTTTTATGTTTTTCATTTGTCGCCTTCCTCGCATTCAAACTGATTCGAGCCGTGCCGTCCAAAATGGCAGCATCACATGACTTGGTCACGTGAGTGAAATACCTCAATACCAACGCCAAACCAAAGTTCATCGCCGCCATGGATAGCTGCTTCAACGCCCGACACCGTTCCAGCAACCCCGTGTCCGCTTGTAAAATGCTTACAACCGCTCCACCAAAGTTTGTGCAACGTTTAATCGCCGCCCGGGCAACGCTGGCGAAGCAGCAGTGGTCCAGCGTTCAAGATTTCTGCGTTGGCCTAGCGGACCCAAGCGTCCACGAACTTGCGTCTAGCGGTGCCAAACTTTGACTGGGCATTGGTGGAGCAGGGGTGAACTTTGCCGGGGCGGAAAATTGCCCCCTCCTCACCGCTCGCAATATTTTGTGCAGCTCAAAACCTTCGGAGCGGTAGGAGGGCCCCTCGAGAAACATCAGCGGTGGCCGAGCGTATACGGCGTTGTTTTAACGGGGACCAACTTTTGTTAAACGGTGGTGAACGGTTACGAGCGGTGATGAATTTTTTTCACCGCTCCAGGAACGCTCCAGCAAAGTTCGGGCGGTGTGACCGGGGCCTAAGATTTCAGGGGATTCAGTACTGTTATAAGCTAGTGAAATTGGCCTATGGTTGATTTCTTTTAGCACACATTAGCATCCAAAGCTAATTCCTTTGTCTTTAGCAACACGTGCTCAGTAGGCCTCACCAGGCCTAACAAACACACTTTAGCTAGGCCATAGGGCCATTCACAAACACACCCCTTTTTAGCTAGCCACACGGCTAATTCCTTTGTCGTTAGCAAGCTAGGCTAACCTTTGCTTAAGCCTAAAGGCCTACACCATGTGCTCACTCACAAGCCCACGTTAGCCAGCTTCCCTTTGTCTGCTTAGCAACACAAAGCTAACCTAGGCCTACCACGTGCTCAGCAGGCCATCAGGCCTGATAAACCACACCTCAGCTAGAAATCCACATCCTAGCTTTTTGTTCACACACAAGGCCTCTCACACACACCCTCATACACACACACACACACACACACACACACACACACACACCATATCACTGTTTGTATATATTGATTATCCAATTTTATCTTTGTTATAATAAATTCATTTATTATCAAAGCTGTGTGTATTCATCTTGTTGGTGTTCCAATATATCTGAAGTCCCCAATCTCTCAAAGAATTCAAAAAGGTGCAGATGATTTATGTAATATGGTAAGTGATCAATAATAATTTGGAATATACCATAATTTAGCTGTTTGGTAATTTATCCAGGATTAATGAAACGATTCACTAAATGATTCACTGAATGATTCATTTGAATGATTCACCTGAATGATTCAGTTCAAACGATTCAATGAGACTGATTCTATGGTATGATTCAATTCAAATGAGTCAAATTAAATGATTCAATGGGATTGATTCAATATAATTAACCTTCAAATTTAATGAGACTGATTTAATGAGATTGATCACTTAATATTAATAGTAACTGTGATTGTACCTACACCTGGTTGAGGACAGCTTCAAGGGAATACCACTACAACCACCTGCTGCTCGCCTGGTTACATACTCCCAAATTCCAATTATGGTGCTCGGTTGCATGCCTGCTACAGTGCTGAGAAATAATGAAACCTGCAAAGCAAACTTTTATGTGACTGAGAGTGGAACTCCATTGATGGGCATGGATTTAATTACTGCTTTGAAACTGCGTATTGAAGGGGGCACAGTGCTTCCTGCTTCACCTGCTTGCAACTCACCTGCTTCCAACCCAGTCCTACAGCTCTCCATGGACAATACTGACTCTCTGGCTGTGGGCTGTGTTAAAGGGTTCATGCACAAGGTCAAAATCTGTGAGTCCGTCTCACCTGTCCGTCAGAAGCTGCGCTGTTTGCCCTTCTCTGTTAGATCAGCTGTGTCTGATGAACTGAACAGATTGCTCTCTGCAGGGGTGATTGAACGAATTGACGCATCACCCTGGGTGTCGCCTATCGTAGTGACACAAAAGAAGACAGGTGGCATCAGGATGTGCGTGGATCTAAGGGAGCCGAACAAAGCCATAGTGGTAGACAGCCATCCTTTGCCTCATATAGAGGAATTACTTGCTAGACTTGCTGGTTCGACTCTGTTCTCTATGATTGACCCTGAAAGTGCCTATCACCAACTTCCTCTTCACCCAGACAGCAGGGATCTTACCGCCTTCATAACCCATGAGGATCTCTTCAGATTTTGCCATGTGCCCTATGGGTTAGCTTCCACCCCTGCTGCCTTTCAAAAGATGATGTCTACTGTGTTGGTGGGAGTGTCCAACGTCCAGAACTATCTTGATGACATAATATGTCATGGGCGTACACAAGCTGAGCATGATGCTGCACTGGATACAGTGTTGCAGCACCTGAGAAAGGCAGGCCTGTGCTTGAATGAGAGAAAGTGCCAGTTCAGACAGCCCAGTCTGCGCTTCTTAGGACACTTAGTGACTGCAAAGGGCATTGAGCCGGACAAAGAACATGTCCAAGCTATCAAACAAGCACCACCACCAAAGGATGCAGCTACCTTGCGTTCCTTCCTTGGCATGCTTTCCTGGTACAACAAGTTTATACCCAATTACGCTACTGTAGTGGAGCCATTACGTGCTTGCCTTCGCACTGACACAGAGTTCAGCTGGACTGCTGAGATTGACAAGTGTTTCATTGAGGTGAAACAACTGCTGGTGCACAGCCCTGCACTAGCTCTGTACGACCCTACTTTGCCCTGCATCATCTCTACAGATGCCTCTGACTACGGCATAGGCGCCGTCTTCACTCAGATACACCCCAATAACAGCGAGCGTACTGTTGCTTTTGCGTCAAGGACACTTACACAGGCTGAAAGGAAGTATGCAACTGTGGAGAAAGAAGCCTTAGCGTGTGTGTGGGCAGTGGAGAAATGGAGGACCTACCTCTGGGGACATAGGTTCACCCTGCGCACCGACCATCAGGTCTTAACTACACTTCTCTGCACTAAAGGGGCTGATAGGGCTGGAATGCGCATCGCCAGGTGGTCAGCACGACTGCTGTGCTTCAATTACGATGTAGTCTACCGTGCTGGCACACAGAACCAAACTGCAGACTGTCTGTCTCGCTTACCCTTGCCTAATTCTGATACTGACGAGCGGGAGACAGAGCCTGAGTTGGTTGCACTGCTTTCCACAGCACAAGCAGCCATTACACCTGCTGAGTTTAAGTCTGCGTCCAGGTCATGCACAGAGCTCTCAGCCTTACGTCTGTAGATTCAAAAAGGCTGGCCTATTTCCCAAAAAGCATTGAGCTCTGATATTCAGCCATACTTCAAAATGCGGAATGAATTGAGTGTACATGGGAATCTAGTGCGCCGTGGGTCTCACTTCGTGGTGCCTCTGTCCCTGCGCAAAACACTAGTAGTACTGGCACACTAGAACCACCAGGGCATAGTGTGAACTAAGCAACGTTTGCGTGAGTTGTATTGGTTCCCTGGAATGGATGCACTGGCCCAGTCATACATCTCTGCTTGCACACTCTGCCAAAGCCTGGATCGTACAGCAAAGACCTTCGCCGCACCACTACAGCCTGTCCCTCTACCTGCTGCTCCGTGGACCAAGCTAGGCCTTGACATTGTGGGACCATTTGAAACAGCCAACTGGAATTGCAGGTATGCCATTACCTTAACTGACTATTACTCCAAATGGCCAGAAGTGGCATTCACACCCTCTATCACTACAGAGACTGTAATTGGCTTTCTCAGTGCAACCTTTAGTCGCTATAGCAATCCTGAGTGTATAGTGACAGACAATGGCCCACAACTAGTTTCCACTGCTCTTTCCACATTTCTTGCTGAACGCAATATTGAACACACCAGAGTATCTGTGTACCACCCTGCATCTAATGGTGCTGTGGAAAGATTCAACCGAGTGCTTAAAAGTGTGGTGCAAGCTGCCATTGTCCAAAATGCACCATGGAAAGAGACAGTGACAGACTTCCTGCATACTTACCATGCAACACCACATGCCATGACAGGTGTTTCGCCTTTTGAACTTATGTTTGGTCGTAAGATGCGGACCAAGCTTGCTGTTATGCCATTGCCAACCTGTTCTGACCGGGACGAGGAAGTGCGCCACCGGGTCGCCAACCGCCAATCACAGGTGAAGGCATACTGTGACAAAAAGAGGGGGGCGCACACTCCTGCTTTTAAAGTGGGAGACAGAGTACAAGTGAGGAAACAGACTCATGTTCCCAAAGGCCATCCCAAGTTCACTCACCCAGTTGAAATACAGAAACAAGTGGGTCCCTGCACGTTCGAACTGGCTGATGGAAAAATTGGCATTCTTCTCAGCTTACACGAGTGCCTGATGCAGCTGAGAAGCCACCAGATCAGCACGCCGATGCCAAGGACACCGTGGTGACATCTTCAGAACAACCTACTGCGCCTGCTGAAGGATGTGCACCTGAGAGAGACAAACCTGACCGAGTGCATCCGGCTAGAGAACGTAGACCTCCTGAATGGCTTAAAGATTATGAGGCCTGAGAAATAAAAAAGGACTGATTCATATCCTTTCAAGTTATGCTAAAAGTGAATTCATTGTTCATTCATATTCTTTAAAAAAAATGGCTACATGTCAATTCATTGTTGATGCTTACTTATGCTTAAAGTGAGTTCATTGCTCATTCATATTTAAAAAAAAAATGTTACCAGTTAATTCATTGTTGACGGTTATTTACTTTAAAAAACAGGATATGCTTGTGCTTTCTGTGAACATTCCTGTGCTTATGCATTAAGTTCATTAATGATTTCTACACTCTAATATTAGGCCTTACTCTTTAGCCTATATTAAATGCCTTACGTTACAGGGATACTCAGAAGGTATTGTTATTACCTCACTACAGGAAGAATTGTTTTACGTTGTGGGGGGATGTTGTGTCTACTGCTACAGCCACACCACTAGGTGTCTCCGTGACCTACCTGTTTTAATTGATATGTGTATATGGTAGAGGAAGTGCAACCATGCAGTTATGAAGAAGACGCTGTACTGTTAAGATGCCATGCACTGAGTTAGATAAAGATATAAAACGTACACCGGTTCCCTGCTGATTTATTACATTGCAATATAACACCTTTGCTGCCACATTAACTAGCTTTGATAACCTGCCCTTACTGGTCAGTGGCAGACCACCATACCACACAACAATACAAAAGGACAAAACAGATTCAATAAAACTTTGATAAAATAAAGTCATCAAGGTCCTACACACATTAAAAGACTTCATCTTCCTTAAAAAGAAAAGCCGCTGTTGGGCCTTTTTACACATAGCATCAGTGTTACTCTCAAATGACAATTTGTTGTCAATAATGGTTCCCAAATAGCTGTATTCTGTGACAACATCAACATTTTCGTTTTGAATAACAGTATGTGTAAAAGATTTCTGAGACCTGCGGAAATCAATTATCATATCTTTGGTCTTGGCTACATTAACAGATAAATAAAACTCTTTACACCAAGCAATAAAATCAACAACAGAACTATGTCCCTTCTCATCATTGTTTAAAAGGCTAACTATGACTGTGTCATCAGCAAACTTCAAAAAATGTCTATTCACATAATTACTTTTGCAATCATTTGTATATAGTAGCAAGAGAAGGGGGGAGAGCACACAGCCCTGAGGTGAGCCGGTACGTGAAACTTGTATGGAGGAGAGGGCACCATTAACTTTTACACACTGTGTGCGCTCTGCCAAAAAATCAACTATCCAACCTATGAGGTTAGACTCAAGGTTAAAGTGGGTTTGGAGTTTTTCAGCCAGCAAATAAGGCTGAATGGTGTTGAATGCTGATGAAAAGTAAATAAAAAGAAGCCTGACATGGGTCTTAGGCACCTCCAGGTGGTGGTAGAGGAAGTTTAACAATGTTAGCATAGCATCCTCCACACCTCTGCCAGCCCTATAAGCAAACTGGAGAGGATCTAGCTGTTGCTCCACCCGTTTCATTAATTCCCACTTAACCAGTTTCTCAAATGACTTCATCACCAGTGAGGTGAGAGCCACTGGTCTAAAGTCATTGAGAACCTTGGGGTGACTACACTTAGCTAAAGGGATAACAGTGGCATGTTTCCAAATTTTTGGAATAGCTTGCATCTGAAGGGATAGGGTGAAAATAAATTGAAAAATTTCACTTAACTGTCCTGCATAAGACCTAAGCACACGGCCACTAATGTTATCCGGGCCAGGGCTTTTCCTTATTTTAGTATGCTTGAACAGCTTCTCGACTGCAGCAACATCAATACTAAAAGCAGATGTGTCTCTGACCTTTTCCCGCATGTCTATGATTTTATCATTAAAATCAACATTTGAAAATCTCAAATAAAAATTATTTAATTCATCTGCCAGCTGCACATCAGAAGCAAAACCTTTTAAAAACACAGTATTACTATTGCAGCTGCTGTTTAGGCCTGTCATAAGTTTCATGCCATTCCACACAGATCTGAGGTCAGACTCATTAAACTTTGACTCAATCTTAGTTTTATATTTACGTTTAGCTTTGGCTATTTCGGCCCGCACAACCTTCCTTATTTCAAAATATGCGATTTTATCACCACTTTTGAAAACAGACCTTTTTTCCCTTAACAGCTTTTTTAATTCTTTGGAAATCCAAGGTTTGTTATTGGGGTAGGAAACAATGGCTTTAGTTGGTATTACGCTTTCCACACAAAAAGAGATAACTGCATAGTGTCTGTCAGTTCATCAATACTATTGGATGAATCCTGAAAGATAGACCAGTCAGTACAGTCAAAACAGCCCTGCAGGGCCAAAGTGCTATCTTCACTCCACACCTGAACCTCATGCGCCCTCACTTTGTCTCTATGCAGCATAGCCCTGTATGTGGGTAGAAGATGCACCACATTATGGTTGGAGCAGCCAAGGTCGGGACCTGCAACAGACTTAAGCTCCCTTGATGGAGCCGTAGCAGAGATCCAGCATCTTATTACCTGCTTATTATTATTATTATTATTATTATTATTATTATTATTATTATTATTATTATTAATGCAAGTCTTTTGATGGCAAACTGATCTACTGAGTGACACCAGTGTTTTACAGAATTTTGTTTTCTGTTTTTGCAGTTCAGTAAAATCATCCTGAATTTGGAGCTTTTGCTCCTCCTTATTGATTTAAAACCTTTATTTGTTTATTTTTTTCTAGCTTTACGAGACCAGTATATCATGAAAAGTAATAAGTGATAGTGGAAAAATATATTGTATAATTTACATTTTTATGAATGTTCCATCTGTTTCTCAAATTTCAGTGCGAATTCCACAAAGTGACAGATGTGGTAGAAAAGGATCATGTGAAAAGGTCGAGTATTTTTAAAAGTGTCTTGCTGAAATTATGATGTTTTGCTGTAATTGTTGTGTTTACATGCTGCTGCTTTAAAGGGCTTATAAGCAGTGAGCTTTCCTCAGGCACACTTCTTTAACGCATACAGTTTCATCAGTACTCATAACTTTCTTTCTTGATTTACACCTCATGTCAATGGATTATTGGATTTATTGTTAACCTCATATAGTATAGACATTACTGTGTTCCAGATGGTCTTTTTTGTTTTAGGATATTTGCAGATTTGTCGGTCAGTGTTCAATACATCCATTCTGTATAGTGATCACTCAGTGTATTCATTAAAGGTTTTACTAACAATCGTTTAAAGCATTTGACAATTAATTTTCTGAGGAAATTTAATAATATCACCTTGCTGTGTTTAAAAAAAAAAGCACCATTTTCATGCGTTGTGTGCAATACAGATTTTGACCACAAGGTGGGAGCAGAGCACAAAACAAATCAGGAACTGGTTCTGGATCAATGTGAGCAGGTTGTTATTGTGGAATACTGATTATGGCCCAAATGACCTTCTGACAGCAAACTTTCATTAATTAAAATAATTTCATTTTCACCCCATACAATTTAATTTAACAGCAAGTGTTCAACTGTTCAAGTGTTCAACTGTTAATGTTAAGTGTACTTCTCATAAGGATAAAAATAAAGGCTACATTGTGACCATGCCTGATCAAAACCTGTACATTTCTGTGATATAAAAATAAAAACAAATGGAATTCAGCTGCTTCTATTTTTGTTTGTACAGTAAGCCATATTAGCTCACAATCAACATCACACTGGTTTGACTTGTGTATGTGAGCATGGTTGTAAATCTCCACCTCAGTAGAAAAGAATGGAAAAAATGCTCAGAGGTCAGTGTTAGAAACCTGAGACCTGATTTTCTGCTTCAGAACAATCAGTGCAGACGTCATTTATTGGTTCTGGCTGGATGATACGTCTTTGTTTCATTTCATAGCCGTCTGGACCTCAGTGGATATACAGTAGGTTCAACTTTTAAAGTTAAATTTCTACTTTAACTAAATTAATCCTCAGTTCAATCTTTTTAAATTGTGTAATTCTGTATTTGAATCTATTTAATTTTTAATTAAATAATGTATATATGCAGTAGCTGTTTACTGGCTCACTGTAGTTTTATGAATATGACATTTATTAAAATTTTTAAAATGTAATCAGTGGATAAGTATAATTTTAGCAAAAAAAAAAAATTATTCCACTGATGGTGCACACACCTTTTTTTCTTTTATACACACTGTTTCTGGAACATGAATCTCACACTGAAGTGAACACTACAGATCACAAAACAGCATTAACTCGCTCTTTCATATGAAGTGGAGATTTCAGCATTAAGTTAAATTCAATTCTGGACTATGCAGAAATATATACAGCTCCTTTTAAAAGTGAATATAACCCAAAATATAGAGTGGGCACAGGACAAGAATATGAATATCAAATTTCTGAATGAAAACTAACTAAATTAAAAATCAACAGCTAACCAACTGCAATTTAATTAAGTAATAAATAATAATAACAACTAAGTGTTATTTTTGCAGTAAAATGCTGAGTGGCATGATGGTGTGATAAAGTGGCGTTCCTGTAACTGCCCAGGAGTTCATTAGTTTTCTAACAGCACATCCCTAAATGTTTTATTCCTCTTATACCACAGCAAAACAATGATTACAAATCTTTATTTATTCAAGAACATCATACATTTTATCCATTTATAGTCACATTTAATCTTCTTGAAGCAAGTTGTCACTGATGTTATTACAGCTATAAACAGTCGTTCCCCCACCAATCTCTCTTTACTCTCTTCTGAGGAGTTCATAGTCCAATATTAAATAGCACTGTGTTATTAATGAGCTTAAATAATTCTCAGAAAAGAAAAGAGAAGAAAGAAGTATTCACTGCTTTTTGGAAGCAGTTTTTGGAAGACAGTAAACTGATAAAAACATCTTTTTGGGATATAAGGCAATAAAAGAGCAATGTTTTGAAAGAATGTTTAAAGATTTAAACAACTTAAACAGGATTAAAACAATGTTTTAAACAACTTAGAACATGGTACCTTTGATTTGAACCTGCCCATTCTCAAGGTAATCAAAAATATTGGAACATGTGCGTGACAGTTGGGTTGTGGGGTTTTTTGTTGTTTCTTTTTTGTTTGTTTGTTTGTTTGTTTTTTGTTGCCCAGGTGTGTCCTGTTAGACTGATTGTTTATGCAATCAATACTGCAGCTCTGAATTTATACTTTTGGTTTAAGCCCTGGGTTTCACCTGTGAAGACTGCATTTGTTGTTAAAAAGGATAAATCAACATGAAGACCAGAGAGCTGTCTATGGGAGGAAAGCAAGCTGTACTGAGACTGAGAAAAGAGTGAAACTCAATCGGAGCCATTACACAAGCTTTGGACATCACCAATACAACAATCTGGAATGTCCTGAAAAAGAAAGAAACCACTGGTGTAATAACAACTAGATATCGAACAGGTCAGGCCAAAGAAAACAACAACAGTTGACGACAGAAACATTCTCAATCTTCTTCTACTTCTTATTTTGGATGCTCCCATTCAGGGTCGCCACAGTGGATCATCATGATTTGCATATTTGATTTGGCATAGGTTTTTACACCGGATGCCCTTCCTGATGCAACCCTCCCCAATCTATCTGGGCTTGGGACCAGCACTAAGAACGCACTGACTTGTGCAACCACAGTGGCTGGGTTCAAGATGAACCTCTACCAAAGTGATGTAAAGCCTAAACTGTGGAGAAAGAAAGGATCTGCTCATGATCCAAAACATGGAGCTCATGGGTGAAGCATGGTGGAGGTAGAGTCATGGCTTGGGTTTGCATGGCAGCTTCTAGAATGAACTCACAAATCATTATTGATGATGGAACTCATCAATGACCCAAAACACACTGCAAGACAACACAGGGCTTCATCAGGGGAAATAAGTGGAAAGTTTTAGACTGGACAAGTCCATCACCAGGCTTTCACCCAACTGACCAGCATTTCATCTCCTGAAAAAGAGACTGAAGGGAGAAACCCCTCAAAATAAACAACCACCAAACATGGCACCTTTTGGTATTAAACACGTTTCTAAGTTGTTGAACACATCTAGATGTAAAAATCAGTAAATGAAAACTGAAATTCTGATCTTTCGGCTCATCTTCATATTCTGACATCAAATCCAAATTACTTCAGTGAAAGCAAAAACAAAAGAATTGGCCTCGCTGTTCAGTACTTTCTGAGGGGACTGTGTAAATCATATAAAACTCCCTTCATGATGAGGATATGAAATGTGAGGAAGGAGAAGTGAATCGTCCATTGTTTTATACTGAATCACGTGATCCACTAAGCAAATTTAAGGAAATAACAGCAGGACAGCGACCTTTTCCTCATGTGTTCTGAGATCACGGCTCTCCATCACACTGCATGTAGTTTGTTTGTTTTAAATAAAATAAACAGCTGTGGAACTTTTTAATGTGAAATTCCAGCTTTAGATTCAGAATATTAGGAACTGAAACAAGTCCATTAAATTGATTTGTATTGTTTTTTTTGTCCAGATTTTTTCTTGTCTGATGTGATGAAACATTTTCCTGGTTTTAAACTCAGGCCTCAGAAAGAGAACTAATTCTCCTGCTGGAAGTTTCTAGACAGGTCAGACTCTGATTCTCCATTGTTAATGTCGAAAGGATCTGGACTCCAACATGTAAATGAGCTAGAAAGCGTCAGCGTCACGTCTTCGTCACGGTATTCACACCGCCCTGTGTAGAGGTGGGAACTGAAAGCCCTTCGCTTCTTTCGTGTCCGCCATTTTAAAGAACGCAGGCGGTGGCTCGTGAAGGTTACAGCGTTCTCTCAGTATAGCAAAAGAATTAAAGTCATGCTGATAAACCACTTTAAACATTCCTGGAACCTGATTTTCTGCTACAGAACAATGTTAATTGTTGACCATTTAAACATCAGTGTCCTCACATGGAGATTTTTAAAAGGACCGTCGTCTGACCTGGAGGAGTTACTGAGATCTTTACGGTAGGAGAAACTGTTTATCAACTTTCTCTTCTCAGAGCAAATCACATTATTCACCTTCTGTAAAATGTTTAATGCTTTATTTAAGTGCACAGGGATGAAATGGAAAATACTGATAGTAATATAAATGTGTAATACCGGATTATAATCAATATTATAAAGCTAAAGTGGAGGTTGAGTTTTAACATGATGTTACATTACAGTTTTATCAATATAGATAAGGGAAAATAATTTTGGCTTTAATAATAATAATAGTAATAATAATAATAATACTGTTTAGTGTAAAATTCCTCCATGATTTGTAAAGACACTGTGGATGATGATAGTTAGTGTGTGACAGAGAGACAGGACAGAGAGCCTGAGTTTTATGGAGCCAAAGTCTGCTTTTACTGGCTGAATTGTTTATTATTTACTGAGATTATTTTGTGTTTCAAACAATGTCAATTTCCAGATAATTATACACTGGGGGAAACACATGACTGTGATGGGAACAACCACCGAGTAAATTATAAAAAATTTAATAAATACTGAAAATACTACAATACTGAAATACTACAATAATAGTTTGTACAAGGCGGCACGGTGGTGTAGTGGTTAGCGCTGTCGCCTCACAGCAAGAAGGTCCTGGGTTCGAGCCCCGGGGTCGGCGAGGGCCTTTCTGTGTGGAGTTTGCATGTTCTCCCCGTGTCCGCGTGGGTTTCCTCCGGGTGCTCCGGTTTCCCCCACAGTCCAAAGACATGCAGGTTAGGTTAACTGGTGACTCTAAATTGACCGTAGGTGTGAATGTGAGTGTGAATGGTTGTCTGTGTCTATGTGTCAGCCCTGTGATGACCTGGCGACTTGTCCAGGGTGTACCCCGCCTTTCGCCCGTAGTCAGCTGGGATAGGCTCCAGCTTGCCTGCGACCCTGTAGAAGGATAAAGCGGCTAGAGATAATGAGATGAGATAGTTTGTACAGTTCTGTGCAAAAATCCTCAAAATTAATGAAAAGGTTTGACATATGGACCAATAAATTAACTCATTTACACTAAACACAACTAAACTAAATCACTTTGTTGTAACTGACTTTAAGCCTCAGGTTCACTGTTGTACAGTTTTATACAAAAATCAGCTGTAAGGGTTTTTGTTTGTTTGTTTGGTTCCCCCCCTGCCCCCCATCTTGGAGAACTTCATATGGTTCTTCTGGACACGGTGGTTCTCACTCTGCTGCTGTTTCCAAAACCAGAACAGCCTCCATTATGGGTTTATCTGCAATGTGCTCCATTACTGGCCACTTATACATTTAATTTTTTTTCTCTAACATTTAATGTTTTTTTTTTAAGTGAAACTTTGGAAATGTGGTGTTTTCTCTTTTTACTCACATTTAATACCAAAAACATCAAACAAACAGCAAAGAATATTGGTGTCTATAAATAAGGAAATGTTTACATCTTTTGCACAGGACTTGAAATGAACAGCAGGGGGCAGTGTTACGTTCTTATTCACATTGTTTACATGTGTAATGACGTCATTTATAATTTAACTCAAGATCAACGCCCATTAAAAACAGAGAAGGAAAGATCTCTGTGGGCTACAATGAGCAAGCCTCGGGCCTGATCACGCCTGCTGTGTGTGAAAGAAGCAATAATGGACTTATTGTCATTTACTGAGAAGAACTTTACAGCCTGACTGCTTTAGCATCATCAGGTTTCTAACTGTATGGTTAATTTAATTATTCAATCCCAAACTGGGCAGAAGCAAAACCTTTTAAAAGGCCATAAAGGGGAAAAAAATCACAAAAGCAGGAATTTACATGTTTCCATTTTTACTGCAGGAGAAACTGCAAACACTGCATTCTCTCTGACTGATAATACAAACTCTCTGCAGCTTCGGTCTCTTTTGGTTATAAAAGTTGTTTGCTTGAGCTACAAACATAAAGCCAGAACAATCAGTGATCCAGGAAGAAGATCAGACCATCAGGTTTTTCAGGAACTAACAGTACGTGTGTTAAACTGATGAGCAAATAAACAAAACACACACACACCCTAACACAGAGCTCTGTATCTGATCTGATCTGGACAATACGGCTGTAACCCGAGAAGCTTAAACACTGAAAGGCAGCTGGGAAACTGAAGCTGATGATTCATTTAAAAACCCTGATGTGTTCCAGTAAATACCCTGAAACATTTTCTGATGAGCTTGCCTTTCTGACACTTGGTTTTCAGCTGGTCATGATTATATAATGACAGCATGCAAATATTACACTAATATTAAACACTGATGCCTGAAGACATGCCCCAACCCTGCAGGATTTCTCAGCACAACTCAGTAAAATAATTAAAAGGATATTGTGATGTGATGAATTATATGGATCGCTTCACATGTGAATACACCACTGAGTCAGGCTCTGCTTCAACAGGCGTTATTCTCGAGTTTTCTTCCTGCAGAGACACAACAGTATATTTCAGTATCGGAATCAGGGTGAGACGTCATCACTCCTGTGGAACTAATGTGACTTTTTTTTTTTTTAAACCAAATCCTCTAAAGTATTCCACATCATGATTATTTTCAGAAGTTTTATTTAGATATTTACCTCTTTAACCCTCTCTGCACTGTGAGCTGAAATTTTCACATCAGTGTAAGTCAGTTCCTCAGTTTCAGACACTAAAGACACAAATGTGATTTAAATTGTATGAAACACATCAAATGTAAAAACTGAACACATGAACAGAAAGATGCGTTACTTACCTTTTTGCTTTTTATTTTTCAGCCAAATCCACACAAATGCTAATATTATGATTAATAACCCCAGAAGTCCAACAGATATCAGGGCAGGAAGCAGTGAACGGGAACGATCAGTTTGTTCTGTGAAGATAATGATATATTCAATTATATAAATTATTTTCACAACATGACACAGACACAAGACGATATGGCTGGGCGAGATGACAAAAACATCACATCATGTATTCAGGTATCGCAGAGGCTCCAACTCTCCCACCATGGGCGGGAGATCTCCCGCTTTAAAGAACATTTAGAAAATCCTCCCAACTTCCCGCTGACAACATAAAAATCTCCCGCCCGCCCTTACTACACATGATTAGTTCTCATCTCATTACCTCTAGCCGCTTTATCCTGTTCTACAGGGTCGCAGGCAAGCTGGAGCCTATCCCAGCTGACTACGGGCGAAAGGCGGGGTACACCCTGGACAAGTCGCCAGGTCATCACAGGGCTGACACATAGACACCAGGGTTTTTTCTAGAAAAATTTAGTATGAGGGCGCTCACCATGGCGAGGGGAGCAAAGCGGGGGGGGGATGGTGCTGGTTGTCCCCCCCCTCCCGCCGTGCAAAGCCTTTGAAAAATGCTCCAATGGGACATTCTGAGACTATCTGAGAGGGAAATTGTAACAAATTGTCTGTCAACATTGAAAAAGAAAGAAGTAATCTTCTTCTGCCCCAGACAGTCTTTGGCTTTCTTCCGCTTCGTGCCGCGGGATGACATCTTTAAATGCCCAAGTGTCAACAAAAACAACTCGCGAACTACTTCTGTCAAAAGCTCCCGCGCTGGTGGGTGAAAGGTCATTCAGTCTCGAGAAATCTCGTGCTACAAGTCAGCTGACCTTGTCAGTAACCCATGTCAAATCTCGCGAGAGCAGCCGCGACAAGTAAACAACATGGCGCTTCAGTCTGGAAAACGCCTATTCGGATTGTTTTTGCACCGTCTGGCGGTGTATCTACTATGATTGGAATATTTTTGGAGCAATTATAATGTATTTGATGATCAGACACATTGTCACGTAGTGTTGCTGGGATGTTTTCACGGAGTCGGTAAGGGGGCGCACGCCGAGAGTAAGAGGGCGCAGCGCCCCTGTTCCCCCGTTTAGACGAAAGCCTGGACACAGACAACCATTCACACTCACATTCACACCTACAATTTAGAGTCAGCAGTTAACCTAACCTGCATGTCTTTGGACTGTGGGGGAAACCGGAGCACCCGGAGGAAACCCACGCGGACACGGGGAGAACATGCAAACTCCACACAGAAAGGCCCTCGCCAGCCACGGGGCTCGAACCCGGACCTTCTTGCTGTGAGGCGACAGCGCTAACCACTACACCACCATGCCGCCATATCATTAGTTAAAAAAATATAGAATTTGATTATGGCCGTAGCCAGCTATGAGGCCCCCGAGGTACAGACCTTGGTCATTTTTAAGAGCTGAAAATAAATTTGTATGCTAAATATTCAACTGGATAAAAAAATAAAGAATAACATTAAAACGTCTCCGTAAAAAGTGCATTGTTAATCATGTTAAACGTTGATTCTGTCTGTGTCCGTTTCGTGCGTGCGGCTCTGAGACCAAGAACACAAAAACGAATGAGCGCGCGACTCAGGAGAGGAACGCAGTGCAGGACACGTTTTTTCATGGTAACAATCAGTGCACTTTCATGAAGCTGTTACCCCTACTCTTTATTCAAACATGGTGGTGTATCCTGATTTTTTTTTCCCCAGAATCTTTTTTTTTTTTGTGTAGGTGTAACGGATGCTAGATTGTGAATGTATCTTAGTTCCATAGGCAGCATGGTTAGGGTATCTTTTGTCCTCATTGCTTGGGCCAGATCAAACCATAAAAGAAGCTTAAATTATTCTTACTCTTGCCACATACATGATTTTTTTTCAAAACTGATGATATTCAGTTCAAACACCATTAAAAGTAATTACAGGAATAGATCTCTTGTGTGACGTATAATTCACCCCCTCATTTAAATATGCCGAACATTTTTCAGCACACGCTTTGCGCATCACGGACCTCGGTGATTTTAAAATGCTGGCTATGGCCCTGAACTTGATACGTTTATGTTGACGAAAATTTATAGTTGACTTTCCGCTTTTCGTGTGTCTGATATTGTATGGATGGACTCAAGTGCGTACCCCGTGGCATATGCCGATTCCCCGGTCGGTACACCGATCGGCGTAACGGGGGGATTGGAGTGAATGCCGGAGGCATGCGTGCGCAGATCAAGCGTGCATATGAATTGAGCGGAATTCGGGACGCCGCGCGGTACACACTTGAGCCACCCAACGTCTTAGCAGTTACCGATAAAGCATACAGATGGCGCTATTAATGATACGCACGAGAGAACGAGAAAACCCGCGGCACTCAACCATTTTGTTTGGGGTTTTTTGCATCTGCATTTATCGCCTGCTCATCTTTAACTCTTTGTTCTTTTGAATGAGAGAATGAAACGAAGTTCCGTTGGTGGAAATGGCGAAAGCCAAACTACGAAGAAAAAAATATCAGAAAATCACCAAGATAAAGTTGGGCTCGCCTGTCGCGATGGTCGCCAGGGACGAATGACGGACTATTTTGGATGGCAGCAAGACGACCCTGTATCTGACAAGATTAGATCACCAGACCAGACGTTAGATTCTAACGAACTTGTCTGACTTTTGCCAACTTAGACTTAGAAACAGAATATTATTAGAAGAACATTATTATCAGAGGGTCTACCATTGGCAATTTATAATAGTCATTATTGACATTAACATTGAATTTAGGCATATTAAAGTTTGGTCTATAGTCACTGGATTTATCTAGATCCGTTACTATTAATAAGAATTAATTGATACGAAATGTGGTGCATCATTTTTATATATATATATATATGTGTGTGTGTGTGTGTGTGTGTGTGTGTGTGTATATACACAAACCCGATTCCAAAAAATTTGGGACAAAGTACAAGTTGTAAATAAAAATGGAATGCAATAATTTACAAATCTCAAAAAATGATATTGTATTCACAATAGAACATAGACAACATATCAAATTTCGAAAGTGAGACATTTTGAAATTTCATGACAGCAACACATCTCAAAAAAGTTGGGACAGGGGCAATAAGAGGCTGGAAAAGTTAAAGGTACAAAAAAGGAACAGCTGGAGGACCAAATTGCAACTCATTAGGTCAATTGGCAATAGGTCATTAACATGACTGGGTATAAAAAGAGCATCTTGGAGTGGCAGCGGCTCTCAGAAGTAAAGATGGGAAGAGGATCACCAATCCCCCTAATTCTGCGCCGACAAATAGTGGAGCAATATCAGAAAGGAGTTTGACAGTGTGTAAAATTGCAAAGAGTTTGAACATATCATCATCTACAGTGCATAATATCATCAAAAGATTCAGAGAATCTGGAAGAATCTCTGTGCGTGAGGGTCAAGGCCGGAAAACCATACCAGGTGCCCGTGATCTTCGGGCCCTTAGACGGCACTGCATCACATACAGGCATGCTTCTGTATTGGAAATCACAAAATGGGCTCAGGAATATTTCCAGAGAACATTATCTGTGAACACAATTCACTGTGCCATCCGCCGTTGCCAACTAAAACTCTATAGTTCAAAGAAGAAGCCGTATCTAAACATGATCCAGAAGCACAGACGTCTTCTCTGGGCCAAGGCTCATTTAAAATGGACTGTGGCAAAGTGGAAAACTGTTCTGTGGTCAGATGAATCAAAATTTGAAGTTCTTTATGGAAATCAGGGACGCCGTGTCATTCAGACTAAAGAGGAGAAGGACGACCCAAGTTGTTCTCAGCGCTCAGTTCAGAAACCTGCATCTCTAATGGTATGGGGTTGCATTAGTGTGTGTGTGGCATGGGCAGCTTACACATCTGGAAAGACACCATCAATGCTGAAAGGTATATCCAGGTTCTAGAGCAACATATGCTCCCATCCAGACGACGTCTCTTTCAGGGAAAACCTTGCATTTTCCAACATGACAATGCCAAACCACATACTGCATCAATTACAGCATCATGGCTGTGTAGAAGAAGGGTCCGGGTACTGAACTGGCCAGCCTGCAGTCCAGATCTTTCACCCATAGAAAACATTTGGCGCATCATAAAACGGAAGATACGACAAAAAAGACCTAAGACAGTTGAGCAACTAGAATCCTACATTAGACAAGAATGGGTTAACATTCCTATCCCTAAACTTGAGCAACTTGTCTCCTCAGTCCCCAGACGTTTACAGACTGTTGTAAAGAGAAAAGGGGATGTCTCACAGTGGTAAACATGGCCTTGTCCCAACTTTTTTGAGATGTGTTGTCATGAAATTTAAAATCACCTAATTTTTCTCTTTAAATGATACATTTTCTCAGTTCAAACATTTGATATGTCATCTATGTTCTATTCTGAATAAAATATGGAATTTTGAAACTTCCACATCATTGCATTCCGTTTTTATTTTCAATTTGTACTAACTTTTTTGGAATATATATATATATATATATATATATATATATATATATATATATATATAAATAAATAAATATATAAATAAAAAATGAAACTCGCCTTCGCACCTACGGCGCTCAAACTTGTCTCCCTCCGAGCTACTCGCAGAGAGGGAGAATCTCCCTCTTTGCAATTTCTCAAGTTGGAGCCTCTGGTATCGTGATATGCATCACAATATTTCAGTACCATAATATCTTTAGTTTGAGGATCATAAAACTCACAATGTCTCAGAAAAATGTACTGTGGGATAACTGATCACAATAATGAGATTAGATCAGATCACTCAGCGCTACATAAGACTCGAACTAATCCCATAATATTTTGATTTTTGCCTCAAATCCATGAGAAACCTGTAACATGATGCTGCAATTGATTAATATTCCATTGCGTGTATTTTTTACGGTATTATTAACTCCACTGAATGTGTTCATGGAGCAAAGCTCACTGAGACTTTCACACTGAAACATTTAAACTAGTGAATTTCTTTCACCAACCAGACTCACAGACCATCAATAATGAATTTATTTTACATCTTAATCTTCAGTCACCTCTGTCTCAGTCCTACATGAATATTCATGATTCTGTTCTGTTCAGAGTGATGGTTTTGAGACTCTGACGTACCTGAGTTATAATAACAGAGCTGTGCGATGTTGAGAGAAGTTGTTTTATTGATGGCAGGGTTTGCAGACACACAGATATAAGAGTTCCTGTTATTCTCTGGGTGTTGTATCTGAAGTGTGAGATTGAGGGGAACACTGAGATCTGTGTTATTGGTGATGGAGATTCTCTCATTCTCTCTGTACCAGGATAACTTCACATCTTCTCCATTCTCCACAGAGCACAGGAGGAAACACGGCTCTGTAGAAGACACGCTTCGCTTTCCTCTTTGATTTCTGATTACTGGAGCTGATACTGGAGCTGAGAAACAGAAACACAGATTTACAGTAAAACACTGAGTGACAGGGTGGTGTGAGTTACTGTTAATGTCGAACATCCATGAAACAGCTGTAGACAGTCATTCGGTCATAAACTCCTCCTTCAGTCCGTCACACAGCGCTGCATGTGCTGCTTTATCTTCTTACGTTTTCCATGTCGTTTGTTTTGGTCTCCGGCTCTGACATCTCATTGGTTTGTTCCTCTAATGTGTTCACCTGTTCTGTGTCTTACTTTAATTAGTTATAAGTTATTTATACCCTGTTGTTTCTCTTCCTCCTCATGTAATTCTGAGCCTTGTTCTAGCTTTATCCCACTTCCCCTTATTCCAGTTTTCTGACCCTGGCATGTGTTATTGTTTTGGAATATGGATTTCCCTGTGATTAGTTTGCCTGCATGTTTATGAACCCGTTCTTTCACTTCTGACTGAAAATACTGGAATGCCCTTCATAAGGGCACGCTATCTCCTTTCACATACAAAATCCATTACTGTATGGGTGAAAACAACACGGAATAGATGATAAATTTTCATTCCCACTCAGTCTTCCGTAATGGATATCAGGGATTCCCACCTGACTGTATTTAACAGAATGCTATGGAAGGACTTTGGCACAAACCATTCGAGACCAGATGTGATGAATCACTGACAAAGCGGCGAGTCCATTGTTGTGAAAAGCCAAAACTGAAACACTGGCTAATTAACAACACGGCACAAGTCGAGCTGCATCATGTCTCTGAGTCTCTTCCTGTTTCTGAACATTTGTTTTGTTCAAGCAAAGTCGATTTATAATATTTTTGCTGATACACTGGGGCTGCTGTATCTGCTGACTCACTCAATCATACAAGCCTGAGCCCTCGAACTCCAGTTCCCGCATAACCAGGAACACCTGCTTTCACTTTCACTCATTACTCCCTTTATTTAAACGCCGCCTTCTGTTAGTCTGTCTTGTTTGTTTTTATTTTCTATCCCGATGCTCATTGTGTTCCTCACTTCTACTGTTGTGTTTTATGCCCGGTGTTTGTTGTTACTTTGACTATCCTGTGTAAATAAAAGTTTTTTGCTCTTATACATTTTTTATATATATATATATATATGGGCGGCACGGTGGTGTAGTGGTTAGCGCTGTCGCCTCACAGCAAGAAGGTCCTGGGTTCGAGCCCCGGGGCCGGCGAGGGCCTTTCTGTGCGGAGTTTGCATGTTCTCCCCGTGTCCGCGTGGGTTTCCTCCGGGTGCTCCGGTTTCCCCCACAGTCCAAAGACATGCAGGTTAGGTTAACTGGTGACTCTAAATTGACCGTAGGTGTGAATGTGAGTGTGAATGGTTGTCTGTGTCTATGTGTCAGCCCTGTGATGACCTGGCGACTTGTCCAGGGTGTACCCCGCCTTTCGCCCGTAGTCAGCTGGGATAGGCTCCAGCTTGCCTGCGACCCTGTAGAAGGATAAAGCGGCTAGAGATAATGTGATGTGATATATATATATATATATATATAAAAAGCAGAAATGTCAGAATCAAGAGAGAGAGAAAAAAAATCACAACCTTTATTACAATATATTTTCATAATTTTTGTTATTAGTTACTGTAGTTGATGTTATATTGAGTGCAGTTTATAAAAAAATAAAACTTTATTATAGGTATGTACACACAACAATGATTCTCTCCTATCCACAGTTTTCGTTTCCTGTTTTAGATCTTGGAACGTATCCCCCGTGGATACGCCACTCCCACTGTATCTGCTGATGTTTGCTGGTTGTTTTGAGTCGCTGCTGGTTGGTTTACAGTGAGGCAGTCTGAGTGCCGTCACAATATCACGACATCATTTACATCTCCAACAGCAACGTCACCACCGTCACATGTAAATCTGATGGTTCCGATTCCCGCTACAGCTGTAACAAAAGATTTCTCTAAATTTTACGAGGTCCCCAGAGGGTAGATTAACGTTTCGACTTTGCCGTTTTGCTCCCATTCACACACGACACCATTCCAGCATAATAACGGGAAAGTTGCGGTTGTGTGTGAGAGTGGAAATGGGGTAACTGAGTTTAAGCGCTTACATTCTGGGTCTGACGATACATTACACGTTCCCTCAACAACCTCTTTTTCTCTCTTGAAATTAAAACAAAGCCATGCAGTTTGTCACTGTGAGCAGTGAGTGGTTATGTTTAAAACCATGACCGAAGATAATTTAGTTAGAATCAGTGGATAGTTTCAGACTGTTTTATCTCTGCTCTCTTTTCTCAGGTGTTTTTCATTATTTGACCACTAGTCTATACATTTCCAGATTTGGCACAAATGATGACTATTCAACGTTTGCCCATGATGAATGTTTGTCCTCACAAACTGCATCTGTGTGTTTTAAAAAAAAAATAAATTAATGGCAGATCCATGTGTAAATGATGTTCCTGATGCAGTGTGACGAGACTTAGTTGTGATTTGCCTTTATCGTGTTGATGAAGTGAGGAGTCTGAACATGGACAGGAAGGAGACATGAAACTCTTTTACTCACCATAAACACGGACACTGAAAGTCCTGGATGAGAGACGTGGAGTAAGAACGTGTAATAAATAAACTCCAGAAAGGTTTCTGCTGATGTTCCTGATGGTTAAAGCTCCACTGATTCTGTCCAGCTGCAGTCGCTCTTTAAATCTCTCACTGATTTCTGTCACAGTTTTTCCATTAGACGGCTGACTGTTCAATATCTTTTCCTCTGCTTTCTCAGGTCCATAAAACCACAGAATCTGAGCATCACTCTGAATTCCAGTTATCCCAGTATGGAGAGTTATAGTGGTTCCTTCCACTTCCTGCAGTGTGACCGTCTCATCTCCAGCTGCACACAGTAAACCTGCATCACAGATTCAGAGTCAGCGTTACACTCCCAGATATGATCACATACAGTCCATTAAAACTTTACTGTGGTTCAGATTTGTCATTTCAGATGATGCTGTTTTTAACTCAGAAATGTGACAATATTACACTGCTGGAAATCTGATCTATTCTGCAAATATATCATATACTGCAGTAGTGCATCTATTACTAGATATGTTACAATACAGCTACACTACATACAGTACTTTGCAAAAGTATTCAAACCCCTGAAATGTCATGGGATTTGTCTGGATTATAAACAACACACACACACACACACACACACACACTGCTCCAGCCAGTATTTTTATTACAAACAGTACATGCTTCAAGTACATTTTAAAGTAAAAATTCATTATTTGTCAATAGATCTTTAATAAAATTAAAAAGTGAAAAATGCTGCTTGCAGAAGTATTCACCCCCTTCAGACTAGTATGTGGTCGAACACCCCTTTGCTGCAGTAACAGCTGTAAAGCTGGGCATACACTGTGCGATTTTTTCAATCGCGGTATTCAGCTGCTGCTCACACTGTAGAAGTGAATCGCAGGGGTAAACAGCACGCAGCTTACGATTCCTGTTCTCACACTATACGATTCCTGTTCTCACACTATACACTATACTAAGGAGGCAGAATTGACCTCCATATATATATATATATATATAATGTGTGTGTTTTGCATGCTTCAGTAACTATTGGAGGCAGAATTTCCCAGATATTCGTGAGGCATATTCAAAACTTAACACACACACTCTCGTGCACGCACAGAACGTTATGGCCCTTTTCCACTACCCTTTTTCAGCTCACTTCAGCCCGACACGGCTTGCGTTTCGACTACCTCAGAGCAGCACGACTCAGCTCGCTTCAGCCCTACCCAGCACCCAAAACTCGCACGGTTTTGGAGTGGGGCTGAAGCGAGCCAAACCGAGCTGAGTGAGGCTGGGGGCGTGAGCAGACACTCCCCTGTGCACTGATTGGTGAGGAGGAGTGTCCTCACATGCCCACACACGCCCCGCGAGCACGCTGGGATCTGTAAACACCGTAAACCCGGAAGAATTACGAATTACGAGAATTTCTGAAGCCTTATGCGCCTCGCCTCATCTATACGCTCTTGCCAGTATCTGTTGGCGTTGTCGGTGACAACAAGCCACAGCACCAAGACCAGCAACACTAACGACTCCATGTCCTCCATGTTTATTGTTTACTATCCGGGTCGTGAGACTACCGCTTAAAAGATCACTGATGTCACTGTTTGCGCCGCCTAACGACATCATGTGACGTCCACCCACTTTTGCTAACTCCACCCAATGTGTCCACCCACTTCCAGCCAGCACGGTTCAGCGCGGTTGTAGTCGAAATGCAACTCCAACAGCCCCACTCAGCTCGACTCAGCCTAACTCAGCCGCGTTGGTAGTGGAAAAGCGGCATTAGAGGTTCAGAAATTTCTCATTTGTGACACTAAATGAGAGAATCACTCACCTAATGGAGTTAAATTTGATGAAAATGTGGTGATAGTGTGACACTACGATATCCATAACATATCGAAATATATTCATCATGTTTTGTGGATATTTCTTTACAAGTACATTGAGTTAAATATTAATGTACAAGAAGAATAATTTAACATCAGCAGATTCAACACCAGTCTCCCCTGTTGATGGAGATTCCCTCGGAGGCGCCTGCGAATTCTGTGTATTTGGCTGTGAGCGCGTCGCTCTTTATTTTGAAAGAGTGGTCCGGGTCTCTCGTAAATTCAGAGGAAACTAAAGGACTACTTGGGATACGATGTTCAGGAAAACCACGTTAGCTTTGAGATGGATCTCAGGAGGTAATTAAAGACACTCTTGGCCTTAAGAGGCTTTCGGGAAACCCACCCCAGAGATTCTCACTGATTCAGATCTGGACGTTGACTTTGCCACTGGAGAAAATTCATCTTTTTGTTTTGAACCACTCCTGCGTTGCTTTGGTCTTGTGTTTGGGACGGTTATCCTGCTGAAAGAAGTTTAACCCAAGCTTTAGGTGGGTTTTTTGTTGTTGTTTTATTTTGTTTGTTTTTAAGCAGACTGTTCTCTTTTAATAGCCATTCTTTCTTTAATTTTGAAAAGAAGCTCAGGTTCAGTAGATCAAAAGTGTCCCTTGAGCATGATGCTGCCACCACCAGATTTCGCTGTAGGGATTGTGTCGCGCTATGAAATACAGTATCTAGATCTTGGTCTCATCACACCAAAAAAAAAAACAAGAACCACACTTTCACTGGGTTGATCTTGTGCAGTGATTTTTTTGTAGCCACGCGTCCCATACAATCCTCAGTTACACAGAGCTCCTGAAATGGTTGTGTGGTGCACCTTCACTCCACTCTTAGCCACTGGACTCTGTAACTCCTTCAGAGTGACTGTTGGCCTCATTGTGGCTTCTCTCACTCGTCTCTGTGTTGTTTCTGAGTTTTGAGGGAAAGCCTTGTCTAGTTCGTGCTTGTGTGGTGTGATGCAGCTTCCACTTCCTCAACACTGATCTGACTGGGATGCCCAACCTTTTAAGATATAATTTTACACCTTTATTCCTCAGTTATGAAATTCTCTTGCCTGATCTTTAGCTTCCTCAGAACGCTACTTAGTCTGCATTTTCACTCCTTTCCTTCAGACTGAACTGAATTAATTTTGACTGAAAATTCACTGGAAGCAAACGAGCACTGGAGTTTGCAATAAAAATACTGAGAGGAAGAACATACTGAATTATTATGTTATTTATTATTAACTTAATAATAATAATATTCAGCAAACTGAATCACCGATCGTGACATCTGACTCTTCCTCAAAACAAAGTTCACTTGTATCTATCAAAAATTTTATTTTCCTGGACTGGAAAAAATGTATTTTCCCGTATAAAATTAATCCTACCGAGCATCAGAGACATTGACTGACTGTATGCTCACTCTGCGCCAAGAGAGCAGGGAACCAGTCTAAAGTAGCTCGTCTCGTTTCACGGGAAATGCATCAACACGACAATATATAAAAGTACAAAAAATATTTTGAGGAAGCCATTCAAATTTCCTTGGTTTTGGTTGTAATTTGTTGAAGTATGCACGTTCGAGTGTACTGGAAAAGAGGCTCAGAGGGGTCCACATAATGACATAATTATTGGCTAAGGGCGACGAGGGTCAAGGACATCGTGTGCCAGCAGCGCGGTTGAAACAGGCAGGTCTCAATTTTGGAACTTTTATATCACGTTAATAAACGATATCACTGAATAACGTTCCTTACCTCTAACCAGTATATACGAGGCCAAGTCAAAAAGTTCGAAGACAGATGTTATAATTTCAAAAGGTGTGAAAGACATCGCCCAGAATTCTACAAAGAAGGAATTCTCCGATGGAAACACCGCTTGCAGAAGTGTTTAGACTTAAATGGAGGATATGTAGAGAAATAGGTTTGTTATTTTTAGAAATAAAGATTTTTTTCCAATTTGTCTTAACTTTTTGACTTACCCTCGTGTGTGTGTGTGTGTGTGTGTGTGCGTGTTATACAGTACCAGTCAAAGGTTTGGAAACACCTTCAAATTCTATGTTTTTTCTTTATTTTAATTAACTAAAAGACACTTCGTGTCTTAAAGTAATGACTGACTGTTATTTCTCTTTACTTAGTTGAGTGATTCTTGACATAATATGGATTACTACAGTTGTTGAACAGGGCTATTTACTGTATTTTTATTATTTACTCTTTACTGGTTGATGGTGTCAAATGCATTAAGGCGGCAAGAAATTCCATTTTTGACAGACACACCTGTTAATTGAGAAGCATTCCAGGCGACGACCTCATGAAGCTGGTTCAGATAATGCCAAGAGTGTGCAAAGCTGTTCTCAAGGTAAATAGTGACGACTTTGAAGAATCTAAAAGATGAAATGTGTTTTTGGTTTTTTTTAAAACACTTTTTGTTTACCATATAATTCCATATGTTATTTCATAGTATTGATGAGTTCAGTATTGTTCTACAATGTAGGAAAAAATAAAAACATCAAATTTGAAGGTGTTTCCAAACTTTTGACTGGTACTGTATGTGTATGTGTGTATGTATGTGTGTGTGTATATATATATATATATATATATATATATATATATATATATATATATATATAAATAATATAAAATATGATTTTTTTATTGCTTTTGATGGTTTCATATACTTCATAATGATATTTTTATTTTCTAAATATTGATCAACATACAGCCATTGTGGCACGGGAGTCTGTGATTGGTGAACAGATGACAAAGGGTGTCTCCTATTGGTTATAAATCGTGACATAAAAATCGTAAACACATACGGGACGTGCTGATTGGCAGTTCACATACTGAAGCCAAGCGGAGATGTCCGGCGTCTGTTGCTGTTGTCCGAAGAAAACTACAGCTAAAAAGGCTCTACTGCCGGATTACTTGGACAATCTTAGTCAGAAAAAAGCACTGGATAGATATACACGGAAATTAGAGTTTATTAGCGGTTATGAGCCGTACAAAATTCCTCAAAACAACTGGAGTGACGGTGCAGATTTGTGGCCTAGCATGAGCATTAGCTACATGTTGGAATATACCTTCTTTTTCCCGAAAAGTCCCGACACGGAAGAACAGTTTAAAAAAAAAAAAAAAAGCTACAATAGCAAGAAAACCTTCTTTGTGTAAAGACTTTTTCCCAACATCAGCTTTTGGGAACAGATTGTTGCAAAAGCCAAAGCATTTACTCTCGAAGGGCTCTGACCTAAACTGTGGGCTCGATGGTATCCCCACCCCTCCATGTCTCATCAACCCCAACGGCATGTAGTTACACAGCTATCTGCACTCTGTCATTTACACAGTGATGCTTATTATTGTTAAAACAATATCTGAAGTGTTATTTGTAAAATAACAATGTCTTGCATTAGACTTTCAAACAATATTGTAGGATTTTATTTTAATTTTATCTAATAGTGGATGGTACAATAATTACAAACACTAACAGAATCAGCACATTCCAGGTGTGGCTGTAGTCATATAGTAACTATAATCACCCTTGTAATAATAATTTCAATAAACAGTTAATGTTCAGTTCCCATTTCATTAATTCTCGATTGAAAGGCACAGCTGAGTCACACAGGTTGATCAGTGTGTAACAGACAATAACAATTTTATCCAAAATAGTTTTTCCTGCCTGAGTCGATTTATTTCCATTTCACATGTGTGCAGCTGTTGTAAAGTTGTGTGTTTGTGTAGAACTCTCTCGAACTGTAGGTTCATTTCTACACACTAGCTCCATGGTGACATTTTGCACAGGACTGGATTCCTTTGATAACAGAAACAAAAGCTCCAGTATTATTATTATTATTATTATTATTATACTCATTCAAAACTCTCCACAGCTTAATATACCCTAAATTATTTATTCCTCTGCTACAAGAACAACAACTTTCTTTCTGAATGTGTGCGCATATATTGGTGTTATGGTTTTGTGGATTCATAATTGTGCTGCTTCACCTACAGTACCAGTCAAAAGTTCGGAAACACCTTCAAATTCGATGTTTTTAATTTTTTTTCCTACATTGTAGAACAATAATGAACTCATCAAAACTATGAAATAACATATGGAATTTTATGGTAAACAAAGTGTTAAAAAAACGTTTCATCTTTTAGATTCTTCAAAGTCGTCACTATTTACCTTGAGAACAGCTTTGCACACTCTTGGCATTATCTGAACCAGCTTCATGAGGTCGTCGCCTGGAATGCTTCTCAATTAACAGGTGTGTCTGTCAAAAATGGAGTTTCTTGCCTTCTTAATGCATTTGACACCATCAACCAGTAAAGAGTAAATAATAAAAATACAGTAAATAGCCCTGTTCGACAACTGTAGTAATCCATATGTCAAGAACCACTCAACTAAGTAAAGAGAAATAAGTCAGTCATTACTTTAAGACACGAAGTGTCTTTTAGTTAATTAAAATAAAGAAAAAACATCAAATTTGAAGGCGTTTCCAAACTTTTGACTGGTACTGTATAAAAAAATCTCATCTCATTATCTCTAGCTGCTTTATCCTGTTCTAAAGGGTCACAGGCAAGCTGGAGCCTATCCCAGCTGACTACGGGCGAAAGGCGGGGTACACCCTGGACAAGTCGCCAGGTCATCACAGGGCTGACACATAGACACAGACAACCATTCACACTCACATTCACACCTACGGTCAATTTAGAGTCACCAGTTAACCTAACCTGCATGTCTTTGGACTGTGGGAGAAACCGGAGCACCCGGAGGAAACCCACGTGGACACGGGGAGAACATGCAAACTCCGCACAGAAAGGCCCTCGCCGGCCCCGGGGCTCGAACCCGGACCTTCTTGCTGTGAGGCGAGATAAAAAATGTAAATTGCTTTGCATTGTTTATGATTCAGAAATTTTAAAAAGGAAATAAAAAATATCTCGCCTGTATAAAAAATAAATAAATATTACAAAAAATTTAAAAATCAACTGCATTCGGTCCTCTCCAAAATAAAATAAAGCTCTGGGCAAGTGGAATTGTGTTTTGGGCAGGTATGTTTTGGGTGCTGCTTGCCAACTGGGCAAGTAAGGCTGGGAGATTTTTTTTTTTCCCCCAAGGACTGGATAGCATGGGGTTATATTATATATCAATGGCTTATTCAGCCAATTCTCTTAGAGTTTCTAAATTAATTTAAAGATATTGTGAAACTGCAATACATTCTATTTACCACATTAATCCTCTGTAGCAATTTTTGACTTTTGTTTTATACGCACGAAAATGTAAATTGCTTTGCATTGTTTATGATTCAGAAATTTTAAAAAGGAGTTTATTCAGTCATAATTTTTCTTCATTCAAATTTTATTGTAAATATTCTGAGAATCTAATGTAGGGTGAGGCTATTGTACCTTTATTATGTAACTTTAAATGATTAGTTGAGGTACAGCAGTATTCCTGAAGGTAATTGTGTTCCTAAAATCATTTTTAAAGGTAAACTGCATTCAGGTTACCATGGAAATAAATACAAGCTAAATGTGCAATAGACTGTAAGAGATTAATTTAGGGTATATTAAGCTGTGGAGAGTTTTGGAGAGAATCAGCCCAGTGACAAGGGAGAAAAAATCATTTTGTCCTCTTTCCTAACAGAAAAAAGCACACTGCAGTCCTGTAAAATAGCATGAAAGCTGTTTTTCAGTGGAATGATTCCACACCATCACTGGAGTATCACAGTTCACATGCAGTTCCAGTACATTAGACCTTTAGCAGATGTTCCTATCCAGAGAGACTTACAGCTTACCCTGAGGAGCAGTGAGGAGTTTGGTGCCTTACTCAAGTTCAAGAAAATATATTCAACACACCAAGGATATGAATCTTAGAATCAAGCTTGTGTTACAGAGCTAAGGGGTGCTAGGTTTATTAAATATCCATTTTCACCTTCTTCATGACTAACTTACTTCCTCAGACTGTTTATTTACAGAGAGTTCCTACTGTTGTGAAGAAAAGACTGAGACTTACAGCAAAACAGGAAAAGAAGAGTCCAGAGAATAGTTTTTCCTGGGAAAATATTCACCACAGTTTCATTTTCAGCCATAATTTGGGTTTTTCAGTCCACCATTTTTCCTGCTGTCTGTCCTTCACTTCAGTTTGTGAAGAATTCAGTGCTGGAAGAGAGTCGGCATGTGTTGGGGGAGGGGGAGCTGATGGGTGTGTTATGGAAGGCCAAAAAGGTCAAAATGGTCTTAAACATTGAAGAAATAATTCATCAATTTAAAGCATATATGCAGAACCATGGCTCCCAGTCAAATCACGTATCTCATACAAAATTCTGCTCCTCACCTACAAATCCCTCCATGCACTTGCCCCACAGTACCTCTCTGACCTTCTCCACCCCCACTCCCAGTCTAGGTCCCTGCGGTCCTCTGCCAAGGACCAGCTCTCCATCCCCCGTACCAGGCTGCGGACCATAGGGGACAGAGCCTTCTGTGTAGCTGCCCCCACTCTCTGGAACAGTCTACCACTCCACATACGCCATGCCCCCACACTGATGTCTTTCAAAAACACATGTTTACTGAGGCCTTTGGTCTCTAACTGACCCCCCCCCCCTCCCCATTTCCTCCTGTAAAGCGACCTTGGGTACCTTGAAAGGCGCTATACAAAACTAAGTTATTATTATTATTTATTATTATTATTATTATTATTAATGTGCGGCTCACCCGTTGGTATCTGGCACTCCAGCCCTTTAACTTCAAGGTGAGCCACAGGCCGGGGCTGCAGATGGTCGTGGCGGACTTCCTCTCCCGTCAGGGGGGGAGTCGGCTGCAGGCCGGACGGCTCCACAGCCTGAGTCGGGCGGTGGGGGTATGTGGCAGCAGGGGCGTGGTCAAGCGTTGGTCTGTGACCAGAGGGCGGAGTCAGGGAAGGTAAGTGGCAGAATCACTGCACATGATGTCAGTTAACCTGTGTTTGTGTGTGAAGAGTGAAAAAGCTGAAAATAAAGAGTTTTTTTGAAACTCAGTTCTGGCCTGCCGTACTTCTGTGCTCCGCCAACCCGCTCAAAGTCCTACACTTACTTTCACCATAAATTTTTATTTATATGACTGGTCTAGGGCGGCACGGTGGTGTAGTGGTTAGCGCTGTCGCCTCACAACAAGAAGGTCCTGGGTTCGAGCCCCGGGGCTGGCGAGGGCCTTTCTGTGTGGAGTTTGCATGTTCTCCCCGTGTCCGCATGGGTTTCCTCCGGGTGCTCCGGTTTCCCCCAAAGACATGCAGGTTAGGTTAACTGGTGACTCTAAATTGACCGTAGATGTGAGTGTGAATGGTTGTCTGTGTCTATGTGTCAGCCCTGTGATGACCTGGTGACTTGTCCAGGGTGTACCCCGCCTTTCGCCCGTAGTCAGCTGGGATAGGCTCCAGCTTGCCTGCGACCCTGTAGAAGGATAAAGCGGCTAGAGATAATGAGATGAGATGAGATGACTGGTCTATAGCTGTCAAAGGCCTTGGCCTTAAAACCGGTTACCACTGTGACGTCACGCACTCAGGGCTGACTGGCTCAGCGGGGCAGCTCGAATGGCAACTTTGCGGTCGATTTTTAACTTTCAAAAATATATTTTTTTAAATTCCCATTTATGCAGCATACAAGAGTCAAGGATGGAGATACTATCCACTCAAATTTATTTAAAAATAAAGGTTCTGCGTATCTTCTTTAAAGAAATCACTTCAAATGTATTACTTTTAAAAAATATAAAAATTAATTTTGTGTATCAGAAAGGTTTTCCTCCAAAACGGAAGCCATATTAAGTTTTGCACAACAGCTGGAATAACATTGCCATTTTATTCAAATTCACATGTTTTTGGTTGGGCAGCACGGTGGTGTAGTGGTTAGCACTGTCGCCTCACAGCAAGAAGGTCCTGGGTTCGAGCCCCGGGGCTGGCGAGGGCCTTTCTGTGTGGAGTTTGCATGTTCTCCCTGTGGGTTTCCTCCGGGTGCTCCGGTTTCCCCAAAGACATGCAGGTTAGGTTAACTGGTGACTCTAAATTGACCGTAGGTGTGAATGGTTGTCTGTGTCTATGTGTCAGCCCTGTGATGACCTGGCGACTTGTCCAGGGTGTACCCCGCCTTTCGCCCGTAGTCAGCTGGGATAGGCTCCAGCTTGCCTGCGACCCTGTAGAACAGGATAAAGCGGCTAGAGATAATGAGATGAGATGAGATGTTTTTGGTTGTCACTTTGAGGTGTAATTAATGGATATTTTCAGATGCTGAGAATAAGTCCAGATAAACTTATACTGGAATGAAGGGATTCTGTAAATGTGGATTTAAGAAGGTAAGTGTTCAGGGCTTTCTGTGACTGATAGCTAGACATCAGGCTGTGCATCAAACTCCAATTTGCATCTTTAAACAAAATCTTGTGAGAAATCATTTGCATTTAAAATACACTGGTTATGAGTTAGGCATGGTGGTGTAGTGGTTAGCACTGTTGCTTCACAGCAAGAAGGTCCTGGGTTCGAGCCCAGCAGCCGACGAGGGCCTTTTTGTGTGGTTTGCATGTTCTCCCTGTGTCTGCTCTGGTTTCCCCCACAGTCCAAAGGCATGCAGGTTAGGCTAATTGGTGGCTCTAAATTGACCGTAGGTGTGAATGTGAGTGTGAATGGTTGTTTGTCTCTGTGTCAGCCCTGCGATGACCTGGTGACTTGTCCAGGGTGTACCCTGCCTCTCGCCCGTAGTCAGCTGGGATAGGCTCCAGCTTGCCTGTGACCCTGTACAGGATAAGCGGCTACAGATAATGGATATACACATCTCCATTATGAATGGACAGTTATGAGTTTCCTGTGTTTGAATGGAAAACTGGGAAGAATTCTGATTATTCCAGGACTTTATGGTGTGTGTGTGTGTGTGTGTGTGTGTTAGATCAAACACTGATGAGAAAAATAAGACCACCAGTGAAGTGTCACCTAAATGTCTGTTTTTATCCTGCCGACTGTATTTCCTGGACTAAACTGTTGTCATGAAGACCTCGAAATAAAAAGAATCCATAAGAGCTCTGACCCAGATAAAACATACCACAGAGATGAAAAGATTAAAATAAGCATGTCTGAGGTTTTCCTGTATAGTTCATTTAAACAATGTGAGAATCCTTTATCAAATCAATCGTTAATAACTGAGATCGTTAATAACTGAGATCGTTTGAACTTGTTCATAAAGCACTGAGCAAACAGAAGGTTTTTTGGTTTTATTTTTGTTTTTAATTTAATTTGTCACATAGATCACACAGTTTGTGACAGGGCAAGGCCCCAGTTGATTTTCAACCCCTTTGCTTTGGCGTAGATTTTTTTTACACTGGATGCCGTTCCAGATGCAACTCCCCCCAGTCTTTCTGGGCTTGGGACCGGCACTAAGTATGCACTAGCTTGTGCAAGCCCAGTGGCTGGGTATTTTTACCTAATCTGCATGTCTTTAAACCATGGGGAAACCGGCACACACCCACACAGATACATGGAGAACATGCAAACTCCACACAGAAAGGCACCTGTCGGCCATGAGGTTCAAACCCAGAACCTTCCTGCTGTGAAGCAATAGTGGTAATGACAATACCACCCACCATGCTGCTGTTTTTATGTGAAACAGCATGTGACGATGTGTATTATCTACTTTTAAATTTGTATTTTTAATAAACATATGGTATTTTTTCTGATTTGACTGTCATTAATTATTGTCAGTAATTATTGTATCAATCCTGTTGTAGGAAGTTCAACACTGGACTGGACTCCTGTCTCGATCCTGACGTTCGTCCATCCTCAGCTAAACGTTACATTACATGTGGGTAACACGCCAATTTCACTTCACTCTGTATTTATAACCAGAAATATCATGCTTGTAAATATTGAATAAAAAACTTTATGGACTGAATGATGTGTCATTTTTATATGTGATGTTTTAAAACAAGTGTAATGAGATTCTAGACAAAAAAAAATACTCAATGATTCGACTGGTTCTCAATAAACACATTAACACTTGGTGTAGAATGAGCACAATAATCACTTCAGAGGTACTTCCAGAACTTCACAGGGAAAAACAAATGTAAAGTTGATGATTTTTGCTGTCTGGTCGTCCATCACCACTTCCCTTTTACTGTGTGCGTGAGACAGAGAGAAGAACACTGAGAACCAACCACAAACTTCTGCAACAACCATGACAAATGTCACTGTTTTGTTATTTCCTTTCTTTTATTTGAATGATTTTGGAGGTTGTGTGTTATAAAGATGGGGCCACTGAGTTGTCAGTATTAATGTTAAACACTGTAGTACCTGATGCTTGTTAAAGGTAAAATCACACCTCAGTTCTGTAGATTTGTGTCTCATCAGCTAAGAATCAGGTGAATTAATTCAACAGTGTCCAGGTCAAATGATGCGTGCATTATGACAGCAGTATTAAAGCTGGTATTTGATAGAATTTTTATAGAAATGGATAATTATTGGTATTTGGATGTTGTACAGATGAGAAGATTATAAATAGTTTGATGCTTTGGTCAGTAAGAACAGAGAAACAGTGAAAACAACATCAGATGCAGAGTGTATTTGAGACTTCGCAGGCAGTTTTAATTTCCTCTGCGATTTGTCTATTGTGGGGTCTAAAACTGTATTGAAGTCACCCGCAAGTATGATAGGACAGTCGGAGAGATTGGAGAGTGAAGAAAAAAACTTCTGAAAGAAAGCAGAATCATCTGTGTTGGGTCCGTAAACATTGGCTATTGTAATAGGGGCACTGTTAATTGAGATGTTTATAATGATAAAACGTCCTTCTGTGTCTGTGATAGTGGTATTATGAGTAAATGAGATTTTTTATTAATCAAAATACAAACTCCCCTCTGTTTTGAGTTATAATGTGCTGAATATAGGTGACTGAATTGTGCCGATTTGATGCGGGTGTAATCTAAATCTGAGAGGTGAGTTTCTTGTAGGAGGCATATGTCAGCTTGTAGTTTTTCCAAATGGTTTAGGACTTTGACCCTCTTTGCCTGAGACCCAATCCCACGAATATTCCAAGTCAAGATTGTAAGTGGTGCTATGTTATGGTCTTGAAGATAAAAATGTGAGATGAGAGGTGGAGCTGTGAGTGTGTGAGGGTGTATGTGCAGGCCTTGATATGAGCTAAGGAGGAGAGGTGGAGGGAGAGGGGTAGGTGTGTATTACCGAAAGTATATGGGTTGTAAGGGGGAGGAGGAGGGAGAAAGGTAGAAAATATGAATGAAATGGAAGTCATTTTCTGTTTAGCATTATAGACATAAGAATCACAGTATTGGCTGAGCCTAAATGTATAATAGACATAAATAGACAAGACATACATGTAGCTAACACATATAAACAAATAACATTAAGCAAAGTGGTCAAAAAAGAGATGGAGAGAAAAAAGATGGAGTGAGCTTGAGGAAGAGAGAGAAAGAGACAGAAGGCAATTATAGGCAATATTATTAACGTTAGCATCGGTAAGCAGCAGTATGTAAGCAGGAGGGGTGAGTGAATTGAATCAAAATGGATAATAGCCAGGTAGTGATATTACGGTCGCGGTAGATTGTTCCATTAACATACAGTTTATCGACAGACAGTGTGGCGCGTTTGCCCTCTTGCCTGAGTTGTTTCATTATGGGCAAGAGGGCTCTTCTTCGTTCCTGGATTTCTTTGGGGAATTGATCGTTTAGTCCGAATGATGTGCCTTTCAATTCCTTTCCTTTGCTTTTAACCAGTTCTTTGTGTTTATAATGTTCAAATTTGGCTATTATTGGAGGTGGTTTCTTACTGTCTTTGGAGTTCAGACGGTGGACACGGTGGAAAGTGATCCTGTTAACTGTCTCCGGTGGAATTTTTAGGGATGATTGCATAAAGTCTTGGATTGCTTTCTCTGGGTTGTCGGGAGTGGCTGTTGGTAGTGGTATTCCTGAAAAAATAAGGTTGTCACGCATGCTACGGCACTGTAGGTCTAATATTTGTTCTTTCATGATTTTGTTTTCGTTGGTTAGATGGGTTATTTGGGTGGATAGATTGGTGACGTTTCTTTTGAGTTCGCTGTTTTCTAGTACAAGTGTGTCGATCTGTGACTGAGAGAATTCTAGACTTGCTTTTAGGTCTTTAATATCTGCGTGGAGGAGTTCAAGAATTTTAAGTTTGTTGTTGATGGATTCCAGTAGACTGACCTCGATGGATGTGTAGATAGCTGTAGTATTGCTGTTGGTGGTAGCGTGTTGCTCCGTGTCTGAGTCTGTCTCGGTAGACCAGTCGCGTGTTGGACGTTTCTTGGTCGGTTCAGATGTCATGTTGCCCGGAATGAAGAAGTGGCCGTCGGAGAAGGTAGGTAGACAGTTCGGTTCTTGTTGAGATGTTATATCCAGTTTATGCGGAAGGAATTGGATTGAAAGTATTTCTGTAATCCTGTGTTTACAAACAGTATTCAGTGCGCCGCCATGTTGGATCTCACCCAGAGATCCCAAAACAAACTGTTCACTCCCAAAACAAACGTATCTGGCAATCCACAAAAACAATAAAACAGTTCATGAGCGATTTTGGTCTTGTCGATAGTTGGCGGCTTCAGCACCCAGACTCCACTGACTACTCTTTTTTCTCACCAGTCCACCATTCTTACTCCCACATTGATTTCTTCCTAACTAGCAACTCCATTATGTCAAATATCGTTGAATCCACAATACACCCCATAGTCATCAGTGATCATGCCCCTGTAACAATAAAATGGAATAGAACCTCTCCACAGTCATCTAGCAACAGATGGCGCCTGAACACATCCCTTTTACAAGACCCTAAATTTAACAGTTTTATTAGGAGAGAGTGGGCATGCTTTCTAGAAATGAACGATTCCCCTGGATCATCTCCTTCCCTTTTGTGGGAGACAGGAAAGGCAGTGCTTAGAGGCAGAATAATCTCATTTTCAGTACACAAAAAAAGGACAGAAAAAGAACAGGAAGCTGAAGTAAACCATAAAATTAAGCAACTGGAAGAAATTAACGCGACACACCCATCTAAAGAAACACAAAATTAATTAAGAAAGTGCAAATCCAAACTAGATGAAATACTTAGTAAACACATCCAATTTATGATCCATCGATTAAGGCAAGAATCTTTTCATCACAGCAATAAATCAGGTAAATATTTAGCAAATCAAATCAGACGCAACAAAGAAAAAGCAACAATTTCAGCCATAAAGAACTCAGCAGGGAAGCTAACCAGCTCACCTGAAGAAATTAACCAAGTTTTCTACAATTTCTACAGCAAACTATATTCTTCTGAAATAACCCCCAACCAGGAATCCATTGACTCATTCCTCAATAATATCAATTTACCACAACTAACCGAAACCCAAATAAATAAACTGGAATCACCTATTATTCAAGAGGAACTGTTTTCAGCTCTGAAACACATGCCTAACAATAAAGCACCAGGACCGGATGGATTCCCTGCTGAGTTCTACAAACAATTCTGGTCCATTTTGGCTCCACTATTCATCAGGATGATCAATGAATCAAAATAAAATTCAAAACTACCAGCTAGCACTACCTCAGCAACAATTTCACTCCTCCTCAAGCCCAATAAGGACCCAACAATTCCATCTAGCTATTGACCAATTTCTCTTCTCAACGTTGACAATAAAATAATCGCCAAAGCTTTAGCACGCAGGTTAGAAGAGGTCACCCCATCCATTATCCATCCGGACCAAACTGGTTTTATCAAGGGTAGAATCTCAACCTCCAATGCTCGCAGATTATTTAATATTATACACTACTCCTCAACCATACAAGAAAATACCATCATAGCAACTCTAGACGCAGAAAAAGCATTTGACAGGGTCAACTGGAATTTCCTGTTCTCCACATTGGGGAGGTTTGGTTTTGGGGAATCCTTCATTAATTGGATCAAAATTCTATACACATCACCTTCAGCCACAGTAATCACCAATGGACTAACATCACGTAGTTTCACTTTGCACCGGGGGACTAGACAAGGATGCCCACTCTCTCCTTCACTATTTACCATCTTCATTGAACCTTTAGCCGCCACCATCCGACAGAACTCCCTCATCAAGGGAGTTCAAACTCCAAATTTACATCACAAAATTAGTCTCTATGCTGATGATATCTTACTTTTCTTACAAAATCCCCCAACATCTGTACACGAAACTATTGAACTGATCAACACATTCTCCAACATTTCTGAATATTCTATCAACTGGAACAAATCTGCAATCCTCCCATTACATTCCAACAGCTGGGATGTGTCGGCCCACTTATCACCTATTCCCCTATGCACCAATCATATCACATACCTGGGGATAGGGGTTTCCCCCAAGCTGTCAGACTTGTTTGGTCTAAATTTCACCCCCCTACTCAATTCAATAACTGATGACCTCCAGCGCTGGATGAACCTTCCACTATCCATCATGGGCAGGATATCAGTTATCAAAATGACAGTTTTACCCAAAGTTAACTATTTACTTTCAATGATTCCTATTCAGCCTACCCAATCCTGGTTTAAATCACTAGACTCTACAATCATCAAATTATATTGGAAAAACAAGACACCAAGAATCAAACTGACCACACTTCAAAAACCTAAAATACTAGGTGGTCTAGAGGCGCCACACTTCTATCATTATGCACTGGCCAACCAGCTTCAATACATTTACAAATGGATACATCCCACTTCACTTGAATTCACCTGGTTAGACCTAGAACAAACCATTTGCAAGGATATTCAGATCTCAGACTTACCTTTCTGCAGCCAGTCAGTCAAAAAGCATCCATCTTTCAAAGCTCCAACCATAGCATCAAGTCTGACAGCTTGGTGGAAGTTTTACGACCTTACTAATTCGCCTCTGACACTATCAAATCACACCCCTATCTGGAATAATCCTGATTTCACCATCAATAAAAAAACCACTCAACTTTCTCACATGGATAGGCAAGGGTATCACTCATCTTCATCATATCATCCAAGACAATAGACTGGTCTCTTTTCCTTATTTGGTCCAGAAGCATGGCATTGAGGGTAAACACTTCTTACAGTATCTTCAAATTAAATCAACTATTCAAGCAAAATGGAATATTCAGATACCTAATTTAGACATCCCCCCACAAATCTTGGAACTGATTAACATACCCTCCCCTCAAAAAATCCTTTCCAAAATATACAAACTTATATCACAATCCGAAAAAACTTTAAGCCTTCCATACCACAATTGGGAATCAGACCTGTCCATTACTCCTGATGCCGGCTTCTGGACCCAAATCTGCAAAAATATCTATCTAATGACTAAAAATGCCAATCTTCAACTAATACAGTACAAGGTACTCCACAGATTTCACTACACTGCACAGAAACTGGCAAGAATGGGTTTTGGCTCCGACACGTGTTCCCACTGCATGCTAAACACCCCAGACACATACATCCACGCTGTCTGGCATTGCACCCCAATCCATAGGTTCTGGATAAAAGTCACAAACTCACTCACCTCTATCCTTGGCCATCACATCCCAGCAACTCCTTCCCTCTGCATACTAGGAGATACATCTTCAACCAACCTTAACACCACAGACAATAAATTTCTTCTGGTAGCACTAACTGTCGCCAAGAAAACAATCCTCATGAACTGGAACTCAAAGAACTCAATCCACATTACCCATTGGAAAAACCTGCTAGCAGATTATATATCATTGGACAATCATACCTCTCCCAACTTACTCCATACTCGGAATACACACTCCCCTTGGTCATCTTACCTCACCTTTTTACAGACTTGACCTGGCCCTCTGTGCCTGAGATTCAGTCCCAACGCCACACTCAAATATCCTTCCATAATCGTTAATACTTAGCCATGCATATTAGGGAAGGGAGGATGGAAGCTGGAATCTCTTATCTCTGTTTGTTTATGTACTTCATTTATTAATTTTTCCCACCACTCCCTCCCTCCCTCTGCTACCGTCTTCCCTCCCCCACTTCATCTACTCTTGTTATACCTGGGCTTCTGGAATGGCGTGGTCGGCCCCATCCTGTCTGGCTGTCAGGTGGGACTGGCGTTGGTTGGTGCCATTGGGAGGGTTGATGGGTCAGGGTTCCCCTCCGGGTCAGGGTCCCGAGGTTTTCTCGGCGCCCCGCCCACCCCACGCATGCACTCTGATACCTGCCTACTCTTGGTATTGCACAGCGCGCCTTATCCTCTTTTAAATGCTCTACACATTAGGAAGCACACACCATTTGTACACCTGCAATAAGAACAACATGATAGACTAGGGTAGGGGAGGAGTGCATGTGGGAAACCTCTGCAGGTGCTTCGCTGCACTCCTTGCCTCTTTTAATGCAAATACATCTCTTCTTTTAATGCAGTACATTTTAGAGAAGGCACACATTCTTGTCATATACAGTCATATATAGGATAGGTAGGGCGTGTTGTGCGGAGGCTATGGGGGGCTGGTGTCGGTGTATGGGGCATCAGGGCCCGGAGCCCTGCCTCATGCAGTACCTCCCCCTCCCCTCTGTCGTCCCATCATGAATCAGCTTGGGCAGGGGGGGCTGGCACCATAGCCATAACAGGTGCTCAGGTAGTCATCATAATTAACTATTAAATAACTATTATTTTTAGAATTTCTATCTATAAAAAATTTACTAACACAAATGATTAGCAAATAAAATAATACTCCCCCTCCCCCTCTCTCCTTCATTATGATCCAGTTTCCATCTCCCTGGCCCGACACAGACCAGCACTGCTTATATACACACACACACACACACACACACACACACGTGCTTACTTTCACATATCCCGCTCCCCCCCAACATATACACACTGTCCCTCCACCCATAATTCAAGGCCCAAAACCCCTCCAAATCCCCCCCACCTACCCTCCTCTATCTCATATGCACATTCATTACCCCTAATCAACCCCACCCAGCCTCCTCTATACAGCAATATAGCTCTTGTTTATCTTTGTCGAATTTGTCTCCATGTGTTCTGTTACATCTCTTTGTTAACGTATTAGTAGTATTGTCCAGCCTTTGAAATTGTTGTTAGTTACATCAGTGCTTCTGTTGTATGTCATGTGTATGTATTGATTTTTTTCATTCTGTCCTTTTTACTTTGTATTTGTTTGTATTTGTTAGCAAATAAATAAAAAAATAAAATAAAATTTCCTCTGCGAGTCCTGTATTGTGCTGGAGAACCTAATGCACCATCCCTCCATTTCCCATTATCCACAAATCAATACAATGACCATATCAAATGCTTTTAAGATCTAAAAAGCCTGTGTGACTGGAAGCAATAAAAACCCACTGTGCACCAGAATAGCCGGGGGAACACAATACTATAGTTGGTGAATAATACAGAGAAAACTAGTTAGCAAAACTAGAGGGCAGATTTAGCTGGGTAAGCCATGGCATAAAGGTTAGAGATGGCAACATGGGCCCAAAGGGTCGCTGGTTCAATTCCCTGGATCGGCAAAAAAAATCCATGGCTGAATGCCCTTGAGCAAGGCACCTAACCCCCAACTGCTCCCCAGGTTGTGTGCGCGCGCGTGCGCTCATTGTACGTTACTCTGGATAAGAGCGTCTGCTAAATGCCTCTAATGTAATGGAGAGAGAATTGTATGGACGGTGTAGGACTAAAGGGAGTCTTTTAGTGACTCAGGCCCTGAATCTGTATCCTGATGATTCAGTGCTTTAATGATATTTGTTCTACATTTATCCGTCTTCCCTTCAAAGACCAAAACTTGCATTGTTTTTTTTCCGAGTTTCTTTTTCCAGCACAAATTTCACTTCTCTGTTTTTTGTGGTTTATCTTTCATCTCATCTCATTATCTCTAGCCGCTTTATCCTGTTCTACAGGGTCGCAGGCAAGCTGGAGCCTATCCCAGCTGACAAGTCGCCAGGTCATCACAGGGCTGACACATAGACACAGACAACCATTCACACTCACATTCACACCTACGGTCAATTTAGAGTCACCAGTTAACCTAACCTGCATGTCTTTGGACTGTGGAGGAAACCGGAGCACCTGGAGGAAACCCACGGGGACACGGGGAGAACATGCAAACTCCACACAGAAAGGCCCTCGCCAGTCACGGGGCTCGAACCCGGACCTTCTTGCTGTGAGGCGACAGTGTTAACCACTACACCACTGTGCCGCTGGCTTATCTTTCATTTTTAATGAATTTCAAAAAAGAACCTTTTTTTTTTAAATCCAGCAACATCACCACATGGTTTAGGTTCTAGACAGAAGATCTCAGAGAGAGAGAGAGAGAGAGCGCGCATGTCTGAGCAAGCATTTAACTTCAATTAAAAACACTACACCGTTTGTGATAACACACTCCTGCATGACCATGCCCTGTAACATTCTCTCTCTTCATGCAGGAGTGTGAGACCCTGAAAATTTATTTAATACCACCGAGAAAGCAATCACAGCTTTATCTCTACCTCTGTCAGGTTATCATGTCTGAAAATGATCCAGAAACAGAAATCCCCAGCAGATGTTTGGGGATAATGATGAATGAGTCAGTTACAAATAATAACTGACTAAGGAGGTGAGTCAGGAAGATATACTTAAGGTTATTAATAGACTAAATGTGTCAAAAGCAAAGGACGCATTTGGGCTTGATACTGCCTTTATTAAAGCTCACTGTTCTGTCCTGGCAAAACCCTTAACACATTTGATAAACCTATCCATCAGAGTAGGCAAATTTCCACAGAGCTGGAAACAAGCCATCATAACACCAATTTTTAAATCTGGTGCTAAAGATCAGGCATGTAACTACAGACCAATCTCTATATTGCCTGCTCTTTCTAAAATTCTAGAGAAAATTGTTACAGAGCAGCTAATAGACCATCTTGAGAGTAATGGACTTATTAATAACAAACAGTTTGGTTTTAGATCAGGATACTCAACAGAAATGGCTAACTGTTATCTTACAGAGAATATTAAGAGGAGTTTGGACAGGGGTAATGTTGTGGGGGCTGTATTTATAGACCTCAAAAAAGCTTTTGATGCGGTCAACCACAACATACTCCTGAACAAACTCATCAATTTTAATCTCTCTAAACATGCTATAGACTGGTTTGCATCATATCTGGAGCACAGAGAACAAAGGGTCAAGGTAAATACTGAACTTTCACTGCCGTTAACATCAACTATGGGCATTCCGCAGGGCTCAGTTTTGGGGCCTCTGCTTTTCAGTTTATATATAAATGACCTACCTACCTGTTGTCAGTCAGCTAATTGCCAAATGTATGCTGACGACACAGTTATTTATGTGTCAGCCAGAACACCAAGTATATCAGCTGAAATTTTAACTAAGGAGATGGAAGATGTATCCTGCTGGCTTAAAGACAATCATCTCACTCTCAACATTAAAAAGACTGTATCTATGTGCTTTTCTATAAGAGGGAAAGCCACCTGTTCTATCAGAATAGACCAGGACACTATAGATGAAGTTAAAGAATTTAAATTTTTAGGTATCATTTTAGATTCTCAGCTTAAATTTAATAAACATATTAAGAAACTCACTTCGACACTCCGAACAAACCTGAACTGTTTTAGAATGATAAGGCATCACATACCCACTAAAGCAGCCTTATTGTTCTTTCATGCCATGATACTTTCTCATCTGTCTTACTGCATTACTGTATGGAGCCAAGCCTCCCAGACAACAATGAAACCTATTCTATCATTATACAAACAGGCACTAAAAATATTGGATCACAAACCAATAATGTGGCATCATTGCTTAATAGTGAAGAAATATAACTTCTTAAGTTTTGAGAATTTTATGAAGTTTTCTTTTCTTAAACTAATTTTTAAATGTGTAAATAACCTTGCTCCTGCTGTACTATGCCCTTTTGTAATAAAAATAAGTACAAGAAGGGTAGCCACCAGGGGAGCAGTGAATGGCAACTGTATAGCAGAGGGGCGTAAAACCAGTTTTGGCCAATCAAGTTTTTCAATACTTGGGACAAATTTCTGGAACAACTTACCATCGGAAATAAAAACACAGACTGAGCCTAAAATATTTAACAAAAAAGTAAAACAATTTCTTAAGGCAAACCAAAAATGCAGCCATCAGGACAGGTAATAGATAATATACACACACATACACACACACACACCATATACTGTCTGTATACACAAGTGGTGTTGTTTATCTTTTTTGTTTATCTGTGTTGTTTATTTTTTGGTATAAGGTTTTTATGCTATAGCAAGCATGTTTTAAAATAGCATATATCTGTATAATTTTTGTTTAATGTGATATTTTATTATAATAGGTAGCCTGATCAGGGACAGGGGTTGCAAACTAGCCATTTGGCTACAAACCTCCTATGTATTCACATCTACAAGTTTTGTCATGGCTTTGCCACGTCATGTTTGTAATAATGTGCACTGCATTGTCCCTGCCAAATAAACTATAAAAGAAAAAAGAAAGACGCCTTTCACCTGCTTCCTGTTTTCCCAAACAGCCAGCTGGAACATGTTGAGAGATTGTTTCCCATCATCAGTTCCATACTTTCGGTTTTTGTGTCTGGGCTTGTTGCTTTCATATTAGAAGTTAAGAAATGAGTTACATGACCAAACAACTTACCCAAAGATTATAATGAGCCTGGCAGCACGGTGGTGTAGTGGTTAGCACTGTCACCTCACAGCAAGAAGATCCTGGGTTTGAGCCCGGTGGCCAATGAGGGCCTTTCTGTGTAGAGTTTGCACGTTCTCCCCATGTCTGCAAGAGTTTCCTCTGGGTGCTCTGGTTTCCCCCACAGCCCAAAGGCTATTATATAAAACTATTATATAAAACTATAATAAGGTTAGGCTAATTGATGGCTCTAAATTGACCATAGGTGTGAATGTGAGTGTGAATGGTTGTTTGTCTCTGTGTGTCAGCCCTGTGATGACCTGGTGACTTGTCAAGGGTGTACCTCACCTCTCACCCATAGTCAGCTGGGATAGGCTCCAGCTTGCCTGCAACCCAGGATAAGCGGCTACAGATAACGGATGGATGGATGGACATAATGAGCCTTGTTTAAAACGGGAATAATCGCTTCAAACAAACTCCACCGCAAAATCTTTTCGTGCCGAGTGATACCACCCTCTAATGATTCAGCAAACACATCTGACCAGTTTTTGCAGTTGAATGAGGGTAGTGATGTGGTTTTCTCGTCTGTCACTGCTTCCCCAAATGGCCAACAGTTGAACATGATTCTAATCCTCATTTGTATTTGCAAACAAGAAATATTTAAATAGTCTGCTCATTCTCAAAAGCACCATTAAAAACTATAACAATGGTCTGTTTCACATTCTCTCATATAATTATACAGTAGCAGGAAGCATGATCAGGAGCTGAAAACCCTCTTCATGATAAAGACTGGATTTTACAGAATTTTCATGTCGTTATTTAAAAAAAAAGGCGGGAGAAAGAGAACACTCGCTAAACTAGTTTTCCATGTGGGTGTGAGGAGCTGTTTACAGACATAACATTTTAGCTGCAGGGAATAACCTTGTGACAGAAATGAGGAAGGACCACAGCAAACATCTTCAGAAATGATAAAACAAGTTCTAAAAAGATGACAAAGTTTCTTGTTTATAAAAAATACTGAAATTTTATAGAATCTGAAGTTACCCAATTCCCTCCTGAACTTCCTGTACACATCATGCTGAGCCTCTTGTGATGAAAGCTTCTTACATACAAAGTTGCTTTGTTATTGATTTATGGTACAAAATCACATGGATAAGCTTCAGACTCCATAATGGATCTGTGAAGGTTCTGTTTCAGAGCCAGAATATCAGTTTATCTCATCTCCTGTGCTGTAAGGTGGATGGCATTCAGACTTAGCATCATAAACCACAGAGTGTCAGGAAGAACAAGTCAGAACAAGCTGAAAGCAGAAGATTGCTTTAACAAGAGTATTATTGTAAAACAGAACCTTCAGCTTTATATCTGCCTACACAGAGAACTCCAGGTATACTGACTCCTGTCCTAATGTACATCAGTCTGTTTGATTAGGTGGGGGACGGGAGGGAACAGAGTTCCCTGGAGCCAGTATAAACCGTTTCCGACTGGGTGAACCCTAACACTGATGATGTCCCAGACGTCCTTGAGAAACGACAGCAAACATGGCTGTGCTCTGAGTGGGAGGGGCTTAAGCTCTCTCACCCGTCTATTACAGAGACAATGGAAAATCATGGCTGTCTGTGAGCTCATGTTTGTGGAAGAAAGCAGATGGCACTTTCCTCCAAATATGTCATGCAGCACCGTGATGCAGCAGAAGTAGCAATTTGAAAGGATGTGCTTGGTTAGCTTCATGTGTCGTGAAGCATGCGTTAGCCTTCACCCTTCTGGTTTGTAGCTGTTGTATGACGAGAGAGCTGACTGGTGGGTGGGAATTGGCATGTGATCAAACTGGGAAGAAAACATTTTCAAAACCCAACACACAATATCTTCAGGGGTATTAGCTAACCAAGGAATTGAAGTTAAGGCAATCGATTGCATGCTTTCAGTTTGCACAACTTCTCCAGGAACATGACCTAATTACAGAGAAGATATACCGGATAACCAGTCGAAAACAACACTTCCATACCATAAGTTATTGCATGAATGGAAAAAAAAACAGTTAAAATATGTTGAAACAACTTTTTTAAAGTGTCACTGCCTCAAGTTGATTCTTTTCCTCCAAGCTACTGAAAAACCACAAGGACATAAATGTCTCCTTCCGGAAAAGTTCACCATATTAAAATCTTTCTGATGTCACCAAATGCTTTTAAGTCTGAGTTGTAAAAAAGTAAAATGCTGTTCCTGTGAGTTTAATGTAACATCCATTATAAATGATCAGCTCGAGATAAAATTCAGTTCCTAAAAATTACATGTACGTTTTTAAAACAGTGTTTTGCACCTCATCTTTCACATGAAGCTGCAGCTGACAAACACGACTTAGCCATGGTTTAACGCAGCCTTTGGGGATGTTTCAGTGGCACATGTGCAGAACTTCAGAGTAAACAGGAAGTTTCGATGGTCAGCTCGTGTACACATGCTATATGTGTGTGTGTGTGTGTGAGAGAGAAGTCTAAAGGAAGTGACCGATTGCAGTGATATAACTGAAAATTCACAGATATATATACTTTTATTTCAACAACTATGCACAAGGGCTAATGTCTCTTATTTCCTCAAGCCTTGTACATATTTTATACAGAATTATGATTCTGTTACAGAATTAAGATTCATATTTATATCTCTGAGTGTTTCGTATTTCCATTTTTTCTTGAAGAAAGTTTTCATCTTTTATAATCAGAATCTCACGTAAAAATGTGACTTCGTGCATGACTTGTTTGATATTTTGGGTTGTGGTTTTTTCCATTTCCTGTCTCTCTGACTGTAAGACCCTCTTTGTAAACTCTTCGTCTCGTTTCCTGTTGAACAATCACGTGAGTAAGACCCTGAATGTGTGCAGTGTGTTTTGCTTTATGATGTATTATTATTACACTGGAATTAATTTTTTCGACTTCTCAATTTGACAACTTCGAAAATTTGTTATAAGAGCTGTCCAGTTAAATAAAGGATCATGTTGCAGTTTATTTTTTATTGTGATCTGCTGATCTGTGACCTTAAATAAATAAATAAATAAATGATTGCAATTTATCTGCCTGTACGTCACACATCCTTTCCAGATCACTGCTCTATCTAACCTTCTTAAACTCAGACTCCTTTGAGCTTCTAGAACATGTTTAATGCAGGATGAAGCCCAGATGCCCCACAAACCAGATGTCTGAACTGAACAGCAGCTGGTCTGTAATTACTGATCACATAACTGCCTTTTGTTCGTGAACGACTCGGTGTGTTTGTTCTCAGGCCTTCCTTTGTTAGTTGTGCCTGTATGTTCATCTGGAGATCAGAATGCATTAAATATTTAATCTAAAGCATTTTAACTGATGCATGGGGACGGCTGTTATGGCAACACGTTACTCAGCAACACGATAGGAAACATAATTTGAATTGTTTTCTGGAGGTTAGAAATGCTCTGTGTGGTGGTCATGCTTTTTTATGCTAACATACAGCAGACAGTTTTATTTCTGTGTGTCTTCACCTCAGTGGTGTGTTCTACTTGTAAAGTGATAGTTTGATGCGTGTGGGAAGAAGCAGTCCACACACCATACACACTTTCACACACAAACCTTGTTCGTGTGTTCAGCCGAACAGCACAAACCGCATTCACACACCAGTAGACTGCCCTACATACAGCTAGCCACAGGTTCTATTATGAGTTGCAGTGAGACAGAGATGCATGAGACCCTGTGCACACAGGTTTTCTTTTGAGAACATGCATGCAAAAGTAATGGCACGTTCATTTGTGTCAAACCTTATTTATTACAAATGATTCCAAAACTTTTCCTGTTTGACTTTAGTCTGTAGCACTACATCACACTGAGGTGAAGCTCCATCTACACCTCACATACAGCATTCTACATCACAATCTCCAACAAATGAAAACATGTGAATGTGAACCTTGTCAGCATCTTTTTACACCTTTTTATTTCTTTCACACATTTGGCCACTTGCTGCTCACCACTTCCTTTAGAGCTGTGACAGAAATACTACTTGAAAAGAGGTTTGTGATCTGGTGTGATTTACCTGAAAGCCGCTTCCACACTGGAAAACCAGATAAACCGCAAGCTCAAGAAGTAAAAATATCTTAGCTGCAAAGATTAATGATAGAATAAAAGGGGATGGAAAGTTCATTAATAGGAGTAAACTTTGGTAGGGTCACCGAGGCGAACTGGAACAATGATTCCGACTGGGAATTTGACTCCATCCCAGGCCACACTGCTCACACAAACCTCTAATTTTGTAGGCTAACCATGGGCATCGTTTTGGTTTAAAAAGTGCTGGGATACAGATGGGACTTTACATGATCCTACCCGTCACTGGCCTATTGCAATGTCTGCCTCACTTGTTATCGTGAACGTAACCTGAATACAAATGCACCCAATTTCACAGGTTACTGGGACTGTGTAGGGCTTTAAAACTAAAACATGATTAAATAAATAAATGGTATATATTTCTGTCAATTCATGGCCAGCAGATGCAGAACTCTGCAGAGAGAAAATATCAAGGTTTTCAAGGTGTGCAATAGCTATTTCTGAGAAACAACATTTTACATGTTATGATCATGCTAATTTGCCAGATTTTAATATTGTGCAAAATGTTTTCTTAAAACTTCAGCCATTCCTTCTTTAGTCTTTATTCTTCTTTGGATCTCCTTAGCTTCCATAAAGTGGTCACTAGTTTTCAGGTCCATACAAAAATAACAATTTAAAAAAAAAAAACGTAAAAATCACACAGTATCAATACAACAAGGAAATGCAATATAAGCCAAATATAAAGATCAGGAAAGAGGTGAAATGACTCCATCTTCATACTATAAATAGGTAGTGTAACAGTAGGCTACATTAATACATTATTGTTTTAACTTATTTTATAGTTTACAGACAGATGGTGCTAATTAGATTTGTCATTGCTTGTCACACAGGCTACTGCACTACATTCATGGATGGATTATACTTATGCTATTGTCGTCTGTTTTGCTGTTCAGTGTGTGAACTTTCTTGAGCTTTTGTGGCATGACAGAGTTCTGGCAAATCCATCATCTAAGTTTACTTTTTTTTTTAAACTCATTGAAACATATTGCCTTTGATGTCATATGATCTCTAGCCACACTCTTTGCTATGCCTTCTTGGAGACGTAAGATGTGCAAACTGTGTAGCCTATGGGCTGCTGTCACACTGTTATTAGCTACTTAGGTTGCCATGCAAGGTATGTTGTGTGGCCTGGTCCCTTACTGGTGGAAATTTAGCTTATTTTTTTAGCATTTAGCTGTGTCTGTAGCAAGAGCCTCTCTCTTCTTTATTCTCTCAATTTCTGCTTTGCCCTTCCTTTTCTTCCAACTGTCCATCTCACCAGGTGACTTGTGCAAAATATTATCAGTTACAGAAACAGGTAGACGGTCACTTTGTGCATCGCTGAGAGGTGATGACGAAAGGCCACCAGCGTTTCCGTGTTGGGTCCTGGCTCTGTGTTGGACCTGAAAAGAGAAGTCCTGGGGAGACAAGAACTAGTGAGTAACACAAGCATTTGTGTATTTAGCAGCTGCCATCCACTGGAGTGGGGTATGGACGGTGACCAGGGTGAAAGGACAACCAGACAAATAGTTCCTTAGCTTGGGCACGGCCCTTTTGAGGGCCAAGGCTGCTCTTTCCACAGCTGCACAGTTCTTCTCAGTGGGGAGTAGCTTATGGCTGATGAACAGCACAACATGCTCTTTGCCCTCTATGATGTGTGAGAGCATGGCAACCAGGCACGTCTCCGAGGCATCCATATGGATGATGAAGAGGAGGTCAAAGTCTAGGTTTTGGAGAAGGGGGGCAGTGGTGAGGGCCTTCTTCAGGGCCCACAATGCCTGCTTTGTTTGTTTAGTCCATCTTATCCTGTCCGATTCCCCTTTCTTGGTCAGGTCTGAGGAGAGGCTAGAGAGAAGTGAGGCATGAATCTCTGAAAAAAACCAGCTAACCCTAAGAAGGAATGTAGCTGGTCCTTGGAGGTGGGCTGGGGGTACTTCTGCATGACCTCTATCTTTGGTCAGTCCCAGATGGCACATTCAGGGGGTTGCAGTGAGCCCAGCCTCTTGTAGCTCCCTGTTGCAGCAGGGGCGTGGCCAAGCAGCAGTCTGTGAATGGAGGGTGGGGTCGGGGAAGGTAAGTGGCTAAGTCATTCCACCTGCTGTCAATTATTGTGTGTGTGTGTGTGTGTGTGTGTTAGTTACAGGGATGGAGCATAAAAGGAGAGAGAGCAGAGAAAGAAAGAAAGCTCAATAAAGTGTGGGTGTGTAAACATCAACTCTTGCCTGCCGTAATTTTGTGCTCCACCCACATCAGGAACTGTTACACTCCCCCAGGATGGATTTGAGATGGTGCAGGTGGTAAGTCCAGGTGGAACAATGGATGATGACGACATCATCCAGATAGGCAGTGGTGAAGTCATATTGTGGGCACAGGACAATGTTCATGAGAAGCTGGAATGTTGCAGGCGCCCCATGGCAGCCGAAGGGGAGGACCCGATACTGCCAGTCACCTAATGTGGTGATGAAAGTAGTCTTTGGATGGGCCCGGGGTATCTGGGCCACCTGCCAGTAGCCCTTGGTGAGGTCAAGGGTTGAAATGAAGTGGGCCATCCTTAGCCTGTCAACCAGGTCATCCACCCTGTGCAGGAGGTAGCTGTCAGAGTCCAACACTGCGTTGAGCTTGCCATCACACTATATTAATTTATCACTGGTCAATTTGACTGTTCACAGCAGACCAGCATGACCCTAAGGCCACCAGGTGAGGTATGTGTAAGCATCACATACCTTGAGACTTTCCATCAGAACTCAGCAGTAATTATCAATGACATCATACAAGTGTGAACTTGAATCATAAAACTACAACTCAGCATAGATTTTTCAGTTAAAAAGCATGAAGCTGTTTCCATGATCATTTGTATGTCCCATTTCCTTGTTACACATTGTGCTATAACAATAACACAGTGAGTTGTTTTTTTCAGTGGTGAGAAGTGCGTCATTAAAATAGCATAATTACTATAATCACCATGCAACACAGGATTACTGTTGGTCACTAACAATTACATTTAAACCTAATTATAAAGCACAACATGTTGAGTTATAATTTGTCAACTTTTCAAAACAGGTTCAGATAAATGACTGTAGATTATACACTAATATCCTCAAATGGTCAAAACTTCATGCTATCTTAAAAAGTGATAACTTGAAGAGACTCGCAACACACAATGTTAAAAAAAACACTTCACCAAAAACAAATCTTCTGACTGAAGAGAAACTTCATACTGTAGAACTGATGATTCTCACGATACACAGACCACAAATAATCACAAAACTGCCCAAAGGCATGATGGTGAAAAGCATGCTGGGAACTACAGAATCGTGCTGAGCGCGAACACAACAGAGAACTCAGTCCCAGAGCTACAGGAGGATATTTGAAATAATATGCATAACTGAAGAAAAAGTCAAATGCTGCTTATTAATTCCAGATGTATTTAGCTCTGAGGTAAAGCTGTGGAAACTCCCAATGATTCACACAATGAAAAGCTGAGAGTCTATCAGTAATAAACACTGACATCTAGTGGTCCTTAAATTACTCTACATTTATTTTTTGTCAAATTCATGTGCTTTGTCGGCAATGTGTTACTGATCTCATGTACACAGTGCTGATGTATGACCTTTTTGTGTTTAATACTGAACCTAGTTTGTATCTGTAGATATCCATTAATGCTGTCACAATATTATCATGGGATCTCCATCTAAGTCTTGTTCTTTGGACCCACTACCGTCTACACTCCTGAAGAAATTTATTAGCAAGTTGTCATCTCCCATTACTAAAACTATTAATACGTCACTACAACAAGGAGAATTTCTATCAAGCCTTAAGCATGGACTAATTACTCCACTGTTCAAGAATGATCATCAGGTTTCTAACCGGATGTTTAATTTAATTATTCAATCCCAAACTGGGCAGAAGCAAAACCTTTTAAAAGGCCATTAAAAAAATAGAAAAAAAAATCACAAAAGCAGGAATTTACATGTTTCCATTTTTATTGCAGGAGAAACTGCAAACACTGCATTCTCTCTGACTGATAATACAAGCTCTCTGCAGCTTCGGTCTCTGGTATTTCACCTGACGTCACAGGGTCACGTGACGCCCCGGTGTCCGCCATTTTGAACGTCAAGTTACATACTAACGCTGCAGACAGAGAGGGAGAACCAGCTTGGAAAAAAACGTGTTACAGACACCTAGAATAGATTAATTTGTCAGTAAGCACTCTATAAATAACCATGGTGTTTGCTTGTTGTGCTGTGCGCTGCCTCAACAGACAGGGACGGCGTGCGGGATGCTCCTTTTACCGGTTTCTAGTGATGGGAATTTCGGCTCTTTTTCGGGAGCCGGCTCTTTTGGCTCTTCTTACTATAAGGAGCCGGCTCTTTCGGCTCCCAAACGGCTCCTGAGATTTTATTTTTGATTTAATTGCTGCAATTAACTAGTTAATTAATTACATTATTTATATTTTATTAATAGGATGTTTTCCATTTTATTTTTTAGTTTTTGTAGCTATTGTAAAGCATAGCAGTGTAACAATGTTCTAACTATAGAAATAAAACTTACTTACCAATTAATAAATTATTTTCTCACAAACATAATGCAAAACTGTGTTATATTACCAATATAAAATACACAGCTGATTTTCCCCTCCTCAGGTGCCTTACAGACTCCTCTCCCCTGCGCTCCACAGCTTTAAGCATTACACCAATTTTCGTATTTTCGCAGCTGTGAATGACATCAACCAAAAAAAGTAGGCGTACACCATGCTACTTTTTTTCCTTTGAATGGTAATAGACAACACAAAGACGCAATCGGACAGCAACTTTTTTTGTGAAAGTCTCTCTCTCTGAGGCACCTCAGGACAAAAAACTAATTCGGCTCCCCAACTCGGCTCCCACGGAAGAGCCGGCTCTTTGAACCGGATCGTTCGCGACCGACACATCACTACCGGTTTCCTACTGACCCAGACAAGAGGGCCAAATGGATTGCAGCTGTGAAGAGACAGGATTGGGAGCCAACAGAGTACTCCAGACTTTGCAGTGATCATTTCATTTCAGGTTAGTTTATCAGTCAACGCAATTTTGATAAAATATATAGCAAAAAGTAAATGGGTCAGTGTTTGTTAAGCCATCTGAGCAGTGAAACAAGGCAGTGTTAATTTGTCTAGGGTTGCATGTAGCAGACATCAGACATAAAACGCAATAACAGAGGCTAGAAAGAAACGGGACACAGAAATAAATAAACAGGGCTCCATACCAAGGCTGGGTACAGTATTTGTGATAAAAGACAGATCCAATTTAACACGAATCACAGCTTACTTTCTTGTTAAAATGTGCAAAGGTCTCCACCATCTCATACCGCCTTGCACTGAAGGACTTAAGCGTGCCGTCCAAAATGGCTGCGTCACGTGACTTGGTCACGTGGGTGAAATACCTCAATACCCTGAAACATTTTCTGATGAGCTTGCCTTTCTGACACTTGGTTTTTAGCTGGTCATGATTATATAATGACAGCAGGCAAATATTACACTAATAGACTATTAAACACTGATGCCTGAAGACATGCCCCAACCCTACAGGATTTCTCAGCACAACTCGTTAAAATAATTAAAAATATATTGTGATGTGATGAATTATATGGATCACTTCACATGTGAATACACCACTGAGTCAGGCTCTGCTTCAACAGGCGTTATTCTCGAGTTTTCTTCCTGTAGAGACACAACAGTATATTTCAGTATCGGAATCAGGGTGAGACGTCATCACTCCTGTGGAACTAATGTGACTATTTTTTTTTTTTAAACCAAATTCTCTAAAGTATTCCACATCATGATCAATTTCAGAAGTTTTATTTAGATATTTACCTCTTTAACTCTCTCTGCACTGTGAGCTGAAATTTTCACATCAGTGTAAGTCAGTTCCTCAGTTTCAGACACTAAAGACACAAATGTGATTTAAATTGTATGAAACACAGCTAATGTAAAAACTGAACACATGAACAGAAAGATGCGTTACTTACCTTTTTGCTTTTTATTTTTCAGCCAAATCCACACAAATGCTAATATTATGATTAATAACCCCAGAAGTCCAGCAGATATCAGGGCAGGAAGCAGTGAACGGGAACGATCAGTTTGTTCTGTGAAGCTAATGATATATTCAATTATATAAATTATTTTCTCGATATGATAGACATAAGACGATATGGCTGGGCGATATGACAAAAACATCACATCATGTATTCAGGTATCGCAGAGACTCCAACTCTCCCGCCATGGGCGGGAGATCTCCCGCTTTAGGGAACATTTAGAAAATCCTCCTGACCTCCCGCTGACAAAATAAAAATCTCCCGCCCGCCCTTACTACACATGATTAGTTTTAAAAATATATAATTTGATCATGGCCGTAACCAGCTATGAGGCCCCCGAGGTCCGGACCTCGGTCATTTTTAAGAGCTGAAAATAAACTTGTAGGCTAAATATTCAACTGCATAAAAAATAAAGAATAACATTAAAACGTCTCCGTAAAACGTGCATTGTTAATTATGTTAAACGTTGATTCTGTCTTCTGTGTCCGTTTCATGTGTGCAGCTCAGGTGGATAAGGCGCCATACCATAAATGCGGGGTCCTGGGTTCGATTCCGACCCGAGGTCGTTTCCTAGTCCCTCTCCCACTCATTTCCTGTCTCTACACTGTCCTATCCAATAAAGGTGAAAAAAGCCCCAAAAAAATCTTAAAAAAACAATAGTGAGATTGGATCATATCACTCAGCCCTACATAAGACTTGAACTAATCCCATGATATTTTGATTCCTGCCTCAAATCCATGAGAAACCTGTAACATGATGCTGCACTTGATTAATATTCCATTGCGTGTATTTTCTATGGTATTGTTATTAACTCCACTGAATGTGTTCATGGAGCAAAGCTCACTGAGACTTTCACACTGAAACCTTTAAACTAGTGAATTTCTTTCACCAACCAGACTCACAGACCATCACTAATGAATTTATTTTACATCTTAATCTTCAGGGTCAGTCTATGAAAACGTGCCATTTTGTGTCCCTCACACAAAATCTACCCATATAAGCTGTATTAACAACAAAATATTTAAAAACGTAGTTGGTATGATATGGTAAACAAATAATCTTCATTTTAAATATTCATTAAATATGTCTCATCTCATCTCATTATCTCTAGCCGCTTTATCCTGTTCTACAGGGTCGCAGGCAAACCAGAGCCTATCCCAGCTGACTACGGGCAAAAGGCAGGGTACACCCTGGACAAGTCACCAGGTCATCACAGGGCTGACACATAGACACAGACAACCATTCACACTCACACCTACGGTCAATTTAGAGTCACCAGTTAACCTAACCTGCATGTCTTTGAACTGTGGGGGAAACCAGAGCACCCGGAGGAAACCCACGCAGACAACATGCAAACTCCACACAGAAAGGCCCTCGCCGGCCACGGGGCTCAAACCCAGACCTTCTTGCTGTGAGGCGACAGCGCTAACCACTACACCACCGTGCCACCCTCATTAAATATTCATACATTTTTTTTTTTATTTTAAAGATTTTGTATTGTATATCTGTTAAATATGGTAAAAATGACTATCCCTCGGTAACATTTCTTATATTGCAACAGGCTTTTAGAGAGGATAAAATCAAATTATCTGAAAAAAACTTTCATGTATGAAAAGCCTCAATTGTTAGTTAACATATGACCCTTTTTTTATTCTTGACCTTTTTGGAATATTGAAGAAAATAACATTTTAGTACTGTCCCTATGTGTTACGTCAAATGCGTTACTTTGGATAAACGCCCCCAGGGACAATGCACTATCCCAGAAGTGACATAATTTTCAGGATGTGACATCATCTGCCTTTTATCAGGAAGCTGCCAAACAGAGAAGTAAGTGTTCCTCACTTTTAATGAATTTTTATTGAGTTGTGTTTAGTTTGACTGAAGGGGATGGTCATAGTGTGTCAAAATGCGTTACCATAATATCATGTTTTAAAAAGTTAAACATTTTAAATTAAAATGTACATATAAACAATCATTTTAGCATGTCTAGAATGTACACCATGTGGTGTCATGGTATGAACCACATAGCTAGTAATGGCTGCCAAAAGCATATTTCATCAAACCTGTTACTGTCAAACCTGTTACTATTAACCCTTTCCCTGCCATGTCCCCATGTTTATTGTGTGTCCAAACCAGAATTATTTATACAATAAATTATTAATCTTATTTATATTAAGAATAGCATGTTTTGTCCCTAAATGTTTGTAAACTTATTATAATATGTATATCGCAAATTAATACCGATGTGTATAGACCTGATATAGTACCGTCTTCTTCAAATCATTCAAATATACATCAAAATATGAAATAACCTAATGTAAACAAGAAAGGTGATTTAATATGCATTTGTATTTTACATGCTTTTGTTAGGATGCCTCTTTCTGCAGCAGAGAAACAGCGCCGATACAGGCAGCGTAGGGATGCTGATCCTGAGAAAAGAAAAAAGCATTTAGAAAAAGAGAGGGAAAGATTGAGGAAGGACAAGGATGCCTCCATGGAGGGTTTTCAAGGTACAATGTGTAATGTTTTCAGTTGTCTGATAACAAAATCAATATTTCCATTCATAAAATCCATGTTTGGCATGGGCGATTGCTCTAAGACAACGAGGGAGGCTCAGCCTCCTCTAAAAATGACGAACATCGTGTAGGATGAATTGCGCTAGGCTTATGTTATAGCCGACCTTATATTTCAGATCCAGAATCACAGAAATATATGTGCTCAACCCAACTACAGTGCGAAATCATCCCGTTATAACTTTCCCCAGTTCGCCTAATGTGTGGGTGAGTTTTTCCCCCTCGTGACAGCGTGATGCAGCCCAGCCTCAGTGGACTTCAATGGCATTTGGGAGCTATGCACTTTTTAATATCAAAATGCAAGACAGTTATTGGACAAATACTGCGAAAACGCCCGCCCCACGGACTCCCAGCCTCACAGTGGGAGGGACATGGCAAAGCTTTTCGCGAGGAGACTGGTGATTGGTGAAAGCGGCCGGATATTTTCTTTGATTGACAGCTCATTTCAAATATAGACAGGCAGCGGTGAATCTCAGTTCAGTCCCATGCGGATTCGCAAGTGCTGTGGTGTATTGTAAGAGATCAGCTTACATTTCGATTTCATTCATTACATACGGTTTCTACCAGCTTTTTTAGTTTGTATATATTTTCATTGTAAATAAAGTGTAAATATAGTGTTGTCAAGTTTGCTATCTTAGTTCCAGAAATTTCGTTTGAGTGACTGAACTTGAACTTGAGGGGGCTAGTCAGCTAGCAAGAAAGCTGCGCACGGATGCCAAGCATTGCTGATTTAATTTTGGCGAAGCCATTTGCCAGTCTTCCTTTCGAATAAAAAATTAAAATTAAAGAGCAGGGTAGACCAACGCCTCAAATTGACTTGGTGAAAAAGGTAGGGAATAATACTCGTTCCTTTCAGCTCTCCTGGTATGAGAAAGTGAATTGGCTAACAGCAAGTGACCCACATCAACAACAGTAAATAGGCTACTTTAGTAATATGTCATGGATGGACCAAAAATATAGAATCTATTTAAAATGTTTATGCTGAGTATATTATATTGGAATATATATTTTTCTGGATATGAATTAAACACAGCTACAATTTGGAAAACATTTTTAAACAAAACACAGCCGAGAACATTTCACACTACAGACCTGGATTAAAAGTGAAGGGTTATCAAAATTGTCAATAAAACATTTCTCAGTCAAAATAAGTAAAATATAGGGAAAGTGTCATTGAATGAAATGTGTGGCACCCAGCTCTATGTTTGGCTCCCCAAGGTCAGTGCTTGTGCCTATTCCAGAACACTCTGCTGTTACTGCTGAGGTTCCTGACAAAGAGCTGCTTTCAATAATGATCAATTTTTAAACATGCCACAATTTTAAAATATAAAATGTTAAAATATACCCCCCCCCAACACCACCATCATGTATATTGGACAGTAGGCTAATGGGCCAAAAGAACCTGCTATTTCACAGTTTGTGACCCTGCCAACAATCAGCCAGATCAGAGGCAAGAGTATGGGCAAAATTGATGTGTTTTTTCTTTTTTCTTTTAAAATCTGGAAATATCGTAACCGACCAGCCTCCCCTGTTTGAAAGACTACCAGCCGCCACTGATGTTTGGGTATGTCATTTGTCATTGTAATTACTTTGGAGATCCACTAATGTTAATAAAATAACTGTTTTACATGTATTAAGTGTCAGTGTTCATTTCCATAATTTTCTATGCCAAATCCACTTACATACAGTTGAAAAATGAACATGTCTCCTGAGCACATATTCTATTGTCAGTTGCATTACTTTTAGAATACTCTCTCGCTCTCTCTATAATAAATAGAAAAAGGCAAATGTAAATAACCTATTTTAATGTTAAGTAAAATATAACAATACCCCCTTGAGTATAAAGGATATGATTTTAATCATATTACTTTTTTCATGATTTTTTTCCTAAAAACTAACATACAGTGGCTTGACCGATATGCATTTGAGCATATCCATCCAGATAAAACAAATGTATTCCTTGTTATTTTCATTTCTAAACACTCTCAATGTAAACAGGGATAATATATCTTTCATAATATACCAGATTTATTCTGAAGTGTCACTTCAAATACTTATTTAATACAAGTTGGTGTTGGTAACGCGATTGACAAAACACATGTGCATGTTGATTATTTTAGGGAAATAAATTAATAAATAAGATAGCCTGAGATGGCACCAGTGTTGTTTTCGTCAACGATGACGAAATTATTTTGTTAACGCACCTTTTTTTCATGACTAAAACGAGACAGTGACGAGCTAAACATAACTCTTTGATCATGAAAATATGACGAGACGTATCTGTTTTCATAGACAAGACGAGACGAAAATGTTAGTGGGTTGGCTATAGGGCTATCAAAATGCATGGCGTTTCCTCCAACGGCGCGTGCAACCTGTCTGCCAAATGCTGAAAATATCAGCAATGCACTGCATCCTGTCCTTGTTTGGCCACGCCCACCAAGCACAGTGCACACAGTTCATGGACCATGGTGGTGGCAACGCCAGCACAAGGGCTTGGTGGGCGGAAAAGACGCGATGATTTATGGACATACTTTACATACAGTGGGGCAAAAAAGTATTTAGTCAGCCACCAATTGTGCAAGTTCTCCCACTTAAAAAGATGAGAGAGGCCTGTAATTTTCATCATAGGTACACTTCAACTATGAGAGACAGAATGGGGGGAAAGAATCCAGGAAATCACATTGTAGGATTTTTAATGAATTAATTGGCAAATTCCTCGGTAAAATAAGTATTTGGTCACCTACAAACAAGCAAGATTTCTGGCTCTCACAGACCTGTAACTTCTTCTTTAAGAGGCTCCTCTGTCCTCCACTCATTACCTGTATTAATGGCACCTGTTTGAACTCGTTATCAGTGTAAAAGACACCTGTCCACAACCTCAAACAGTCACACTCCAAACTCCACTATGGCCAAGACCAAAGAGCTGTCAAAGGACACCAGAAACAAAATTGTAGACCTGCACCAGGCTGGGAAGACTGAATCTGCAATAGGTAAGCAGCTTGGTGTGAAGAAATCAACTGTGGGAGAAATTATTAGAAAATGGAAGACATACAAGACCACTGATAATCTCCCTCAATCTGGGGCTCCACGCAAGATCTCACCCCGTGGGGTCAAAATGATCACAAGAACGGTGAGCAAAAATCCCAGCACCACACAGGGGGACCGAGTGAATGACCTGCAGAGAGCTGGGACCAAAGTAACAAAGGCTACCATCAGTAACACACTACGCTGCCAGGGACTCAAATCCTGCAGTGCCAGACGTGTCCCCCTGCTTAAGCCAGTACATGTCCAGGCCCGTCTGAAGTTTGCTAGAGAGCATTTGGATGATCCAGAAGAGGATTGGGAGAATGTCATATGGTCAGATGAAACCAAAATAGAACTTTTTGGTAAAAACTCAACTTCTTGTGTTTGGAGGAGAAAGAATGCCGAGTTGCATCCAAAGAACACCATACCTACTGTGAAGCATGGGGGTGGAAACATCATGCTTTGGGGCTGTTTTTCTGCAAAGGGACCAGGACGACTGATCCGTGTAAAGGAAAGAATGAATGGGGCCATGTATTGTGAGATTTTGAGTGAAAACCTCCTTCCATCAGCAAGGGCATTGAAGATGAAATGTGGCTGGGTCTTTCAGCATGACAATGATCCCAATCACACCGCCTGGGCAACAAAGGAGTGGCTTCGTAAGAAGCATTTCAAGGTTGTGGAGTGGCCTAGCCAGTCTCCAGATCTCAACCCCATAGAAAATCTTTGGAGGAAGTTGAAAGTCCGTGTTGCCCAGCGACAGCCCCAAAACATCACTGCTCTAGAGGAGATCTGCATGGAGGAATGGGCCAAAATACCAGCAACAGTGTGTGAAAAACTTATGAAGACTTTACAGAAAATGTTTGACTTCTGTCATTGCCAACAAAGGGTATATAACAAAGTAGTGAGATGAACTTTTGTTATTGATCAAATACTTATTTTCCACCATAATTTGCAAATAAATTCTTTAAAAATCAGACAATGTGATTTTCTGGATTTTTTCCTCATTTTGTCTCTCATAGTTGAGGTATACCTATGATGAAAATTACAGGCCTCTCTCATCTTTTTAAGTGGGAGAACTTGCACAATTGGTAGACTGACTAAATACTTTTTTGCCCCACTGTATAATCCAGCAGAAAATAAAACGGAATGCCTTGTAGTGGGAGACAGAGGTACACGCTGTGGCTATAAACTACGTGGCAAGAATACGACCGACCTCAAGAGTCATCTAAAGCTCACCATGCTGCTATTTGCTGCACCCAAAGAAGTGTGCGATTGGGCGGTTGGAAGTACGGTATCTGGGTTTCCACTTGGGCAATGGGCAGGTGCGTCCCCAAATTAATAAGACAGCAGCGATTGCGGCCTGCCCAAGGCTCAAGACCAAAAAGGGGGTGAGACAGTTCCTGGGGCTGGCTGGCTACTATCGTAGGTTTATACCTAATTATTTGGACTTCACCAGCCCACTGACTGATCTCACTAAAAAGGACGGAGTGGACGGAGCAATGCTAGCGGGCTTTCTTGGAGGTAAAGGCTGCACTGTGTGGGGGACCACTGTTACACTCCCTTGACTTTTCTCTCCCCTTTATTTTGCAGACGGACGCATTGGACAGAGGGCTGGGGGCAGTTCTGTCTCAGGAGGTGGAGGGGGAGGAACGTCCAGTGTGTACATCAGCCGGAAGCTGTCGGTGCGTGAGGGCAGGTACAGCACGATAGAAAAGAAATGCCTCGCCATCAAGTGGGCGGTCCTCACCCTCCACTACTACCTGCTGGGGCACCCTTTCACCCTCTGTTCAGACCACGCACCCCTGCAGTGGCTCCACCACATGAAGGATGCCAACGCGCAGATCACCCGTTGGTATCTGGCACTCCAGCCGTTTAAGTTCGAGGTGATCCACAGGCTGGGGGCGCAGATGGTCGTGGCGGATTTCCTCTCCCGCCAAGGGAGGGAGTCGGCTGCAGGCTGGATGGCTCCCCGGCCTGAGTCGGGCGGTGGGGGGTATGTGGCAGTGGGGGCGTGGTTAAGCGTCGGTCTGTGAATGGAGGGCGGAGTCAGGGAAGGTAAGTGGTAGAATCACTGCAGCTGATGGGAATTAACCTGAGTTTGTGTGTCTTCCCCAGTGAACGTGCCCTATAAGAGGAGAGGGAGAGCAGAGAAAGGGAGCTCTCCGCCAACCCAAACACTGGTGTGCGTGCGTGTGTGGCTGGGAGAGTGAATGTGGAACGCTGAAAAGAGAGAAAATAAAGAGTTTTATAAGAACTCAGTTCTGGCCTGCCGTGCTTCTGTGCTCCACCCACCTGCTCAGATTTTACATCCCGTTATCCACAAATCAATACAATGACCATATCAGATGCTTTTAGGATCTAAAAACCCTGTGTGACTGGAAGCAATAAAAACCCACCATGCACCAGAATAGCCGGGGGAACACAAAACTCACATCTCATCTCATTATCTCTAGCCGCGGGAACACAAAACTCACATCTCATCATCTCTAGCCGCTTTATCCTGTTCTACAGGGTTGCAGGCAAGCTGGAGCCTATCCCAGCTGACTACGGGCGAAAGGCGGGGTACACCCTGGACAAGTCGCCAGGTCATCACAGGGCTGACACATAGACACAGACAACCATTCACATTCACACCTATGGTCAATTTAGAGTCACCAGTTAACCTAACCTGCATGTCTTTGGACTGTGGGGGAAACCGGAGCACCCGGAGAAAACCCACATGGACACGGGGAGAACATGCAAACTCCGCACAGAAAGGCCCTCGCCGGCCACGGGGCTCGAACCCGGACCTTCTTGCTGTGAGGCAACAGCGCTAACCACTACACCACCGTGCCGCGGAACACAAAACTATAGTTGATAAATATTACCAAGAAAACTAGTTAGCAAAACTAGAGGGCAAATTTAGCTGGGGAAGTCATGGGATAAAGGTTAGAGATGGAGCCGTGGGCCCAAACGGTTGCTAGTTCAATTCCCTGGATCGGCAAGAAAAATCCATAGCTGAATGCCCTTGAGCAAGGCACCTAACCTCCAACTGCTCCCCAGGCAGAGTGCGTGTGTGTGTGCTCATTGTATGTTACTCTGGATAAGAGTGTCTGCTAAATGCTTGTAATGTAATGGAGAGAGAATTGTATGGAGGGTGTAGGATTGAAGGAAGTCTTTTAGTGACTCAGGCCCTGAATCTGTATCCTGATGATTCAGTGCTTTAATGATATTTGTTCTACATTTATCCATCTTCCCTTCAAAGACCAAAACTTGCATTGTTTTTTTTTCCTAGTTTCTTTTTCCAGCACAAATTTCACTTCTCTGTTTTTTGTGGTTTGTCTTTCATTTTTAATGAATTTCAAAAAGGAACCAATTTTTTTTTTAATCCAGCCACATCACCACATGGTTTAGGTTCTAGACAGAAGATAAGATCTCAGAGAGAGATAGAGAGATCGAGCGCACATGTTTCAGCAAGCGTTTAACTAAAACTGAAAACAAACAGTCCACTGTTAGTGATAACACACTCCTGCATGACCACGCCCTGTAACATTCTCTCTTTTCATGCAGCGGTATGAGACCCTGAAAATTTATTTAATGCACCAAAAAAGCAATCACAGGTTTATCTCTACCTCTGTCAGGTTATCATGTCTGAAAATGATCGAGAAACAGAAATCCCCAGCAGGTGTTTGTGGATAATGATGAATGAGTCAGTTACAAATAATAACTGAAGCTTTTAACCTGCTTCCTGTTTTCCCAAACAGCCAGCTGGAATGTGTTGAGAGATTGTTTCCCGCCATCAGTTCCATATTTTCGGTTTTTGTGTCTGGGCTTGTTGCTTTCATGTTAGAAGTTAAGAAATGAGTTACATGACCAAAGAACTTACCCAAAGATTATAATGAGCCTGGCAGTGTGGTGGTGTAGTGGTTAGCACTGTCACCTCACAGCAAGAAGGTCCTGGGTTTGAGCCCGGTGGCTGATGAGGGCCTTTCTGTGTGGAGTTTGCATGTTCTCCCCGTGTCTGCGTGAGTTTCCTCCGGGTGCTCCGGTTTCCCCCACAGCCCAAAGGCATGCAGATTAGGCTAATTGGTGGCTCTAAATTGACCGTAGGTGTGAGTGTGAATGGTTGTCTGTGTCTATGTGTCGGCCCTGTGATGACCTGGTGACTTGTCCAGGGTGTACCCTATGTAGGTATCATGCCGCCATCTTGTGTCAGAACTACAATTCCCAGGCAACTTCCGTGTGACCTACGTCACGTGTGGGCGGGATCATTTACGTCAGTCCGCCATGCGCGTACAAGTCCAGGTGGAAGCTCCGCCATTTTGTCTCTCGCGTCTGGTTTCCGAGGAGTCTGGACGCATAAAGAGATGCTCTCAAACCCGAACACTTCTTTCTTGCGAGATTCACCATCCAGCGCGTTCTGTGCCTAACCACTGGCCAAGGTAAAAGTCCAGAATAGCGCGATCTTTAAACTCAACCTGAGTTACAGCTGGTTTACTCGTATTAGAAGTGACGTCACGACTGCAGCCCAGGCAGTTAAAAGTTAAGAAGCGATTGAATCCTTTTTAACTCAAAAGCGCTGTGCATCTTATTCTGATCAGAGACTTTTCCTCACGAACGCTGAGGTTCGGACCAAGAATCCTCTGCTTTCCACGGGAACCACCCAAGTGCTCCGCTGGACCCGAAAGTTTTCTATGCCTCCATCACGAGCGGCTCACGTGCTCCCACGGCGAGGCCCGAAACTACACCGGCGAATATTTCTTCATATCTTGCTAAAGGCAGGATTAAGTAAGATTTTGGCATTTGGGCATAATTAAGATAGTCTTAGGAATTTGCTTTTATTGAAATAGTGTGAATTTAAACCCAGGTTTATTGTTACACTGTTAAACACGCAGCGTGTTGATTTATTTTGGTTCTATGTTCGCTCAATTGTTTAATAGATAGGTTGTGCATGCTCCTTCTCTCTCTCTTATTCTGACTAACACTCATTTCCTTATCATACATTTTGACCTTATCAAGGTTTCAGTGAGTTTGGTAATGTTATGAGTGTGGAATCTTTTTGTTACTGAGAAAACACGTGCTCAACAGGCCTGACCAGGCCTGATACACTTTAGATAGCTTCCCTTTGTCTTTAGCAACACGTGCTCAGTAGGCCTCACCAGGCTGAACAAACACACTTTAGCTAGGCCATAGGGCCTTTCACAAACACACACTAGCAACACAAGGCTAATCTAGGCCTCCACCACGTGTAGTTAGCTACACGAGGCTAAACACATGGTCAAGTCCCCCCCCCCACACACACACAAGCACACCTTAGCAACAGAGCTAATCCTTTGTTCTATTTAGATAACATTCTTTTGTTTTAGCTAGCAACAAGCTTGGCCATACACACACACACACACACCACACATGTATATACACACCTCACTGCTTGTATATATTGATTTATTATTTTTATCTTTGTTATAATAAATTCATTTATTAAACAAACTGTGTTTATTTGTGTGAACAATATATGAAGTCCCCAATCTCTCAAAGAATTCAAAAAAAGGTGCATATAAGTTATGTAATATGGTAAGTGATCTTAATAATTTGGAAATATACCATAATTTAGCTGTTTGGTAATTTATTATTAAGCACCAGGATTAATGCTATGATTCACTAAATGATTCATTGAACGATTCACTAAATGATTCATTGAACGATTCACTATACGATTCACTAAATGATTCATTGAACAATTCACTTCAAATGAGTGATTCTATGGTATGATTCAATTCAAATGAGTCAAAGTAAACGATTCCATGGGATTGATTCATTTTAATTATTAACCTTCAAAATTTAATGAGACTGATTTAATGAGATTGATCACTTAATTTCAATAATTTAACTGATTGCACCCACACCTACCTCTCAGCCATAGTCAGCTGGGATAGGCTCCAGCTTGCCTGCGACCGTGTACAGGATAAGCAGCTACAGATGATGGATGGATATAATGAGCCTTGTATAAAACGGGACTAATCACTTCAAACAAACTCCGACACAAAATCTTTTCGTGCTAAGTGGGCCCACCCTCTAATGATTCAGCAAGCACATCTGACCAGTTTTTGCAGTTGAATGAAGGTAGTGATGTGGTTTTCTTGTCTGTCACTGCTTCCCCAAATAGCCAACAGTTGAACACGATTCTAATCCTCATTTGTATGTGCAAACAAGAAATATTTAAATAGTCTGCTCATTCTCAAAAGCAGACTATTTAAATATTTAAATAGTCTTATCTTGGCAGCACGGTGGTGTAGTGGTTAGTGCTGTCGCCTCACAGCAAGAAGGTCCGGGTTCAAGCCCTGTGGCCGGCGAGGGCCTTTCTGTGTGGAGTTTGCATGTTCTCCCCATGTCTGCGTGGGTTTCCTCCGGGTGCTCCGGTTTCCCCCACAGTCCAAAGACATGCAGGTTAGGTTAACTGGGTGACTTTAAATTGACCGTGAGTGTGAATGGTTGTCTGTGTCTGTCTATGTGTCAGCCCTGTGATGACCTGGCGACTTGTCCAGGGTGTACCCCGCCTTTCACCCGTAGTCAGCTGGGATAGGCTCCAGCTTGCCTGCGACCCTGTAGAACAGGATAAAGCAGCTAGAGATAATGAGATCAGATGAGTCTTATCTTATGTGGGTGTGAAGAGCTGTTTACAGACAACATTTTAGCTGCAGGGAATAACCGTGTAACAGAAATGAGGAAGGACCAAAGCAGACATTTTCAGAAACGATAAAACAAGTTCTAAAAAGATGACAAAATTTCTTGTTTATAAAAAAAATACACTGGAGTTTCATATAATCTGAAGTTACTCAACTTCCTCCTGAACTTCCTGTACACATCATGCTGAGCCTCTTCTGATGAGCGCTTCTTACATTCAAAGTTGCTTTGTTATTGATTTATGGTGCAAAATCACATGGACAAGCTTCAGACTCCATAATGGATCTGTGAAGGTTCTGTTTCAGAGCCAGAATATCAGTTTCTCATCTCCTGCGCTGTAAGGTGGATGGCATTCAGACTTAACATCATAAACCACAGTTTCATGAAGAACAAGTCGGAACAAGCTGAAAGCAGAAGATTGCTTTAACAAGAGAATTAATGTAAAACAGAACCTTCAGCTTTATATCTGCCTACACAGAGAACTCCAGGTATACTGACTCCTGTCCTAATGTACATCAGTCTGTTTGATTAGGTGGGGGAGGGGAGGGAACAGAGCTCCTGAGTGGAGCCAGTATACATCCTGATGATGTCCCAGACATCCTTGAGACACGACAGCAAACATGGCTATGATCTGAGTGGGAGGGGCTTAAGCTCTCTCGCCCATCTATCACAGAGACAATGGAAAATCATGGCTGTCTGTGAGCTCATGTTTGTGGAAGAGAGCAGATGGCACTTGACTTTCCTCCGAGTGTGTTATGCAGCACTATGATGCAGCAGGAGCAGCAGTTTTAAAGGATGTGCTTGAGGAAGCAAGCGTTAGCCTTCACCCTCCTGGTTTGCAGCTGTTGTATGATGAGAGCTGACTGGTGTTTGGGAATTGGCACGTGATCAAACTGGGAAGAAAACATTTTCAAAACCCATCACACAATATCTTTGGGGGTATTAGCTAACCAAGGAATTGAAGTTAAGGCAATCGATTGCATGCTTTCAGTTTGCACAACTTCTCCAGGAGCATGACCTAATTGCAAAGAAGATAGACAGGATAACCAGTCGAAAACAACACTTCCATACCACAAGTTATTGCACGAATGATAAAAGAGTGTTAAAATATGTTGAAACAACTTGTTTAGTGTCACTGCCTCAAGTTGATTATTTTCCTCCAATCACCAGAAAAACCGGGTGGCACGGTGGTGTAGTGGTTAGCGCTGTCGCCTCACAGCAAGAAGGTCCGGGTTTGAGCCCCGTGGCCGGCGAGGGCCTTTCCGTGCGGAGTTTGCATGTTCTCCCCGTGTCTGCGTGGGTTTCCTCCGGGTGCTCCGGTTTCCCCCAAAGACATGCAGGTTAGGTTAACTGGCGACTCTAAATTGACCATGAGTGTGAATGGTTGTCTGTGTCTATGTGTCAGCCCTGTGATGACCTGGTGACTTGTCCAGGGTGTACCCCGCCTTTCGCCCGTAGTCAGCTGGGATAGGCTCCGGCTTGCCTGCGACCCTGTAGAACAGGATAAAGCGGCTAGAGATAATGAGATGAGATCAGAAAAACCACAAGGACATAAATGTCTCCTTCCAGAAAAGTTCACCATATTAAAATCTTTCTGATGTCACCAAATGCTTTTAAGTTTGAGTTGTGAAAAGTAAAATGCTGTTCCTGTAAGTTTAATGTAACATCCATTATAAACTGTTTAATCACTTCTGTGATTTTTAAATGGTTCGTTTTTGGATTATGCTTCATTTTTGTGGCTACTGCCTCATAGAGTAAATATATATACATGCTATATTTACTGTATGGACATGGTATCAGAAAACAATTTTATTTCTAAGCAGTAGCCACATGTACCCATAAGGTACCTATTTTTATTAAAATATCACAGTGTGTGTGCTACGACAACATTCATCTAAAAGCCACCAGTCGGACAGCAGCACATGATAACAACAAGCTCACAGGACAAACACAGTGAAACATGCTACTGAACAGAAAACTTGCCTTATTACCTCAAGTTAACCTTGTGTAGTAACCTGAGATGAACACACACTGTTCTTCGTCTCAGAAGTGTTTTAAACTCTGTATTAAAAAACATCCTCATGATTGTACCGATAGACCAGATTATAAAAATAATAGAGTACAGAAAGCATAGTAAAGTTAAATGTCTGTGCTTAGATTTCTTTTTAACCTTGCGAATGTGTTTCCTGAACCGCTTTTGTGTCATGAATACCTCGACGTGTAGAAAGACATCTCACACATCCTGACCCCAATAAAACAAACCGCACAGATTAAAAGATTAAAGTAACTTCAAGATTTTTCTTTTTAGTTCACATATCACAAGTGAGAAGTAAACATCAACTCAGTTTTTAGATTTTAAAGTTGTTATTTTGCACACACCATTGATTTTAGTGTACTTTCAGTCATTATTATATTAATCCTCTAGGAAATAAAACACTGGACTGGACTCCCGTCTAGATTTTAGCATAAGTTTGTACACCCTCAGGGAGATGTTACATTCCGTGCCTGTGACATGTGATTATGCTTCATCCTTACACGAAATATTTTACATGTACTTTTATTCTGTAAAAATTAACCTTTAGTTTAGATTGAACACAGTAATCACTTCTGTGGTCCTTTCAAGACCTTGCAGGCCCTGTGTAAAAAAAAAAAATAAAGAATTGATGCTCTCGACACTTCCCCTTTACCATATTTGTGAGACAGCAGGCTGCAAGCTTGACCCAACCACAAACCTCTATAACTACAAGTAATGTCATTTTAGTAGTGTGCATTGCAAACAACGAAGAGTTGTCAGTATTTATGAGGCAGTTTGGTGCTTGTGCACTTGTTATAAGTAAAAGACTCAGTTTTGGAGGTTTGTGTCCCAAATGTGTGTTTGTGTCCAATTAATTCAGCATTGTATAGACTCAATGACAAATCTACATTATCAGGTCAGTATTAAAGCTGCTATATAATGCAGTAGCAAATAGCAATCGATCACAATATTAACAGATTAATCCTTTGGTTGGTAAGATGGCCAACAATTTTAACACCTTTAAAGTTCAGCTTTCGCCGTCATTGTTTTTCCATGATGTACAGTACAGTGGTGAGAAGAATGTTCTTCTTGTTGAAGAAGACTCTTGTAAATCCTGCCAGATGGTAAGGAGTAAAGGGTCTGTGAGAGGACTGTGTGGAGCCATCCACATCGCTGTTGGCCTTCTGAGAGGCACAGTTGATGGTAAGTGGCCTTGCTTGAGGGGAGAAAGACTCTGATAAGGTTCTCATCTATTTTGTGGTGAGAAGAATGTTCTTCTTGTTGAAGAAGACTCTTGTAAATCCTGCCAGATGGTAAGGAGTAAAGGGTCTGTGAGAGGACTGTGTGGAGCCATCCACATCGCTGTTGGCCTTCTGAGAGGCACAGTTGATGGTAAGTGGCCTTGCTTGAGGGGAGAAAGACTCTGATAAGGTTCTCATCTATTTTATGGATTTGGGGTTCTCATCTATTGTAGGTTATTATGTTCCAGGATGTTGTGGAACCGTTACCAGAGTGCTCTCACAGTGGGTTCTCCTTTAGAATGTAATGATGGTGGATGAATGAAAGTGTGCTAAGCATCTTCAGAAAACGAAGGTGAGGTGCTGGTCGTCTTTTTGATTGGCAGTGGGATTAAGAATAGAGATGTTTCTGTGATTGAACAGTGATTGCATTTTAGTGTTGCATGATTGCACTGCACTAATGAAAATGAAATTAAATGCACTGGGGAAGAACATTCAGTCCTGATGTGAAGTCAGTGTTTCCATGTGTTTCTTAAAAATTCCACTTCTGTTTGTTTAATACTGGCAATGAAGTGATTATAGTTAAAGGCCCAGTTATGGTTCTGTGTGATGTGAACACTGAGGGCTTGGAGTTCTCAACTTTCTCCACAATGGTAATGCTGGACGTGCAGCAGAGTGTAATGATCACAGATCCTCCTTAAGTCAAGTCATCTCTTACATTTTGTCCACCTTAAGAGACAACTTGTTGCTCCTACACTAGTTTGTGCTCATGAAGCCCAGCACTGTGATCAGTGAACTTGATCTGGTTTTGAGATCTCAGTCAGGAAGTCCAGGATCCAGTTACAGAGGGACATGTTCAGACCCAGCAATTTATAGCCATTTATGAACACACAAAATAATCGACAGGAAGTCCTACTTCCTCATAGAGAGGTTCTCATATTAATTACACATATTCGGATGTAAGATCTTAAAATATTTTACATCAATTTTAAGCACGTTAAGATTGTTGGATAATATAACACAAGGATAAATCTTGAAATCGACCTCCCTACCATATTCACTGCTTAACATAGGAGTGTGAAGACACTTAGCATTTACAGTATCCTTGACTTGCAAGTGACGTCAAAGCAAAATAGAAACCTGGATGTGCATGTACAAATGCGGGTTCAAGCGATATTCCATACAAAACATATTCACGCATGCGCAACTCTCTTTGTTTTTCCACTTTTAGCTCTGACTTTTTTTAGCTTTGTGCTGTATATGGTTGTGGTCACAACAGTACTCGTGACCGTGACACGTTCTGATTTTTTAGAATTCCGTCCGTGATTCGGAAAGAGGGCAAGGAATCTCTGAGGCTTAGTACGGAGTGGAGACGAGCACGGCTGAACAACATCGGCAGGGCTGATCTACCAGAGTCTAAAACCAAAACAGCTTGTGTTTGGAGTAATCATTTTATCTCAGGTGAGATTCAAAAGCTTTCTCAATCATGGAAGAATTTTATTTCATGTTGCTAGAATTTTGCTACAAAATGAGCATTCTCTTGTCATGGTTCACTTGGTCATTGTTATAATTTTAACATGTGTATTACCATTTCATTTTTAGGAGCGCCAGCAAAACTATACGATAGAAACAATCCAGACTGGGGACCCACTCAGGAAATGGGCTATGTTTCGTCCAAGGTCAGACTTGATTCTTCAGCAGCCAAACCAGATAGAATGTGATATCTGGGTACTCAATGGTCGATAGAAGCATCTTATCTTCAGAAAAGTCTGACTTTTTTTAATATTATGGGTCAAAAACCACACGTATCTATCTCCTCTTTGTATCGAATCTTCACTTGACCGTTCAAATTGTGGTAATCCTGAGAAAATTCGGCATTGTTTACAGACACGCTTTCAGTAGCTGCTGTCCTAGTTGCTTTGTATATCCACCATCATGGCAGACGCTCATGACGTAGCACATTTTGATCACGTGGCTGCAAGTCATCTATATCACACCAGGAAAGAGGTTTAGCTCCTGTATCCTCTGTATGGAGTGTAGAATAATGAATAAACTCCGCTCAGGTGTAAAGGATGAGGAGTTAGTCAGTTACAGAGAACAATAAGAAAATCGATGATAACCCTTTACCTTCTTCTTCTTCTTCTTATTATTATTATTATTTCATTTCATTATCTGTAGCCGCTTTATCCTGTTCTACAGGGTCGCAGGCAAGCTGGAGCCTATCCCAGCTGACTACGGGTGAAAGGCGGGGTACACCCTGGACAAGTCGCCAGGTCATCACAGGGCTGACACATAGACACAGACAACCATTCACACTCACATTCACACCTACGGTCAATTTAGAGTCACCAGTTAACCTAACCTGCATGTCTTTGGACTGTGGGGGAAACCGGAGCACCCGGAGGAAACCCACGCGGACACGGGGAGAACATGCAAACTCCACACAGAAAGGCCCTCACCGGCCACGGGGCTCGAACCCGGACCTTCTTGCTGTGAGGCGACAGCGCTAACCACTACACCACCGTGCCGCCCCTATTATTATTATTATTATTATTATTATTATTATTTAATGTGAGTCTTTCGATGGTGAACTGATCTACTGGGTGACACCAGTGTTTTACAGAACTTTTGTCTTCTGTTTTTGCAGTTCAGTAAAATAATCCTGAATTTGGAGCTTTGATTTAAAGCCTTTATTTATTTTTGTTTTTTCTAGCTTAACGAGACCAGTATATGAGCTAGTACATACATTTTTATTAATGTTACATCTGTTTCTTAACGCATACAGTTTCATCAGTACTAATAACGTTTTCTTTATTGATTTACACCTCATATCAATGGATTATTGGATTTATTGTTAACTTTACATAGTATAGACATTACTGTGTGTTATAGATGGTCTTTTTTGCTTTAGAATATTTGCAGATTTGTCGGTCAGTGCTCAGTGCATCCATTCTGTATAGTGATACTCCTGTGCCCTGTTAACGATGCGCACCTGAACTTAAGGAGCTGTGTGTGCACCTATTTAAGGACTGTGCTGATGCATGATCAGTGCGAAGTATCGTGATATGTCAGTATGCATTACTGAGCCTTTCTACCCGTGTTTCTGGTTTCCTGACTCCTGTGCCTGTTTCTCGTTCTCAATTTGCCTCTGATATCCTGTTTACGCCTCGCCCGACCCTTTTGCCTGTTTACTATTTGGATTTAGCCTGCCATCTTGGACTGTTTGCCTTTGTTTGTGTACTTTGTATATAAACTGCACTGTTATTATTAGTAAACTGATTTACTTCTGCACTGACATCTGCCTCCCTCACGTATCTGACAGAATACTTCACCATACAATGGATGTAGCAGAATTTTTGCAGCATGCGATTCCATGCTGCTTCCGGGTTTCCCTGTCTCAGTCCCTCGCCTCATATTTCCGGCTGAAGTCTGACTGGAGTCCCCCGGCACCCTACTACGGAATGTCACCCTATGGGATTCAACCTTCAGTGTGACTTCTATGAGGACCTCCAAGAGCCCAAGCTACCAGAACCCCTCTGGGTAAGCTTTATCCTACACTGAAAAAAATAAATCTGAAGAGAAGTAAATTTAACATAATTTGAATTTGTGATGATAACAATAAAAAAATTCAAGTTTGTATGTTTACACAAATATATCTAGTTTTGAATCAATGTGTTTGTTAGAAACAAAAGAGATTTTTTTTCTCAACAAGAATAATTAAGTAATGCAAGCCAATCTTCTTACATTCACAATCTCAACAAACCTTGTTATCTTTGCTCTTTTCCATTCAACACCAAACACTATGAGGTTTATGCACCCCAAGTGCATTGTGGGAACATTTTGCAGCAACAAGTCTGGTCCAAACCAGTCTGGACCAGGTCTGAGCTGAACGCCTTCGACACTTAACGTTAAATGTCAGTAAGGTAAGAATAACGGGGGTTTTTTTTCTTATTGGTGTCGAAAACCATAATTAATCAGACACTTTTCGTGCTAACTGAAGTTACCGTAGTGTGTTAAGAGCCTTGTAAAGGAATTAAGTTACATGACTTATAAGCTAACGATTTACTAGCACCAAATCTGTAACGTTAGCTAGACCTGACCAAACCTTCGGTCAGCCTGTGGCTAGCGCCAGTATTGCTGGCAATTTTTTCATGGTGTATCCTGCCTCATTTTAAGTAGAGATGGTCACATTGCCAAGGCCTTAATGCTTAATGTTATTTGAACGGTAGGTATAAATAAAGTCGATCATTTAAGTGGCCTGCTTGACCGTTTCTGTTGAATGGCTGGGCTGGTCCTTACAATTATAGCTGAATCTGTGCAAATGTAAAACACACGCGTGCTGCAAGTTTAATGCCATCCACACAGCTTCTTTACTTAACCGACAACACAGAGTTATAAAGAATTGTCTCATCTCATTATCTGTAGCCGCTTTATCCTGTTCTACGGGGTCGCAGGCAAGCTGGAGCCTATCCCAGCTGACTACGGGCGAAAGGCGGGGTACACCCTGGACAAGTCGCCAGGTCATCACAGGGCTGACACATAGACACAGACAACCATTCACACCTATGGTCAATTTAGAGTCACCAGTTAACCTAACCTGCATGTCTTTGGACTGTGGGGGAAACCGGAGCACCCGGAGGAAACCCACACGGACACGGGGAGAACATGCAAACTCCGCACAGAAAGGCCCTCGCCAGCCACGGGGCTCGAACTCGGACCTTCTTGCTGTGAGGCGACAGCGCTAACCACTACACCACCGTGCCGCCCATAAAGAATTGTGGCAGGATTAAAATCAAATGTCCCATTTTTATTTCGCTGTACATATATGGGCACAACCTCCAGTTTCAGCTCTCCCTCCTTGGCTCCCCGAGGCTGAGGGGATACAGCACGTTAAAGTATTATTCAACTGATGTTTCCAAAGTAAACCTTGACTACAGTGAGACACTAAAATAAAACTTGAGCATATGAATATGCGAATAAAGAGTTCGATCTGACTTTAGACATGTCACTCTTCAGGAAACACATAATCATATGACAATTGGATAAATAACAAGATTAAAAACTCATTGCAGCTGCAAACAGACCTACCGTTCAAAGCAGAAAAGGAAAGGTAAGAGACATCAGCAACAGAAAAATGATTAAATAGTCTCTAACTGTAGGCTAGTTATTGTTGTGTAATTGTAATTGAGTGTGATGATGTAAACTTCTCATCTCATCTCATTATCTCTAGCTGCTTTATCCTGTTCTACAGGGTCGCAGGCAAGCTGGAGCCTATCCCAGCTGACTACGGGCGAAAGGCGGGGTACACCCTGGACAAGTCACCAGGTCATCACAGGGCAATGTAAACGTCTATGTTTCTGAATTACAACATCCAGAGAAGTGTAAATAACGCAGTTTAAATCTTTCAACAATGTGAACATGATGCAGTAAATTCAGCTATGTATTAGTTTCAGAGATGAAGGAACAGCCTTTTTTTTAACAAGACATTTCCAACAGGGCAGCACGGTGGTGTAGTGGTTAGCGCTGTCGCCTCACAGCAAGAAGGTCTGGGTTCGAGCCCCATGGCTGGCGAGGGCCTTTCTGTGCAGAGCAGGGCTCTACGTTAACTTTGAGACATGGTTGTAGAAATCTAGTTGCCTGAACTCAGAACATGGTTGCCCTAATATTACATAATTCCTTTGAATATGCCACAAACACATATGCTTACAACACAATGTTCACTCGCATGCTCTACTAATGCCTCTTAAAAGCTTATTTTGTTGATTTTCTTATCCTTCTTTGTGTTCCCTTGGTTTCTGGGTTCAGTTATATCGTGTCTAACCACTTTTTGTGTAAACCACCATGAATGTGCATTGTGTTCTTCTTTTGTGTGCTCATAATTCTATAATTACACAATTACAATTTGCTCTCTGGTGATGGTACCATTAAGTTTTCATTTCTACACCATTTGAACAAAAGAATTGGTTTCAAATTTGCACATTCATGCCTGTCCCAAGTCATTAAAGGTGAGGGCACAAAAAGTCTGATGAAAATAGTACCAACTGAAAGGGAGGGAAGGTATGATAATATATGATATCAATGCACAAAAGATCGAAACAGACATCATCTGGACCTGTTGGAATTTTCATGAATTGATTTATGAATTATATTACACTACTGTTCAAAAGTTTGGGGTCACTTTGAAATTTCCTTATTTTTGAAAGAAAAGCACTGTTCTTTTCAATGAAGATCACTTTAAACTAATCAGAAATACACTCTATACATTGCTAATGTGGTAAATGACTATTCTAGCTGCAAATGTCTGGTTTTTGGTGTAATATCTCCATAGGTGTATAGAGGCCCATTTCCAGCAACTCTCACTCCAGTGTTCTAATGGTACAATGTGTTTGCTCATTGCCTCAGAAGGCTAATGGATGATTAGAAAACCCTTGTACAATCATGTTAGCACAGCTGAAAACAGTTGAGCTCTTTAGAGAAGCTATAAAACTGACCTTCCTTTGAGCAGATTGAGTTTCTGGAGCATCACATTTGTGGGGTCGATTAAATGCTCAAAATGGCCAGAAAAATGTCTTGACTATATTTTCTATTCATTTTAAAACTTATGGTGGTAAATTAAAGTGTGACTTTTCATGGAAAACACAAAATTGTCTGGGTGACCCCAAACTTTTGAACAGTAGTGTATGTCTGGAAATTTTATACCTTTATTCAGATCATGTTTCAACCACAAAAAAGTCATCATACATATCATGAAATGCAGTTTTTTCTGATCAAATGGCATGTTCTGTTGTAATTGTTGTAAGGTTTTCAACCACTAAAAAAGTCATCTTACATATCATTAAATTCAGTTCTTCTGATCAAATGACATGTTCTGTTGTAACTGTTGTAACTAACTGTTGTAACACCTATATAACACATATGATTTCAGGCACTTGACATGAAACCATCTAATCATCATCATTTTATTTTATTTCTTATTCTATTTTTAATATTTTTTATTTATTTATTTATTTATTTTTTGTACCGGGCGGCACGGTGGTGTAGTGGTTAGCGCTGTCGCCTCACAGCAAGAAGGTCCTGGGTTCGAGCCCCGGGGCCGGCGAGGGCCTTTCTGTGTGGAGTTTGCATGTTCTCCCCGTGTCCGCGTGGGTTTCCTCCGGGTGCTCCGGTTTCCCCCACAGTCCAAAGACATGCAGGTTAGGTTAACTGGTGACTCTAAATTGATCGTAGGTGTGAACGTGAGTGTGAATGGTTGTCTGTGTCTATGTGTCAGCCCTGTGATGACCCGGCGACTTGTCCAGGGTGTACCCCGCCTTTCGCCCGTAGTCAGCTGGGATAGGCTCCAGCTTGCCTGTGACCCTGTAGAACAGGATAAAGCGGCTAGAGATAATGAGATGAGATGAGATTTTTTGTACCTGGTATATGTAACTGACTGCCAGTGTTTCTTTAAGGAATCCTTCCTAAATGTGGAACAGCCTTTCACTAGGGATGAGCCTATCAGCCAGGGCAGGGTACTTCAGGCATATGGAGCAAATCAGTTTCCCTTGGTCAGCAGTGTCATTATTATTATTCCTATCAGCATGATCAGTATCAGTTGAATGGCTGGTACTAGCTCTGGGCTCATCTGATTCAACATCCAAATTGGGATCATCTTTGGAGAGTTTGCTGGGTGGCCCAGGTTCATTCTCAGGTTTGACCAACTTCAATCCAGGAAACTCTGAATACCAGCTGGGAATAACAGTTCTTTGCCTTTTCACCTCATACAGTTTCTTTGAATCCACTGATGAGCTTGCTTGAGTTTTCTTTTTCTTCTCTTCCTTGTCTTTGTTTATTTTAAAACCAAATTTCTCCAAACCAGACATAATGCCAAAGTTTGTGACTTTAATGTTTATTTTTGTATTTATTATTCAACCTTCTCAGACGCTGTCTGTATCAACAAGCATTGACACTAGCGCCCCGTGCGAGTAATGCGGTAATTAGTCATGTAGTGAAGGACATACCAATAGAACACTGAATATGCACTATGCGATAATTATTAGCAATGGGAAACTGCATTGCGAGCCCACGATGTGCAAATGTGAATTCCACTAGTTGTTGAACATTCCGTAATGATAACATAGACGCGGTCTTTCCAAGTCAGACAATCGCAAATCATGATGGAATTTCATCATAATATGAATGAATAAACATCGTTTTTCACATAAGTTGACATATTTGGGTAGTTGCCCGATTGGGCAAGCATTTGTGAGAGTCTGGTTGTCCGAATCTACTGAATGGTTGCCCCGGGCAATCGGACTACTGTTAATGTCGAGCCCTGCGGAGTTTGCATGTTCTCCCCGTGTCCGCATGGGTTTCCTCCGGGTGCTCCGGTTTCCCCCACAGTCCAAAGACATGCAGGTTAGGTTAACTGGTGACTCTAAATTGACCGTCGGTGTGAGTGTGAATGGTTGTCTGTGTCTATGTGTCAGCCCTGTGATGACCTGGCGACTTGTCCAGGGTGTACCCCGCCTTTCGCCCGTAGTCAGCTGGGATAGGCTCCAGCTTGCCTGCGACCCTGTAGAACAGGATAAAGCGGCTAGAGATAATGAGATGAGATGAGACATTTCCAACGTTATTTATATAGAATTCAGGAGAATAGAGGAAATAAAGGGTTTGAAAGTCAACATTTTCAGGAGGAGATTTTTCTGAGTGAGAATGAAAGATTAGTCATTGAAACACACAATTATGAAATATCTTGGCCCACTCCTCGCGTGTTACCTTCCGGTACAGTGCAGATACTGATCAGTAGCCAGTGGATGGGGGAGGTTTACAGGTTTTACAAGAGGTGAGCCGAGTATTGCACTTGTTTTGATCTGGTAGATCTGATTGGGTTAGGCCGCTGCAACATATCAGAGAGGTAATTGGGCCCTGTACCATTTAGAGATTTGTATACCAGCAGCAATACTTTAAAGTCAATTCTGTAGCTTACTGGAAGCCAGTGAAGGGACCTTAGAATTGGAGTAATGTGCTCTGTTCTTTTTGTTCGTGTGAGAACCCTAGCCGCTGCATTTTGAACCAGCTGAAGTCGTTTGATGGTCTTTTTTGGCAGGCCTGTGAAAAGGCCATTGCAGTAATCAACCCTACTAGAGATGAAGGCATGTATTAGTTTTTCCAGATCATTTTTTGACATAAGTCCTCTTAGTTTGGAAATGTTTTTTTAGGTGATAGAATGCCGTTTTAGTGATTGCTTTCATGTGACTGTCAAAGTTTAGCTCGCTGTCAATGAAAACACCAAGATTTTTAACCATTTCTTTAGTTTTAATCCCTTTTGTGTCAAGAATAGTGGTAATCCTGAGTCTTTCATCTTTTTTTCCAAATAGAATTACTTCTGTTTTATCTGTGTTCAGCTGAAGAAAATTTTGTGACATCCAGCTATTGATTTGATCGATACACTGGTAGAGACATTCAAGGGGGGCATAATCATTAGGTGATAGAGCAAAATAAATTTGGGTGTCATCTGCATAGCAGTGATACAAAATTGAATTTTTATTGATAATTTGCACAAGTGGGAGCATTTTAGTACTTTTGATTGTGACAAATGCTCAGTGCTTGTACACTAGGATCACTTACAGCAAAGACACACTTATGGACATTGGTAAAATTCACCACGGGCCCAGTCCAGTCCTTCTGGACTGTAGCTTTCTTCTCCTCGCTGACACTGACCGGAGTTACACCGACACCATCCGGCAGGCTGCATCATCACCAGACTCGAGTAGGCGAAACAGCCAACGATCCACGCACCCAAAATAGAGGCACGATAAGAGAGGCGGGCTACATGCTAGGCTAAAGGCTAGAGCTACAAGACCACCGCTACCTAGCCTTCTGCTAGCTAACGTTCGCTCGTTCGAGAATAAGATGGATGAGCTGAGAACCAGGATAACATCTCAATGTGAGATCAGAGAGTGTTGTGCCCTGATTTTTATGGAAACCTGGACTACTGCAAGCCTGCCAGACCCGGCCATTGAACTACAGACCCACTCCATGCACCGCGGAGACCGCACATCTGCTTCCGGTAAAAACAAATGTGGGCGGTGTGTGTGTTTATGTTAACAACAGATGGTGTACGGACGTACAGGTGGTTGAAAAACATTGTTGTGCGGACATTGAAGTGCTGATGGTGAAGTGCAGACCCTTTTATCTACTGAGGGAGTTCAGTGCTGTGTTTATGCTGGCTGTTTACATCCCACTGCGGGCCGACCGCACTACAGCGCTAGGACTACTACATGACATCATTGGCAAACACGAGACCACACACCCAGATGCCGTGTTCATCGTGGCCAGGGATTGTAATCATTGCAATCTCAGGACTGTGCTACCGAAGTACCATCAACACGTGAGCTTTCCGACAAGGGACAACAACATCCTGGACCATGTCTACAGCAATGTGAGAAATGGCTACAAGGCTGTGCCCCGCCCCCACTTTGGACAGTCTGACCACATCTCTATGTTCCTCTACCCAGCTTACAAGGCCCTTCTCAAACAACCCCCCCCAGTGAGTAAAACTGTTAAAGTTTGTAATGAAGAGACTGATCTGGTGCTCCAGGACTGCTTCAGTTCTACATACTGGGATGTGTTTAAGACAGCTGCTTTGAGAGAAGACTGTTCTGTGGATTTAGAGGAATATGCATCTGTGGTTCACCAGCTACATCAGCACGTGTATTAATGACATTGTCCCTACCAAGCGCTGCAAAATATATCCTAACCAAAAACCTTGGATTAACAGTGAAGTACGCTCCATGCTACATGCACGCTCCACCGCTTTTGCCTCTGGTGACGCAGATGGATATGAAAAGGCCAGATATGACCTACACAGATCCATCAGGGAAGCCAAGAGGCAGTACAGACTGAAGCTGGAAGGATATTACAACACCTCAGACTTCAGATGCATGTGGCAGGGCCTGCAACACATCATTAATTTCCAGCAGAAGAACAGCAGGGTCACAGCCAACCACAACACATCGCCAGAGGAGCTGAAAGAGTTCTATGCTCGCTTCGACACCCTCAACACCAACCAACACAGAGGGATTCCACCAACAGAGGCAGCACAGAGCTCTTCACCTACTGTGACCATAACCGAGGTGAGCAAGGTCTTCAGGAGGACTAACCCCTGAAAGGCAGCCGGCCCTGACAACATCCCCGGCCGTGCTTTGAGGGCCTGCTCCAAACAGTTAGCAGAGGTCTTCACAGACATTTTCAACCTGTCCCTCTCCATGTCTTCTGTGCCCACATGCTTCAAGACCACCACCATAGTGCCTCTCCCAAAGAAAAACAATATAACATGTCTGAATGACTATCGCCCGATTGCACTCACTTCAGTTGTAATGAAGTGTTTTGAGAGGATAGTCATGTCATACATCAAAAAGGACATCCCAGACACAATTGACCCCCTTCAATTTGTATATCATCAGAACCGTTCAACTGATGATGCCATCAATGCAGCCATCCACACAGCCTTGTCACACCTGGAACACAGGGACACCTATGTTCGAATGCTGTTTGTGGACTACAGTTCAGCTTTCAACACCATCATCCCCAGCAGACTGACATCCTCCCTCTGCTGCTGGGTCCTGGACTTTCTCACAAACAGACCCCAGGCTATCAGAGTCGGTACCAGAACATCCAGCACCAAGACAGTGAGCACAGGGACCCCCCAAGGCTGTGTGCTCAGTCCACTCCTGTACACCCTCTTCACCTATGACTGCACCCCCATCCAGAGTAACACTTCCATCATCAAGTTCGCTGACGACACCACTGTCATTGGGCTGATCACCGGCGGAGATGAGAGAGCCTACAGGGAGGAGGTGGCTCAACTGGTCTCCTGGTGCCGGGAAAATAACCTCTCCTTGAATGCTGAGAAGACCAAGGAGATGATCATTGACCCGAGGAAGAGGAGGAGAGACCAGCACGCCTCGCTGCACATCAACGGGACACAGGTGGAGAGGGTGAAAACATTTAAATTCCTCAGAACTCACATCAGTGAGGATCTCACCTGGACACACAACACACAGCAGACCATCAAGAAGGCCCACTACAGGACATTTACAACACCCGGGTCACAAAAAGGGCACAGAGCATCATCAGAGACCAAACACACCCACAACACAGACTATTCACACTTCTACCATCTGGCAGACGCTACAGGAGTGTGAAAGCAAGGGCTACTAGACTGACAAACAGTTTTTACCCCCAGGCCATAAGGCTTTTGAACCACGGATTATAATCACCATCTACCTCTATATTTCCATCAGGCTTTTGAACCACGGACTATAATCACCATCTACTGTACCTCTATATTAGCAATTTTGCACAAGACATTGCACAGTATATCTACCTCTATGTTTGCACATTGTTTGTTTGATTGCCTCTTTTTTTATGTTTTCATTTTTCATTCTACTTTTATATTTTGCATTCCGTATGCACTTTATATTTCATATTTTTATATATATATATATATATATATATATATATATATACATATTTTGGGCGGCACGGTGGTGTAGTGGTTAGCGCTGTTGCCTCACAGCAAGAAGGTCCGGGTTCGAGCCCCGTGGCCGGCGAGGGCCTTTCTGTGCGGAGTTTGCATGTTCTCCCCGTGTCCGCGTGGATTTCCTCCGGGTGCTCCGGTTTCCCCCACAGTCCAAAGACATGCAGGTTAGGTTAACTGGTGACTCTAAATTGACCGTAGGTGTGAATGTGAGTGTGAATGGTTGTCTGTGTCTATGTGTCAGCCCTGTGATGACCTGGCGACTTGTCCAGGGTGTACCCCGCCTTTCGCCCGTAGTCAGCTGGGATAGGCTCCAGCTTGCCTGCGACCCTGTAGAACAGGATAAAGCGGCTACAGATAATGAGATGAGATATATTTATTTTTATATTGGTAAGCATAGTTTGGTCGGGCAGTTGCAAAATAAGAATTTCATTACCCAATAATAAACTGCTGTGTCTGTTATTGTGTATATGACAAATAAACATCTTGAATCTTGAAAACATAGTAACGCGTGCACAACTCTCTTTGTTTTTCCACTGCTTTAAGCGTTCTTTTAGCTCTGCCATATCTTTGTGCTGTATATGGTTCTGGTCACAACAGTACTCGTGACCATGACATGTTCTGATTTTTTAGAATTCCATCCATGATTCAGAAAGAGGGCGAGGAAACTCTGAGGCTTGGTACGGAGAGGAAACGAGCACAGCTGAACAACATTGGCAGGGCTGATAGAGTCTAAAACCAAAACAGCTCATGTTTGCAGTAATTATTTTATCTCAGGTGAGATTCAAAAGCTCTCTCAATAATATCCTGGAAGAATTTTATATCATGTTGCTAGAATTTTGCTACAGAAGGAGCGTTCTCTTGTCGTGGTTCACTCGGTCATTGTTATAATTTTAACACGTGTATTACCATTTCGCTTCTAGGAGCGCCAGCAAAATTATATGATAGAAACAATCCAGACTGGGCACCCACCCGGGAAATGGGCTATGTTTCGTCCAAGGTCAGACTTGATTCTTCAGAGGCCAAACCAGATAGAACGCAATATCTAGGTACTCGATTGTCAGTAGAAGTGTCTTAATCTTAGAAAAGTCTGACTTTTTAAAATAATATGGGTCAAAACCACACATCTGTCTTCTCCTTGTATCAAATCTTCACTCGATCGTTCAAATCGTGGTAATACTGAGAAAATTCAGCATTGTTTACAGACACGCTTTCAGTGGCTGCCATACTAGTTGCTTTGTATATCCACCATCATGGTGGACGCTCATGACGTAGCACATTTTGATCACGTGGTTCCAAGTCATCTATATCACCCCAGGAAAGAGGTTTAGCTCCTGTATCCTCTGTATGGAGTGTAGAATAATGAATAAACTCCGCTCAGGTGTAAAGGATGAGGAGTTAGTCAGTTACAGAGAGCAATGAGAAAATCACTGATAACCCTTTACCTGCTTATTATTATTCATCTCATCTCATTATCTCTAGCCGCTTTATCCTGTTCTACAGGGTCGCAGGCAAGCTGGAGCCTATCCCAGCTGACTATGGGCAAAAGGCGGGGTACACCCTGGACAAGTCGCCAGGTCATCACAGGGCTGACAGACACAGACAACCATTCACACTCACAGTCAATTTAGAGTCACCAGTTAACCTAACCTGCATGTCTTTGGACTGTGGGGGAAACCAGAGCACCTGGAGGAAACCCACGCAGACAACATGCAAACTCCGCACAGAAAGGTCCTTGCCGGCCATGGGGCTCGAACCCGGACCTCCTTGCTGTGAGGCGACAGCGCTAACTACTACACCACCGTGCCACCCGCTTATTATTATTATTATTTAATGCAAGTCTTTTGATGGCAGACTGATCTACTGAGTGACACCAGTGTTTTACAGAATTTTGTTTTCTGTTTTTGCAGTTCAGTGAAATAATCCTGAATTTGGAGCTTTTGTTCCTTTTTATTGATTTAAAGCCTTTATTTGTTTATTTTTCTCTAGCTTTACGAGACCAGTATATGATGAAAAGTAATAAGTGATTGTGGAAAAATATATTGTATAATTTACATTTTTATGAATGTTCCATATGTTTCTCAAATTTCAGTGCGAATTCCACAAAGTGACAGATGTGGTAGAAAAGGATCATGTGAAAAGGTCGAGTATTTTTAAAAGTGCCTTGCTGAAATTATGATGTTTTGCTGTAATTGTTGTGTTTACATGCTGCTGCTTTAAAGGGCTTATAAGCAGTGAGCTTTCCTCAGGTTAGCACACTTCTTTAACGCATACAGTTTCATCAGTACTAATAACTTTCTTGATTTACACCTCATATCAATGGATTATTGGATTTATTGTTAACCTCATATAGTACAGACATTACTGTGTGTTCCAGATGGTCTTTTTTGTTTTAGGATATTTGCAGATTTGTCAGTCAGTGTTCAATTCATCCATTCTGTATAGTGATCACTCAGTGTATTCATTAAAGGTTTTACTAATAATCGTTTAAAGCATTAGAAAATTAATTTACTGAGGAAATTTAATAATATCACCTTGCAGTGTGGGGCGGCACGGTGGTGTAGTGGTTAGCGCTATCGCCTCACAATAAGAAGGTCCGGGTTCGAGCCCCATGGCCGGCGAGGGCCTTTCTGTGCGGAGTTTGCATGTTCTCCCCGTGTCCGCGTGGGTTTCCTCCGGGTGCTCCGGTTTCCCCCACAGTCCAAAGACATGCAGGTTAGGTTAACTGGTGACTCTAAATTGACCGTAGGTGTGAATGTGAGTGTAAATGGTTGTCTGTGTCTATGTGTCGGCCCTGTGATGACCTGGCGACTTGTCCAGGGTGTACCCCGCCTTTCACCCGTAGTCAGCTGGGATAGGCTCCAGCTTGCCTGCGACCCTGTAGAAGGATAAAGCGGCTAGAGATAATGAGATGAGATGAGACCTTGCAGTGTTAAAAAAAACAGCACCATTTTCATGCGTTGTGTGCAATACAGACTTTGACCACAAGATGGGAGCAGAGCACAAAACAAATCAGGGCCTGGTTCTGGATCAATGTGAGAAGGTTGTGATTGTGGAATTTTTATTTTATTTTTTTATTTTACCAACTTTATTGGACTGTTACAAAATAAACATAAAAAAAGAAATAAACATAAAAATAAACATAATAAAGTAAGTCAGCTCAAAGGGGAGAACGCGAACGGGTGACCCATGCAAGGCGTTTCCCTGAAGGTATAAAAGAGAAAAATCATACAATTAAAATTAGACTAAATTGATCTGTGGCAACCACAGTCACGGTACACAGACCAAGTACATGAAAAGTCCGTATTATAGGTGGAGGTCAGTAATTCAAAGTACAGCTCTAACAGGGATGATTTAAAAACAGGTAGGCTACGGAATTTATCTGGGGAAAAATATTTACATACATAGTTCCATGGTTTAACAATCCTATTGAAGAATGAGGCCTGATAAGTTGAAGTTCTGCAGTGTGCAGGTTTTAAAATTAATTTCGGATTTTGGGCCCTAGACCGGTCATGAGTTACAAAAGACACGTAGAGGTTTACGTTCAAATCTGTTTGGCCATTAATGCATTTATATACAAAGACTAAGTCTCTAATCTCCCGATCATAAGTCAGAGGAAGCAAGTGCAGGCTTCTGAGTCTGTCTGTCTGTGTAAGTGGCATCCCCAATACGCTGTTGTAGTATCCAGCGCATTGCACGTCGTTGGACTCTCTAACAGGCTTCTAAGGTTGACACTAGCAGGGGACCATACATCAGATGCGTAACAGAGCTGTGACTTGACGAGCGACAAATATAAAGTCTTCCTCACTTGAATTTCCATCAGCAAGGGACAGGATCTTTTTAGAAAGCCAAGCATCTGATTAGCCTTGTTGACTATTGAGCAGACGTGCGAATCCCATTTTAAATTACTTGAAATAACCACTCCCAGGTCTTTTTCTTCGTTAACTCCTTGAAGGCACATGCTGCCCAGGTGGTAGTCGTGAATGATTGGAGTTTTTTTCCGCGTGACGGTCAATATTTTGCACTTGTTGGCATTATACTGTATGTTTGATTCATAACTCCACCCCTCGGCATTGGCTAGATCGCGCTGTAATTGCTCGCTGTCTTCGGATGTCAGGATAGTGCGAAAAAGTTTTGTGTCGTCTGCATATAGAGCGACTCCAGTTTCTTTATCCACGACCTTGGGAAGATCGTTGATAAAAATAGTGAAAAGCACAGGACCAACCAGGCTGCCCTGAGGCACACCAGAGGTCACGGGCAGAGGCTTAGAGACCGTGCCGTCAATTACCATTCTTTGTGTTCTTCCCCCAAGATAATCTCGAAACCACCCTAGCGGACACCCATCGATACCGTACCATTTCACCTTTTCGACCAGGATAGTATGGTCAGCACAGTCAAAAGCTTTTGCGAAGTCCAGATATAAAATGTCCGATTGTTTTTGTCTAGAGCTTCGCCGATTTTGTGAAGTACGGACAGAAGTTGTGTGATGCACGAGCGACTGCACACAAAGCCATGCTGGAGTGATGTTATTAGTTGTGAGATGTGATCATAAAGTCTGTTGCAAACACAGCGCTCCAAAACTTTACTTACAACTGGAAGCAAAGAGAGAGGTCTATAATTTGCAGCAGGCTCCTTTGAGTCCTTCTTGTGAACAGGAGTGACGTCGGCACATTTCCAGTTTGAAGGAAAGCGCCCAGTTTTTAAGGAGCGATTAAATAAATCACAAAGACTTGGAGCTATTTGTGAGCTACACTCCTTTAGAATACGAGCAGGAATTCCATCAGGACCAGTGGCTTTTGTTACATCTAGATTTGATAGACAGTCACGCACTTCGTTGACGGTTAGCGTTATTTCAGCTATTTTTTCATCTGATCTCAAGGGACATGTATAACCACAAAACACTTTGTCTGAGCTGGGAGAAGTGAAAACGGAACAGAAATAGTTGTTAAACATTTCCGCTTTATCTGTGGGCTTACTAGCGCTTTGACCGTTGTGAGTAATCACAGCGTCTGTATTTGAGCGATGGTGCAGAATTGCTTTGTGATAGCTCCAAAACAGTTTTGGGTTGTCCCGAAAAGATCCTTCAGTCCTAGCCAAATAGTCACGATGTTTACATTTAACTAGGGTCTTGAGATCATTGCTAATATTTCGAAGTTTTTGTTTACGTTCGGACGTTTTGTTTTTCCTAAAGTTTTTTAGCACTTGATATTTCTTCTGCATAAGATACCTGACCTCACCGTCAATCCAAGGCAGAGTGTTTGTATCGCGTATGATTTTAACTGGCACACACTCTTCTACCGCAGTTAGAAACAAATCTTTCCATTGAGTCCAGGAATTATCGACATCGTCCGATAGAGATACGTCAAGTGAGACCAGTTCCAGACGTCTTCTGAGATCATCAAAATCGGCTTTACTGTAGTCGTACGTCTTACGGCGCACAGTTTTGGATCGTGTAAATTTTAGTCTTATGAAGAACTCTATCAGATAGTGATCCGAGGGAAATCTGCTTTCAGCTGGAGTGTATGTTGTTACATCTTCAATAACCTCCGGAAAGTTACACAGCAACAGATCTAATTTGTTTCCCGCTATGTGAGTTGGTCCCTGAATGAATTGACGAAAGAAATTATCCTCCATAAGAGTATGAAACGCCTCATCTACTGAAGATACGCCCGTGTTTGCTGGGGTAGATTCGTCTGGAGACCAGATGACAGAACAAAGATTGAAGTCTCCGACAAGAATAAAACAAGCTGTCTCGGGTGACTCTTACAAAGAGAGGTTGAACTCATGTAGATCCTCAGGCCCTGGTTCAGGATGATAAAATGTATAAAGAATAACCGGTAGAGCTCGACGACTATGAACTCAACATTGTCTCTCTCTAGTTCTTGCCGGCGTCGAGTCTTGATTTCGGGCTTAACTGCAATAAGTACGCCCCCGCCAGTTTTGTTTACTCTATCCTTGCGAAAGATAGTGTATCCTGTAAAAATCTCCGAAGATAAGACTGACTCAACCAGCCATGTTTCACTAATGCAAACCATGTCATATGAATTTTGGTAGACCAACTCTTGCAGAATGGCTAGTTTGCATATTTTACGTGAAGGGTTCTCTTCGAGTGGAATGAGAGCCTTGACACTTCTAGCATTTAAAAATAGCACGTTTAAATCACGCTCAGATGGAGCATTAGAAGGGCCAGGGTTGGGGCTCACGTCTCCTCTGAGCAAAAGCACGCCACTAGCGAATAACTTGAGAGCACGAGATCTTGAATTGAGTGACAGTGAATCCAAAATGGCCGACTGACGGTGGAGAGCCAAAGCGAAGTAGGCTTCTGATCCATATGGCAAATAGGCAGCATGTGACGGGCTGCCAAATAAAACAGGACGTAGATGGTGTCTTTCTAGAAGATTTTGCAGAGGTGTTTTACATCTGGCTAAAACTGTTAACGCACACAATGCAAGACAAAGCGAAGCTAGGAAACTGGTTTTCGGCATTTTTTGTGTTCAGTGTAGAAACAGGAAGTTCTTCCCCTCTTCTTCTTGTACTTGTACATTTTGTTTCAGTGCTTTTTACACATCCATGGTTTCCTCTGCTTGGCTCCCAGAGTGCTGATCTCGGAGCAGCCGTCATAAACACAGCGCTTCGGCGCGTTCTCGTCGCATGGCTCAGCCGGGCTCGGGGCGCTCTCCCTTGGCTCGGCTGTGTCCAGCGCGTCGCTCATTACTCTCTTCTTATCTTTAGCTCTTAAACTCGGTTTACTCGACTTCATTTTGGATCCTACGTACATCTATCTTGCACTAATATCACTCGACTAAGACTTTTCATAAAAGCAAACGAATGGGTTTACATGTATAAAATAAATATTTTACCGGAGCACATGGGATCTGCGACTACTCACGTCCACGTCGTAATGACGGAACACTGATTATGGCCCAAATGACCATCTTTTTACAGCAAACTTTCATCAATTAAAATCATTTCATTTTCTCCCCTATACAATTTAATTTGACAGCAAATATTAATATTCAGGGACTTCCGGTGTGGCGGATGGAGGAGTAAGCAGCAAGCCGGGAGGGATCTATAGCCATTTGACATTTATTTAAGACTTACTACATCATTCACTCGCTAAAACCTGGTGAGCTCGCTTTCAAAACTGACTTAAAACTGACACCCACCATATCCAGTTCAGCATGGGCAGAAATAGAGGTTAAAAAAAAAAAGCCGAAAATGGGAGCGAGGACGGACAAGATGACGAATTAGCATCTAAGCTAATGTCTAGCGGCAACCTCGCACACAACGAGGGCAGCAAACCGGTGGTTTCCCTGGCTGACACAGAGAAGCTGCTCACCGGCATGGAAGAGCGAATTATCGCAAAACTGACAGTGGAAATCTCCTCCAACTATGCCACGATTGCAAAACATGACCAGTCAGTGACCGACATCAAAGGGAGAATATCCAAATTAGCAGCTACAATTAGCAGCTTCCTGAAGGAAAATGAGCGGCTGAAGTTCAAGACTGACGACCTCAAGAATAGATCCAGGAGATGCAACATCTGTATAATAGGTATATCGGAGAAAGCTGGGGGCACCCATCCGACCTCTGCCAGGGAGCCAGACACGAGTTTAATACCCCCGCCGAGGCTGCTGCTATTCTTGAAAATAGACAACCTATAGGATGATTACGAGGTAGATTGTGTATATATAAATATCGTGATGGAAGTATTAACAACTCCTCAGTAGCGATTAAGTTTATACCTCTTAATTCTGTTAATTAAAAGTTAAATTGCATACCTCAAGGCATTATCAATACTCATAGAGTAACGCGATACAACGGCCCCTTTTTCCTGTAATATCTTTAATTCATCGGCACAATCTGACCAGTAAAGTCATTTGTTATACAAGTATTTGGTTTTATATAAGGTTCCAGGTCACAGAGGTTTGTTTGTTTGTTTGTTTTCGTTCAGTTACTGTACCTCGATATCAGCGAAAGCAACTAAGAAATAAGGACATCTATTTTTTGCTCTAATAAGTTCATGTTGGCATGGTTTATTGTACGTCACGTTAAAGCAGATACGCAGAGCCTTTATTTTTAAATACATTTCTAAATGGATAGTATCTCCATCCTCGACTCTTGTATGCTGCATAAATGGGGAATAAAAATATATTTTTGAGAGTTAAAATCGACTGCAAAGTTGGCATTGGAGCTGCCCCGCTGAGCCAGCCAGCCCTGAGTGTGTGACATCACAGCGGTAACCGGTTTTAAGGCAGAGGCCTTTGACAGCTATAGACCAAAGTCATATCAATAAAAATTTATGGTGAAAGTAAGAAATACTGTTACCGATTTGCTCAGCTAAGACTGATTTTAGGGCGGCACGGTGGTGTAGTGGTTAGCGCTGTCGCCTCACAGCAAGAAGGTCCGGGTTCGAGCCCCGTGGCCGGCGAGGGCCTTTCTGTGTGGAGTTTGCATGTTCTCCCCGTGTCTGCGTGGGTTTCCTCCGGGTGCTCCGGTTTCCCCCACAGTCCAAAGACATGCAGGTTAGGTTAACTGGTGACTCTAAATTGACCGTAGGTATGAATGTGAGTGTGAATGGTTGTCTGTGTCTATGTGTCAGCCCTGTGATGACCTGGTGACTTGTCCAGGGTGTACCCCGCCTTTTGCCCATAGTCAGCTGGGATAGGCTCCAGCTTGCCTGCGACCCTGTAGAAGGATAAAGCGGCTAGAGATAATGAGATGAGATGAGAGTCGGAACTTACCCGTCTGTGTTCTCGCTTCTTGAAGGACGATCTTGTGGCCGATTGTTTTGAAACAATCTGACTTTCAGTTGTTCGTTCAGTTCTCCGTTCATTCGCTTCTTCCCCGTAAGTGCGAGATGGCAGCAATATCCAGTTGAGAAATAAGACAGTTGCTCCACTCATTCTCCATTTTCTCCATCCTGAGTACTCCGCCATTACTGCTCGGTTCAGGCAATTACTAAAACCTGGGATGGAACAGGACGTCCCTGGTTTTAGCAACAACCGCGGGGAGGTCATTGCCCGAGCGATATGTCCCGTCCCGTTCCATACCGTCCCAGGTTTTAGCAACAACACTCAGCTCACTCCAGGAGAACTGATGCAACTGAACTTACTTTCCTTTTTAAAAATAAATAAATACTTTCCTTTTCTTGTAGTTTCATTTAATTGTTGGTACTGCACCCTCTTTCAATACAGGCTTATTAAGGCTGTATTGCTAGGCTGACGGATAACCCCAACGATCCTCAACAGATCAGAGGTTTTGTACGAGTCTTCAGTAAAATTTGTAGAGGAGAGACCACTTCATAGCCGCCCAATGTGCCCGTGAACAACTCACAAAACGTGTCCAAATCTTTGCAGTTTGAACATTCTTGGGCCAACGTAAATCCACCTTCTGTTGTATTGCTGCACTGTCCAGTAACACATCTACGTGACATGGCGATAAATTAGCTCAAAATGGAGGATCGGAGTTGCAGTCAGCTCTGTGTTTTAGTATAGCGGAAATGGCGATGAGACTGATAGATTTCCTGCTGTGACATTACAGACGTCAAGGTCATTCACTCAGACCGCTATCTATATAAATCACCTTAATCATCAAAATTACTATATTAGATTTATTGTTAATATTTAAAACTATTTCTGTGCCATTCTTGAGGTCTCAAGGCATTTATAAACAAAAGTGAGGCCATGGTTCTGTGTATCTCCTTTAAGCTGTGGGTACTTGTTTAAAAGGTTTCTCTGTAATTCTAAGAGAGTTGTCAGAAGTATATTCTTAGATCTTAATGACATCTAACTGTATACTTTTTTAATACCAGCTCTGAGGTTATTATTTTTGTTGCCATCATTCTTATTCACTCATTTATTTTTAGATTTGCACTTATTTAATTTTATCTTATTTATGAATTACTGTATTTTACTTTTTTTATTTTCTCTAATTTTAATGTTTTATTTATTTATTTATTTTACTTTTTATCTTTTTCCACTGGCGCACACAGAATGACTGCTGGTCGACATAGATGTCAGTTAGGAAATTGTTCTCTCTTTTTGGCTGCCTGAATACTTAAGAGGTAGCGACTTACCAAGCCTGAATACAGGTTTTCTTCTGTCTCATATCTGATTTTTCATAAGGACAGAGTTCAAAGTGCAAGGTAGTATCAAGCACTAAGCGATGACCAAAACTAGGAAATGGGTTAATAAGGAGTTGTATCTATTTCTTCTTCTTATAATTATTTTTATCATCATTTTCCTTTTGTTCCTTTTTTTCCCCTTCTTTTCTTTTTGTGCACCCCCCCACCTCTGCTTACTGCGCTGTGTACTCAAACAGGATATCATCCCTTGGCTGTCAACTTGCTTCCCCCTCCTTTATTTCTACTCCTTAGACTATCATGGTAGGTCAGTCATATAAAGTGACCGATAACCCCACTAAATTTGTGTCTTGGAATGTCAAAGGGGTTAACAATCCAGTCAAAAGACAAAAAGTCATGTCTCACTTGCAACATTTGAAGGTTGATGTGGCATTCCTACAAGAAATTAATTTGTGCAATGCCAACATTGCCAGTCTCAAATGAAACTGGGTTGGTCAAGTGTATCACTCCAAATTTAATGCAAAAGCCAGAGGGACATCGATATTGATAAACAAAAGCATCTCTTTTCAATCTGAAGAGGAAATTAGCGATCCTAATGGGTGATATATTATTGTTGTTGGACAGCTCTTTAATAACCCAGTGATTTTTGATAAATTTATATGCCCCTAAGTGTGATGACAGCAGTTTTATTTATTTATTTATTTATTTATTTATTTATTTTTATTGTTCTTGACGATTCCCAAGCTGGATAATGGATTTATTATATTAGGGGGAGATTTCAATCTCATATTAGATGTCCTATTGGACAGATCGTCAAAATACTTACTAGTATTTACTAGTCAAGACTTACTAGTCTTTCTAGGTCAGCTGGGGTTGTGAGTGACTTTATGAATCAATGTGGTCTTTCAGACGTTTGGAGGTTTAAATTCCCCCATACCAGAGCTTATTCCTTTTTCTCTAATGTACATCACAGCTATACCTGTATAAACTATTCCCTGCTCAATAATAGACTATTACCTGAGGTTAAATCCTGCTCCTATAACAGCATTGTAATATCCGACCACAGTACCATTTTTATTTGAGTTAGTTCTTCCAAATCGCCCTCCCCCCAACAGAATCTGTAGATTCAACCCTCTCATATTATTGGATGATAAATTTGTAGAGTTCATCTCAGCCCAAATAAAATTTTTCTTGGAGACAAATGCTTCCGGGTGGCACGGTGGTGTAGTGGTTAGCGCTGTCGCCTCACAGCAAGAAGGTCCGGGTTCGAGCCCCGTGGCCGGTGAGGGCCTTTCTGTGTGGAGTTTGCATGTTCTCCCTGTGTCCGCGTGGGTTTCCTCCGGGTGCTCCGGTTTCCCCCACAGTCCAAAGACATGCAGGTTAGGTTAACCGGTGACTCTAAATTGACCGTAGGTGTGAATGTGAGTGTGAATGGTTGTCTGTGTCTATGTGTCAGCCCTGTGATGACCTGGCGACTTGTCCAGGGTGTACCCCGCCTTTCACCCGTAGTCAGCTGGGATAGGCTCCAGCTTGCCTGCAACCCTGTAGAACAGGATAAAGCGGCTAGAGATAATGAGATGAGATGAGATGAGACAAATGCTTCCCCCGAGGTTTCACATGAGATGCTATGGGAGACTCTTAAGGCATACCTCAGAGGAAAATAATGGCTTATTCCTCCACAATTAAAAAAGAAAAAAAAACACTGAACAACAAATTTTTAATATAGACATGCAATACGCACAATCCCAGACCCCAGATCTTTACAAAGAGTGGCTGAAACTACAAACTGAATTTGATCTATTATCCACGGATGAGGATCCACGGACGCCTTATTTTGAAATCCAGACACAAAGTCTATGAATTTGGAGCTAAGGTGGGTAAATCACTGGCCTTGCAGACTCGTGAAGCCACTGACACCTGCTCGATCACAAAATCAAGTCAAGTCAACTTAATTGTCAAATATGCTATACATGCTCGACATACAGCACAGATGAAATTTCAGTCCTCAAAGATCCAGTCACATACAGGAGAGATGTTGACTGGCCATGATGACATAAATAAGGCCTTCTTGCAATTCTACTCTACCCTTTACACCTCGGAGTGTAGTAATGACCTCGAGCTCCCACATACTTTCTTTGAAAATTTTAATATTCTCACTGTCTCATTTATCTCTAGCCGCTTTATCCTGTTCTACAGGGTTGCAGGCAAGCTGGAGCCTATCCCAGCTGACTACGGGCGAAAGGCGGGGTACACCCTGGACAAGTCGCCAGGTCATCACAGGGCTGACACATAGACACAGACAACCATTCACACTCACATTCACACCTACGGTCAATTTAGAGTCACCAGTTAACCTAACCTGCATGTCTTTGGACTGGGGGGGAAACCGGAGCACCCGGAGGAAACCCACACGGACACGGGGAGAACATGCAAACTCCACACAGAAAGGCCCTCGCCGGCCACAGGGCTTGAATCCGGACCTTCTTGCTGTGAGGCAACAGCACTAACCACTACACCAACGTGCCGCCCGTCTCAGAAGAATAAAATTCTAATTTGAAAGCAGACATTTCTATTTCCGAAATTGTTATGGCTATTAAATCCATGCAAAATAATAAATCGCCTGGTCCTGATGGATTCATGACTAAATTTTACAAAAAGTTTTCTTCACAATTAGCACCAATCCTCCAAGTAATGTTTAAAGAGGCACTCTCCTCCATCACCTTGCGTATGACTTTAAGACAGGCCTCTATCTCTCTGCTAGCAAAGAAGGATAAAGACCCACTTTTATGCTCATCATACCGCCCTATCTCCTAGCTAAATGTTGATTTTAAAGTGTTGTCGAAAGTCTTGGCCAAGCGCCTGGAGAATGTGATCATTATCTCACCTGACCAGACAGGTTTTATTCAGGGCCGGCACTCCTACTCAAATCTGAGAAAATTATTTAACGTTGTCCACTCGACCCAGTCTAAATGCCTGGAAGCAGTCGTATCTCTTGATGCTGAGAAGGCCTTTGACCGGGTCGAGTGGAAATACTTATTCCTTATGCTCAAAAAATTTGGTTTTAAAGATGAATTTATTGCCTGGATCAAATTACTCTATTTGTCCCCCCTTGCCTCTGTAATCTCTAATAATACTCGATCTGATTATTTCCTCTGAGGCAGGGGGACAAGACAAGGGTGCCCACTTTCCCCCTCCTATTTGCACTGGCCATTGAACCCTTGGTGGTGGCGTTGCGATGCTGTAAGGAATTTCAAGGCATATGTCGTGGCAGGCAGGTGTTTAAGGTGTCGCTCTACGCAGATGACCTGCTTCTGTATGTCTCTGATATTTTAGATATTCTGAATAAGTTTGGGAAAATCTCAGGGTATAAGTTAACTTTACAGAAGAGCGAGCTTTTTCCTTTAAACCCTAAAGCAGAATCACTTCCCTCAACCCTTTTCCCCTTCAAAAGGGTCAGAGATGATTTTAGATATTTGGAGATTGAGATCACTCACTCCTTCGCAACCACTTTCACAAAGAATTTTACAGCGCTTTTCAATACATGTAAACAGGACATGAATTGTTGGGCCTCCTTACCTTTGTCACTGGCAGGATGCGTTAACTTAATTAAAATGATTGTACTACCAAAGTTCTTATATATTTTCCAGAACATCCCCATTCTAATTAAAAAGTCTTTTTTTTTTAAACACTTGATAAAAATATCACTTCTTTCATTTGGGGGAACAAACCTAGTCAAATTGGCAGGACTTATCTCCAACGACCAAAACGCTCAGGAGGCATGGCCCTGCTCAATTTCCTTTTTTATTATTGGGCATGCAACATTCAGAAATTAACACACTGGTTTGAAGACAAACCAATCACCAAAAGGCAGACTGGGTGCAATTAGAGTTTTCATCATGTCATCACAACCTGGGCTCAGTAATCTGTGCAGCTTTGCCTCTTCTTAACAGTAATCTGTGTTCAGATACAGTAGTTAATCATTCAATCAGAATTTGGGCTCAGTTCAGAAGGCATTTTGGGCTACAAGGAACATCTATCCTTTCCCCCATCAAATCAAATCATATGTTCACTCCCTCCTGTACAGACCCTGCATTTACCTTGTGGTCTAACAAAGGAGTTAAAACGATCTACAATTTATACATAGAAAGTACATTTGCATCTTTTTCCTAACTATCTCAAATCTATGACTTACTGAAGAACCACTTTTTTTTTGCTATTTGCAAATCAGGAGCTTTGTACAAAAGACTTTCAAATCATTCCCAGTTACGCCCATTAAATCACACATCAGTCACATTCTCGAACCACAGTCAGAACGTAAAGGATTAATGCCCCAGATTTATGAACTCATTAACAACTTTGGTCCTCGTCCCACCGAAAACTTAAAAAGAGCATGGGACTCTGATTTGGGAACAGTTTTAACTGATGATCAATGGAAATCCATCCTAGACTTGATAAACACTTCGTATATATCCACTAAACATAGCGTTGTACAACTGAAATTGGTTCACAGTGTCCATCTCGCTAACGCTAAGCTGGCAAAGATTTATCCGACTGCTGACCCGTCATGCCCTCGATGCAAAGGCCAGCCAGCAGACTTGATGCATATGCTATGGTTGTGTCCGAACCTCACCACTTTCTGGTTAAGTATCTTTAAAGCTTTCAGTGAAACATTTGGAACCCAACTTGACCCTGACCCAGTTTGTGCCGTCTTTGGTTTGACATCAGAAGAATCTAGGGCTCTTGTACCAAACAAAGCCTATGTGCTCATAGCTTTTACCACACTCCTTGCAAGACGATTAATTCTAACTAAATGAAAACAACCCCGCCGTCCTTTACTCACTGGATCAAGGATGTGATGCATTTCTTAAAGCTGGAAAAAATAAGACATACACTCAAAGGGTCATCTCAAACAATTGTCAAAATATGGAGGCCCTTTTTATAATTTTATAATTCTCTTCAGGAACCCCTTGATAAGGACTAGGGTGAAACATTTGGCTACAGCAGTGAGCAACCCTCACCTCCCCATTTGTGTTTTCTTTTTTTACTTTTAATTATATATATATATTTTTTTCCTGACATAATTTGATTTAATTAATGGTTGTTTGCCTGTGACCATTGTCTTTTTTTCATCTATGTGTACATTCACTTGTGACCCTATGGGTGGGCAGGTGGGTGACATTTGTTTTTTGATGATGGTGCATTTTTATATTTGGGGGATGGCTGGGTAAAGTGAATATATGTATGCTTGTCTTGATACACTTCTCCTGTGTGAATTGTTTTGAAAACCAATAAAATATATTTCCAAAAAAAAGGAAAAAAAATTGTTCAGCTGTTAATGTTAAGTGTACTTCTCATAAGGATAAAAATAAAGGCTACATTGTGACCATGCCTGATCAAAACTTGTACATTTCTGTGATATAAAAATAAAAACAAATGGAATTCAGCTGTTTCTATTTTTGTTTGTACAGTAAGCCATATTAGCTCACAATCAACATCACACTGGTTTGACTTGTGTATGTGAGCATTGTTGTAAATCTCCACCTCAGTATAGAAAAGAATGGAAAAAACGCTCAGAGGTCAGTTTTAGAAATCTGAGACCTGATTTTCTGCTTCAGAACAATCAGTGCAGACGTCATTTATTGGTTCTGGCTGGATGATGCATGTCTTTGTTTCATTTCATAGCCGTCTGGACCTCAGTGGATATACAGTAGGTTCAACTTTTAAAGTTAAATTTCTACTTTAACACTAATTCTCAGTTCAGTGTTTTTAAATTGTCTAATTCTGTATTTAAATTTATTTAATTCTTAATGTATATATGCAGTAGCTGTTTACTGGCTCACCATAGAGTTTTATTGATAACATAGCATTTATTGGATTTTTGAAAATGTAATTCACGAACAAGTATAATTTTAGCAAGGATAATTCCATTGATAGTGTACACACCTTTTTTCTTTTATACACAAACTGTTTCTGGAACTCGAATCTCACACTGAAGTGAACACTACAGATCACACAATATTAACGCGCTCTTTCATATGATGTGGAGATTTCAGCATAAAGTTAAATTCAATTCTGGACTATGCAGAAATATATACAACGCCTTTTAAAAGTGAATATAACCCAAAATGTAACGCAGCCATAGGACAAGAATATGAATATCAAATTCCTGAATGAAAACAAACTAAATTAAAAATCAACAGCCAACCAACAGCAATTTAATTAAGTAATAAAATAAACCCTAAGTGTAAAAGTTCATAATTGTAAAATACTGAGTGGCGTGATGGTGTGATAAAGTGGAGTTCCTGTAACTGCCCAGGAGTTCATTAGTTGTCTAACAGCACATCCCCAAGTGTTTTATTCCTCTTATACCACAGCAAAACAATGATTACAAATCTTTATTTATTAAAGAACATCATACGTTTTATCCATTTACAGTCACATTTAATCTTTTAGAAGCGAGTTGTCACTAATGTTATTGCAGCTATAAACAGTCGTTCCCCCACCAGTCTCTCTTTACTCTTTTCTGTGGAGTTCATAATCTAGCATAAAATATCACTGTGTAATTAATGAGCTTAAATAATTCTCAAAACAGAAGAAAGAAGTATTCACTGCTTCTTTTTTTCCAAAAACAATGTCTTTGCTGCATTTTTGGAAGTCAATAAACTGATAAAAATATCTTTTGGGATATCAGGCAATAAAAGAGGAATATATTTGAAAGATGTTTAAAGATTTAAACAACTTAAATAAGATTAACACAATGCATTAAACAACTTAGAAAACAGCATGTTTGGTTTGAACCTACCCATTTTCAAGGTGATCAAAAATATTGGAACATATGCCTGACACCAGGTGTGTCCTGTTCGACTGATTGTTTATGCAATCAATACTGAAGCTCTGAATTTATACTTTTGGTTTAAGCCCTGGGTTTCACCTGTGACGACTGTGTTTGTTGTTTAAAAGGATAAACCAACATGAAGACCAGAGAGCTGTCTATGGGAGGAAAGCAAGCCATACTGAGGCTGAGAAAAGTGGGAAACTCGATCAGAGCCATTACACAAGCATTGGAGATAGTCAATACAACAAATCTGGGATGTCCTGAAAAAGAAACCAACCACTGGTGTAATAACAACCTGATATCGAACAGGTCAGGCCAAAGAAAACACCAGCAATGAATGACAAACATTCTCAATCTTCTTCTTCTACTTCTTATTTTGGATGCTCCTATTCGGGGTCGCCACAGTGGATCATCATGATTTGCATATTTGATTTGGCATAGGTTTTTACACCGGATGCCCTTCCTGATGCAACCCTCCCCAATCTATCTGGGCTTGGGACCAGCACTAAGAACGCACTGACTTGTGCAACCACAGTGGCTGGGTTCAAGATGAACCTCTACCAAAGTGATGTAAAGCCTAAACTGTGGAGAAAGAAAGGATCTGCTCATGATCCAAAACATGGAGCTCATGGGTGAAGCATGGTGGAGGTAGAGTCATGGCTTGGGTTTGCATGGCAGCTTCTGGAATGAACTCACGAATCATTATTGATGATGGAACTCATCAATGACCCAAAACACACTGCAAGACAACACAGGGCTTCATCAGGGGAAATAAGTGGAAGGTTTTAGACTGGACAAGTCCATCACCAGGCTTTCACCCAACTGACCAGCATTTCAGCTCATGAAAAAGAGACTGAAGGGAGAAACCCCTCAAAATAAACAACCACCAAACATGGCACCTTTTGGTATTAAACACGTTTCTAAGTTGTTGAACACATCTAGATGTAAAAATCAGGAAATGAAAACTGAAATTCTGATCTTTCGGCTCATCTTCATATTCTGACATCAAATCCAAATTACTTCAGTGAAAGCAAAAACAAAAGAATTGGCCTCGCTGTTCAGTACTTTCTGAGGGGACTGTGTAAATCATACAAAACTCCCTCCATTATGAAGATGTTAAACGTGAGGAAGGAGAAGTGAATAGTCCATTGTTTTATCCTGAATCACGTGATCCAGTAAGCAAATTTCAAGAAAATCAGCAGGCCAGCGACCTTTTCCTCATGTGTTCTGAGATCACGGCTCTCCATCACACTGCATGTAGTTTGTTTGTTTTTAATAAAATAAACAGCTGTGGAACTTTTTAATGTGAAATTCCATCTTTAGAGTCAGAATATTAGGAACTGAAACAAGTCCATTAAATTGATTTGTTTTTGTCCAGATTTTTTCCTGTCTGACGTGATGAAACATTTTCCTGGTTTTAAACTCAGGCCTCAGAAAGAGAACTAATTCTCCTGCTGGAAGTTTCTAGACAGGTCAGACTCTGATTCTCCATTGTTAATGTCGAAAGGATCTGGACTCCAACATGTAAATGAGCTAGAAAGCATCAGCGTCACGTCTTCGTCACGGTATTCACACCGCCCTGTGTAGAGGTGGGAACTGAAAGCCCTTCGCTTCTTTCGTGTCCGCCATTTTAAAGAACGCAGGTGGTGGCTCGTGAAGGTTACAGCGTTCTCTCAGTATAGCAAAAGAATTAAAGTCATGCTGATAAACCACTTTAAACATTCCTGGAACCTGATTTTCTGCTACAGAACAATGTTAATTGTTGACCATTTAAACATCAGTGTCCTCACATGGAGATTTTTAAAAGGACCGTCGTCTGACCTGGAGGAGTTACTGAGATCTTTACGGTAGGAGAAACTGTTTATCAACTTTCTCTTCTCAGAGCAAATCACATTATTCACCTTCTGTAAAATGTTTAATGCTTTATTTAAGTGCACAGGGATGAAATGGAAAATACTGATAGTAATATAAATGTGTAATACCTGATTATAATCAATATTATAAAGCTAAAGTGGAGGTTGAGTTTTAACATGATGTTACATTACAGTTTTATCAATATAGATAACAAGGGAGAATAATTTTGGCTTCAGTAATAATATAAACACTGTGTTTAGGGTAAAATTCCTCCATGATTTGTAAAGACACTGTGGATGATGATAGTTAGTGTGAGACAGAGAGACAGGACAGAGAGCCTGAGTTTTATGGAGCCAAAGTCTGCTTTTATTGGCTGAATTGTTTATTATTTACTGAGATTATTTTGTGTTTCAAACAATGTCAATTTACAGATAATTATACACTGGGGGAAACACATGACTGTGATGGGAACATCAAACTAGTAAATATTACAATATCTTTTTTTAAATGATTATTTGTGCTTCTCCTTTTTAGTTAATAGTCAAAAGTAAACTAAATAATATTAAAAGCTCTGGATGATTATTGGCTAATAGTTTGTTTTTAAAAAATAATTTATATGAAAGAAACCCTTCTCCAGATGACACTAACATGGGCTCCATGTTTGAAATGATCAGTCTTGTGGTTTCTAATTTGGCAGTTTTCGCTGAAATACTACAATAATAGTTTGTGCAGTTCTGTGCAAAAATCCTCAAAATTAATGAAAAGGTTTGACATATGGACCAATAAATTAACTCATTTACACTAAACACAACTGAACTAAATCACTATTTAAGCCTCAGGTTCACTGTTGTAGTTTTATACAAAAATCAGCTGTGAAGTTATTATTTTATTTTTTTCCTGCATCTTGGAGAACCTCACACAGTTCTTCTGGACACGGTGGTTCTCACTCTGCTGCTGTTTCCAAAACCAGAACAGCCTCCATTATGGGTTTATCTGCAATGTGCTCCATTACTGGCCACTTACACATTTCATTGTTTTCTCTAACATTTCATGTTTTTTGACAAATGAAACTTTGGAAATGTGGTGGTTCTCTTTTTACTCACATTTAATACCAAAAACATCAAACAAACAGCTAAGAATATTGGTGTCTATAAATAAGGAAATGTTTACATCTTTTGCACAGTACTGCAAATGAACAGCAGGGGGCAGTGTTATGTTCTTATTTACTGAGATTGTTGACATGTTGCGTAATGACGTCACTTATAATTTAACTCAAGATCAACGCCCATTAAAAACAGAGAAGGAAAGATCTCTGTGGGCTAAAATGAGCAAGCCTCGGGCCTGATCACGCCTGCTGTGTGTGAAAGAAGCAATAATGGACTTATTGTCATTTACTGAGAAGAACTTTACAGCCTGACTGCTTTAGCATCATCAGGTTTCTAACCGGATGGTTAATTTAATTATTCAATCCCAAACTGGGCAGAAGCAAAACCTTTTAAAAGGCCATAAAGGGGGGGAAAAAAAAAATCACAAAAGCAGGAATTTACATGTTTCCATTTATATTGCAGTAGAAACTGCAAACACTGCATTCTCTCTGACTGATAATACAAGCTCTCTGCAGCTTCAGTCTCTTCCGGTTATAAAAGTTGTTTGTTTGAGCTACAAACATAAAGCCAGAACAATCAGTGATCCAGGAAGAAGATCAGACCATCAGGTTTTTCAGGAACTAACAGTACGTGTGTTAAACTGATGAGCAAATAAACACCACTAATATCTGTAACACTATCTTCTGGATCCGTCTCTCTGTCAGGAGCTTTAACAGTCTGGTGTTATGCTGTGCAGTGTGTTCAGTATTCCTGTTCTACTGGTTTTGCTGGTCAGAGCATTAAACTGTCTCATATTTTCATTGCATTAAACAGACACCAGTGTGCATTCACTCTGTAAATGTACAGGTAAGATCCAGTAGAGAGAGCAGGACAGTGGTACAGCAGGTAGCTTTGACGCCTGGTTCAATCCTGAGCTCAGGTTTCTGTCTGTGATCAATGAATGAAACCACAAACTAAAATCACTATAAAATATCACGTGTGGACAGAGACAAAAATATCATCATTGTGAGGAGACGGAGCTGATGAGAATTCTGGGTTCCTCTAACACAGAGCTCTGTATCTGATCTGATCTGGACAATACGGCTGTAACCCGAGAAGCTTAAACACTGAAAGGCAGCTGGGAAACTGAAGCTGATGATTCATTTAAAAACCCTGATGTGTTCCAGTAAATACCCTGAAACATTTTCTGATGAGCTTGCCTTTCTGACACTTGGTTTTTAGCTGGTCATGATTATATAATGACAGCATGCAAATATTACACTAATATTAAACACTGATGCCTGAAGACATGCCCCAACCCTGCAGGATTTCTCAGCACAACTCGTTAAAATAATTAAAAGGATATTGTGATGTGATGAATTATATGGATCACTTCACATGTGAATACACCACTGAGTCAGGCTCTGCTTCAACAGGCATTATTCTCGAGTTTTCTTCCTGTAGAGACACAACAGTATATTTCAGTATCGGAATCAGGGTGAGACTTCATCACTCCTGTGGAACTAATATGACTATTTTTATTTTTAAACCAAATCCTCTAAAGTATTCCACATCATGATCAATTTCAGAAGTTTTATTTAGATATTTACCTCTTTAACTCTCTCTGCACTGTGAGCTGAAATTTTCACATCAGCGTAAGTCAGTTCCTCAGTTTCAGACACTAAAGACACAAATGTGATTTAAATTGTATGAAACACATCAAATGTAAAAACTGAACACATGAACAGAAAGATGCGTTACTTACCTTTTTGCTTTTTATTTTTCAGCAAAATCCACACAAATGCTAATATTATGATTAATAACCCCAGAAGTCCAACAGATATCAGGGCAGGAAGCAGTGAACGATCAGTTTGTTCTGTGAAGAGAATGAGATATTCAATTATATAAAGTATTTTCTCAATATGCCACAGACATAAGACGATATGGCTGGGCGATATGACAAAAATATCACATCATGTATTCAGGTATCGCAGATCTCCCACTTTAGGGAACATTTAGAACATCCTCCCGACCTCCTGCTGACAACATAAAAATCTCCCGCCCGCCCTTACTACACATGATTAGTTAAAAAAAAATATATAATTTGATTATGGCCGTAGCCAGCTACGAGGCCCGGACCTCAGTCATTTTTAAGAGCTGAAAATAAATTTGTACGCTAAATATTCAACTGAATAAAAAAATAAAGAACAACATTAAAACGTCTCCGTAAAAAGTGCATTGTTAATTATGTTAAACGTTGATTCTGTCTTCTGTGTCTGTTTCGTGCGTGCGGCTCTGAGACCAAGAACACAAAAACGAATGAGCGCGCAACTCGGGAGAGGAACGCAGTGCAGTAGACACGTTTTTTCATGGTAACCATCAGCGCACTTTCATGAAGCTGTTACCTCTACTCTTTATTCAAACATGGTGGTGTATACTGATTTTTTTTCCCAGAAATTTTTGTGTGTGTGTGTGTGTGTGTGTAGGTGTAACGGATGCCAGATTGTTAATGTATCTTAGTTCCATAGGCTACATGGTTAGGGTATCTTTTGTCCTCATTGCTTGGGCCAGATCAAACCATTAAACAAGCTTAAATTATTCTTCCTCTTGCCACATACATGATTTTTTTTTTCAAAACTGATGATATTCAGTTCAAACACCATTAAAAGTAATTTCAGGAATAGATCTCTTGTGTGACGTGTAATTCACCCCTCTCATTTAAATGTGTCAAACATTTTTCGGAGCACACTTTGCGCATCACGGACCTCTGTGATTTTAAAATGCTGGCTATGGCCCTGAACTTGATACGTTTATGTTGATGAAAATTAATAGTTGACTCTCCGCTTTTCATGTGTCTGATATTGTATGGATGGACTCAAGTGTGTACCTCGCGGTATAAGCCGATTCCCCGGTCGGTACACCAATTGGAGTAACGGGGGGATTGGAGTGAATGCCGGAGGCATGCGTGCGCAGATCAAGCGTGCATATGAATGGAGCAGAATTCGGGACGCCGCGGGGTACACACCTGAGCCCATCCGATGTCTTAGCAGTTACCGATAAAGCATACAGATGGCGCTATTAATGATGCGTGCAAGAGAACGAGAAAATCCACGACACTCAACCATTTTTTTTTTGCGTCTGCATTTATCGCCTGCTCGTCTTTAACTCTTTGTTCTCTTGAATGAGATAATGAAATGAAGTTCCGTTGGTGGAAATGGCGAAAGCCAAACTATGAAGAAAAAAATCAGAAAATCAACAAGATAAAGTTGGGATCGCCCGTCGTGATGGTCGCCAGGGACGAATGGCGGACTATTTTGGCCGGCAGCAAGACGACCCTATATCTGACAGGGTTAGATCACCAGACCAGAGGTTAGATTCTAACCAACTTGTTTGACTTTTTTTGTCTGACTTTTACCAACTTAGACTTAGAAAAAGAATATTATTAGAACATTATCATCATCATCAGAGGGTCTACCATTGGCAATTTATAATAGTCATTATTGAATCAATCAATCAAATATATATATATATATGAAACTCGCCTTCGCACCGACAGCGCTCAAACTTGTCTCCCTCCGAGCTACTCGCAGAGAGGGAGAATCTGTGCTCACTCTAGGACCCAAATTGTTTTAGCGAAAAGTGCTAAAGACTCAAATTTTTCTTTAGCAATTTGCAATTTCGCTTAGCAAGAAATGCTAAAAGAACAATTTTCTTTTTAGCAAAGTAATTTTTTTAGCAAGATATGTTATACTTCTAAATATTTCTTGCACTGACATAATATTGAAAAATGAATTGTTATTGTAGTTTGTTGGGTGTTTCAATAGTGTTTGCAAGCTTGTTTCCTGCCTTTGTCTTTCCATGTTCTTGATTTATGTTCATAGCATGCTTATTTATTCTTGAATTCTCTTATTTTGATCATTTCATCAACTGTATATATGTAATGAAATTGTGTGTTTAATTTAACCTGCTTAATCTGGTTTACGGAGTCCATATTTTTCATTATAATTATATCTAACATGGTGGCACGGTGGTGTAGTGGTTAGCGCTGTCGCCTCACAGCAAGAAGGTCCGGGTTCGAGCCCCGTGGCCGGCGAGGGCCTTTCTGTGTGGAGTTTGCATGTTCTCCCTGTGTCCGCATGGGTTTCCTCTGGGTGCTCCAGTTTCCCCCACAGTCCAAAGACATGCAGGTTAGGTTAACTGGTGACTCTAAATTGACCGTAGGTGTGAATGTGAGTGTGAATGGTTGTCTGTGTCTATGTGTCAGCCCTGTGACGACCTGGCGACTTGTCCAGGGTGTACCCCGCCTTTCGCCCGTAGTCAGCTGGGATAGGCTCTGAAAACAAGGTACACTTGGTCGATATATCCTGGTTCATCTGTGAGTTCTTCCAAAGTTCTGTCAGGGTTGATATTATGTAGAAAATACGTCTTTAGAATGGTTATATCGTGTTTTTATCCCTAACTGAGAAAGCTAACAGAACATTCTAATATGTTATCTCACTTTTTAGATAAGTTTGTCATACGTAAAGTCGGATAATTTATTTTAAACAAACCTCGCTATAATCTTGTTCACTAATGAGCGACAATTGCCGACATTATCAGCGCAACTCGGAAATTGATCATTTTATATGTAAGGTCCGCTGCTACATAGACGTATAAACATAGACGCCGCATTGAGCTGGTGGCCCGTTGCTGGGATACATCAGAGTATCCGCCGTATTGGATGTGGCAAATCTTCCCCGTAAACCATCTCATCTCATTATCTGTAGCTGCTTTATCCTGTTCTACAGGGTCGCAGGCAAGCTGGAGCCTATCCCAGCTGACTACGGGCGAAAGGCGGGGTACACCCTGGACAAGTCGCCAGGTCATCACAGGGCTGACACATAGACACAGACAACCATTCACACTCACATTCACACCTACGGTCAATTTAGAGTCACCAGTTAACCTAACCTGCATGTCTTTGGACTGTGGGGGAAACCGGAGCACCCGGAGGAAACCCACGCGGACATGGGGAGAACATGCAAACTCCGCACAGAAAGGCCCTCGCCGGCCCCGGGGCTTGAACCCAGGACCTTCTTGCTGTGAGGCAACAGCGCTAACCACTACACCACCGTGCCACCCCCGTAAACCAATGCAAGTAAATGGACTGAACTTCATAAAGCCCCTTTCTACAATGATATTTAACTCGATGCCTTTTATTCACCCATTAAGACACACACGTATATATTTGGGAAACAAACAGGCATCAAAACAACAGATATAACTTTTAATGTGATGGTTATAAATAGTGTGTGAAATACCCGTCAATATTCTGAATGACCGCCAAACTGAGTTCGGCCAGGTTCTAACATCATACCAAAACAAAATAATTCACTGATTGCTTCACATTCAGAAAGGTTAAAAACATTCATCATACATTCAAAAATGTTCATCATAGTGTGGCACTGTATTATCTAATTCTCACTGCTTATAACTATACACCTACCCGGTGGAGATGAGCTGGGAAACTGAAGACAGAAGGAACAGTATTGAAAAGTATTTTTCCAGTCTCACCTGTGAAAGGTAATCCCATGTGATCTCGTTTGGACGGTAAACCTGTTGGTACAGTTAAATGCAGCACATGAATGAGGCATCTTTATTCTCGGCTACTGTCTAGACGCTATACCAGAGACGGTTGAAGAATCTCCACTTTGCCACATCCAATATGGCGGCGAGGATGACGTATGATTCTACGCAGAAGGTGGCGTCTATGTTTATATGTCTATGCGCTGCTATTGGAAGACGTAATTTGCGGTCAACCAGTAAGAATCTTCGAAACTCAGGGGCGTTGGTTATAAATCAAAACATCGAAGATAGACACGAAAGGTACTGTTCATCTTGAGAAATCGCAATTGTTTGATGGATTTTGCTTAAACTTTAAATGACTTTCGCATAAAATGCGAATACAGATGATTTTCTTTTCGCAAATTGGAATAAAACTTCGCAATTTGCGGACGTGCGAGCGGCTAGCGTGAGCGCAGAGAATCTCCCTCTTTGCAATTTCCCAAGTTGGAGCCTCTGGTATCGTGATATGTATCACACCATTTCAGTGCCATAATATCTTTAGTTTGAGGATCATAAAACTCACAATGTCTCAGAAAAATGTGCTGTGGTACAATTGATCACAATAATGGGATTAGATCAGATCACTCAGCCCTACATAAAACTCAAACTAATCCCATGATATTTTGATTCTTGCCTCAGATCCATGAGCAACCTGTAACATGATGCTGCACTTGATTAATATTCCATCGCGTGTGTTTTTTACGGTATTGTTATTAACTCCACTGAATGTGTTCACGGAGCAAAGCTCACTGAGACTTTCACACTGAAACATTTAAACTAGTGAATTTTTCACCAACCAGACTCACAGGCCATCAGTAATGAATTTATTTTACATCTTAATCTTCAGTCACCTCTGTCTCAGTCCTACATGAATATTCATGATTCTGTTCTGTTCAGAGTGATGATGGTTTCGACTCTCTGACGTACCTGAGTTATAACAGAGCTGTGCGATGTTGAGAGAAGTTGTTTTATTGCTGACAGGGTTTGCAGACACACAGATATAAGAGTTCCTGTTATTCTCTGGGTGTTGTATCTGAAGTGTGAGATTGAGGGGAACACTGAGATCTGTGTTATTGGTGATGTTGATTCTCTCATTCTCTCTGTACCAGGATAACTTCACATCTTCTCCATTCTCCACAGAGCACAGGAGGAAACACGGCTCTGTAGAAGACACTCTTCGCTTTCCTCTTTGATTTCTGATTACTGGAGCTGATACTGGAGCTGAGAAACAGAAACACAGATTTACAGTAAAACACTGAGTGACAGGGTGGTGTGAGTTACTGTTAATTTCAAACATCCATGAAACAGCTGTAGACAGTCATTCGGTCATAAACTCCCCCATCAGTCCGTCACACAGCGCTGCATGTGCTGCTTTATCTTCTTACATTTTCCATGTCGTTTGTTTTGGTCTCCGGCTCTGACATCTCATTGGTTTGTTCCTCTGTGTTCACCTGTTCTGTGTTTTACTTTAATTAGTTATAAGTTATTTATACCCTGTTGTTTCTCTTCCTCCTCATGTAATTCTGAGCCTTGTTCTAGCTTTATCCCACTTCCCCTTATTCCAGTTTTCTGACCCTGGCATGTGTTATTGTTTTGGAATATGGATTTCCCTGTGATTAGTTTGGCTGCATGTTTATGAACCCGTTCTTTCACTTCTGACTGAAAATACTGGAATGCCCTTCATAAGGGCACGCTATCTCCTTTCACATACAAAATCCATTACTGTATGGGTGAAAACACCACGGAATAGATGATAAATTTTCATTCCCACTCAGTCTTCCGTAATGGATATCAGGGATTCCCACCTGACTGTATTTAACAGAATGCTATGGAAGGACTTTGGCACAAACCATTAGAGACCAGATGTGATGAATCACTGACAAAGCGGCGAGTCCATTGTTGTGAAAAGCCGAAACTGAAACATTGGCTAATTAACAACACGGCACAAGTCGAGCTGCATCATGTCTCTGAGTCTCTTCCTGTTTCTGAACATTTGTTTTGTTCAAGCAAAGTCGATTTATAATATTTTTGCTGATACACTGTGGATGCCGTATCTGCTGACTCACTCAATCATACAAGCCTGAGCCCTCGAACTCCAGTTCCCACATAACCAGGAACACCTGCTTTCACTTTCACTCATTACTCCCTTTATTTAAACGCCGCCTTCTGTTAGTCTGTCTTGTTTGTTTTTATTTTCTATCCCGCTGCTCATTGTGTTCCTCACTTCTACTGTTGTGTTTTATGCTCGGTGTTTGTTGTTACTTTGACTATCCTGTGTAAATAAAAAGTTTTTTGCCCTTTGCATCCATTCAACCCTGATAAAATATATATATATAATCAGTGTTTTACTGAGAAAAAAATTAAAGCCCTAAATTCTGGAATGATAAAACACAGACAATTGAGCACCAATGGCATGAAGCGAAACTAGGGGGGTCCGGGGGCATGCTCCCCCGGAAAATTTTTTGAAAATAGATGCTCTGAGGTACATTTTCAGGGTCTCAGAGAGGTTTTAGATACATGATTATAGGATAGATTTTAACAGTGCTTCAATTATTTCTGACTTAAATAGTATTAATGTATACACATTTGAAATTTCACCTTAAAGTTCAACATGCAAGTTAAACTGTTTTGTTATAGATTACTGAGGTATACGATCGATTTGAAAATCTATGGGGATCCCTTGCACTAATTATCTATGATCAAGTAGTGTTGTAACAAAAATGTGCATGAAAATATGAACAGTGGTTTGCTCCATCTTATGCAATCCAATGAAGAGAATCGATCATCATGACCTCCTGTTGATCACAAAGGGATCTGAACCTAAGAACTGCCACCTTAAAATAAGTTGCTGTATTACTATAACTGTAATGATTTAGAATGTTTCTGATGCAATTACCTTAATATATGTATAACTAAGATGCACTGAAAAGAAAAGTAAGGCAACTGCATATTATAAAGTTTAAATTTTGGCACTTTATTAAATGGACTAGATTAGGATTAAAACATTTAAAGGAAAAGAAAACTTAATTCATACATTTAAGTTTGCAGAAAGATTATGTATTTATAAAAACATTCATGAAAAGATTGTGTTAATAAGTGTCAAATGTAGCATAATTTCGAATAATAATGATAAGCGTATTTGGCAGTGTGACGTCACTGTGAGCCTTTAACAAAAGAATAATCCGGAGCCGCCTTTTATTAAATGGATTCCAGTGACCTCACACTGCCAAAAATGCTTATGATTATTATTTGAAATGATGCTATATTTGACACATTTGGACAACTTCACTTCGTGAGAGTGTTTATAAGTACATAATCTTTCTGCAAACCCAAACTAATGAATTAAGTTTTCTACTCCTTTAAAGCAGATTAATTCTCCTTGGCTTTTGCTCGGCCCAATGTTGGGCAGCCCTCTCATAGTCCATCTCGCTGTCATCCATGCTGATGTGGATCAAATTGTCCAGCGAGTCTTCTCCTAGCTTATTAAAATCAGTCGGCTTTGTCCGTCTGGTGCGGAACAACATCGGCAGCCAATGAGATCGCTTATAATGAATCAGAAACTTCCGAGATGTTTGACGTTTTCTTTCGATATTTTTATTGGACGGTTTGAACACATTATCTTGACGTAGCCAACAGATTATAGTTTGTTTACATCATACCACGCAGACATATTACTTTGACAGAATCAACACAAACATTGGGAAAAAGCGCTTGTTTAACACAAATATCAATCAGTATGTAAATGGATCTGTTATTTGCTCTCCTATGTATCTAGTTACTTGTGGGTAGGAAATTTTAACGTATCCGTATAAATCTAAGCGTATCGGAGTTTAACTAAAGCAACTAAGCGTATCGGCAGGCAGAGCAAGCGTATCGGGCCCGATACGCTAAAACGCTTTGGGGAAAATTAAGCAGAAATGTCAGAATCAAGAAAGAGAGAAAAAAAAAATTCACATAACCTTTATTACAATATATTTTCATAATTTTTGTTATATTAGTTACTGTAGTTGATGTGATATTGAGTGCAGTTTATATATAAAAAAAAAAAAAACCACTTTATTATAGGTATGTACACACAAAACAATGATTCTCTCCTATCCACAGTTTCCGTTTCCTGTTTTAGATCTTGGAACGTATCCCCCGTGGATACGCCACTCCTGTTGTATCTGCCGATATTTGCTGGTTGTTTTGAGTCGCTGCCGGTTGGTTTACAGTGAGGCAGTCTGAGTGCCGTCACAATATCACAACATCATTTACATCTCCACCAGCAACGTCACCACCGTCACATGTAAATCTGATGGTTCCGATTCCCGCTAGAGCTGTAACAAAAGATTTCTCTAAATTTTACGAGGTCCCCAGAGGTAGAGGTCTGCGCGGGTCGGATTTTTCAGTCCCGCTCCCGCCCGCGCCTGCATTGTGCAGTCACGCTCCCGCCTGCGCCCGCAAAGAATTATGATTTTCAGTCCCACTCCCGCCCGCGCCTGCCATATTTTGTCCCGCTCCCGCCCGCAAATCCCGCATGATGCAGATGTTCGCGTTATTTCTCAGGAAAGTTCTTGTCTTGACACAGCGTGATGGTGCCCCGCCCCCTACTTTGAGTGGATTTGAGCATAAATATCTACAGCTCACGTTCACATTTGTTATTTACCTTGTTTCTGAATTCAGCATGTAGTGTCTCTAATAATAATAATAATAATAATAATAATAATTAGTGCTGTCAAGCGATTAAAATATTTAATCGCGAATCGCACATTTTTATCACATGAGAAACCATTGTAATTCTCTGATCAGCATAAAAAAGTGAATGGGCTTGCTTTGTACCAATGGTGTTTTTTTTTTTTTTATTGCAAAGCAGAGCTAGCAAGAGGAGTGAACTTCACTCTTCTTCCACTTCACTCAGTGAAGTGATTTACTGCTTGAGTTAGTCTACAACTTTAATCAGAGAGGCAGGTTACACAGTGACGGTAGGCTTGACATGCTTGATTATAATATAAAGTACACTATTATATTAACTTTAAGTTGTTCGTTGATAAATATTGCATTGAATCTGATCTTTACTGTTTCATCTCACTTAACACATTTCGTACTTTTACACTTTTTCTGCCCGTTGATGCGTCGCGCTGTCCAATCAGAGGCGGCCAAATTTGCATATTACAGGAAGGATTTCTGGGATAGCATTGAGTTTACAGACGCTGTCTTCTTAAAACTGAATAAATATTTAAAAAGAGCCAAATGAGCCAGTCTTCTGAACAGCTCTTTTCAAAGAACGGATCACAAAGATGCGGATCCCATCAAAGAGCCATAAATCCCATCTCTACTAGTTTCAAAAGCTTATGAAAAACCTACATCATGTCACAGAGCATTAATCTCGCGATAAAAAAAAATATCACCATTAAAATTGAGTCAAGTTTACGCGATAATAACGCGACATTTTTTACAGCAGCAATAATAATAATAATAATAATAAAAGACAGGCGAGCACGTAATTCCAAGTGGAAATTTGGTATATTTATTGTTCAGCCATACAAAACATTAGGCTAACCCAGTTTACATTTGTTAAGCATTTCTAACTAGAATATCCTATAGAATACCCTATAAGCATAGCATATATAAATGTTATAACAAAACACAGTCCTAGCCTACAACAACAAAAAAAAATCGACAGTATAGGCTACATTATAGGGCTATGGTTGCACATTTCTAAAACTATTTGGGCTTGAGCCTCCGTGCAAGTGTTAAACTCAATATAACGTAGCTGACCTTGTTTGAATATGAATAAGAAAAACGAGAAAATCAAACGCAGGTAAACGAAACAACTAAGCCTATTGCTTAGGATATCGGGTTATTTGAACAGCTATGGAGAAACAGCAAATTGTTCACTGTTGAGGGCTTCAACATACTGCGCCTTTCCTCCAGTATGCGACCACATATGCTGAACGCGCGCTCGGATGGTGCGCTGGAACCTGGAATGGCCAGTACATGCCGTGCCAGTTTGGCAAGTGTGGGAAAGTCATAGCAGTGATTTTTCCACCACAGCAGGATATCTTTAGATTGGTGTGATTTGGATCCAATGAGTTTCACTTTCAGATAATCATCAATCTCGGAGTTTACAGACTTCGATTCAGCACCCGTAGCACCGACATCCTCCCATTCCTCAAACTCATGAAAAGTGACCTTTTTAGGTGGAGGTGGCTCCGCGCTTTCATCAGTTTGGACATCAAACCCCAACTCCTCGGTCATCTCTTTCACAGCTTCCGTCACGTATTGTCTTTCATTTGCATTGATCATCCTAAGATGACGCAGCTTTGGAGTAAGGAAAGTTGCTACTTTATACAGCATGTCAATTCCATTTGGGACAAGGTGACTTGGTGACAGCAGTGCGTCGAGGCGTTGCGCACACGCAGATGCGATGACAGGTCTGATGTACCTGATTTATGGCCATTGTATGTCAGAACCTTTTGGCACTTATCACAGCAAGCAAAGGGCAGCTGATTTCCATCCGCGTCGTACACGAGTGAGAACGACTTCCAAATGTCCAATTTCAGGACTCTTGACTTTTTAACGGTAAATGTACCTCTTTTTAAACCAGCACTTACTTTTGAAGCACTGTGAGATTCAGTAAAGGAGCTCTGCTCTTCTGCCATGATTGGAGATCTCAAACACGGAAGAGGAAAAGAATTGAGAAACGAACGAGTTATTTATCCTCTCCTGGATCAGAATCAGAATTCTGATGACCAGCTCATCTAAGGTGTCATTGAGGCATCATGTTAGTGTGGGTCACTGGAGGTTGGGTGTGAACGGCGAGTCATTAGAGTGATCAAAGGATTTCCCGTTAGGGTGATCAATGGCAAATTTAAGATGCCATTCCTCACTCAATCTGGCAATCTGACTCTCTCTGCAAATTTAAAATGTTTTTATTAATGCCAAATAAAATATCCAGCACAAATTATATATGATAGACATAAATTAATAATTTATAAATTTTATTTCAAACACGTTTCTAGTTAGCGGGACTGCAGCTTATCACTGCTCCCGCCCGCGCCGCATATGTGCACTCCCGCTCCCGCATATGTGCACTTCCGGTCCCGCCCGCGCCTGCAATGAGCTTTCAAAATTTGTCCCGTGCCGCACTGCTTTGCGGCGGGTCCCGCGGGACTCCCGCGGGAGTGCAGGGCTCTACCCAGAGGGTAGATTAACCTTTCGACTAGGGATGTTAACCGATGACCGTTTGACCGGTGGTTGACCGAATCAGCGTCAACCAGTTAATTTTTTTTTGGTTGTCGGTTAAAAAAAAAAAAAATCTATAATTTTGAAGCTGCCGATTTTGGAGCGGAGAACCTGGAATTCCATGTTGTAAACGCTTGGGCCATGCCATACGGTGTAAGGACGACAGCTGACAAATCAGAGACACCCATTCAGTCATGTCCCGCCCTCCCGCCCCAGTTAAAGACAGCTGACAAATCAGAAACACCCATTCAGTCATGTCCCGCCCAGCTGCCGCTCGGTGAAAGAAAAGTGTAGACACAGGCTTTTTAGCTTACAAATTACTAATCTGTTTTTTTTTCTTTAATTATTATTAGAAGGCACATCGAGTTTAGTCCTGCCTTGGCCAGTGCATTCTGAAAGTATGTTTCGGTCTGTAGCCAACAATGCATGTTACTGCAGATCATATCTCTCCACACAAACTAAAGGCGCAGATGCCGACTTTTTTTTTTTTGAATCGCGCAGATCCGTTTTTTTTTGGGGGGGGGGGGGGGGGGGGGCGGCGTTGGAGTGTCTGTAATTTCAAGGTGGATTCTGTATTAAAATTACTAAATAGGCAGGTGCCGTTGCAGTCCATGAGGCGTGGGGGGTGTGGGAGGAGGGCAGTGGATCGGGGGGCTGCGCGCGTTTGCGCGGAAGCTGAGCAATCAGTTTATTAAACTGTACATTAAATTTTGCGCCGCGCGGGCGTGTACGGCTTTCCGATTTGCTGTTTTCTTCTCGTGCTTGTACTTCCTGTGTTTCGTGGACTGTGGCGGCATTTGCTTATATGCAGAATTTGCTTTGATGAAGTTGTGGTCGGACGCTCCAATACCACCCCTTGGGAAAGGAAGGTCGGATCTGCGCGATTCAGCCGTGGAGAGCGTGGCATCCGCCAAAAGGCGCGCCGTTTGCATTATTAATAATTCCAATTCTAGAATTTTAAACTCATAGGTTAACCGGCTAATGAGGCTCGGTGGTCGGTCAAGATTTTTTAGTTTTCGCCATCCCTACTTTCGACTTTGCCGTTTTGTTCCCATTCTCACACGACACCATTCCAGCATAATAACGGGAAAGTCACGGTTTTCTGTGTGAGTGGAAATGGGGTAACGGAGTTTAAGCGCTTGCATTCTGGCTCTGACGATACATTACACGTTCCCTCAACAACCTTTTTTTCTCTCTTGAAATTAAAACAAAACCATGCAGTTTGTCACTGTGAGCAGTGAGTGGTTATATTTAAAACAATGACTGAAGATAATTTCGATAGACTCAGTGGATAGTTTCAGACTGTTTTATCTCTGCTCTCTTTTCCCAGGTGTTTTTCATTATTTGACCACTAGTCAATAAGTTTCCAGGTTTTCCAGATTTGGCACAAATGATGATTCAACGTTTGCCCATGATGAATGTTTGTCCTCACAAACTGCATCTGTCAGTGTATTAAAAAAAAAAAAAATTCGTGGCAGATCCATGTGTAAATAATGTTCCTGATGCAGTGTGATGAGACTAAGGGCGCATTCACACCTACGTTGTTTGGTCCGGACCAAACGAACCAAATTTCCCTTGGTCCGGACCTTTTGGGTTGGTCTGAATACAAACCACCGAACTCTGGTCCGGACCAAACAAGCGGACCGAGACCGAGCTGCAAGGTCGAACTCTGGTCCAGACCAAAGGAACTCTGGTGCGGACCTTTTGGAGGTGTGAAAGCAGACCGGACCTAATCCGACAGTTTTGCTTTTTTGTACCTCAGGAGCTTCCATCATTTGTCGAGCATTATGGGAAACAGAGTCTTGACACTCCACCGCAAAGTGCAAACACTGTTTCGGTTGTCAAGGGAACCTTACAACAGTCGTTCAGTCATTCAGACCAGTGGTAGGCTAGACTACAGAGTACAAAAAATGAGTAGGGGGCAAACGTGGGCCGAGGAAGAAACGCGTACCCTTGTGAATATATGGGCAGATGTCCACATATCTGAGCTTTTGGAGAGAACACACAAAAATGCCGACGTGTTTGCTGTATTCAGTGAGAAAATGAAGGAGAAGGGGTTCACGCGCTCCCCAGAACAATGTCGGCTAAAAGTGAAGAAACTCCGTCAGACCTACATTAAAATCAGGGACATTCTTTCAAAAAGTGGCGGTACTAGCGATGCAAAAAAGAAATTCGTCTATTACGATGGATAAGGCGAATATCCCGACACATACCTCCTCCGTCTTGCGTGAAGAGCCAGAACTGTCACAACATGATGTGCGCTCATCAGCGCTATCCTCCGTAGCCGCCTTGCCCTTTGAAGTCGTCATTGATAAATTACTTGTACAACAGCATAATAATCGCACAATTGTGAAAACAGTAAAAACTGGAAAAAACATATAGCTTTGACATTAAAAAGAATAACAGCACGGAAAGCCTCCATGACTACTTTTGAACTTAACGCTTTGTGCGCGTGTCGTCTCTGACCAATAGCTGAACGACCTCAGGGCGCGTGGCTTTGTTGACAGATTTTGGTCCGCTTACTAAAATGTACAGTGTGAAAGCGAACCGCACCAAAATGGAAAAATAAAAAAAACATTTGGTTCGGACCAAAGCAAGTGAACTATCGAACTATCCTGGTCTGAATACACCCTTAGTTGTGATTTCATGTTGATGAAGTGAGGAGTCTGAACATGGACAGGAAGGAGACATGAAACTCTTTTACTCACCATAAACACTGACACTGAAAGTCCTGGATGAGAGACGTGGAGTAAGAACTTGTAATAAATAAACTCCAGAAAGGTTTCTGCTGATGTTCCTGATGGTTAAAGCTCCACTGATTCTGTCCAGCTGCAGTCGCTCTTTAAATCTCTCACTGATTTCTGTAACAGTTTCTCCTTTAAACACCTGACTGATCAATATCTTTTCCTCTCCTTTCTCAGGTCCATAAAACCACAGAATCTGAGCATCACTCTGAATTCCAGTTATCCCAGTATGGAGAGTTATAGTGGTTCCTTCCACTTCCTGCAGTGTGACCGTCTCGTCTCCAGCTGCACACAGTAAACCTGCATCACAGATTCAGAGTCAGCGTTACACTCCCAGATATGATCACATACAGTCCATTAAAACTTTACTGTGGTTCAGATTTGTCATTTCAGATGATGCTGTTTTTAACTCAGAAATGTGACAATATTACACTGCTGGAAATCTGATCTATTCTGCAAATATATTATCATATACTACAGTAGTGCATCTATTACTCGATATATTACAGTACAGCTAAACTACATACAGTACTTTGCAAAAGTATTCAAACCCCTTAAATGTCATGGGATTTGTCTGGATTATAAACACACACACACACACACTGCTCCAGCCAGTATGTTTATTGCAAACCCGTACGTTCTTTAAGTACATTTCAAAGTAAAAATTATTTGTCAATAGATCTTTAACAAAATTAAAAAGTGAAAAATGCTGCTTGCAGAAGTATTCACCCCCTTCAGATTAGTATGTGGTCGAACACCCCTTTGCTGCAGTAACAGCTGTAAGTGTGCTGGGATCAGTGAATTTCCTACCACTGCAGGTCAGGGCTGTGTTTCCCGATAACGTTGCCCTTTAGGGCTAAAGAGAGAGCTGAGAGACTCTCTTAAGCAACAAACGTTGTCTCTGTACATGGTTTTCCTGAACTCACTCGTAAGAAGGAGTCTTGAGAGCAACATTACCGAGAGCGTCTTTACAGTGCGAGTACTTGATAGACGTTAGTAGTTGCTAAATCCAGTTGATGAGGTCACATGGCGTTCATTTTTAACCAAAAAACAATTAAAAAGTGTTTAATGCTGATACAACATCTTAACATATTTTAAGCATTACATATATAATGTGGTAATTAATAATTGAAACTATTTTATGTTTGGGCAATTTTTTTTTATTCCAAGTTCATTCTTAATTAAATGAACAAAAATTTGCAAGAAAGAATGAGCAAATAATAAGGTAAATAATTAAGTAAATGTTCCCCGTGCTTGCTCATTTCACTGTTAACCACCACCCCAATCAGGCAGTCATGATTATTTCAACTGTTATCCACAATGTCAAGTTGGTAATGTTCTCCCTTATGTGTGCAGGCGCAGAGAGAGAGAGAGAGAGAGAGAGAGAGAGAGAGAGAGAGAGAGAGAGGTTTTAATCTATGAGTCCCTAAGGAGGTTCAATTGACCTCCATATATATATGTTTCGCATGCTTCAGTAACTATTGGAGGCAGAATTTCCCAGATATTCGTGAGGCATAATCAAAGCCTAACACACTCACTCTCGTGCACACACAGAATGTTAGAGATTCAGAAATTTCTCATTTATGACACTAAATGAGTGAATCACTCACCTAATGGAGTTAAATTTGATGAAAATGTGGTGATATCAGTGTGACATTACGATATCCATACGTAATTCCATAACATATCGAAATATATTCATCATGTTTTGCGGATATTTCTTTACAAGTACATTGAGTTAAATATTAAATGTACAAGAAAAATAATTTAACACTGGCAGCAGATTCAACACCAGTCTCCCCTGTTGACTGTGAGATTCCCTCGGAGGCGCCTGCGAATTCTGTGTATTTGGCTGTGATTGTGTCGCTCTTTGTTTTGAAAGAGTGGTCCGGGTCTCTCGTAAATTCAGAGCAAACTAAAGGACTACTTGGGATACGATGTTGTTCGGGAAAACCACGTTAGCTTTGAGATGGATCTCAGGAGGTAATTAAAGACACTCTTGGCCTTAAGAGGCTTTCGGGAAACCCACCCCAGAGATTCTCACTGATTCAGATCTGGACGTTGACTTTGCCACTGGAGAAAATTCATCTTTTTGTTTTGAACCACTCCTGCATTGCTTTGGTCTTGTGTTTGGGACTGTTATCCTGCTGGAAAAAGTTTAATCTAAGCTTTAGGTGGGTTTTTTTGTTTTATTTTGTTTGTTTTTAAGCAGACTGTTCTCTTTAAATAGCCATTCTTTCTTCAATTTTGAAAAGAAGCTCAGGTTCAGTAGATCAAAAGTGTCCCTTGAGCATGATGCTGCCACCACCAGACTTCGCTGTAGGGATTGTGTCGCGCTATGAAATACAGTATCTAGATCTTGGTCTCATCACACCAAAAAAAAAAAAAGGAACCACACTTTCACTGGGTTGATCTTGTGCAATGATTTCTTTGTAGCCACGCGTCCCATACAGTCCTCAGTTACAAAGAGCTCCTGAAATGGTTGTGTGGTGCACCTTCACTCCACTCTTAGCCACTGGACTCTGTAACTCCTTCAGGGTGACTGTTGGCCTCACTCAGTACGTTTACATGCACATCCAAATCGAGCTACTGTCGGTAATCGAGCAAAGGGTCCCAGCAGGGGTGCCAGAGAAATCCAATCCTACATGCAACTGTGAAATCGAGCTATTGTGTGAGGTGCATTGTGCACCTGAGCCACAGGTGGCGCTACATGCCCCATCGTGTTGGTACACTTCTGGTTGTCGTCATGAAGAAGAGCTATAGTGTTGCCAGATACTGCTGACGTTTTCCAGCCCAAAACATGTTCAAATCCGCCAAAATGCACTTAAAATCCGGCAACACTGGCAGTTCCGTGTTCAAGCTGTTAGGCTTGCTCTAACAGACTGTATGGCTACAAACTGTCCTGCGCAGACCACTGTTTTGTAAGACAACTTATTTTGCACAATTGTATATTTTTCTAAAGTCCATTTTTTGCTTACAAAAAAATATTTTTTTGCTTACAATTTAACTTATGTCTTAAACACAAGTTCAATTGTTTTGTTTTTATTGACATTCTTCAGATGTTGGACATACACACACACACACACACACACAAATACAATGACTTATTTATGTACACAATTCACAGCTATGCAACAGCTGTACAGATGTATTTGGTGATACAGTAAGTTCACTAAATTTTAACAGTGCAAACAATGCCACAAAAAGAAAAGATTCATGCCGTTGTCATGCCGACCGAGGCTGTTGTGTTTCCCACTTGTGGTCTCGTCACTCGTCACTTCCGGAAGGGGCAGTAAGTAGCTCGACTACTAGCTCGATGGGGTTGACATGCACTAAGTAGCTCGTCAGAAATCGCATAATCTAGGTCGTGTAGCTCGATTCCGAGAAATCAAGTTCGGTTCAATTTCAGCCGAATTAAGGTGTATACATGGCATTTTGAACTTTGATTTCAGTCGAGCAACGGCAGAAATTCGATTCTCTCTATGTGCATGTAAACGCACTGACTGTGGCTTCTCTCACTCCTCTCTGTTTTGAGGGAAAGCCTTGTCTAGTTCGTGCTTGTGTGGTGTGATGCAGCTTCCACTTCCTCAACACTGATCTGACTGGGATGCCCAACCTTTTAGATATAATTTTACACCTTTATTCCTAAGTTATGAAATTCTCTTGCCTGATCTTTAGCTTCCTCAGAACGCTACTTAGTCTGCATTTTCACTCCTTTCCTTCAGACTGAACTGAATTAATTTTGACTGAAAATTCACTGGAAGCGAACGAGCACTGGAGTTTGCAATAAAAATACTGAGAGGAAGAACATGTTGAATTATTATTTGTTATTTATTATTAACTTAATAATAATAATAATAATAATAATAATAATAATAATAATAAATAATATTCAGCAAACTGAATCACGCATCGTGACAGCTGACTCTTCCTCAAAACAAAGTTCACTTGTGTCTATCGAAAATTTTGTTTTCCTGGACTGGTTCCCGTATAAAATTAATCCTACCGAGCATCAGAGACATTGACTGACTGTATGCTCACTCTGCGCTAAGAGAGCAGGGAACCAGTCTAAAGTAGCTCGTCTCATTTCACAGGAAATGCAATAAAAGTTTTATTCATCAACACGACAATATATAAAAGTACAAAAAATATTTTGAGGAAACCATTCAAATTTCCTTGGTTTTGGTTGTAATTTGTTGAAGTATGCACGTTCGAGTGTACTGGAAAAGAGGCTCAGAGGGGTCCACATAATGACATAATTATTGGCCAAGGGTGACGAGGGTCAAGGACATCGTGTGCCAGCAGCGCGGTTGAAACAGGCAGGTCTCAATTTTGGAACTTTTATATCACGTTAATAAACGATATCACTGAATAACGTTCCTTACCTCTAACCAGTATATACGAGGCTAAGTCAAAAAGTTCGAAGACAGATGTTATAATTTCAAAAAAGGTGTGAAAGACATCCTCCAGAATTCTACAAAGAAGGAATTCTCCAATGGAAACACCGCTTGCAGAAGTGTTTAGACTTAAATGGAGGATATGTAGAGAAATAGGTTTGTTATTTTTAGAAATAAATATTTTTTTTTCAATTTGTCTTAACTTTTTGACTTACAGTACCCGTGTGTGTGTGTGTGTGTGTGTGTGTGTGTGTGTGTATGTGTATATGTGTGTTATACAGTACCAGTCAAAAGTTTGGAAACACCTTCAAATTCGATGTTTTATCTTTATTTTAATTAACTAAAAGACACTTCGTGTCTTAAAGTAATGACTGACTGTTATTTTTCTTTACTTAGTTGAGTGATTCTTGACATAACATGGATTACTACAGTTGTCGAACAGGGCTATTTACTGTATTTTTATTATTTACTCTTTACTGGTTGATGGTGTCAAATGCAGTAAGAAGGCAAGAAACTCCATTTTTGACAGACACACCTGTTAATTGAGAAGCATTCCAGGCGACGACCTCATGAAGCTGGTTCAGATAATGCCAAGAGTGTGCAAAGCTGTTCTCAAGGTAAATAGTGACGACTTTGAAGAATCTAAAAGATGAAACATGTTTTACACTTTTGTTTACCATATAATTCCATATGTTATTTCATAGTATTGATGAGTTCAGTATTGTTCTACAATGTAGGAAAAAAAATTAAAAAAAGCATCGAATTTGAAGGTGTTTCCAAACTTTTGACTGGTACTGTGTATATATAACGATTTTTTTATTGCTTTTGATGGTTTCATATACTTCATAATGATATTTTTATTTTCTAAATATTGATCAACATACAGCCATTGTGGCACGGGAGTCTGTGATTGATGAACAGCTGACAAAGGGCGTCTCCCATTGGTTGTAAATCGTGGCATAAAAATCGTAAACACATACGGGACCTGCTGATTGGCAGTTCACATACTGAAGCCAAGCGGCGATGCCCGGCGTCTGTTGCTGTTGTCCGAAGAAAACTACAGCTAAAAAGGCTCTACTGCCGGATTACTTGGACAATCTTAGTCAGAAAGAAGCGCAGGATAGATATACACAGAAATTAGAGTTTATTAGCGGTTATGAGCCGTACAAAATTCCTCAAAACAACTGGAGTGACGGTGCAGATTTGTGGCCTAGCATGAGCATTAGCTACATGTTGGAATATACCTTCTTTTTCCCGAAAAGTCCCGACACAGAAGAACAGTTTTAAAAAAAAAAAAAAACTACAGAAGCAAGAAAACCTTCTTTGTGTAAAGACTTTTTCCCAACATCAGCTTTTGGGAACAGATTGTTGCAAAAGCCAAAGCATTTACTCTCAAAGGGCTCGGACCTAAACTGTGGGCTCGATGGTATCCCCACCCCTCCATGTCTCATCAACCCCAACGGCATGTAGTTACACAGCTATCTGCACTCTGTCATTTATACAGTGATGCTTATTATTGTTAAAACAATATCTGAAGTGTTATTTGTAAAATAACAAAATGTCTTGCTCTAGAGTTTCAAACAATATTGTAGGATTTTATTTTAATTTTATCTAATAGTGGATGGTACAATAGCTACAAACACTAACAGGGTCAGCACATTCCAGGTGTAGCTGTAGTCATATAGTAACTATAATCACCCTTGTAATAATAATTTCAATAAACAGTTAATGTTCAGTTCCCTTTTCATTAATTCTCGATTCAAAGGCACAGCTGAGTCACACAGGTTGATCAGTGTGTAACAGACAATAACAATTTTTTCCAAAATAGTTTTTCCTGCCCGAGTCGATTTATTTCCATTTCACATGTGTGCAGCTGTTGTAAAGTTCAGTGTGTTTGTATAGAACTCTCTCGAACTGTAGGTTCATTTCTACACTCTGGTTCCATGGCGACATTTTGCACAGGACTGGGTTCCTTTGATAACAGAAACAAAGCTCCAGTACTATTATTATTATTATTATTATTATTATTATTATACTCATTCAAAACTCTCCACAGCTTAATATACCCTAAATTATTCATTCCTCTGCTACAAGAACTTCTTTCTTTCTGAATGTGTCTGCATATATTGGTGTTATGGTTTTGTGGATTCATAATTGTGCTGCTTCACCTACAGTACCAGTCAAAAGTTTGGAAACACCTTCAAATTCGATGTTTTTAATTTTTTTTCCTACATTGTAGAACAATAATGAACTCATCAAAACTATGAAATAACATATGGAATTTTATGGTAAACAAAAAAAGTGTTAAAAAAACATGTTTCATCTTTTAGATTCTTCAAAGTCGTCACTATTTACCTTGAGAACAGCTTTGCACACTCTTGGCATTATCTGAACCAGCTTCATGAGGTCGTCGCCTGAAATGCTTCTCAATTAACAGGTGTGTCTGTCAAAAATGGAATTTCTTGCCTTCTTAATGCATTTGACACCATCAACCAGTAAAGAGTAAATAATAAAAATACAGTAAATAGCCCTGTTCGACAACTGTAGTAATCCATATTATGTCAAGAACCACTCAAAAAAGTAAAGAGAAATAAGTCGGTCATTACTTTAAGACACGAAGTGTCTTTTTGGCCTCTTCTGCCCCTCGGACCTGCTTGATCCATCCTGGTGCCCTGTGTCTGGTCGGAGTTTTATCGCACAGCTCCTGTGAAGGACGGCCCCATGAGGACAGTTGAGGGTTATACCTGTTAAAACTGTTAATATTATAGTCAGGCTGTCTGTTGTTGCCCAAATGAGGGCCCAAATGAGGATGGGTTCCCTTCTGAGTCTGGTTCCTCTCGAGGTTTCTTCCTCATGTCATCTGAGGGAGTTTTTCCTTGCCACCATCGCCACAGGCTTGCTCATTGGGGATAGATTAGGGATAAAATTAGCTCATGTTTTAAGTCGCTCAAATTCTGTAAAGCTGCTTTGCGACAATGTTTATTGTTAAAAGTGCTATACAAATAAACTTGATTTGATTTTAGTTAATTAAAATAAAGAAAAAACATCAAATTTGAAGGTGTTTCCAAACTTTTGACTGGTACTGTATAAAAAAATCTCATCTCATTATCTGTAGCCGCTTTATCCTGTTCTACAGGATTGCAGGCAAGCTGGAGCCTATCCCAGCTGACTACGGGCGAAAGGCGGGGTACACCCTGGACAAGTCGCCAGGTCATCACAGGGCTGACACATAGACACAGACAACCATTCACACTCACATTCACACCTACGGTCAATTTAGAGTCACCAGTTAACCTAACCTGCATGTCTTTGGACTGTGGGGGAAACCGGAGCACCCGGAGGAAACCCACGCGGACACGGGGAGAACATGCAAACTCCACACAGAAAGGCCCTCGCTGGCCACGGGGCTCGAACCCGGACCTTCTTGCTGTGAGGCGAGATAAAAAATATCTCGCCTGTATAAAAAATAAATAAATATTACAAAAAAATTTAAAAATCAACTGCATTCGGTCCTCTCCAAAATAAAATAAAGCTCTGGGCAAGTGGAATTGTGTTTTGGGCAGGTATGTTTTGGGTGCTGCTTGCCAACTGGGCAAGTAAGGCTGGGAGATTTTTTTTTTTTTTTCCCCAAGGACTGGATAGCATGGGGTTATATTTTATATCAATGGCTTATTCAGCCAATTCTCTTAGAGTTTCTAAATTAATTTAAAGATATTGTGAAACTGCAATACATTCTATTTACCACATTAATCCTCTGTAGCAATTTTTGACTTTTGTTTTATACACACGAAAATGTAAATTGCTTTGCGTTGTTTATGATTCAGAAATTTTAAAAAGGAGTTTATTCAGTCATAATTTTTCTTCATTCAAATTTTATTGTAAATATTCTGAGAATCTAATGTAGGGTGAGGCTATTGTACCTTTATTATATAACTTTAAATGATTAGTTAAGGTACAGCAGTATTCCTGAAGGTAATTGTGTTCCTAAAATCATTTTTAAAGGTAAACTGCATTCAGGTTACCATGGAAATAAATACAAGCTAAATGTGCAATAGATTGTAAGAGATTAATTTAGGGTATATTAAGCTGTGGAGAGTTTTGGAGAGAATCAGCCCAGTGACAAGGGAGAAAAAATCATTTTGTCCTCTTTCCTAACAGAAAAAAAGCACACTGCAGTCCTGTAAAATAGCATGAAAGCTGTTTTTCAGTGGAATGATTCCACACCATCACTGGAGTATCACAGTTCACATGCAGTTCCAGTACATTAGACCTTTAGCAGATGTTCTTATCCAGAGAGACTTACAGCTTACCCTGAGGAGCAGTGAGGAGTTTGGTGCCTTGCTCAAGTTCAAGAAAATATATTCAACACACCAAGGATATGAATCTTAGAATCAAGCTTCTGTTACAGAGCTAAGGGGTGCTAGGGTTATTAAATATCCATTTTCACCTTCTTCATGACTAACTTACTTCCTCAGACTGTTTATTTACAGAGAGTTCCTACTGTTGTGAAGAAAAGACAGAGACTTACAGCAAAACAGGAAAAGAAGAGTCCAGAGAATAGTTTTTCCTGGGAAAATATTCACCACAGTTTCATTTTCAGCCATAATTTGGGTTTTTCAGTCCACCAATTTTCCTGCTGTCTGTCCTTCACTTCAGTTTGTGAAGAATTCAGTGCTGGAAGAGAGTCGGCATGTGTTGGGGGAGGGGGAGCTGATGGGTGTGTTATGGAAGGCCAAAAAGGTCAAAAGGGTCTTAAACATTGTAACAAGAAATAATTCATCATCAATTTAAAGCATATATGCAGAACCATGGCTCCCAGTCAAATCACGTATCTCATACAAAATTCTGCTCCTCACCTACAAATCCCCCTCTCTGACCTTCTCCACCCCCACTCCCAGTCTAGGTCCCTGCGGTCCTCTGCCAAGGACCAGCTCTCCATCCCCCGTACCAGGCTGCGGACCATAGGGGACAGCCTTTTGTGTAGCTGCCCCCACTCTCTGGAACAGTCTACCACTCCACATACGCCATGCCCCCACACTGATGTCTTTCAAAAACGCATGTTTACTGAGGCCTTTGGTCTCTAACTGACCCCCCCCCCTCCCCCATTTCCTCCTGTAAAGCGACCTTGGGTACCTTGAAAGGCGCTATACAAAACTAAGTTATTATTTATTATTATTATTATTATTATTATTAATGCGCGGCTCACCCGTTGGTATCTGGCACTCCAGCCCTTTAACTTCAAGGTGAGCCACAGGCCGGGGGTGCAGATGGTCGTGGCGGACTTCCTCTCCCGTCAAGGGGGGGGGGAGTCAGCTGCAGGCCAGACGGCTCCCCAGCCTGAGTCGGGCGGTGGGGGTATGTGGCAGCAGGGGCGTGGTCAAGCGTTGGTCTGTGACCAGAGGGCGGAGTCAGGGAAGGTAAGTGGCAGAATCACTGCACATGTCAGTTAACCTGTGTTTGTGTGTCTTCCCCAGTGACCGTGCCCTATATAACGAGAGAGAGAGCAGAGGAAGGGAGCTCTCTCCCCAACCAGACGACTGATGTGTGCGTGCGTGTCTGTGTGACTGGGAAGAGTGAAAAAGCTGAAAATAACGAGTTTTTTTGAAACTCAGTTCTGGCCTGCCGTACTTCTGTGCTCCACCCACCCGCTCAAAGTCCTACACTTACTTTCACCATAAATTTTTATTTATATGACTGGTCTATAGCTGTCAAAGGCCTCGGCCTTAAAACCGGCTACCACTGTGATGCCACGCACTCAGGGCTGACTGGCTCAGCGGGGCAGCTCGAATGGCAACTTTGCGGTCGATTTTTAACTTTCAAAAATATATTTTTTTAAATTCCCATTTATGCAGCATACAAGAGTCGAGGATGGAGATACTATCCACTCAAATTTATTTAAAAATAAAGGTTCTGCGTATCTTCTTTAAAGAAATCACTTCAAATGTATTACTTTTAAAAAACATAAGAAATTTTGTGTATCAGAAAGGTTTTCCTCCAAAACGGAAGCCATATTAAGTTTTGCACAACAGCTGGAATAACATTGCCATTTTATTCAAATTCACATGTTTTTGGTTGTCACTTTGAGGTGTAATTAATGGATATTTTCAGATGCTGAGAATAAGTCCAGATAAACTTATACTGGAATGAAGGGATTCTGTAAATGTGGATTTAAGAAGGTAAGTGTTCAGGGCTTTCTGTGACTGATAGCTAGACATCAGGCTGTGCATCAAACTCCAACTTGCATCTTTAAACAAAATCTTGTGAGAAATCATTTGCATTTAAAATACACTGGTTATGAGTTAGGCATGGTGGTGTAGTGGTTAGCACTGTTGCTTCACAGCAAGAAGGTCCTGGGTTCGAGCCCAGCAGCCGACGAGGGCCTTTTTGTGTGGTTTGTATGTTCTCCCTGTGTCTGCTCTGGTTTCCCCCCACAGTCCAAAGGCATGCAGGTTAGGCTAATTGGTGGCTCTAAATTGACCGTAGGTGTGAATGTGAGTGTGAATGGTTGTTTGTCTCTGTGTCAGCCCTGCGATGACCTGGTGACTTGTCCAGGGTGTACCCCGCCTCTCGCCCGTAGTCAGCTGGGATAGGCTCCAGCTTGCCTGTGACCCTGTACAGGATAAGCGGCTACAGATAATGGATGAATGGATGGTTATGAGTTTCCTGTGTTTGAATGGAAAACTGGGAAGAATTCTGATTATTCCAGGACTTTATGGTGTGTGTGTGTGTGTGTGTGTGTTAGATCAGTGGTTCTCAAACTTTTTTCACCAAGTACCACCTCAGAAAATACTTGGCTCTCCAAGTACCACCATAATGACCAACATTAAAATACAGTAGCGTAGTAGGCCTAAGTATTCATTAAAAACAAGGCAGAGGTTTTATTTAACAAGTATATTTAATATTGTTGGCCACTGTAACATTACGCACAGTACTTTGAACAGTAACACTGTTTAAATATAGGAAAATAAAACACTGTCCTTAAATAATGAATCAAATAAAATTAATTGCACATAAAAGTTTAACTCTCTGGCAGCTTTCTCTCCACACATGATACGTGTCACCTCTTTGGCTAATGGTAAACACAGCAGTTCCCCGATTGTGTGCGGCTTACCAGCTCTGGCGATCAGGAGGCTGGCACGATATGAAGCTTCCTGTGCTTTGGCTACGGGTGTACCATAGGACAGAATGGTGGACTTGGACTGCTTCAGTTCATCACGTTTTCGTTAAAAAAAAAATCCATTGGTTTGTCCTTTAGTGCTGTGTGTTTGGTTGTAAGATGCCGTTTGAGATGCAATGGTTTCATGGACTCATTGCTCAGAACGTCCCCGCATACAACACACTGTGGCCTGGGCAGCTCCTCTGTCCCGCTCCAAATGAATCTCAGTTTTATGTATTTTTCATCATACTTCCTCCTCACTGGTTTCTGCCGTTTGCTAGCAGTTCTGGCGCTGTTTTTGCCACTGTCGTTAGCATCTGCGCTCAGCTCACACACGTCCTCTTCAGTTCTCCCTCTCCCCTGATCCACGCTCCCATTCGCGGATTTAAGCCACGACAGTAATTTTGTCCTACTTGTCATAATTAGCAAAGCCACCTCCACCTTTTCCCATCACAGCCTAGTCTACCAATGGCGGATAACCGTCTGTCAGCGGAACCAGCGGGAATGCGTACGTACGCTACGTATGGCTACCCAGAAGCACTTGCAAACTTTTTTAAATCATTAACTTAATTTGTATCTCCTTTCATTTGTCATCGGTTGATAAGATATTTTCATCCAATCGGATATTATGGATAGTATTTCACTTTTTTTATTTATATTTAATTAAGTGATTCTTTGGCGTACCACTAGAATGGAGCCCGCGTACCACAGTTTGAGAATCTCTGTGATAGATCAAACACTGAGAAAAATAATAAAACCACCAGTGAAGTGTCACCTAAATGTCTGTTTTTATCCTGCCGACTGTATTTCCTGGACTAAACTGTTGTCATGAAGACCTCAAAATAAAAAGAATCCACAAGAGCTCTGACCCAGATAAAACATACCACAGAGATGAAAAGATTAAAATAAGCATGTTTGAGGTTTTCCTGTATAGTTCATTTAAACAATGTGAGAATCCTTTATCAAATCAATCAGCAATAACTGAGATCATTAATAACTGAGATCGTTTGAACTTGTTCATAAAGCACTGAGCAAACAGAAGTTTTTTTGGTTTTATTTTTGTTTTTAATTTAATTTGTCACATAGATCACATAGTTTGTGACAGGGCAAGGCCCCAGTTGATTTTCAACCCCTTTGCTTTGGCGTAGATTTTTTTTTTTACACTGGATGCCCTTCCAGATGCAATTCCCCCCAGTCTTTCTGGGCTTGGGACCGGCGCTAAGTATGCACTAGCTTGTGCAAGCCCAGTGGCTGGGTATTTTTACCTAATCTGCATGTCTTTAAACCATGGGGAAACCGGCGCACACCCACACAGATACATGGAGAACATGCAAACTCCACACAGAAAGGCCTCTGTCGGCCATGAGGTTCAAACCCGGAACCTTCTTGCTGTGAGGCAATAGTGGTAACGACGACACCACCCACCATGCTGCTGTTTTTATGTGAAACAGCATGTGACGATGTGTATTATATACTTTTAAATTTGTATTTTTAATAAACATATGGTATTTTTTTCTGATTTGACTGTCATTAATTATTGTCAGTAATTATTGTATCAATCCTGTTGTAGGAAGTTCAACACTGGACTGGACTCCTGTCTCGATCCTGATGTTTGTCCATCCTCAGCTAAACGTTACATCACATGTGGGTAACACGCCAATTTCACTTCACTCTGTATTTATAACCAGAAATATCATGCTTGCAAATATTGAATAAAAAACTTTATGGACTGAATGATGTGTCATTTTTATATGTGATGTTTTAAAACGAGTGTAATGAGATTCTAGACAAAAAAATACTCAATGATTCGACTGGTTCTCAATAAACACATTAACACTTGGTGTAGAATGAGCACAATCACTTCAGAGGTACTTCCAGAACTTCACAGGGAAAAACAAATGTAAAGTTGATGATTTTTGCTGTCTGGTCGTCCATCACCACTTCCCTTTTACTGTGTGCGTGAGACAGAGAGAAGAACACTGAGAACCAACCACAAACTTCTGCAACAACCATGACAAATGTCACTGTTCTGTTATTTCCTTTCTTTTAGTTGAATGATTTTGGAGGTTGTGTGTTATAAAGATGGGGCCACTGAAGAGTTGTCAGTATTTATGTTAAACGTTGTAGTACCTGATGCTTGTTAAAGGTAAAATCACACCTCAGTTCTGTAGATTTGTGTCTCATCAGCTAAGAATCAGGTGAATTAATTCAGCAGTGTCCAAGTCAAATGATGCGTACATTATGACATCAGTATTAAAGCTGGTATTTGATAGAATTTTTATAGAAATGGATAATTATTGGTATTTGGATGTTGTACAGATGAGAAGATTATAAATACTTTGATGCTTTGGTCAGTAAGAACAGAGAAACAGTGAAAACAACATCAGATGCAGAGAGTATTTGAGACTTCGCAGGCAGTTTTAATTTCCTCTGTGAGTCCTGTATTGTGCTGGAGAACCTAATGCACCATCCCTCCATTTCCCATTATCCACAAATCAATATAATGACCATATCAAATGCTTTTAAGATCTAAAAAGCCTGTGTGACTGGAAGCAATAAAAACCCACCATGCACCAGAATAGCCGGGGGAACACAATACTATAGTTGGTGAATATTACAGAGAAAACTAGTTAGCAAAACTAGAGGGCAGATTTAGCTGGGGGAGCCATGGCATAAAGGTTAGAGATGGCAACATGAGCCCAAAGGGTCGCTGGTTCAATTCCCTGGATCGGCAAGAAAAATCCATGGCTGAATGCCCTTGAGCAAGGCACCTAACCCCCAACTGCTCCCCAGGTTGTGCGCGCGCATACGCTCATTGTATGTTACTCTGGATAAGAGTGTCTGCTAAATGCCTCTAATGTAATGGAGAGAGAATTGTATGGACGGTGAAGGACTAAAGGGAGTCTTTTAGTGACTCAGGCCCTGAATCTGTATCCTGATGATTCAGTGCTTTAATGATATTTGTTCTACATTTATCCGTCTTCCCTTCAAAGACCAAAACTTGCATTGTTTTTTTCCCCCCGAGTTTCTTTTTCCAGCACAAATTTCACTTCTCTGTTTTTTGTGGTTTATCTTTCATCTCATCTCATTATCTCCAGCCACTTTATCCTGTTCTACAGGGTCGCAGGCAAGCTGGAGCCTATCCCAGCTGACTACGGGTGAAAGGCGGGGTACACCCTGGACAAGTCGCCAGGTCATCACAGGGCTGACACATAGACACAGACAACCATTCACACTCACATTCACACCTATGGTCAATTTAGAGTCACCGGTTAACTTAACCTGCATGTCTTTGGACTGTGGAGGAAACCGGAGCACCTGGAGGAAACCCACGGGGACACGGGGAGAACATGCAAACTCCACACAGAAAGGCCCTTGCCAGTCACGGGGCTCGAACCCGGACCTTCTTGCTGTGAGGCGACAGTGTTAACCACTACACCACCGTGCCGCCGGCTTATCTTTCGTTTTTAATGAATTTCAAAAAAGAACCTTTTTTTTTTTTTTTTAAATCCAGCAACATCACCACATGGTTTAGGTTCTAGACAGAAGATCTCAGAGATAGAGAGAGAGCATGTCTGAGCAAGCATTTAACTTCAGTTAAAAACACTACACCATTTGTGATAACACACTCCTGCATGACCACGCCCTGTAACATGCTCTCTCTTCATGCAGGAGTGCGAGACCCTGAAAATTTATTTAATACCACCGAGAAAGCAATCACAGGTTTATCTCTACCTCTGTCAGGTTATCATGTCTGAAAATGATCCAGAAACAGAAATCCCCAGCAGATGTTTGGGGATAATGATGAATGAGTCAGTTACAAATAATAACTGATGCTTTTCACCTGCTTCCTGTTTTCCCAAACAGCCAGCTGGAACATGTTGAGAGATTGTTTCCCACCATCAGTTCCATACTTTCGGTTTTTGTGTCTGGGCTTGTTGCTTTCATCTCATCTCATTATCTCTAGCCGCTTTATCCTTCTACAGGGTCGCAGGCAAGCTGGAGCCTATCCCAGCTGACTACGGGCGAAAGGCGGGGTACACCCTGGACAAGTCGCCAGGTCATCACAGGGCTGACACATAGACACAGACAACCATTCACACTCACATTCACACCTACGGTCAATTTAGAGTCACCAGTTAACCTAACCTGCATGTCTTTGGACTGTGGGGGAAACCGGAGCACCTGGAGGAAACCCACGCGGACACGGGGAGAACATGCAAACTCCGCACAGAAAGGCCCTCGCCGGCCCCGGGGCTCGAACCCGGACCTTCTTGCTGTGAGGCAACAGCGCTAACCACTACACCGCCGTGCCGCCCCTTGTTGCTTTCATATTAGAAGTTAATGAGTTACATGACCAAACAACTTACCCAAAGATTATAATGAGCCTGGCGGCACGGTGGTGTAGTGGTTAGCACTGTCACCTCACAGCAAGAAGATCCTGGGTTTGAGCCCGGTGGCCAATGAGGGCCTTTCTGTGTGGAGTTTGCACGTTCTCCCCGTGTCTGCAAGAGTTTCCTCTGGGTGCTCCGGTTTCCCCCACAGCCCAAAGGCATGCAGGTTAGGCTAATTGATGGCTCTAAATTGACCGTAGGTGTGAATGTGAGTGTGAATGGTTGTTTGTCTCCGTCACTGCGTTTACATGCACATAGAGAAAATCGAATTTCTGCCGTAGCTTGTCTGAAATCGAAGTTCTAAATGGCATGTAAACACCTTAGCTCGGCTGAAATTGAACCGAACTTGAGTTCTCGCAATCGAGCTACGCGACCTAGATTATGCGATTTTTGCCGAGCTACTTAGTGCATGTAAACCCTATCGAGCCACGCAGTCCAGCTACTTACTTCAGCACTGCCCCTTCCGGAAGTGACAAGTGACGAGACCACAAGCGGGAAACACAACAGCCTCGGTCGAAAAAAAAAAAAACAGCTTCGGTCGGCATGACACTTCACCTTAGCCGCCCACTTTATTAGGAACACTTCTGTCCGTACATACAAACTACAAACACTCTTCTTAGAGTTTATTTTTAAAAGGGACAGTGTACAAATTAAACATCCTTGTGGTAAGGACAGATGTCTGTACCAGGTTATAGCAGTACATGCTAATTTCCGCCTGTAGTCACTTTGTTTATACTCTTGAATAGCTCTTCTTCATGACGACAACCAGAAGTGTACCAACACGATGGGGCGTGTAGCGCCACCTGTGGCTCGGGTGCACAATGCACCTCATAACAATAGCTCGATTTAAACGTGCATGTAGAATTGGATTTCTCTGGCATCCCCGCTGGGACCCTTTGCTCGATTACTGACAGTAGCTCGATTTGGATGTGCATGTAAACGTAGTATGTGTGTCAGCCCTGTGATGACCTGGTGACTTGTCCAGGGTGTACCCCACCTCTCACCCATAGTCAGCTGGGATAGGCTCCAGCTTGCCTGCGACCCTCTACGGGATAAGCGGCTACAGATAACGGATGGATGGACATAATGAGCCTTGTTTAAAACGGGAATAATCGCTTCAAACAAACTCCGACGCAAAATCTTTTCGTGCCGAGTGATACCACCCTCTAATGATTCAGCAAACACATCTGACCAGTTTTTGCAGTTGAATGAGGGTAGTTATGTGGTTTTCTTGTCTGTCACTGCTTCCCCAAATGGCCAACAGTTGAACACGATTCTAATCCTCATTTGTATTTGCAAACAAGAAATATTTAAATAGTCTGCTCATTCTCAAAAGCACCATTAAAAACTATAACAATGGTCTGTTTCACATTCTCTCATATAATTATACAGTAACAGGAAGCATGATCAGGAGCTGAAAACCCTCTTCATGATAAAGACTGGATTTTACAAAATTTTCATGTCGTTATTTAAAAAAAAAAGGCGAGAGAAAGAGAACACTCGCTAAACTAGTTTTCCATGTGGGTGTGAAGAGCTGTTTACAGACACAACATTTTAGCTGCAGGGAATAACCGTGTAACAGAAATGAGAAAGGACCACAGCAGACGTCTTCAGAAACGATAAAACAAGTTCTAAAAAGATGACAAAGTTTCTTGTTTAGAAAAAATACACTGAAATTTTATATAATCTGAAGTTACCCAATTCCCTCCTGAACTTCCTGTACACATCATGCTGAGCCTCTTCTGATGAGAGCTTCTTACATACAAAGTTGCTTTGTTATTGATTTATGGTGCAAAATCACATGGACAAGCTTCAGACTCCATAATGGATCTGTGAAGGTTCTGTTTCAGAGCCAGAATATCAGTTTATCTCATCTCCTGCACTGTAAGGTGGATGGCATTCAGACTTAACATTATAAACCACAGAGTGTCAGGAAGAACAAGTCAGAACAAGCTGAAAGCAGAAGATTGCTTTAACAAGAGTATTAATGTAAAACAGAACCTTCAGCTTTATATCTGCCTACACAGAGAACTCCAGGTATACTGACTCCTGTCCTAATGTACAACAGTCTGTTTGATTAGGTGGGGGACGGGAGGGAACAGAGTTCCCTGGAGCCAGTATAAACCGTTTCCGACTGGGTGAACCCTAACACTGATGATGTCCCAGATGTCCTTGAGAAACGACAGCAAACATGGCTGTGCTCTGAGTGGGAGGGGCTTAAGCTCTCTCACCCGTCTATTACAGAGACAATGGAAAATCATGGCTGTCTGTGAGCTCATGTTTGTGGAAGAAAGCAGATGGCACTTTCCTCTAAATATGTTATGCAGCACCGTGATGCAGCAGAAGTAGCAATTTGAAAGGATGTGCTTGGTTAGCTTCATGTGTCTTGAAGCATGCGTTAGCCTTCACCCTCCTGGTTTGTAGCTGTTGTATGACAAGAGAGCTGACTGGTGGGTGGGAATTGGCATGTGATCAAACTGGGAAGAAAACATTTTCAAAACCCAACACACAATATCTTCAGGGGTATTAGCTAACCAAGGAATTGAAGTTAAGGCAATTGATTGCATGCTTTCAGTTTGCACAACTTCTCCAGGAACATGACCTAATTACAGAGAAGATATACCGGATAACCAGTCGAAAACAACACTTCCATACCATAAGTTATTGCATGAATGGAAAAAAAAAACAGTTCAAATATGTTGAAACAACTTTTTTAAAGTGTCACTGCCTCAAGTTGATTCTTTTCCTCCAAGCTACTGAGAAACCACAAGGACATAAATGTCTCCTTCCGGAAAAGTTCACCATATTAACCCTTTGGTGACTGACCCCTTGAAAATGGTTCCTCCAGGAACTATGACTTTTCAGTTGTCAAGACAACAGAAGAACTAAAATACAAAAACAGAAAGATACGTCACAATGCTCTTGTGCACAAAACAAAATGCTCTTGTATTTTAGTTTTTCCGTTGTCTTGACGACTGAAACGTCATCGTTCCTGGAGGAACCATGTTCAAGGGGTCAGTCACCAAAGGGTTAAAATCTTTCTGATGTCACCAAATGCTTTCAAGTCTGAGTTGTAAAAAAGTAAAATGCTGTTCCTGTGAGTTTAATGTAACGTCCATTATATACGATCAGCTCGAGATAAAATTCAGTTCCTAAAAATTACATGTACGTTTTTAAAACAGTGTTTTGCACCTCATCTTTCACATGAAGCTGCAGCTGACAAACACGACTTAGCCATGGTTTAACGCAGCCTTTGGGGATGTTTCAGTGGCACATGTGCAGAACTTCAGAGTAAACAGGAAGTTTCGATGGTCAGCTCGTGTATACACGCTATATATATATATATATATATATATATATATATATATATGTGTGTGTGTGTGTGTGTGTGTGTGTGTGTGTGAGAGAAGTCTAAAGGAAGTGACCGATTGCAGTGATATAACTGAAAATTCACAGATATATATACTTTTATTTCAACAACTATGCACAAGGGCTAATGTCTCTTATTTCCTCAAGCCTTGTACATATTTTATACAGAATTATGATTCTGTTTCAGAATTAAGATTCATATTTATATCTCTGAGTGTTTCGTATTTCCATTTTTTCTTGAAGAATGTTTTCATCTTTTATAATCAGAATCTCACGTAAAAATGTGACTTCGTGCATGACTTGTTTGATATTTTGGGTTGTGGTTTTTTCCATTTCCTGTCTCTCTGACTGTAAGACCCTCTTTGTAAACTCTTCGTCTCGTTTCCTGTTGAACAATCACGTGAGTAAGACCCTGAATGTGTGCAGTGTGTTTTGCTTTATGATGTATTATTATTACACTGGAATTAATTTTTTCGACTTCTCAATTTGACAACTTCGAAAATTTGTTATAAGAGCTGTCCAGTTAAATAAAGGATCATGTTGCAGTTTATTTTTTATTGTGGTCTGCTGATCTGTGACCTTAAATAAATAAATAAATGATTGTAATTTATCTGCCTGTACGTCACACATCCTTTCCAGATCACTGCTCTATCTAACCTTTTTAAACTCAGACTCCTTTGAGCTTCTAAAACATGTTTAATGCAGGATGAAGCCCAGATGCCCCACAAACCAGATGTCTGAACTGAACAGCAGCTGGTCTGTAATTACTGATCACATAATTGCCTTTTGTTCGTGAACGACTCGGTGTATTTGTTCTCAGGCCTTCCTTTGTTAGTTGTGCCTGTATGTTCATCTGGAGATCAGAATGCATTAAATATTTAATCTAAAGCATTTTAACTGATGCATAGGGACGGCTGTTATGGCAACACGTTACTCAGCAACACGATAGGAAACAATTTGAATTGTTTTCTTGAGGTTAGAAATGCTCTGTGTGGTGGTTATGCTTTTTTATGCTAACATACAGCAGACAATTTTATTTCTGTGTGTCTTCACCTCAGTGGTGTGTTCTACTTGTAAAGTGATAGTTTGATGCGTGTGGGAAGAAGCAGTCCACACACCATACACACTTTCACCTGAAAAGCGCAAACCGCATTCACACACCAGTAGACTGCCCTACATACAGCTAGCCACAGGTTCTATTATGAGTTGCAGTGAGACAGAGATGCATGAGACCCTGTGCACACAGAGGTTTTCTTTTGAGAACATGCATGCAAAAGTAATGGCACGTTCATTTGTGTCAAACCTTATTTATTACAAATGATTCCAAAACTTTTCCTGTTTGACTTTAGTCTGTAGCACTACATCACACTGAGGTGAAGCTCCATCTACACCTCACGCACAGCATTCTACATCACAATCTCCAACAAATGAAAACACGTGAATGTGAACCTTGTCAGCATCTTTTTACACCTTTTTATTTCTTTCACACATTTGGCCACTTGCTGCTCACCACTTCCTTTAGAGCTGTGACAGAAATACTACTTGAAAAGAGGTTTGTGATCGGGTGTGATTTACCTGAAAGCCGCTTCCACACTGGAAAACCAGATAAACCGCAAGCTCAAGAAGTAAAAATATCTTAGCTGCAAAGATTAATGATAGAATAAAAGGTGATGAAAAGTTCATTAATAGGAGTAAACTTTGGTAGGGTCACCGAGGCGAACTGGAACAATGATTCCGACTGGGAATTTGACTCCATCCCAGGCCACACTGCTCACACAAACCTCTAATTTTGTAGGCTAACCATGGGCATCGTTTTGGTTTAAAAAGTGCTGGGATACAGATGGAACTTTACATGATCCTACCCGTCACTGGCCTATTGCAATGTCTGCCTCTCTTGTTATCGTGAACGTAACCTGAATACAAATGCACCCAATTTCACAGGTTACTGGGACTGTGTACGGCTTTAAAACTAAAACATGATTAAATAAATAAATAAATAAATAAATGGTATATATTTCTGTCAATTCATGGCCAGCAGATGCAGAACTCTGCAGAGAGAAAATATCAAGGTTTTCAAGGTGTGCAATAGCTATTTCTGAGAAACAACATTTTACATGTTATGATCATGCTAATTTGCCAGATTTTAATATTGTGCAAAATGTTTTCTTAAAACTTCAGCCATTCCTTCTTTAGTCTTTATTCTTCTTTGGATCTCCTTAGCTTCCACAAAGTGGTCACTAGTTTTCAGGTCCATACAAAAATAACAACAATTAAAAAAAAAAAAAGTAAAAATCAAACAGTATCAATACAACAAGGAAATGCAATATAAGCCAAATATAAAGATCAGGAAAGAGGTGAAATGACTCCATCTTCATACTATAAATAGGTAGTGTAACAGTAGGCTACATTAATACATTATTGTTTTAACTTATTTTATAGTGTACAGACAGATGGTGCTAATTAGCTTTGTCATTGCTTGTCACACAGGCTACTGCACTACATTCATGGATGAATGATACTTATGCTATTGTCGTCTGTTTTGCTGTTCAGTGTGTGAACTTTCTCGAGCTTTTGTGGCATGACAGAGTTCTGGCAAATCCATCATCTAAGTTTACTTTTTTTTTTTAACTCATTGAAACATATTGCCTTTGATGTCATATGATCTCTTGTCACACTCTTTGCTATGCCTTCTTGGAGACGTAAGATGTGCAAACTGTGTAGCCTATGGGCTGTTGTCACACTGTTATTAGCTACTTAGGTAGCCATGCAAGGTATGTTGTGTGGCCTGGTCCCTTACTGGTGGAAATTTAGCTTATTTTTTAGCATTTAGCTGTGTCTGTAGCAAGAGCCTCTCTCTTCTTTATTCTCTCAATTTCTGCTTTGCCCTTCCTTTTCTTCCAACTGTCCATCTCACCAGGTGACTTGTGCAAAATATTATCAGTTACAGAAACAGGTAGACAGTCACTTTATGCATCGCTGAGAGGTGATGACGAAAGGCCACCAGCGTTTCCGTGTTGGGTCCTGGCTCTGTGTTGGACCTGAAAAGAGAAGTCCTGGAGAGACAAGAACCAGTGAGTAACACAAGCATTTGTGTCTTTAGCAGCTGCCATCCACTGGAGTGGGGTATGGACGGTGACCAGGGTGAAAGGACAACCAGACAAATAGTGCCTTAGCTCGGGCACCGCCCTTTTGAGGGCCAAGGCTGCTCTTTCCACAGCTGCACAGTTATTCTCAGTGGGGAGTAGCTTATGGCTGATGAACAGCACAACATGCTCTTTGCCCTCTATGATGTGTGAGAGCATGGCAACCAGGCACGTCTCTGAGGCATCCATATGGATGATGAAGATGAGGTCAAAGTCTAGGTTTTGGAGAAGGGGGGCAGTGGTGAGGGCCTTCTTCAGGGCCCACAATGCCTGCTCTGTTTGTTTAGTCCATCTTATCCTGTCCGATTCCCCTTTCTTGGTCAGGTCTGAGGAGAGGCTAGAGAGGAGAAGTGAGGCATGAATCTCTGAAAATAACCAGCTAGCCCTAAGAAGGAATGTAGCTGGTGCTTGGAGGTGGGCTGGGGGTACTTCTGCATGACCTCTATCTTTGGTCAGTCCCAGATGGCACATTCAGGGGGTTGCAGTGAGCCCAGCCTCTTGTAGCTCCCTGTGGCAGCAGGGGCGTGGCCAAGCAGCAGTCTGTGAATGGAGGGCAGGGTCGGGGAAGGTAAGTGGCTAAGTCATTCCACCTGCTGTCAATTATTGTGTGTGTGTGTGTTACAGGGATGGAGCATAAAAGGAGAGAGAGCAGAGAAATAAAGAAAGCTCAATAAAGTGTGGGTGTGTAAACATCAACTCTTGCCTGCCGTACTTTTGTGCTCCACCCACATCAGGAACTGTTACACTCCCCCAGGATGGATTTGAGATGGTGCAGGTGGTAAGTCCAGGTGGAACAATGGATGATGACATCATCCAGATAGGCAGTGGTGAAGTCACGTTGTGGGCACAGGACAATGTTCATGAGAAGCTGGAATGTTGCAGGCGCCCCATGGCGGCCAAAGGGGAGGACCTAATACTGCCAGTCACCTAATGTGGTGGTGAAAGCAGTCTTTGGATGGGCCCGGGGTGTCTGGGCCACCTTCCAGTAGCCCTTAGTGAGGTCAAGGGTTGAAATGAAGTGGGCCCTCCTTAGCCTGTCAACCAGGTCATCCACCCTGTGCAGGAGGTAGCTGTCAGAGTCCAACACTGCGTTGAGCTTGCCGTCACACTATATTAATTTATCACTGGTCAATTTGACTGTTCACAGCAGACCAGCATGACCCTAAGGCCACCAGGTGAGGTATGTGTAAGCATCACATACCTTGAGACTTTCCATCACAACTCAGCAGTAATTATCCATGACATCATACAAGTGTGAACTTGAATCATAAAACTACAACTCAGCATAGATTTTTCAGTTAAAAAGTATGAAGCTGTTTCCATGATCATTTGTATGTCCCATTTCCTTGTTACACATTGTGCTGTAACAATAGCACAGTGAGTTGTTTTTTCAGTGGTCAGAAGTGCGTCATTAAAGTAGCATAATTACTATAATCACCATGCAACACAGGATTACTGTTGGTCACTAACGATTACATTTGAACCTAATTATAAAGCACAACATGTTGAGTTATAATTTGTCAACTTTTCAAAACAGGTTCAGATAAATGACTGTAGATTATACACTAATATCCTCAAATGGTCAAAACATCATGCTATCTTAAAAAGTGATAACTTGAAGAGACTCGCAACACACAGTGTTAAAAAAACACTTCACCAAAAACAAATCTTCTGACTGAAGAGAAACTTCATACTGTAGAACTGATGATTCTCACGATACACAGACCACAAATAATCACAAAACTGCCCAAAGGCATGATGGTGAAAAGCATGCTGGGAACTACAGAATCGTGCTGAGCGCGAACACAACAGAGAACTCAGTCCCAGAGCTACAGGAGGATATTTGAAATAATATGTATAACTACCTGAAGAAAAAGAAGAAAAAGTCAAATGCTGCTTATTAATTCCAGAAACAAGTGTATTTAGCTCTGAGGTAAAGCTGTGGAAACTGTGATTCACACAATGAAAAGCTGACAGTCTATCAGTAATAAACACTGACATCTAGTGGTCCTTAAATTACTCTACATTTATTTTATTTTATTTTTTGTCAAATTCACGTATCATGTGCTTTGTCGGCAATGTGTTACTGATCTCATGTGCACAGTGCTGATGTATGACCTTTTTGTGTTTAATACCGAACCTAGTTTGTATCTGTATCCATTAATGCTGTCACAAATATTATCATGGGATCTCCATCTAAGTCTTGTTCTTTGGACCCACTACCGTCTACACTCCTAAAGAAATTTATTAGCAAGTTGTCATTTCCCATGACTAAAACTATTAATACGTCACTACAACAAGGAGAATTTCTATCAAGCCTTAAGCATGGACTAGTTACTCCACTGTTCAAGAATGTCTCTCTTGACCTCAAGAATTACCGACCAATCTCCAACTTGTCTTTTCTGTCAAAGACTCTTGAACGTGTTGTAGTGTTGCAACTTAATGAATATTTGCTCATCAACAATCTTCACTCCAAGTATCAGTCTGCATACCGTCCTCACCACAGTACTGAAACAGCCTTACTTCATGGATATGACATCAATTTGGCACTTGATCAGCACAATGAAGTCATTTTAGTCTTGCTTGATCTGTCATCACCCTTTGACACCATTGATTGACAGATTGAAAACTCGCTTTTTTTGAATGGTACTGTGTTTAAATGGTTTGATTCTTATTTGTCCAACCAAAGTCAATCTATTGTTATTGATGACACCGCATCTCCACCTTCCTGCCTTATGTACGGTGTCCCTCAAGGGTCTGTACTTGGCCCTCTATTGTTCTCCTTGTATTTCTCCATGCTGGAGGATATTGTAAATGCACACAACTTACAGACTATGATGTATGCTGATGACACTCGGTTGTATCTGATTACACAGAGCTCAGGAAGATCGACCAGCATTGAAACTCTTGAACACTGAACTAGTGATATCATTCAATGGATGAAAAATAATAAGTTGCTGTATAACACCTTGAAAACTGAAGTCCTACATTTCACGTCTCGTTATCTTGAAGTTGATGCCATCGAACATGTCACCATCCATGAAGGAACCAACATGTGAAGCACGTAATTTGGGTGTGATCTTTGGTCATCATCTCAAGATGTCGTCCCATGTTACTAACATCTACAAATTGGCCTCAAATTCTCTGAGACATATTGGTCAGATCTGACAATACCTTGATCCTGCTTCAACAGAAAAGTTTGTGCATGTATTCATTACTTTGAAATTGGATTATTGCAACAATATATTATATGGACTTCCTGTTAAGGACTTGTCTAAATTACAATGAATTCAAAACTCACCTGCAAGGTTAGTTACTTTGAAGAAGAGACATGACCACATCACTCCAATTTTACATTCACTTCACTGGTTGACACTGAAAAAGAGAATAATCTTGCGAATGACCTTTAAAGTACTCAATGGACTAGCACCATCCTATCGCTGGGATTTGCTGGTGGTGCAGAAGCCCCAGCAGATGCTACGGTCTAACAGCAACAACACCATCTGAATTTCTACACCACGTTACAGAACTGAAACATATGGAAAGCGTGTGTTTTCATCATGTACACGAAGGCTTTGGAACCAGCTTCCACATATTTTAAGGAACTCAAAATATATAGAAAGCTTCAAAAGACAACTTAAGACTTGTCTTTTTTATTTAAATGTTTGACTTTTTGTTATTGACACTAATGAGGGAATTTTTCATTATTTGTGGAAAAACACACACACACACAAACACACACAAACACACACAAACACACACACATTATCTGTAGCCGCTTATCCTGTACAGGGTCACAGGCAAGCTGGAGCCTATCCCAGCTGACTATAGGCAAGAAGTGGGGTACAGCCTGGACAAGTCACCAGATCATTGCAGGGCTGACACATAGAAACAAACAACCATTCACACTCACATTCACACCTACAGTCAATTTAGAGCCACTAATTAGCCTAACCTGCATGTCTTTGGACTGTGGGGTAAACTGAAGCACCCAAACGAAACCCATGCAGACATGGGGAGAACATCCAAACTCCACACAGAAAGGCCCTCATCAGCCACTGGGCTCAAACCCAGGACCTTCTTGCTGTGAGGTGACAATGCTAACCACTACACCACTGTGCCGCTATATATATAAAAAAATATGGGCATTGAGAATTTTTTGGAATGCACAAGAAATGTATTATCTCATCTCATTATCTCTAGCCGCTTTATCCTGTTCTACAGGGTCGCAGGCAAGCTGGAGCCTATCCCAGCTGACTACGGGCGAAAGGTGGGGTACACCCCGGACAAGTTGCCAGGTCATCACAGGGCTGACACATAGACACAGACAACCATTCACACTCGCATTCACACCTACGGTCAATTTAGAGTCACCAGTTAACCTAACCTGCATGTCTTTGGACTGTGGGGGAAACCGGAGCACCCGGAGGAAACCCACACGGACACGGGGAGAACATGCAAACTCCGCACAGAAAGGCCCTCGCCGGCCACGGGGCTCGAACCCGGACCTTCTTACTGTGAGGCGACAGCGCTAACCACTACACCACCATGCCGCGCTATATATATATATATATATATATATATATATATATATATATATATATATATGGGCTTGAGAATTTTTTGGAATGCACAATAAATTTATTATTATTATTATTATTATAGGGCGGCACGGTGGTGTAGTGGTTAGCGCTGTCGCCTCACAGCAAGAAGGTCCTGGGTTCGAGCCCCGGGGCCGGCGAGGGCCTTTCTGTGTGGAGTTTGCATGTTCTCCCCGTGTCCGCGTGGGTTTCCTCCGGGTGCTCCGGTTTCCCCCACAGTCCAAAGACATGCAGGTTAGGTTAACTGGTGACTCTAAATTGACCGTAGGTGTGAATGTGAGTGTGAATGGTTGTCTGTGTCTATGTGTCAGCCCTGTGATGACCTGGCGACTTGTCCAGGGTGTACCCCACCTTTCGCCCGTAGTCAGCTGGGATAGGCTCCAGCTTGCCTGCGACCCTGTAGAAGGATAAAGCGGCTAGAGATAATGAGATGAGATGAGATTATTATTATTATACTAATTAATGACCTTCAAGGCACTATTAGGGAAGCCAAAAGACAAAACAGGCTGAACCACATCACTGCTAACATCCAACACATGTGGCAGGTATTCCAAAGTACCACAGAATACAAAGGCAGAAGCAGGGTAAGATCATTGCCAGCCACATTACACCAGACGAGTTTAGACCAAACAGGTCCACACAGGATGCTGTCTGCACAACAATAAACACAGCTCTCATACACTTAGACAATAGGGACAGCTATGTTCGACTGCTGTTTATCAACTATAGCTCAGTGATCAACATTGTGGTACTATCCAATCTCTAGCACTATTTACTTCAACCACCTGCTCCACTTTCTACTCCCACATCATTCAGCATAGTGTGCTCGAACCAAACCAGCAACCTCCAAGTCCAGAAGCAAGGGCTTTAGTACAATAGATGATGGAATTTAAATAATTCTCCAAAACAGAGGAGCAGAAAGAAGTATTCACTGCTTCTTTTTTTCCCCAAATCTGATGTCTTTATTAACTTCCAAAAATGTAGCAAACTGATAAAACATCTTTTTGGAATTGAAGGTGATATTTTTTTTGAAAGATGTTTAAAGATGAAGTGGTGATGTGGGTCAGGGGGATTTCATCATCATCCCCACACTCCAAGATTGAGACTGACAACCCCCCAGCAGCAAACCCTTGTGAGCAAGAGCTTAATGCATGAGCAGCTGACCTGAAACTGAAGACAGTAACAAAGCTGAACACCTGGAACCACTGTGCCCAACTACCAAGACTGAGTGAGGTACCTCCTGAAAGTTTCCCGGAAGATGTCAATGCAGCAGTGTGAACAATCCCTACTATGACCAACAAGCTGATGTACATGACAGCAACAGTGATCCTAGAAATGCTTGGCTATAAGATGGACACTCACCATAAGGTGCAATATCCACCATGGAAGAGAAGTTTGGAGGCTAAGATCAAGGCGACCTGGACAGAAGTTAGCCAGCTATCAGAACTCCAGAAACGTATGACAAGGAAAGGGCTACCTACGGTAAGAAATACAGCAAGCTGTCCTTACCTGAGGCCCTAGAGATTGCCAAACAAAAACTCACAGCCCTGGCTACCTGTCTAAGGATGTACACAAGCAAAGCTGAAGCCAGGAGAATAGATCAAATGTTCTCCACTTAACCATCAAAAGTGTACTCTCAGTGGCAGGCTAATAACAACATGGTTCCAGATCCACCAAGGCTGGACACTGAACAATACTGGAAAGGCATATGGGAGAAGGAAAAATCACATAATGACAGTGCTCAGTGGCTAATAGATTTGAGAGACAAACACAGCAATCTCCCTGAACAAGAGCCAGTAACCATTACTGTGGCAGACATCCAAGTAAGAGTCTCAAAAATTAAGAACTGTACAGCACCTAGGCCGGATATGGTTCACGCCTACTGGATAAAGAAGTTAACCTCACTACATGAACACTTGGCAGCACAGATGAACCAACTGCTCGTGGATGTGACTCACCTGGAATAGCTGATTGAGAGTCAGACAGTCCTGATCCTGAAGGACCCACAGAAGGGAGCAGTCCCATCCAACTACCACCCAATAACCTGTCTCTGCACAACATGGAAGCTCCTGTCAGGTATCACAGTGGATAAGATGAGTAGGCACATGAATCAATACATGAGCAAGGCCCATAAAGAAATTGGTAGGAACACCAGAGGAGCAAAACATCAGTTACAGGTAGACAGTGCAGTAGCTCAAGACTGCAGAACCAGAGATACCAATCTGTCACCACCTGGACTGATTACAAGAAAGCTTATGACTCGATGCCCCACACATGGATACTGGAATGCTTGAAATTATACAACATCAACAGAACTCTCAGAACCTTCATCAAGAACTCAATGAGGTTGTGGAAAACAACTCTAGAGGCCAACTTCAAGCCAATAACACAGGTCACCATCAAATGCAGCATATACCAAGGAGATGCCTGTCCCTGTTGCTGTTCTGTATAGGACTGAACTCCCTCAGCCAGATCATCACCAAGAGCAGCTATGGATACAGACTATGAAATGGAGCAACCATCAGCCACCTCCTTTATATGGCATCAAGCTGTATGCCAGGTCTGAGTGAAACATCGACTCACTGATCCACACCACCAGGATCTACAGCAACAACATCGAACAACATCCAGCTCAAATCTCTTCATTAAGTTTGCGGATGACACGACTGTGGTGGGTCTTATCAACAATGGCAATAAGACAATCTACAGGAGTGAGGTGAGCCACTTGGCCATGTGGTGCAAGGACAACAATCTCCGTCTGAACATGGAGAAGACAAAGGAGATTGTTGTGGATTTCAGGAGAGAGCACACCCAGCATGCTCCACTATCTATCGACGGTGCTGCAGTGGAGAGGGTGAGCAGCACAAGTTTCTGGGTGTGCACATCTCTGAAGACCTGTCCTGGAGCAACAACACCGCATCACTGGCCAAAAAAGCCCAACAGCGTCTGTACTTCCTCCGCAAACTGAGGAGAGCAAAAGCCCCGGCCCCCATCATGCACACTTTCTACAGAGGCACCATCGAGAACATCCTGACTAGCTGCATCACCGTGTGGTACAGCGCCTGCACCGTGTCCTGCTGCAAGTCTCTGCAGCGCATCGTGAGAGCAGCTGAGAGGATCATTGGTGTCTCTCTCCCTCCTCTAACGGATATTTATAACTCCCGCCTCACCCGCAAAGCCATCAGGATTGCAGGTGACCCCACCCACCCATCTCACAGCCTCTTCAGCCTGCTGCCATCGGGGAGGAGACTGCGGAGTCTCCGGGCCAAAACCAGCAGGCTCAAGAACAGTTTCTTTCACCAGGCAGTCAGGAGGCTCAACTCCCTCCCTGTTCTGCCCCTCCTCCCCCTTCTGCCCCCTGCCACAGACTCTGCTCGCACACCCCCCTTCAGCATCTGACATGTCATCCTCACAGTTTCCCCCCAACACACACACACACACACACACACACACACACACACACACACCTCATCGTTCATTAACACACTGAACTCAGGGACTGCACATCTCACTTTACCTCGCTCATTTGCACTATTCCGCACTACCTCATCTTGACAGCTGCTAGTTTGTTTATACTGCTTATTTCATGTTTCATGTTTACCTGCTATACCTCAAGTGCCCTTGACTGTTTGGTTATTTGAACCAATTTGTGTGTGTGTGTGTGTGTGTGTGTGTGTGTGTATATATATATATGAGTGTTTAGTCTACGTTTAGTTAATATCTAGAGTGTTTATACTGTTTATATTGTCTGAGTGTTTAGTCTGTGTGTAGTTCTTATCAAGTGTTTACACTGTTTATTTTGTCTGAGTGTTTAGTCTATGTCTTGTTCTTATCTAGTGTTTATACTGTTAATTTATACTGTTTATATTGTTTGAGTGTTTAGTCTATGTCTAGTTCCTATCTAGAGTGTTTATACAATTATTCTATTTTTATTTATTGCATTGCCTGTTTGCACCGTGGGTCAGAGAGGACTGAAATTTCATCTGTGCTGTATGTCGAGCATGTATAGCATATTTGACAATAAAGTTGACTTGAAATATCATTTGGACTAGATAAGTGTTCCTGGATGGTAACAAGGACAGGGAAGGCAGTCAGAAATGAGGGGGTGGTGCTACCAGATGGCATAATAGGAGACATGGGAGACAGCTACAAGTACCTTGGGATCCCGCAGGCAAATGGCAACCATGAAGAAGTCACTAGGAAAGCAACAACAGCCAAATACCTGCAGAGGTTAAGGCAAGTCCTGAGAAGTCAGCTGATTGAGAAGAACAAGGTCCGGGCCATCAACACCTATGCCCTGCCAGTCATCAGATAGCCTGCTGGCATAATAAACTGGCCAAAGGAGGAGATAGAGGCCACCGACATCAGGACAAGAAAATGCCTGACAATGCACGGAGGGTGTCACCCCAAGTCCAGCACCCTGAGGCTGTACACTAAGAGGAATGAAGGAGGCCAAGGACTAGTGAGTGTTAGAACCACTATCCAGGATGAAACAAAAAAAGATCCACAAGTACATCAGGAAGACAGCCCTGAATGATGAAGTGTGTGTGTCTGTGACTACGTTTACATGCACATCCAAATCGAGCTGCTGTCAGTAATCGAGCTGAAGGTCCCAGCAGGGTGCCAGAGAAATCCAATCGTACATGCACACAACTGAAATCTGGCTATTGTGTGAGGTGCATTGTGCACCCGAGCCACAGGTGGCGCAACACGCCCCATTGTGTTGGTACACTTCCGGTTGTCGTCATGAAGAAGAGCTATTCAAGAGTGTAAACAAAGTTATCAGTTCCGTGTTCTCCATTGCGCGTTTTTCTCCCGTCCATGAATTTTAATATATTCAACTCCTTAAGCTGAATGAGCATGAACTCTGTCTCCTCATTGCTCCAGAAGTGCACGTTTCTGCTTGCCTGTAGCAGTGGGGGCGTGGTCAAGCGCCGGTCTGTGACAGGAGGGCGGAGCCAGGGAAGGTGAGTGGCAGAATCACTACACCTGACGGTAATTAACCTGTGTTTGTGTGTCTTCCCAGTAACCGCGCCCTATTTAAGGAGGCAGAGGGAGAGCAGAGGGGACAGCTCATCCCGGGACTAGAACACAGCGCGCGCGCGTGTGTTTCTCTCAAGAATAAAAGTAGGCTGTTAAACTGAAAAGTCTGACAATAAAAAGCCTATTAGTACCAGAAGCTTTGTCCTGCCGTCCTCTGTGCTCCACCCACACTTCAGAGAGCTCTACATCGCCATTTTCTCTTCTTCGTTTGTTCCTCCTGACCTCTTCTGCTGCTCACTACTACTGTTGTCATGCCGACCGAGGCTGTTGTGTTTCCCGCTTGTGGTCTCGTCACTCGTCACTTCCGGAAGTAGCTCGACAACTAGCTCGATAGGGTATACATGCACAAAGTAGCTCGGCAGAAATTGCATAAACTAGGTCGTGTAGCTCGATTCCGAGAAATCAAGTTCGGTTCAATTTCAGCCGAATTAAGGTGTATACATGGCATTTTGAACTTCGATTTCAGTCGAGCAACGGCAGAAATTCGATTCTCTCTATGTGCATGTAAACGTAGTGTGTGTGTGTGTGTGTGCTTTGAACAACAGACGTCGCAAAGCAGCTTTACGGAAAATTAAAGACTTTAATATGAACTAATTTTATCCCTAATTTTTCCCTAATGAGCATGCCTGTGGTGACAGTGGCAAGGAAAAACTCCTTCAGACAACATGAGCAAGAAACCTCGAGAGGAACCAGACTCAAAAGGGAATCCATCCTCATTTGGGTGATAACAGATAGCGTGATTATAAATAACTCACTTCTATAACTGTGTCCTATATAGTTACAAAGTATAACTGTGAAACCAGGAAAATCATTATAGTTTTCACAGGAAGTCTGTTGCTGAAGTTATAAACTGTTCATTGATAGAAACTTGAGTGCAAAACTGTTCATGACAACTGCAGTCCTAAAGTTAGCAAGTTAACTGAAGTCCTCAGATATAAATGTATTACTGTAAGTGTCCAGCGCGTCTTCCAAGTGCGACTTTTGACTGTCTGTATGGGGCCATCCTCCACAGTACCAATGTGTAGAAATACTCAATTTGTTCTCGTAACCTAATTAATATAAAATTGGATCATATTGACTGTACAGCCAATAACAGCACCTTTGATCTAAAGGTAGGTCTCTTAAATATTAGATCTCTGACATCTAAACTGCTAATTGTTAATGAACATAGTACTGATCAGGAGTTTAATGTACTGTGTTTAACAGAAACATGGATTAAGCCAAATGAATATATAGCATTAAATGAAGCTAGTCCTCCTGTATAGTTACATTCACCAGCTTCGTCTAACTAGCAGAGGAGGAGGCGTCGCGGTTATTTACAGTGGTGCTTGAAAGTTTGTGAACCCTTTAGAATTTTCTATATTTCTGCATAAATATGACCTAAAACGTCATCAGATTTTCACACAAGTCCTAAAATTTATCTAGAAGTTTTCTCTATTTTTTATTCTCTGTTTATTCTGTAATGATGATGCTGGAATTTTAATTTCCCTGAGGGAACCCTCCCAAAGGGATCAATAAAGTTCTATCTTATCTAATCTATCTAAAAGTAGATAAAGAGAACCCAGTTAAACAAATGAGATAATATTATACTTGGTCATTTATTTATTGAGGAAAATGATCCAATATTACATATCTGTGAGTGGCAAAATTATGTGAACCTCTAGGATTAACAGTTAATTTGAAGGCAAGGTGAAATTAGAGTCAGGTGTTTTCAATCAATGGGATGACAATCAGGTGTGAGTGGGCACCCTGTTTTATTTAAAGAACAGTGATCTATCAAAGTCTGATCTTCACATTTGTGGAAGTGTATCATGGCACGAACAGAGGCGTTGTTGATGCTCATCAGGCTAGAAAAGGTTACAAAACCATCTCTAAAGAGTTTGGACTCCACCAATCCACAGTCAGACAGATTGTGTACAAATGGAGGAAATTCAAGACCATTGTTATCCTCCCCAGGAGTGGTCAACCAACAAAGATCACTCCAAGAGCAAAGTGTAATAGTTGGCGAAGTCACAAAGGACCCCAGGGTAACTTCTAAGCAACTGAAGGCCTCTCTCACATTGGCTAATGTTAATGTTCATGAGTCCACCATCAGGAGAACACTGAACAACAAATGGTGTGCATGGCAGGGTTGCAAGGAGAAAGCCACTGCTCTCCAAAAAGAACATTGCTGCTCATCTGCAGTTTGCTAAAGATCACGTGGACAAGCCAGAAGGCTATTGGAAAAATGTTTTGCGGCTGGATGAGACCAAAATAGAACTTTTTGGTTTAAATGAGAAGCGTTATGTTTGGAGAAAGGAAAACACTGCATTCCAGCATAAGAACCTTATCCCATCTATGAAACATGGTGGTGGTAGCATCATGGTTTGGGCCTGTTTTGCTGCATCTGGGCCAGGACAGCTTGCCATCATTGATGGAACAATGAATTCTGAATTTTACCAGCAAATTCTGAAGGAAAATGTCAGGACATCTGTCCATGAACGGAATCTCAAGAGAAGGTGGGTCATGCAGTCCCATGCACTTTCTGAGGGGACTGTGTAAATCATACAAAACTCCCTCCATTATGAAGATGTTAAATGTGAGGAAGGAGAAGCAAATAGTCCATTGTTTTATACTGAATCACGTGATCCACTAAGCAAATTTAAGGAAATATCACCAGGCCAGTGACCTTTTCCTCATGTGTTCTGAGATCACGGCTCTCCATCACACTGCATAATAACTTTCTTTCTTGATTTACACCTCATGTCAATGGATTATTGGATTTATTGTTAACCTCATATAGTATAGACATTACTGTGTATTCCAGATGGTCTTTTTTGTTTTAGGATATTTGCAGATTTGTTGGTCAGTGTTCAATTCATCCATTCTGTATAGTGATAACTCAGTGTATTCATTAAAGGTTTTACTAACAATCGTTTAAAGCATTTGACAATTTTCTGAGGAAATTTAATAATATCACCTTGCAGTGTTTAAAAAAAAAAACAGCACCATTTTAATAGCCACAGGACAAGAATATGAATATTAAATTTCTGAATGAAAACTAACTAAATTAAAAATCAACAGCTAACCAACTGCAATTTAATTAAGTAATAAATAATAATAACCACTAAGTGTTATTTTTGCAGTAAAATGCTGAGTGGCATGATGGTGTGATAAAGTGGAGTTCCTGTAACTGCCCAGGAGTTCATTAGTTTTCTAACAGCACATCCCTAAATGTTTTATTCCTCTTATACCACAGCAAAACAATGATTACAAATCTTTATTTATTCAAGAATGTCATACATTTTATCCATTTATAGTCACATTTAATCTTCTTGAAGCAAGTTGTCACTGATGTTATTGAAGCTATAAACAGTCGTTCCCCCACCAATCTCTCTTTACTCTCTTCTGAGGAGTTCATAATCCAGTATTAAATAGCACTGTGTTATTAATGAGCTTAAATAATTCTCAGAAAAGAAAACAGAAGAAAGAAGTATTCACCGCTTTTTGGAAGCAGTTTTTGGAAGACAGTAAACTGATAAAAACATCTTTTGGGGATATAAGGCAATAAAAGAGCAATGTTTTGAAAGAATGTTTAAAGATTTAAACAACTTAAACAGGATTAAAACAATGTGTTAAACAACTCAGAACATGGTACCTTTGATTTGAACCTGCCCATTCTCAAGGTGATCAAAAATATTGGAACATGTGTGTGTGTGTGTGTGTGTGTGTGTGAGACAGGTGGGTTGTTTTTTTGTTTGTTTCTTTTTTGTTTGTTTGTTTTTTGTTGCCCAGGTGTGTCCTGTTAGACTGATTGTTTATGCAATCAATGCTGCAGCTCTGAATTTATACTTTTGGTTTAAGCCCTGGGTTTCACCTATGAAGACTGCATTTGTTGTTAAAAAGGATAAACCAACATGAAGACCAGAGAGCTGTCTATGGGAGGAAAGCAAGCCGTACTGAGGCTGAGAAAAGAGTGAAACTCAATCGGAGCCATTACACAAGCTTTGGACATCACCAATACAACAATCTAGAATGTCCTGAAAAATAAAGAAACCACTGGTGTAATAACAACCAGATATCGAACAGGTCAGGCCAAAGAAAACAACAACAGTTGACGACAGAAACATTCTCAATCTTCTTCTTCTACTTCTTATTTTGGATGCTCCCGTTCAGGGTCGTCACAGTGGATCATCATGATTTGCATATTTGATTTGGCACAGGTTTTTACACCGGATGCCCTTCCTGATGCAACCCTCCCCAATCTATCTGGGCTTGGGACCAGCACTAAGAACGCACTGACTTGTGCAACCACAGTGGCTGGGTTCAAGATGAACCTCTACCAAAGTGATGTAAAGTCTAAACTGTGGAGAAAGAAAGGATCTGCTCATGATCCAAAATATGGAGCTCATTTTCAGATCCATGAGAAACCTGTAACATGATGCTGCACTTGATTAGTATTCCATTGCGTGTGTTTTTTACGGTATTATTAACTCCACTGAATGTGTTCATGGAGCAAAGCTCACTGAGACTTTCACACTGAAACATTTAAACTAGTGAATTTCTTTCACCAACCAGACTCACAGACCATCACTAATGAATTTATTTTACATCTTAATCTTCAGTCACCTCTGTTTCAGTCCTACATGAATATTCATGATTCTGTTCTGTTCAGAGTGATGATGGATTCAACTCTCTAACGTACCTTAGTTATAAATTACAGAACTGTGTGATGTTGAGAGAAGTTGTTTTATTGATGGCAGGGTTTGCAGACACACAGATATAAGAGTTCCTGTTATTCTCTGGGTGTTGTATCTGAAGTGTGAGATTGAGGGGAACACTGAGATCTGTGTTATTGGTGATGTTGATTCTCTCATTCTCTCCGTACCAGGATAACTTCACATCTTCTCCATTCTCCACACAGCACAGGAGGAAACACGGCTCTGTAGAAGACACGCTTCGGTTTCCTCTTTGATTTCTGATTACTGGAGCTGATACTGGAGCTGAGAAACAGAAACACAGATTTACAGTAAAACACTGAGTGACAGGGTGGTGTGAGTTACTGTTAATGTCGAACATTCATGAAACAGCTGTAGACAGTTGTTCGGTCATAAACTCCTCCATCAGTCCGTCACACAGTGCTGCATGTGCTGCTTTATCTTCTTACATTTTCCATGTCGTTTGTTTTGGTCTCCAGCTCTGAAATGTCATTGGTTTGTTCCTCTAATGTGTTCACCTGTTCTGTGTCTTACTTTAATTAGTTATAAGTTATTTATACCCTGTTGTTTCTCTTCCTCTTCATGTAATTCTGAGCCTTGTTCTAGCTTTATCCCACTTCCCCTTATTCCACTTCCCTGACCCTGGCATGTGTTATTGTTTTGGAATATGGATTTCCCTGTGATTAATTTGCCTGCATGTTTATGAACCCGTTCTTTCACTTCTGACTGAAAATACTGGAATGCCCTTCATAAGGACACGCTATCTCCTTTCACATACAAAATCCATTACTGTATGGGTGAAAACAACACAGAACAGATGATAAATTTTCATTCCCACTCAGTCTTCCATAATGGAGATCAGGGATTCCCACTTGACTGTATTTAACAGAATGCTATGGAAGGACTTTGGCACAAACCATTAGAGACCAGATATGATGAATCACTGACAAAGTGGCCAGTTCATTGTTGTGAAAAGCCAAAACTGAAACTAGGGATGTCCCGATCAGGTTTTTTTGCCCTCCGATCCGATACCGATCATTTGATTTTGAGTATCTGCCGATACCGAGTCCCGATCCGATACTTCTTATAATCCATAAAAAATAATAAAGACGAGGAAAGAAATGGATCCAGGATGTTCCTCATTTTTTATTTAACACCTTATTTTAACATCCAACAACTCCGTTAGCAAACAGAGCACTTACGTGAGGCAGTTTGAACAATAAATAACAAATTTAAAAAATAGCCTTAAAATACCTGGCAGGAATGTAAACAAATAAAAAAAATAAAGTGCCACAGTGCCGGTAATTTGCTTTTAAGAACGCATCTCACAGTGGTGTACAGTAATTTCAATTAAGGAAATGAACGTTTTTCTTGATGAAAACAAGCATTTCTACCCTTTCAGGTTTGAGCCCGTTTCTTTTGTCATCCAACGAAAAAAAAATGATCTCATGCTTTGCTTTCCGCTTCGAACTGCTTCCGTGTTCAACTTTGCCGGCAACAGGCAGCCAATAACCAATAGCGTCTCCGCTACAAAGTGATGTCATGCCGCACGCGTTGATGTTGCTGTGTTGAGACAAGAGATCTGGTCTCACTCTGTGCCAACGCATAGCTATTGATGTGTTAAAAATGAGAATATATTATATAGATATATATCCGATCTCTGATCGGGAGGCAATGCCCGATTCCGATCGAGTCTGAAACCATGTGATCGGGCCCGATTTCCGATCACGTGATCGGATCGGGACATCCCTAACTGAAACACTGGCTAATTAACAACACGGCACAAGTCGAGCTGCATCATGTCCCTGTTGAGTCTCTTCCTGTTACTTGAACAAAACAAATGTTCAGAAAAGTCGATTTATAAGATTTTTGCTGATACATACCTGCCAACCTTGAAAAAAATTTTATGAGTACAATTTTACAATTTCATGAGTACCCCCCCCCCCCCTCGCGTCAACCTCACCCCAACCCGGTGCGCATGCACGCCCACAGACCACAACCAGCAGACCAAAAACATACTTTCAATCCAGTTTTATTGATTGACCTTGGGAACATAGTCCAGTTTTGTAAAACATTCCTATTGATAGACTTTGGGAAACTGCTATTGATGGCTCTTGGGAACTTCCTTCCATTTTGAAAAGCACAACAAACATTAAATACATGTGTAAATGAAATGAAATTAAACCAGAGCCACTCTTTCAAAATAAATAACACATTAAATTAATACAGTATGTAAAAAAAGCACTTTCAACACAAAACATGGTATGCACAAATTTCCCATGCAATAGGTTTAGACTTTTGCATTTTTTAATATGTTGGAAGTATATTGCATTATACAGTAAAAATATTGCCTTATACAGTACACTGCAGTATTTTGTAGTATGCCTTTTTCATGTGCAAACTATTGCATTTGCATTCGAAATATTGTATTTACTGCAGTAATACTGTATAAAAAAAGCATTTGATACTGCAGTACCACGCAGGTTTTTTCATAAGAGGGATGACCAATTTTCGACTTCACATCATCTGCAAACATTCTAGGCTACCACTGACAGAAGTTACCGACTGCCCTTAAGATATAGACCCTTTTCAGTCACGTGACCTTCGTAAACGCGACCGCCATTTTGGACATGTAGTGGACTTCGGCTCGAATCAGTTTGAATGCGAGGAAGGCGACAAACGAAAAACATAAAAGAAAAAGGAGCGAGATGCAGAAAACACCTTCACTAGCGACGTAGGGCATTTACAGGGCGAGCAGAGGGAGAGGTATTTGCAAAAATTGAGGTTAGCAGGCTTAGAGAACGACGTTTACCTGCTTCCACCAGGATTGTTCACTGACGTACGGAAGTACACGAAGCCCTCGTCTTTACCTGACTTCAGCCCACGTGATCTGTATACCTATGTCGTTAAAAACCCATCGCCATACACAAGTATTGATCTGAAAGCGTATAAGAGTTTGGATGCCTACAAATATTTTGTGTCAGGCTGGGTAACATGCCTACATCAGCGGGTCGTCCCTGGAGCCGGTGGTCGCCATCTTATTACAGCTAAGGTTTGTTCACATTTTCATTTACTTTCGGTCCTCAGGATAAACAAAATGTTATTAAATGTCATTGAAATAATTTCTTAGTCTGTTGAGACATGGCCCGTTATAAATTTGCTGTTACCAGGCAATGATGAAGAACTGTATTATTAGGGTCGGTGTCTGTGTTGTAGCAGTGTACTAGTAGCTAGCTGTTAGCACTAGCTAATATCAACAACATAGTAGCTAGTATGTTACTGTAGCAATGTTTACGTTCAGTCATTTGGATGACTGTTAAAACCTTTCAGTCTCAAGTTTTTCCTTTACTGTATTTACTAGTTTACTGTAATTATGATCCGGCAGCTATTTACACCGGATCCAGTGTAAATAGCTGCCGGAGCCAATGTCCGAGGTTCCGGAGCGCGCTCCGGCTTGCTCTCCCTCAAATTAAGCCCTGTACAGGTAAATAGCTGCCGGAGCCAACGTCCGAGGTTCCGGAGCGCGCTCTGGCTTGCTCCCCTCAAATTAAGCCCTGTACAGGTAAATAGCTGCCGGAGCCAACGTCCGAGGTTCTGGAGCACGCTCTGGCTTGCTCCCCTCAAATTAAGCCCTGTACAGGTAAATAGCTGCCGGAGCCGACGTCCGAGGTTCCGGAGCGCGCTCCGGAACCTCAGACGTCGGCTCCAGCAGCTATTTACACTGGATCCGGTGTAAATAGCTGCCGGATCATAATTACAGTAAACTAGTAAATACAGTAAAGGAAAAAATTGAGACTGAAAGGTTTTAACAGTCATCCAAATGACTGAACGTAAACATTGCTACAGTAACATACTAGCTACTATGTTGTTGACATTAGCTAGTCAACAATAGCTACTACAGAAGAACAAAGAGGTTACAATGGGTTATTTTAACCTATTTGGTTACACACTCGCTGCCACAGAATGTTAACAGCAATGTAATGCCTTTTCTGGCTAATTTTATTCGTCTTACCTCCAACAAAGTGGTCACTACACAAGCGCTGGTATGCCGAGGGCTGCCAATCTTTCCTGTTAATGGCCGCTATCCATCTTCTCCGTCGGGATCCGATAAAATGATAAACCTTGCCTTATTTGTTGATGGTTACTACATCCAGGTGCACAACAATATAGTGGCATGATGGAAGTCTTGCTGAAAGTAAAAACTTTCTTTGCTGCCGTTCCTCAATGTTGGCTGTGGTAAATTACTGGTAGTACATGTCCAAAATGGCGGCCATGTTTGTCGTGACGTCACGTGAAAAGGGTCTATACAACACGCTAAGTTTTGTTGAGCACATCAATAAAGTGGTACTTATCATAGTGATTCAATGAGAGCGTGAGAGGAATTGTAATCAGGTTTTGTTGGTTACCGCATCGAATATGCAACCTCGAGTGACGGCTTCGAAGTTAAATGAAGAACTAGCCTGTACTGTTGGTGTTGTAAATGCACAAAATAATGGCTAGGAAGCTCGAGTACACGTGAAACACAACCGTTTCTGTTACAAATATAAAAACGACGTCTCTAACCGACGTTTCAATCCCAGACTCGCTCTAGCCACCTGGCTGCACCGCTGCACTCAAGTCAGAGACACGGAGGAGGAAGGGGAGGGGCTGAAGAGGGCAGAGCCACACGCTCTGGAAGAGGGGCAGGGGGATTGGGCAAAGCATTCCATTCTGGCTTTGAGTTTTCTCACAGATCAGCGGTATCAACTTCAGCGAGAACTTGACTGAAATGCGAGTTCGGACGATATGCGTACTTTTTAATGTGAAAACGTACAGTCACACAATGAGGTAAAAATTCGTAGCGGCTACGCAAGATGCGTACAGGTTGGCAGGTATGCTGATACACTGGGGCTGCCGTATCTGCTGACTCACTCAATCATACAAGCCTGAGCCCTCGAACTCCAGTTCCCACATAACCAGGAACACCTGCTTTCACTTTCACTCATTACTCCCTTTATTTAAACGCCGCCTTCTGTTAGTCTGTCTTGTTTGTTTTTATTTTCCATCCCGATGCTCGTGGTCTTCACTTCTACTGTTGTGTTTTTGTTACTTTGACTATCCTGTGTAAATAAAAGGTTTTTGCCCTTGCATCCGTCCAACCCTGATAAAAATTATATATAAGCAGAAATGTCAGAATCAAGAGAGAGAGAGAAAAAAAAAAATCACATAACCTTTATTACAATCTATTTTCATAATTTGTTATATTAGTTACTGTAGTTGATGTGATATTGAGTGCAGTTTATAAAAAGATAAAACTTTATTATAGGTATGTACACACAAAACAATGATTCTCTCCTATCCGCAGTTTCCGTTTCCTGTTTTAGATCTTGGAACGTATCCCCCGTGGATACGCCACTCCCACTGTATCTGCTGATGTTTGCTGGTTGTTTTGAGTCGCTGCCGGTTGGTTTACAGTGGGACGGTCTGAGTGCCGTCACAATATCACAACATCATTTACATCTCCACCAGCAACGTCACCACCGTCACATGTAAATCTGATGGTTCCGATTCCCGCTAGAGCTGTAACAAAAGATTTCTCTAAATTTTACGAGGTCCCCAGAGGGTAGATTAACGTTTCGACTTTGCCGTTTTGCTCCCGTTCACACACGACACCATTCCAGCATAATAACGGGAAAGTTACGGTTTTCTGTGTGAGTGGGAAATGGGGTAACAGTTTAAGCGCTTGCATTCTGGCTCTCACGATACATTACACGTTCCCTCAACAACCTTTTTTTCTCTCTTGAAATTAAAACAAAGCCATGCAGTTTGTCATTGTGAGCAGTGAGTGGTTATGTTTAAAAGAATGATCGAAGATAATTTATTTAGAATCAGTGGATCGTTTCAGACTGTTTTATCTCTGCTCTCTTTTCTCAGGTGTTTTTCATTATTTGACCACTAGTCTATACATTTCCAGATTTGGCACAAATGATGATTATTCAACGTTTGTCCTCACAAAATGCATCTGTCAGTGTATTAAAAAAAAATAAAATAAATTCATGGCAGATCCATGTGTAAATGATGTTCCTGATGCAGTGTGACGAGACTTAGTTGTGATTAGCCTTTATCGTGTTGATGAAGTGATGAGTCTGAACATGGACAGGAAGGAGACATGAAACACTTTTACTCACCATAAACACTGACACTGAAAGTCCTGGATGAGAGACATGGAGTAATAACTTGTAATAAATAAACTCCAGAAAGGTTTCTGCTGATGTTCCTGATGGTTAAAGCTCCACTGATTCTGTCCAGCTGCAGTCGCTCTTTAAATCTCTCACTGATTTCTGTCACAGTTTCTCCTTTAAACACCTGACTGATCAGTGTCTTTTCCTCTCCTTTCTCAGGTCCATAAAACCACAGAATCTGAGCATCACTCTGAATTCCAGTTATCCCAGTATGGAGAGTTATAGTGGTTCCTTCCACTTCCTGCAGTGTGACCGTCTCGTCTCCAGCTGCACACAGTAAACCTGCATCACAGATTCAGAGTCAGCGTTACACTCCCAGATATGATCACATACAGTCCATTAAAACTTTACTGTGGTTCAGATTTGTCATTTCAGATGATGCTGTTTTTAACTCAGAAATGTGACAATATTACACTGCTGGAAATCTGATCTATTCTGCAAATATATTATCATATACTACAGTAGTGCATCTATTACTCGATATGTTGCAATACAGCTAAACTACATACAGTACTTTGCAAAAGTATTCAACCCCCTTAAATGTCATGGGATTTGTCTAGATTATGAACACACCACATTGCTCCAGCCAGTATGTTTACTGCAAACCCGTACGTTCTTCAAATACATTTCAAAGTAAAAATTCATTATTTGTCAAAAGATCTTTAACAAAATTAAAAAGTGAAAAATGCTGCTTGCAGAAGTATTCACCCCCTTCAGACTAGTATGTGGTCGAACACCCCTTTGCTGCAGTAACAGCTGTAAGTGTGCTGGGGTTAGTGAATTTCCTACCACTGCAGGTCAGGGCTGTGTTTCCTGATAACGTTGCCCTTTACGGCTAAAGAGAGAGCTGAGAGACTCTCTTAAGCAACAAACGTTGTCTCTGTACATGGTTTTCCCGAACTCACTCGTAAGGAGGAGTCTTGAGAGCAACATTAAGCTGGCCATACACTGTGTAATTTTTGGCCCGATTTTGACACGATTTTCACTCGTGCGACTATTTTGGAGATCGGGCCGAGTTTTGGCTCAATCATGCGTCTCGGATCGTGTAGTAAACATGCGGTAACGACAAGCGATTAACACCTCACGACCTCCTCCCGATCGATCGGATGAAAATCAAACCTGTTTGAAATCCTGAGCATCGCATCCGAGCATCGGATCGTATAGTGTGAGAACAGGAATTGTAAGCTGCGTGCTGTTTACCCCTGCAATTCACTCGTACAGTGTGAGCAGCAGCTGAATACCGCGATTGAAAAAAAAAAAAAAATCGCACAGTGTATGCCCAGCTTTACCAAGAGCATCTTTGCAGCGCGCGTACTTGATATAGACGTTAGTAGTTGCTAAATCCAGTCGATGAGGTCACATGGTATTCGTTTTTAACCAAAAACAATTAGTGTTTAATGCCGATACAACATATTAAAATCTCATCTCATTATCTCAAGCCGCTTTATCCTGTTCTACAGGGTCGCAGGCCAGCTGGAGCCTATCCCAGCTGACTACGGGTGAAAGGCGGGGTACACCCTGGACAAGTCGCCAGGTCATCACAGGGCTGACACATAGACACAGACAACCATTCACACTCACATTCACACCTACGGTCAATTTAGAGTCACCAGTTAACCTAACCTGCATGTCTTTGGACTGTGGGGGAAACCGGAGCACCCGGAGAAAACCCACGCGGGCACGGGGAGAACATGCAAACTCCGCACAGAAAGGCCCTCACCGGCCACGGGGCTCGAACCCGGACCTTCTTGCTGTGAGGCGACAGTGCTAACCACTACACCACCGTGCCGCCACCTACCCAGAAGTAACCCAGGGTTCCCCCGCTAAACCAGGGTTGACAAAACCTGGTTATCTTGTTTGGGGTTAAACGGTACTACGACGCCAGTTATGAAGCTGATTTGTTGAACCTGGTTTAACCTAATCAGGGTTAATGCTCGTTCACGTTAAAGGGGAGGTTATCAGCGCAAATCACCACTGTTCACAATGGCACGGTCGCCGTACTTCACGGAGGAAGAATGCGCTGTCATAATGCAAAGCTACGAGGAGTTCAAAACAACATTAAGAGCAAAATCTAACACAGCGGCTACCAATAAGGAGTGGCAAGCATGTTGGCAACGAATTGCCGATCGGGTAAATGCGTAAGTACATTCTCCCTTCTACATGTTCCAGAACAGAAGTATAGGATGAGAGAAAGCTTCATGATCAATCACAAGTCACAGAAAATGGTCCTTCGACGTGGCCCCAGTCATATATAGCTTGTTTAATGTCTGAAAAATCCTGAATAAAATTTGGTATGGTAAATTCATGGAGTCGCCTACTTAAGCTGATATGTGCACAGGGTCACATGAATTAGGATGACTGACTGTTCAGTCCCTTTGACTAAGTTGGTGTCGGTCCTGTGAACATTTCAGAGGCAACAGCAGTGCCAAACGCACCTGGCAACAGGTGAAAATGAAATATAAAAACATCATTCATAATGGTGTGTGTGCGCGTGCAAACAAGCATTCATTTGCCTTTTATTTATTCAAGTTTTATCTGTTTGCCTAATAGTTCAAATTGTTTTGTATATAGTTTATAATGTTGTTGTGTGATATTAACGATAATATTGTGGGGAAACTACTTTGCACGGACATTCATTTAATTTATTCTATCGTCATTTTGTTTGTTCTATTTTTGTGTATTTTATTTATTTATCTGTTTGTCTAGTTGTATCTACTTTTCTAATAATAATTTTTGCATTAATAGTTTTTTTCCTATTAAAATAATCTTGTGTTCTTGTTATAACTTTCTATTTATCTGACTGTTTAGTTGTATCTATTTGTTACAATTTCAATATTTTTAATATAGAAAGTCACACACATCACACATCACATTATCTCTAGCCGCTTTATCCTTCTACAGGGTCGCAGGCAAGCTGGAGCCTATCCCAGCTGACTACGGGCGAAAGGCGGGGTACACCCTGGACAAGTCGCCAGGTCATCACAGGGCTGACACATAGACACAGACAACCATTCACACTCACATTCACACCTACGGTCAATTTAGAGTCACCAGTTAACCTAACCTGCATGTCTTTGGACTGTGGGGGAAACCGGAGCACCCGGAGGAAACCCACGCGGACACGGGGAGAACATGCAAACTCCGCACAGAAAGGCCCTCGCCGGCCCCGGGGCTCGAACCCAGGACCTTCTTGCTGTGAGGCGACAGCGCTAACCACTACACCACCGTGCCGCCCCTAATATAGAAAGTTTTCTATTAAAATGTTCTTGTGTGATAACTAGTTCTTGTGTTATATTTATTGTAGTTGTATCTATTTTGTATCTCAGACTTAAATATTTTTGTAAAACAAGTGTTTTTTTATAAAATATTCTTGCGTTCTTGATAACTATGTTCTTGAGTGTTTTTTTTTTTTTACAGAAAAGCCGTTCTGCATGGACATTCATTGAAGCCCTCATTGTTTTTTAATGGTTATTTATGAGCGTTTAGGGGTTACAATAATGTAAGTCTAGGTTGCTTTATATAAAAGGTATGTCCAGAAATATTGATGTCACTGTCTAAGCAGAGGGATCTGGCTTCTTTAGACGCTGTCTTCTTAAAACTGAATAAATATTTAAAAAGAGCCAAATGAGCCAGTCTTTTGAACGGCTCTTTTCAAAGAACGGATCACAAAGATGCGGATCCCATCAAAGAGCCATAAATCCCATCTCTAATCTGCGCTCCGATATCGCACGGGTCATCCAGGTACGCTGGCATTGTCTCTAGAGGAAATGTCGGTGGAGAGGTGGTGTTTAAAAAGGGTGTGGTTAATCGGAAACCTCGGGTTAACCAAGAACATAACCTGAGACGAGCAGGTTTGAGATGCAGCGTAAGTTGCCATGGCAGCATACCTCGGTTTGAACATAGCCAACTTTCGTAGTATGGGTTAATCAGGAAGTTACGCTGCACGTGATCAAGTTACTCTCGAAGTTACCCTGGTAAGCCAGAAAACCCGCTTCGCAGTACAGGGCCCAGAGAGACTTACAGCTTACCCTGAGGAGCAGTGAGGAGTTTGGTGCCTTGCTCAAGTTCAAGAAAATATATTCAACACACCAAGGATATGAATCTTAGAATCAAGCTTCTGTTACAGAGCTAAGGGGTGCTAGGTTTATTAAATATCCATTTTCACCTTCTTCATGACTAACTTACTTCCTCAGACTGTTTATTTACAGAGAGTTCCTACTGTTGTGAAGAAAAGACTGAGACTTACAGCAAAACAGGAAAAGAAGAGTCCAGAGAATAGTTTTTCCTGGGAAAATATTCACCACAGTTTCATTTTCAGCCATAATTTGGGTTTTTCAGTCCACCGTTTTTCCTGCTGTCTGTCCTTCACTTCAGTTTGTGAAGAATTCAGTGCTGGAAGAGAGTCGGCATGTGTTGGGGGAGGGGGAGCTGATGGGTGCGTTATGGAACCCCAAAAAGGTCAAAAGGGTCTTAAACATTGTAACAAGAAATAATTCATCATCAATTTAAAGCATATACGCAGAACCATGGCCTAACTTTCGTTTATAAATGCCTTGAGACCTCAAGAATGGCACAGGAATAGTTTTAAGAATTAACAATTAACCTAATATGCGGAGTCTCCGGGCCAAAACCAGCAGGCTCAAGGACCAAGGACGCGTTATCCTAATGGGCTTCATGGGCAGCTGCCCAGGGCCTCGGAGGTAGCGAGATTGGAAAATATGAAACTATATTTTCAGAAGTTTTGATCATATTGATAACATTTTTGATGCATTTCGCCACCCGTAAGGAAGCCCACCTTGTCCTGTCGCATAAATCACCCGTCATTGTCAATATGATCACTGTCCACCATATCTTCACACGCTACACCAGCTTGAGTTCAATGATTTAATTAATGACTTCGCTTTCCAGAAAAGTAGGAAAGTGCCCTTGTAAGTTGACCCATGGCTGTCAAACTGAATGCGCAAAGCTGTGTGCCACTGCTGTTTGGGACATTACGTGTGTGAAAGGATGAAATGTTTCACATAGCCTAACATTTTGAGATTTATTTCTGAGAAGCAAGATATTTTTCTTTCTTTGTTATCGCTCTTTGTTTTCACAAGTTAAAAGTCGCCTGGATTCCAAAATGAAAACGAACGGTTATATACCAAATGAATGTTCTTGTTCTGAATACTAAAGAAACTGTTGTAGGCCTAGGTTATGTTCTTGGCATGTTGTTCATTGACTCACTCATTCAAAGGCTTCTTGAGGCTAAACTTTAGTTAACCAGACTTGTTAACCGTGATGTCTGATGGATTTTTTCACCATGCAATTGCCTATTTCACCATTGCTTTTTCTCGATTAAATAGGTGTTGATGGATATAAAGTTTTATCGTTCAATAGTATTTCTAATTGTGCCACTGTCATTATTTAAGTTTCTGTGTCTAGTTAGACAGGCACGTCTGAGGGGGTGAATTTGCTGAGCGCAGTTGACAACAGGCAGGGGTGGGGCCTCGGGGGTGTGTCTGCCCAGGGCCTCGGCAAGGGTTAACACGGCCCTGTCAAGGACAGTTTCTTTCAACAGGCGGTCAGGAGGCTCAACTCCCTCCCTGTTCAGCATCTGACATATCACCCTCACAGTTCCCACCCCCAACACACACACACATGCGCACACACACACACACATACTCTCATCTCATTATCTGTAACCGCTTTATCCTGTCCTACAAGGTCGCAGGCAAGCTGGAGCCTATCCCAGCTGACTACGGGCGAAAGGCGAGGTACACCCTGGACAAGTCGCCAGGTCATCACAGGGCCGACACATAGACACAGACAACCATTCACACTCACATTCACACCTACGGTCAATTTAGAGTCACCAGTTAATCTAACCTGCGTGTCTTTGGACTGTGGGGGAAACCGGAGCACCCAGAGGAAACCCACGTGGACACGGGGAGAACATGCAAACTCCACACAGAAAGGCCCTCGCCGGCCACGGGGCTTGAACCCGGACCTTCTTGCTGTGAGGCGACAGCGCTAACCACTACACCACCGTGCCACCCCATACATACTCTCAACGTTCATTAACACACTGAACTCAGGGACTGCACATTTCACTTTACCTCACTCATTTGCACTATTCCGCACTACCTCACTTTATCAGCTATTAATTTGTTTATTCTGCTTATCTCATGTTTACCTGCTATACCTCAAGTGCCCTTGACTGTTTATTTGCTTCAATTTGTGTGTGTGTGTGTGTGTGTGTGTGTGTGTGTGTGTGTGTGTGTGTACACATATGAGTGTTTAGTCTATGTCTAGTTCTTATCGAGTGTTTATACTGTTTGTTTGTTTATTTCAATTATTCTATTTTTTATTTATTGCATTGCCTGTTTGCACTGTGGGTCAGAGAGGACTGTAATTTCATCTTTGCTGTATGTCGAGCATGTATAGCATATTTGACAATAAAGTTGACTCGACTTGACTTGACTAATATAATAATTTTTACGATTAAAGTGATTTCATATAGGTAGCGGTGTGAGTGAACGACCTTGATGTCCGTAACGTCACAGCAGGAAGTCTATTGGTCTCCTTGCCATTTCCGTTATACTAAAACACAGAGCTGCCTGCAACTCCGATCCTCCATTTATCGCCATGCCACATAGATGTGTTACTGGTCAGTGCAGCAACGCGACAGAAGGTGGATTTACATTGCATTCATGGCCCAAGAATGTTCAAACTGCAAAGATTTGGACACGTTTTGCGAGAAGTTCACAGCACATTGAGCGACTATGAAGTGGTCTCTCCTCTGCTCTGCACATTTTACTGAAGACTCGTACAAGACCTCTGATCTGTTGAGGAACGTTGGCTATAAGCCCGTATTGAAAGAGGGTGCAGGATCAACAATTAAAGAACATGAAAAACTACAAGAAAGAGTTATTTTTATTTATTTATTTATTTATTTATTTTTAAAGCAAAGTTCAGTTGCACCAGTCCTCCCAGAGTGAGCCAAGGGTTGTTGCTAAAACCCGGGATGGAACAGGACGTGACATATCGCTTGGGCAGTGACCTCCCCGCGGTTGTTGCTAAAACCGGTGACGTCCCGTTCTGTCCCAGGTTTTAGTAATTGCCTGAGCGGAGCAGTAATGGCAGAGTACTCAGTATGGAGAAAATAGAGAATGAGTGGAGCAGCCATCTTATTTATCAACTGGATATTGCTGCCATCCGCCCTTACATGGAAGAAGTGAATGAACGGAGAACTGAACGCACAACTGAAAGTCAGATTGTTTTGAAACAATCAGCCACAAGATCGGCCTTCAGGAAGCGAGAACACAGATGAGTAAGCTCAGACTCTCATTTGGATAAAAAAACATGATGTTTACCTGCATTTAAATTAATACATGTAACTTGTATTGTGTATTTAAGTTACCGGTATAAAAGAATTTAATTTGCTTCACAATGTGCTTGTCTCAGTTCATCTGATTATTTAATTAGCCTTTTACGTTTTTTTTCGATACTTTTTCATGGTAGATAATACAAATAGCCCTCTGTATTTAATCCTTCGTTTGTCTAATTTTTATTTGTTATCTGTTTGACTTTTTCTTGCTACTGTAACACGTGAATTTCCCCGATGTGGGATGAATAAAGTGAATCGAATCTAATCAGTGAAAATGCATGCATGTATATGTATGTTGCATAAGTTATAACACCTATCCTGTTTTAATGAGAGTCAACCCACAATCGATGAAGTCAAATCAGTCTTAGTTGAGCACATCAGGAACAGTATTTGATACCTGCCAACCTTGAAAAAATTTTGAGTACAATTTTACAATTTCATGAGTACCCCCCCCCCCCCCCCCCGCGCGCGTCAACCTCACCCCAACCCAGTGCGCATGCGCCCCCACAGACCACAACCAGCAGACCAAAAACATACTTTCAATCCAGTTTTATTGATTGACCTTGGGAACATAGTCCAGTTTTGTAAAACATTCCTATTGATAGACTTTGGGAAACTGTTATTGATGGCTCTTGGGAACTTCCTTCCGTTTTGAAAAGCACAACAAACATTAAATACATGTGCAAATGAAATGAAATTAAACCAGAGCCACTCTTTCAAAATAAATAACAACACATTAAATTAATACAGTATGTAAAAAAGGCACTTTCAACACAAAACATAGTATGCACAAATTTCCCATGCAATAGGTTTAGACTTTTGCATTTTTTAATATGTTGGAAGTATATTGCATTATACAGTAAAAATATTGCCTTATACAGTACACTGCAGTATTTTGTAGTATGCCTTTTTCATGTGCAAACTATTGCATTTGCATTCGAAATATTGCATTTACTGCAGTAATACTGTATAAAAAAAGCATTTGATACTGCAGTACCACGCAGGTTTTTTCATAAGAGGGATGACCAATTTTTGACTTCACATCATCTGCAAACATTCTAGGCTACCACTGACAGAAGTTACCGACTGCCCTTAAGATATACAACACGCTATGTTTTGTTGAGCACATCAATAAAGTGGTACTTATCATAGTGATTCAATGAGAGCGCGAGAGGAATTGTAATCAGGTTTCGTTGATTACCACATCGAATATGCAACCTCGAGTGACGGCTTCGAAGTTAAATGAAGAACTAGCCTGTACTGTTGGTGTTGTAAATGCACAAAATAACGGCTAGGAAGCTCTTGAGTACATGTTAAACACAACCGTTTCTGTTACAAATATAAAAACGTCTCTAACTGACGTTTCAATCCCCAACTCGCTCTAGCTACCTGGCTGCACCGCTGCACTCAAGTCAGAGACGCGAAGGAGGAAGGGGAGGGGCTGAAGAGGGCGGAGCCACACGCTCTGTAAGAGGGGCAGGGGGATTGAGCAAAGCATTCCATTCTGGCTTTGAGTTTTCTCACAGATCAGCGGTATCAACTTCAGCGAGAACTTGACTGAAATGCGAGTTCAGACGATATGTGTACTTTTTAATGTGAAAACGTACAGTCGTACAATGAGCTAAAAATTCATAGCGGCTACGCAAGATGCGTACAGGTTGGCAGGTATGGTATTTCTTACTTTCAACCGTACTTTCGGCACGGTGGTGTAGTGGTTAGCACGGTCGCCTCACAGCAAGAAGGTTCCGGGTTCGAACCCAGCAGCCGGCGAGGGCCTTTCTTTGTGGAGTTTGCATGTTCTCCCTGTGTTTGCGTGGGTTTCTTCCGGGTGCTCCGATTTCCCCCACAATCCAAAGACATGCAGTTAGGTTGACATGGGGCGGCCTTGGGCTGAGGTGCCCTTGGGCTGAGGTGCCCTTGAGCAAGGTACCTGACTGCTCTCTGGGCGCTCTGGTGTGGCTGCCCACTGCTCTGGGTGTGTGCGTGTGTTCACTGCTTCAGATGGGTTAAATGCAGAGGATGAATTTCACTGTGCTTGAAGTGTGCATGTGACAAAGGTGATTTAACAATGCTTTAACAATAAATTTTTATTTATATGACTTTGGTCTATAGCTGTCAAAGGCCTCGGCCTTAAAACCGGTTCCCACTGTGACGTCACGCATTCAGGGCTAGCTGGCTCAACGGGGAAGCTCAAATGGCAACTTTGTGGTCGATTTTTAACTTTCAAATTTTTTTTTTTAATTCCCATTTATGCAGCATACAACAGTCAAGGATGGTGATACTATCCACTCAGAAATGTATTTAAAAATAAAGGTTCTGTAAAGAATCTTCTGTAAAGAAATCACTTCAAATGTATTACTTTTAAAAAATAATAAAAAGAGAAATTGTGTATTTTCCTCCAAAACGGAAGACACATTAAGTTTTGCACAACAGCTGGAATATCATTTCCATTTTATTCAAATTCACATGTTTTTGGTTGTCACTTTGAGGTGTAATTAATGGATATTTTCAGATGCTGAGAATAAGCCTGGATAAACTTGTACTGGAATGAAGGGATTCTGTAAATCTCATCTCATCTAATTATCTCTAGCCGCTTTATCCTTCTACAGGGTCGCAGGCAAGCTGGAGCCCATCCCAGCTGACTATGGGTGAAAGGCGGGGTACACCCTGGACAAGTCGCCAGGTCATCACAGGGCTGACACATAGACACAGACAACCATTCACACTTACGGTCAATTTAGAGTCACCAGTTAACCTAACCTGCATGTCTTTGGACTGTGGGGGAAACCGGAGCACCCGGAGGAAACCCACGCGGACACGGGGAGAACATGCAAACTCCGCACAGAAAGGCCCTCGCCAGCCCCGGGGCTCGAACCCAGGACCTTCTTGCTGTGAGGCAACAGCGCTAACCACTACACCACCATGCCGCCCGGATTCTGTAAATGTGGATTTAAAAAGGTAAGTGTTCAGGGCTTTCTGTGACTGATAGCTAGACATCAGGCTGTGCATCAAACTCCAATTTGCATCTTTAAATAAAATCTTGTGAGAAATCATTTAGGCATGGTGGTGTAGTGGTTAGCACTGTCGCTTCACAGCAAGAAGGTTCTGGGTCCAAGCCCACCAGCCGGCGAGGGCCTTTCTGTGCGGAGTTTGCATGTTCTCCCTGTGTCTGCGTGGGTTTCCTCCGGGTGCTCCGGTTTCCCCCACAGTCCAAAGGCATGCAGGTTAGGCTAATTGGTGGTTCTAAACTGACCGTAGGTGTGAATGTGAGTGTGGCGAGACGCACTGAGTTAAGTCCTCCTTAGTAATTGGGGCAGTCTCAACCAATGGTGTGCGTCTCCAGCCTATTTATGGTAGAGTGATTTTGAACTCTGGATGCGCGACGACCCGTTCCCCTCCTCGCTGTTTCCTGTCACGCCCCTTCCCGTTTACCTGTGGCCGTGCTCTCACTGCTTGGCTTTGTTTACTTCTTGTCAGCAGTGCACCTTCCTGCGACGTGATTTTTTTTTTTTTTTTTTTTTTTTTTTTTTTTAATCTGCCGGTGACTGGTATGTAGCCTATGCTTGCTCGAGCATGCTATTACTTTTGTTTACCTTGCTCAATTCAATGCTGATCCGCCTTTGGTTGCTTTTTTTTTTTAAAGTGTATCCACTGTTTGGTTTTCCTTCGGTCTTGCCCAGCTGTGCATTTTGTGTGCGGTGGTTTCTGAACGTTCTCTTGGCGTCTGTTACTAAGTGCAGATGACTCATGGAATTCTGTGAGCCTCGCTGGGATTAGGCGAGAAGTTTTGGACCGTGTGGTATGTGCCCCTCCCCTTGAATTCCTACTACTGAGTTTATTAAGTGTGGTGTTAATTGAGTATTTTGCGTGTTCTTTAGGTGTTGCTGGTTTTGGTCCGGGTTTGCTGCTGTTCTTGCCAGCGCGTTTCTATCGAGGGCTGCTTTATTTATTTTTATTTTTTTGATTGGTGCAGCTGCCTGCATGAGGAGGGCTGCGAAACCACCACAGCACTTTAACATTAGTTTTAACTTTTGGTGTGTGACTGTTTGTGTGTCTGACCATTATTCATCAATAATCAGTGTATGTGTGCTTGGGAGTGTGGTGTGAGGGATATTTTCTTTTCTGTTAAATTGGGTATTTTTTTATTTATTTGTTTTAGTCCTGCTCAGGTTTCACCTACTGGCAGGAGGCTCTTTTTCTATAGCTGTGGATAGCCAGTGGGCGATCTTATTGGGCCTGATTTATGTTAATGCTTTTTCTTTATTTCTTATCTATTTATTTGGTTTAATGCTCGCAAGAGCTTATTTTATGTGAATTTGTGTGCGGCTAGCAACCACGTCTGCCAACTCTTTCTGCCGTGGCAAGCAGCCTGTTGTTGTCAGCTGTATGCCAGTACTGGTGGGAGGCTATTGCAAGCTGTGGATCATCAGTGGTCCACGTAGTTTCCCTCCCTTAGTTTATATCGTGTGTGGTTGTGTGTTTTAATTGGTTAGTTTGTTGTGATCAAGCTGTATGTTGTTTCTTTGGGTTTTTTTCTTGTACCGCTTTTCTGTTTATTTACTTTTCAGGTACTGTGTGCTGAAGGCGGGGTGGCAGCTGATCCCTTAGGTGGTGGTGTTCCCCTATTTTCCGTGTGTGTGTTCACGTGTGCCTGCGTGGAATCCTCCTTTTGTTGTGCTTTTGATTTATTTCGCTTTGTTTGCAGTGAGTGTGACACGTATGCTTGTAAGGTGTGCCTCCTTGGATTCCTCCTTCGTCTCTTGGTATCTTGCCCCCTGCTGGTAGGCCTCACCCCTGTTAATATTGATTTCTCCCTTATCCCTGCCCCACATACATGTCAGTCAAATCTTTGGATTGTGAGTGTGAATGAAAGTGATTGTTTGTGAAGTAAAGGAAAGAACTTTTTTGTAAGCATTGTACTAAAATAAAATAACCTTTTTGTATTTTCATAACTTTAGTCTCTGGTGTCTTTAGTCAAACGAACCTTGCGTGTCAACATTGTGAAGTGTTTTCTGGTTAATATTCCTGGGGTGAAAGTCCCCTGGTGGCGTAGTCAGTAATTGCTCTTCTGTTTAAGGTCAAATTTAGTCAACACTTGCTTTTCTGCCCAAGGCCACATGAGTGTGAATGGTTGTTTCTGTGTCAGCCCTGTGATGACCTGGTGACTTGTCCAGGGTGTACCCTGCCCCTCACCCATAGTCAGCTGGGATAGGCTCCAGCTTGCCTGAGACCCTGCACAGGATAAGCGGCTACAGATAATGGATACAGACATATTGATTATGAATGGATGGTTGAGTTTCCTGTGTTTTGAATGGGAAAACTGAGAAGAGTTCTGATTATTCCAGGACTTTATGGTGTGTTAGATTAAACACTGATGAGAAAAATAATAAAACCACCAGTGAAGTGTCCCCTAAATGTGTTTTTATCCTGCTGACTGCATTTCCTGGACTAAACCGTTCTCATGAAGACCTCGAAATAAAAAGAATCCACAAGAGCTCTGACCCAGATAAAACGTACCACAGAGATGAAAAGATTAAAATAAGCGTGTTTGAGCTTTTCCTGTATAGTTCATTTAAGCAATGTGAATCCTTTATCAAATCAGTCAGCAATAACTGAGATTGTTTGAACTTGTTAGTAATGCACTGAGCAAACAAGGTTTTTTGGTTTTGTTTTTAATTTGTCACATAGATCATAGTTTGTGACAGGGCAAGAATACAGGGCAAGGCCCCAATTGATTTTCAACCCCTTTGCTTTGGCATAGACTTTTTTACACTGGATGCCCTTCCAGATGCAATTCCCCCCCCCCCCCCCCCCCCCAAATCTTTCTGGGCTTGGACCGGCACCAAGTATGCACCAGCTTGTGCAAGCCCAGTGGCTGGGTATTTTTACCTAATCTGCATGTCTTTTGAACCGTGGGGAAACCAGAGCACACCCACACACGTACGTGGAGAGCATGCAAACTCCACACAGAAAGGCCCCTGTCGGCCATGAGATTCAAACCCAGAACCTTCTTGCTGTGAGGCAATAGTGGTAATGACGACACCACCCACCATGCTGCTGTTATGTGAAACAGCATGTGACAGTGTATTACTTACTTTTTTTTTTAAAATTTGTATTTTAATGTATTTTTTTTTCTGATTTGATTGTCGTTACTGTCAGTAATTATTGTATCAATCCTGTTGTAGGAAGTTCAACACTGAACTGGACTCCTGTCTTGATCCTGACGTTTGTCCATCCTCAGCTAAACGTTACATCACGTGGGTAACACGCCAATTTCACTTCACTCTGTATTTATAACCAGAAATATCATGCTTGCAAATACTGAATAAAAAACTTTATGGACTGAATGATGTCATTTTTATATGTGATGTTTTAAAACGAGTGTAATGAGGTTCTAGACAAAAAATAATGACTTGACTGGTTCTCAAACACGTTAACACTTGGTGTAGAATGAGCACAATAATCACTTCAGAGGTACTTCCAGAACTTCACAGGGAAAAACAAATGCAAATTTGATTTTTGCTGTCTGGTCGTCCATCACCACTTCCCTTTTACTGTGTGCGTGAGACGGAGAGAAGAACACTGAGAACCAACCACAAACTTCTGCAACAACCATGACAAATGTCACTGTTTTATTTCCTTTCTTTGAGTTAATGGTCCACTGAATGATTTTGGAGGTTGTGTGTTATAAAGACGGGGCCACTGAAGAGTTGTCAGTATTTATGTTAAACATTGTGGTACCTGATGCTTGTTAAATGTAAAATTGCACTTCAGTTCTGTGGATTTGTGCCTCATCAGTTAAGAATCAGGTGAATTAATTCAGCACTGTCCAGGTCAAATGATGTGTACATTTGACATCAGTATTAAAGCTGGTATTTGATAGAATTTTTATAGAAATGGATAATTATTGGGAGAAGATTATAAACAGTTTGATGCTTTGGTCAGTAATGGCCCTTTTCCACTACCCTTTTTCAGCTCACTTCAGCCCGACATGGCTCGCGTTTCGACTACCAAAAACCAGCACGACTCAGCTCGCTTCAGCCCTGCTTAGCCCCTAAAACTCGCACCGTTTTGGAGTGGGGCTGAAGCGAGCCAAAGCGAGCCGACTGAGGCTGGGGGCGTGAGGAGACACTCCCCTGTGCACTGATTGGTGAGGAGGAGTGTCCTCACATGCCCACACACGCCCCGCGAGCGCGCTGGGATCTGTAAACACCACAAACCCGGAAGAAGAAGAATTACGAGAATTTCTGAAGCCTTATGCGCCTCGCCTCATCTATACGCTCTTGCCAGTATCTGTCCGCGTTGTCGGTGACAACAAGCCACAGCACCAAGACCAGCAACACTAACGACTCCATGTCCTCCATGTTTATTGTTTACTATTCGGGTCATGAGACTACCGCTTAAAAGCTCACTGATGTCACTGTTTGCGCTGCTTAACGACATCACGTGACGTCCACCCACTTTCGCTAACTCCACCCAGTGTGTCCACCCACTTCCAGCCAGCACGGTTCAGCGCGGTTGTAGTCGAAATGCAACTCCAACAGCCCCGCTCAGCTCGACTCAGCACGGCACGGCTCAGCCCAACTCAGCCACGTTTGTAGTGGAAAAGCGGCATAAGAAAAAAAATGGTGAGAACATCAGATGCAGAGAGTATTCAAGACTTCACAGGCAGTTTTCATTTCCTCTGTGAGTCCTGTATTGTGCTGGAGAACCTAATGCACCATCCCTCCATTTTCCATTATCCACAAATCAATATAATGACCATATCAAATGCTTTTAGGATCTAAAAAGCCTGTGTGACTGAAAGCAATAAAAACCCACCATGCACCAGAATAGCCGGAGGAACACAAAACTATAGCTGGTGAATATTACCAAGAAAACTAGTTAGCAAAACTAGAGGGCAGATTTAGCTGGGGAAGCTATGGCATAAAGGTTAGAGATGGAACCATTGGCCCAAATGGTTGCTGGTTCAATTCCCTGGATTGGCAAAAAAAATCCATGGCTGAATGCCCTTGCGCAAGGCACCTAACCCCCAACTGCTCCCCAGGTTGTGTGCGCGTGCGCTCATTGTACGTTACTCTGGATAAGAGCGTCTGCTAAATGCCTGTAATGGAGAGAGAATTGTATGGAGGGTGTAGGACTGAAGGGAGTCTTTTAGTGACTCAGGCTACATCCACACGACAACGGCAACGAGAATTTATTTAAAAAAATATCGCGTCCACATGGGCAACGGATCAGTAAAATATCAGGTACATATGGCAACGCAACGCTTGCTGAAAATGATGCAATACACTTGCCACACCTCTAGGGGCGCTGTAAGACGGTCCCATCGGAGACACCAGAACAATAGAAGAAGTAGACGCATGCGCATAAACCCCTTCTTCTACCCGGTGTGAAGCACTGTCAGGAACAAACACACAACAACAAGAAGAAGATGGCTGCGACTACGCGAGGAAATCGTGCCTTCTGTGTGTACAAATTAGTTTTATTAGTGTGCATAGTTTTATATAACTTAATTTTCTTATTGTGTGTGAACATTTTAAAAAGCATTTTTATATAATTTATATAACTTTTTATATTGTGTATGAACATTTTGAAAAGCAGTCTTATCCAATAAAAAAAGAAATTCAAGAAATGGTTCAGTTACTTGTTTATTTAAAAGAAAAGCTGTATACAAAAGTGAATGCAATGCAGTGGTTCATACAAAACAGCGAGAGTGCTGCTTGTTCTAGTCATGTGGTTGTGATGTCATCGTAAACAAATCCGTTTTACTCATCCAGACGACTTCGCAACGGCGCCGTTGCCAGATTTTTCCACTCAGGAACCCGTTCTCAAAAAATATCGTTGTGGGGCACCCAAAACGCCGGTGCCGTGTGGACGCCAGGCCGAAACGATAAACAATTTTATCAGATTCACCTGAATCCGTTGCCGTGTGGACAGGGCCTCATCTGTACCCCGATGATTCAGTGCTTTTAATGATATTTGTTCTACATTTATCAGTCTTCCCTTCAAAGACCAAAACTTGCATTGTTTTTTTTTCCTAGCTTCTTTTTCCAGCACAAATTTCACTTCTCTGTTTTTTCTGGTTTGTCTTTCATTTTTAATGAATTTAACCCCCCCCCCCCCCTTTTTTTAAAAATCCAGCCACATCACCACATGGTTTAGGTTCTAGACAGAAGATAACATCTCAGAGAGAGAGCGCATGTCTGAGCAAGCATTTAACTTCAACTGAAAATAGTCCACTGTTAGTGATAACACACTCCTGCATGAACACGCCCTGTAACATTCTCTCTCTTCATGCAGCAGTATGAGACCCTGAAAATTTATTTAATACCACCGAGAAAGCAATCACAGGTTTATCTCTACCTCTGTCAGGTTATCATGTCTGAAAATGATCCAGAAACAGAAACTCCCAGCAGGTGTTTGGGGATAATGATGAATGAGTCAATACAAATAATAACTGACGCTTTTCACCTGCTTCCTGTTTTCCCAAACAGCCAGCTAGAACATGGTGAGAGATTGTTTCCCACCATCAGTTCCATACTTTTGGTTTTTGTGTCTGGGCTTGTTGCTTTCATATTAGAAGTTAAGAAATGAGTTACATGACCAAACAACTTACCCAAAGATTATAATGAGCCTGGCAGCACGGTGGTGTAGTGGTTAGCACTGTCACCTCACAGCAAGAGGGTCCTGGGTTTGAGCCCGGTGGCCAATGAGGGTCTTTGTGTGGAGTTTGCATGTTCTCCCCGTGTCTATTGCCCCTTTTCCACCAAAGCAGTTCCAGGGCTGGTTCGGGGCCAGTGCTTAGTTTGGAACCGGATTTTCTGTTTCCACTGACAAAGAACTGGCTCTGGGGCCAGAAAAACCGGTTCCAGGCTAGCACCAACTCTCTGCTGGGCCAGAGGAAAGAACCGCTTACGTCAGCGGGGGGGCTGAGTTGTTAAGACCAACAACAATAACAAGACCGCGAAAGATCGCCATTTTTAAGCGACGAGAAGCAGCAGCTGTACAAAGGCAAAGTCATCCATTATTATTGTTGTTGTTGTTGCTGCTGCTGCTTCTTCCGCGTTGTTTTTGCTTCGATATTCGCGCCAAGGTTTATGCAAACGTAGCGACGTAACTGACGTATACAGCGACGTAATGACGTATACAACAACGTAACTGATGTATACAACGACGTAATGACGTGGCTCCGCCTAGCATCGCGAGCTATGGAAAAGCAAACTGGTTCTCAGCTGACTCGCAAGTTGAACGAGTTGTGAACCAGCACCAGCACTGGCCCCGAACCAGCCCTGGAACTGATTTGGTGGAAAAGGAGTATGTGTGGGTTTCCTCCGGGTGCTCCAGTTTCCCCCACAGCCCAAAGGCATGCAGATTAGGCTAATTGATGGCTCTAAATTGACTGTAGGTGTGAATGTGAGTGTGAACGGTTGTTTGTCTCTGTGGCCAAGTTTACATTAGACCGTATCTGTCTCGTTTTCTTCGCGGATGCACTGTCCGTTTACATTAAAACGCCTGGAAACGCCGGGAAATGGGAATCCGCCAGGGTCCACGTATTCAATCCAGATCGTGTCTGGTCCGGTGCTGTGTAAACATTGAGAATACGCGGATACGCTGTACTGAGCTCTAGCTGGCGTCGTCATTGGACAACGTCACTGTGACATCCACCTTCCTGATTCGCTGGCGTTGGTCATGTAACGCGACTGCTGAAAAACGGCGCGGACTTCCGCCTTGTATCACCTTTCATTAGAGTATAAAAGTATGAAAATACTGCAAATACTGATGCAAATACTGCCCATTGTGTAGTTATGATTGTCTTTAGGCTTGCCATCCTTCCACTTGCAAGTGGTAAGTGATATGCACTGAGATCACACACACAGCGGCTCAGTCCCGAATCACTGCTCGTGCGCTATACTCGCGCGCTCTGTGAGCTGCGCAGGGCCGGAGTGCGCACCCTCCAGAGGGCACTCGCTGTTCAGGGCGGAGTGATTTGGAGCGCAGGATGCCTGCGGAGCCGAGCGTATCCGTGTATTGGTGTTGCTGTGTGCACGCGAATCGTGTATTGGTGTTGCTGTGTGCACACTAATCGTTTTAAAAACGTTAATCTGATGATCCGCTGATACGGTCTAATGTAAACCCCACCTGTGTCAGCCCTGTGATGACCTGGTGACTTGTCCTGGGTGTACCCCACCTCTCACCCATAGTCAGCTGGGATAGGCTCCAGCTTGCCTGCGACCCTCTACGGGATAAGTGGCTAGAGATAATGAATGGATGGATATAATGAGCCTTGTATAAAATGGGAATAATCGCTACAAACAAACTCCGATGCAAAATCTTTTCATGCCGAGTGACGCCACCCTCTAAGGATTCAGCAAACACATCTGACCAGTTTTTGCAATTGAATGAGGGTAGTGATGTGGTTTTCTTGTCTGTCACAGCTTCCCCAAATAGCCAACAGTTGAACACGATTCTATTCCTCATTTGTATATGCAAACAAGAAATATTTAAATAGCCTGCTCATTTTCAAAAGCACCATTAAAAACTATAACAATGGTCTGTTTCACATTCTGAAAACCCTCTTCATTATAAAGACTGGATTTTACAGAATTTTCATGTCGTTATTTAAAAAAAAAAGGTAGGAGAAAGAGAACATTCACTAAACTAGTTTTCCATGTGGGTGTGAGGAGCTGTTTACAGACATGTGTTAGCTGCAGGGAATAACCGTGTAACAGAAATGAGGAAGGACCATAGTAGACGTCTTCAGAAACGATAAAACAAGTTCTAAAAAGATGACAAAGTTTCTTGTTTATAAAAAATACACTGGAATTTTATATAATCTGAAGTTACCCAACTCCCTCCTGAAGTTCCTGTACACATTATGCTGAGCCTCTTGTGATGAGAGCTTCTTACGTTCAAAGTTGCTTAGTTATTGATTTATGGTGCAAAATTACATGGACAAGCTTCAGACTCCATAATGGATCTGTGAAGGTTCTGTTTCAGAGCCAGAATATCAGTTTATCTCATCTCCTGCGCTGTAATGTGGATGGCATTCAAACTTAACATCATAAACCACAGAGTGTCAGGAAGAACAAGCTGAAAGCAGAAGATTGCTTTAACTCATACCCCTTTTCCACCAAATCAGTTCCAGGGCTGGTTCGGGGCCGGTGCTGGTTCACAACTCGTTCAACTTGCCAGCCAGCTGAGAACCAGTTTGCTTTTCCATAGCTTGCGGTGCTAAGGGAAGCCACATCATTACGTCGCTGTATACGTCAGTTACGTCTCTACGTTTGCATAAACCTTGGCACGAATATCGAAGCAAAAACAACGTGGAAGGAGCAGCAGCGGCAACAACAATAATAATGGATGACTTCGCGTTTGTACAACTGCTGCTTCTCGTCGCTTAAAAATGGCGATCTTTCGCGGTCTTGTTATTGCTGTTGGTCTTAACAACTCCGCCCCCCGACGTAAGCGGTTCTTTCCTCTGGCCCAGCAGAGAGTTGGTGCTAGCCTGGAACCGTTTTTTCTGGCCCCAGAGCCAGTTCTTTGTCAGTGGAAACAGAAAACCCGGTTCCAAACTAAGCACTGGCTCCGAACCAGCCCTGGAACTGCTTTGGTGGAAAGGGGGCAACAGAGAACTCCAGGTATACTGACTCCTGTCCTAATGCACATCAGTCTGTTTGATTAGGTGGGGGAGGGGAGGGAACAGAGTTCCCTGGAGCCAGTATGAGACACGACAGCAAACATGGCTGTGCTCTCTGAGTGGGAGGGGCTTAAGCTCTCTCGCCCATCTATCACAGAGACAATGGAAAATCATGGCTGTCTGTGAGCTCATGTTTGTGGAAGAGAGCAGATGGCACTTGACTTTCCTCCGAGTGTGTTATGCAGCACTGTGATGCAGCAGGAGCAGCTGTTTTAAAGGATGTGCTTGAGGAAGCAAGCGTTAGCCTTCACCCTCCTGGTTTGTAGCTGTTGTATGACGGAGAGAGCTGACTGGTGGGTGGGAAGAAAACATTTTCAAAACCCAACACACAATATCTTCAGGGGTAGTAGCTAACCACGGATTTGAAGTTAAGGCAATCGATTGCATGCTTTCAGTTTGCACAACAACTTCAGGAACATGACCTAATTCCAGAGAAGATAGGGAGGGAAAGTAATCTCATCGCCCCCTACTGGATGCGTTCCAACCTCTATGGCAAAATGAATGGGAATATCTTTTCAAAAAATTACATTTCGGGTTACACTTCAAAGTTAAGACGATGGCTTCCATATGTTGTGCATGTAGGGCAGCTCTATCGATCCTGGTGATCATACTTTATTTTTTCCACCGATTTGAATTGTTTTGAATGTTTTTTTAATAAGCTGATCAAAGACTGCACGGACCCGACGTCGCGTATGTTTGACGTCATCGCAAGTCAAGTGCCTTTCCAAATCTGTGTACATGCAACTCACCTGATTATTTCAATCCAAATCCGACGTTGTTCGGGATCCTTTGGGAAAGTAAAAAACTTGCAACCATTTGTCTCTGACCGGTGGTTGCAGTCTGGCGAAAAACATAGCATGATCAAAATGCACAGATCTTCCCGGTCGTGGGATCCCTAAACCTACTGCTGACGCAATATGAGCGACTCTGACTAGACAGTTCGGTTGTAGTCTGTTTCTGACAGGTTAGGCGCAATTTCGATCTTTTAAAAGACAGCGAAATTTCACCTGATACTTTCACAGTTAGTAGATAATCCCAACATATACAACATATTTTTTGGGGGTGTACAAGTTCCACGTCATAACTGAGTGGGATTTTTTTTTTTTTTTTAAATCGGGTCTATGGGATTTTCAATAGTACTACCACTAGGATCGCTGTGTTTCACTTTCCCTCCCTATTACAGGATAACCAGTCGAAAACCACACTTCCGTACCACAAGTTATTACACGAATTAAAAAAAAAGTGTTAAAATATGTTGAAACAACTTTTTTAAAGTGTCACTGCCTCAAGTTGATTATTTTCCTCCAACCTACTTGTTATGTTGCTCCCTTAAGGTTTCATAGTAATCATTATTACTTGATAAACACAGAGCACGGAGGACAACGTCTTACAGCTGATTCAGTTACTTCTTTATTATTGAACGTCGCTATGGTTACACAGGAAGATTCCCTTATGCGCTCGTGGCAGTCTGTCCTCTGGAGGTAAGTATTACTAATAGATAATCACGGTACATACATAACATATCTCCTCCCCACTAAGATTTGTTGTCAATAACAAAACATTACTTCAGACTAACATCCAGATAATTATATCGTATTATATAAACAATTATATGTGTCTTTTAACTACAAAGATTTAAGATTCGATCTTCAATTACTACTGACACATATGACTAGAAACATGTTAGTTAGATTACGGCTGATAACCACAACATTGAACAACATCCTGCAAAGGCATTCTTTTTTTTGTTTGTTTGTTTGTTTTAAAACATCACTATGTCACATTCTTTCATCATTTTTTTTTACATACACATACAATGTAAACATTTTTTTTACAACATTCAGCAATGTCAACATTTTTTTTTGTAAGATTCTTTCTTTATTTTTTTTTTGTAGGATTCTTTCTTTTTTTTTTTTACTGCACACCGTAACATGCTGGCGGGCGTGTGATCCTCATAGGATAACGTCGAACAGTCTCTGTCTCTGTACATTCTGGTTGTGTTGTAGGAGAACGTTGCATAGTCTCTGTCTCTGTAAAAGGTGTGTGCATTGTTTCAGTGGACTGTGGTGCAATGAGTGTTTTGGGTGATCTGTGTGGTGTGGGTGATTGGAATAGTGTGGGTGGAATGATATCAGTATCCTCCATCTCTTGAGGTGTACTTGTGTTAAGTGTGTTACCTGCAGTGGTGGTCAGAGGTAGTGACAAGGGAGGACTCACAGGAAGGTTTCCTGCAGTCCCTTGTGTGTCTGACTCGGGCCGAGCCAGCATCTGGTCAACATGGCGTTTCCAGATGCCTTGTGTTCCTACATTCACCTTGTAGGAGACTGGTCCGGTCTTCTGAATCACGACAGCTGGTGTCCACTTATCCTCCCCCCTCCTATAATCACGCACGAGCACTGGCTCGCCAACGTCAAACTGTCTCTCTTTTGAGTGCAGCAGACGTCGCTGTAGCTGTGCATCTTGTGACTGGTGCACAGCTCCAGCAACACTTGGCTTCAGGAAATCCAGTCGAGAACGCAGCTTGCGTCCGATGAACAGCATGGCTGGGGATTCCTTTGTTGTTGCATGCGGCGTGTTGCGGTAGGTCAGGAGGAACGTGTCAAGACGCTGTTGCACTGGAGCAGTTCCTCTGGAAGATTTCAGGGCGTGCTTGAATGTTTGCACGAAGCGCTCTGCCAGGCCATTGGAAGCAGGATGGTACGGTGCTGATCGAATGTGCTTGACTCCATTGGCTTTCAGGAACGTGCTGAAATCTTCAGAGCAGAACTGGGGGCCATTGTCGCTGACAAGGTTGTGAGGAATGCCATAGCGACTAAAGAGTCCCCTAAGCACTGTGATGGTTTTGGAGGATGTAGTGCTGTCCATGATGTGTACCTCTGGCCATTTGGAGTGTGCATCTACGATGACAAGGTACATGTGTCCTTCAAATGGGCCAGCAAAGTCCACATGTATGCGTTCCCAGGGCCTGGTTGGCCACATCCACGGGTGTAAGGGTGCTTGAGCAGGGTCTTTCTGCACTTGTTGACAAGTGTGGCATGACTTAGCTTTGTGCTCGATGTCGGAGTCAATGCCAGGCCACCAGACATAGCTGCGAGCTAAGCTCTTCATCCTTACTACACCTGGGTGTGCTGCGTGTAGCTCTTCCAGCACACGGGGGCGCAGCTTGGGTGGCACAATCACTCTCAAACCCCACATGAGGCATCCGTGCTGCACAGTTAGATCATGCCGTCGGTGGTGATAGGGTGACAGCTCATCACCTGTGTTCTTGGCTGCTGGAAAATGTCCAGTGGTGACCATTTCCAAGACACGAGACAGGGTGGAATCAGACATGGTGTGGCGCTTGATCACAGTGCTGCTGACGGGTAATGTCTCTAGCTGTGATGTGTAGAACACGTCTACTGCTCCTGGCTTCTCACTGTGAGCATGAGGGAGTGGTAGCCTTGACAGTCCATCAGCGTTGGCATGTAGGGCACCTTTCCTGTACTCGATGGTGTAGTTGTGAGCAGAAAGCAGGAGGGCCCAACGTTGCATGCGAGCTGCGGCCATTGATGGTGTACTTTTCACTGGACTGAGGATGGTGGTTAGTGGGCGATGGTCAGTAAGCAGAGTGAATGTGTTGCCATACAGGTACTGGTGGAATTTCCGTACGCCAAACACTATGCCTAAAGCTTCCCTTTCAATCTGAGCATAGTTACGCTCAGCTTTACTCAGGGTCCTCGATGCATAAGCAATTGGTCTTTCTTTGCCATCCGGCATGACGTGGGAGAGCACAGCTCCGACCCCATAGGGTGAAGCATCACAAGCAAGACGGAGAGGCAGCTCAGGGTTGTAATGAGTGAGCACCTCTTGCGATGTTAAAAGTGTCTTTGCTTGCTGAAACGCTGACGCACAGGCTGATGTCCACTGCCACTTTTTCTCTTTGTTAAGTAGCTCATTCAGCGGTTGTAAAACTGTGCTCAGGTCAGGGATAAAGCGTCCATAGTAGTTCAGCATTCCTAAGAAAGATCTGAGCTGACTTATGTCGGCTGGTGCTGGTGCTTCTATGATGGCACGTACCTTCTCCGGTGACTTGTGAAGCCCAGCAGCGTCGATGATGTGGCCCAGGTATTCCACGGACTCCTGGAAGAAGAGACATTTCTCCTTCTTCAGGTGCAGGCCGTACTCCTCTAGCCTGCGCAGGACAGCATCCAGGGTGTTCAGGTGTGTCTGCTTATCAGGACCACTGACAAGGATGTCATCCAGGTAGCAGTGAGTGTGTGGAAGGCCGAGGAGCACCTGGTCCATTGCCTTCTGGAACAAGGCGGGCGATGACGCTACACCAAACGGCAGACGGTTGAAGCAGAAGAGTCCCTTCTGCGTTGAGATGGTAAGTAGCTTCTTGGAGCTCTCTTCTACTTCCATCTGTAGGTAGGCGTTAGATAGATCTAGCTTACTGAAGTGTTGACCTCCAGCGAGAGAAGCGAACAAGTCCTCGATGCGTGGTATTGGGTACTTGTCAACGCACAGAGCTGAGTTAAGGGTGACTTTGAAATCCCCACAAAGTCTCACGGTGCCATCCTTTTTGTTTACGGGCACCACTGGTGTTGCCCAGTCACTGTGCGACACTGGTGAGATGACGCCTAGCTCAGTGAGGCGTTTCAGCTCGGCTTCTACTCGCGGTCGGAGAGCATAGGGCACATTGCGTGGTGGGCAGAATTTGGGTGTGCTGTCTGGTTTGAGAGTGAGCCTGGCTTTCACTCCTCTCATGGTGCCTAATTTGTCAGAGAAAACAGCGGAGTGTCTCTTTAACACTGCCTCTAAACTGTCTGTCTCTCTGTGCTCAATTGCATGTACAGTCTTTAAATCTCGCCAGTTCAATTTGATGGCTCTCAGCCACTCCCTGCCAAACAATGGTGGTGCATCCACCTTCACCACATACAGTGGCAAGTCAGCATGTTGCCTATTCAATTCTACTTGCACTGTAATTACGCCTTCAGGTGCCAATGGCTCTCCTGTGTATGTCCTAAGGACAATATCAGTGGGTTGCAGAGGGAATTTATGCAGTTTTCTTTGGTACAGTTCGTATGGAATGAGTGACACAGCTGCCCCTGTATCCAACTCCATCTCCATTCTCTTCCCATTGACTTTTGGTTTTACTGTTATGCGTGAGTATTTGCCCTTCTGTGACACTGCATACAGTCCCAAGTCACTGTCACTGCCTGATCCTGTTCCCTCACTATCACTTTCATTCGCCTCGACGTGATGTATCCTTTTCTTTTTATCTTTCCCACTGCGTCTGTTACTGTTTTTCTGTTCATGCTTTCCCCCTTTCTGTTTGTATTCTCTCTCGTTGTTACTTTTTGATTTACTACTTCTGCACATTAATTTCGTGTGGCCCTTCCTCCCGCACTGGTGACATTCGCGGTCTTTATACCAGCAGTTGTCATCATTGTGATTTGCTTTCCCACAGCGGCGACATTTCTCACTTTGGGAGAACACCGCATTCACTTTCAGGGAGCTGCTCAACTGCTGTACGTCGCGTGCTGCTGTCTCGGCTGACACTGCCACTTCCACTGCCCTTTTAAACGTGAGCTTATCCTCTGTCAATAGGCGCTTCTGTACAGCTTCGCATTTCAGCCCACACACGAATCTGTCCCTTAGTGCGTCTTCCAAATAAGCCCCGAATTCGCAGTGTTCTGACAGTCTTTTTAGCACTGCTACGTACTGCGCTATTGTCTCCCCCTCCCCCTGATTTCGCTTGTGAAATCTAAACCGTTCAGCTATAACAAGCGGTTTCGGAGTGAAGTGGTCTTTTAGCACAGTCACAATATCTTCGTACGACTTTTCACCGGGTGTCACGGGAGCTACCAAACTCCGAAGCAGTCCATACGTTTTTGGTCCCATTACGCTAAACAGCACTGGCAGTTTCTTAGCAACAGTAATGTCATTGGCCAAAACGTAGTGTTCAAAACGTTCAATGTAAGTTGCCCATTGCTCACCAGACTCGTCAAAAATGTCCATATGTCCAATTATTCCAGCCATTTTACTTCTTTCTGGAATTGTTTACACAGTTGAAACACTTGAGACACTTGTTGAAACACTTGTTGAATCACTCACTGTTCCTCCTCGGATGACAGTTGGTGCCGTTAGCACATTAGCTAACCACTTTGCGTGCGTTCTTTAAGCCCAAAACTCACCAAAAACTGACTTGTCATTCAATGACAGTTCATGGAAAGTCTTCCGGACTACACGACTCGTCGCCAATTTATGTTATGTTGCTCCCTTAAGGTTTCATAGTAATCATTATTACTTGATAAACACAGAGCACGGAGGACAACGTCTTACAGCTGATTCAGTTACTTCTTTATTATTGAACGTCGCTATGGTTACACAGGAAGATTCCCTTATGCGCTCGTGGCAGTCTGTCCTCTGGAGGTAAGTATTACTAATAGATAATCACGGTACATACATAACACTACTGAAAAACCACAAGGACATAAATGTCTCCTTCCGGAAAAGTTCACCATATTAAAATCTTTCTGATGTCACCATATGCTTTAAAGTCTGAGTTGTAAAAAAGTAAAATGCTGTTCGTGTGAGTTTAATGTAACATCCATTATATACGATCAGCTCGAGATAAAATTCAGTTCCTAAAAATTACATGTACGTTTTTAAAACAGTGTTTTGCACCTCATCTTTCACATGAAGCTGCAGCTGACAAACACGACTTGGCCATGGTTTAACGCAGCCTTTGGGGATGTTTCAGTGGCACATGTGCAGAACTTCATTGTAAACAGTTTCGATTACTTAATTACACTGGAATTAATTTTTTCAACTTCCAGATCTGACAACTTAGAAAATTTGTTATAAGAGCTGTCCAGTTAAATAAAGGATCATGTTGCAGTTTATTTTTTTATTGTTGTCTGCTGATCTGTGACCTTAAATAAATAAATAATTGATTGTAATTTATCTGCCTGTACGTCACACATCCTTTCCAGATCACTGCTCTATCTAACCTTTTTAAACTCAGACTCCTTTGAGCTTCTAGAACACGTTTAATGCAGGATGAAGCCCAGATGCCCCACAAACCAGATGTCTGAACTGTACAGCAGCTGGTCTGTAATTACTGATCACATAATAACTGCAGGTGGCACAGTGGTGTAGTGGTTAGCGCTGTCGCCTCACAGCAAGAAGGTCCGGGTTCGAGCCCCGTGGCCGGCGAGGGCCTTTCTGTGTGGAGTTTGCATGTTCTCCCCGTGTCCGCATGGGTTTTCTCCGGGTGCTCCGGTTTCCCCCACAGTCCAAAGACATGCAGGTTAGGTTAACTGGTGACTCTAAATTGACCGTGAGTGTGAATGGTTGTCTGTGTCTATGTGTCAGCCCTGTGATGACCTGGCGACTTGTCCAGGGTGTACCCTGCCTCTCACCCGTAGTCAGCTGGGATAGGCTCCAGCTTGCCTGCGACCCTGTAGAACAGGATAAAGCGGCTAGAGATAATGAGATGAGAATGAGATAATAACTGCCTTTTGTTCATGAACGACTCGGTGTGTTTGTTCTCAGGCCTTCCTTTGTTAGTTTTGCCTGTATGTTCATCTAGAGATCAGAATGCATTAAATATTTAATCTAAAGCATTTTAACTGATGCATGGGGACGGCTGTTATGGCAACACATTACACAGCAACACAGTAAATAGGAAACATAATTTGAATTGTTTTATGGAGGTTCAAAATGCTCTGTGTGGTGGTTATGCTTTTTTATGCTAACATACAGCAGACAGTTTTATTTCTGTGTCTTTTCACCTCAGTGGTGTGTTCTACTTGTAAAGTGATAGTTTGATGCGTGTAGGAAGAAGCAGTCCACACACCACACACACTTTCACACACAAACCTTGTTCGTGTGTTCAGCCGAACAGCACAAACCGCATTCACACACCAGTAGACTGCCCTACATACAGCTAGCCACAGGTTCTATTATGAGTTGCAGTGAGACAGAGATGCATGAGACCCTGTGCACACAGAGGTTTTCTTTTGAGAACATGCATGCAAATGTAATGGCACGTTCATTTGTGTCAAACCTTATTTATTACAAATGATTCCAAAACTTTTCCTGTTTGACTTTAGTCTCTGTAGCACTACATCACACTGAGGTGAAGCTCCATCTACACCTCACACACAGCATTCTACATCACAATCTCCAACAAATGAAAACACGTGAATGTGAACCTTGTCAGCATCTTTTTACATCTTTTTATTTCTTTCACACATTTGGCCACTTGGTGCTCACCACTTCCTTTAGAGCTGTGACAGAAATACTACTTGAAAAGAGGTTTGTGATCTGGTGTGATTTACCTGAAAGCCGCTTCCACACTGGAAAACCAGATAAACCGCAAGCTCAAGAAGTAAAAATATCTTAGCTGCAAAGATTAATGATAGAATAAAAGGTGATGGAAAGTTCATTAATAGGAGTAAACTTTGGTAGCGTCACCAAGGCGGACTGGAACAATGATTCCGGCTGGGAATTTGACTCCATCCCAGGCCACACTGCTCACACAAACCTCTAATTTTGTAGGCTAACCATGGGCATCGTTTTGGTTTGAAGTGCTGGGATACAGATGGGACTTTACATGATCCTACCCGTCACTGTCCTATTGCAATGTCTGCCTCTCTTGTTATTGTGAACGTAACCTGAATACAAATGCACCCAATTTTACAGGTTACTGGGACTGTGTAGGGCTTTAAAACTAAAACATGATAAAATAAATAAATTAATTAATACATAAATAAATAAATGGTATATATCTCTGTCAATTCATGGCCAGCAGATGCAGAACTCTGCAGAGAGAAAATATCAAGGTTTTCAAGGTGTGCAATAGCTGTTTCTGAGAAACAACATTTTACATGTTATGATCATGCTAATTTGCCAGATTTTAATATGGTGCAACATGTTTTCTTAAAACTTCAGCCATTCCTTCTTTAGTCTTTATTCTTCTTTGGATCTCCTTAGCTTCCACAAAGTGGTCACTAGTTTTCAGGTCCATACAAAAACAACAATTTTTACAAAAACGTAAAAATCACACAGTATCAATATCACAAGAAAATGCAATATAAGCCAAATATAAAGATCAGGAAAGAGGTGAAATGACTCTACCATCATACTATAAATAGGTAGTGTAACAGTAGACTACATTAATACATTATTGTTTTAACTGATTTTATAGTGTACAGACAAATGGTGCTAATTAGCTTTGTCATCGCATGTCACACAGGTTACTGCACTACATTCATGGATGGATTATACTTACACTATTGTCATCTGTTTTGCTGTTCAGTGTGTGAACTTTCTTGAGCTTTTGTGGCATGACAGAGTTCTGGCAAATCCATCATCTAAGTTTACTTTTCTTTTTTTTTAACTCAATGAAACATATTGTCTTTGATGTCATATGATCTCTTGTCACACTCTTTGCTATGCCTTGGAGACATAAGATGTGCAAACTGTGTAGCCTATGGGCTGTTGTCACACTGTTATTAGCTACTTAGGTAGCCATGCAAGGTATGTTGTGTGACCTGGTCCCTTACTGGTGGAAATTTAGCTTATTTTGCAGCATTTAGCTGTGTCTGTAGCAAGAGTCTTTCTCTTCTTTTTTCTCTCAATTTCTGCTTTGCCCTTCCTTTTCTTCCAACTGTCCATCTCACAGGGTGACTTGTGCAAAATATTATCAGTTACAGAAACAGGTAGACAGTCACTTTGTGCATCGCTGAGAGATGTGATGACGAAAGGCCACCAGGATTTCCATGTTGGGTCCTGGCTTTGTGTTGGACCTGAAAAGAGAAGTCCTGGATTGACAAGAACCACTGAATAACACAAGTGTTGTGGTTATTTATAATGATTATCTGGGTGTAAACAAAAACCTGGTTATAATTTTAATATGTTTGAAGTTCTTTATACTAACATGATGTATGTAGCCTCAAAAAATAAGTCTACCCAGTCAGTTTCATTGCTTATTATTTACAGGCCCCCCGGGCCATATTCTGAGTTTCATTCTGAATTTGCAGATTTCATCTCAGACCTTGTTATTTCCTTAGACAAAGCTGTAGTTGTTGGAGATTTTAATATTCACTTCGATAACCCTGAAGATCCTCCAAGTAGTGTCGTGTGTGTGTGTGTGTGTGTGTGTGTGTGTGTGTGTGTGTGTGTGTGTGTGTGTGTAATATATACACATACATACAATAGAAGTCAGAATGTGGCTGTTGAAATGTGTTTTGTACACTTTTTCATGAATGTTACATCTAGTTCTTAAATTTTAGTGTGAGTTACACAAAGCAACAGATGTGGTAGAAAAGGATGATGTGGAAAAGGTCGAGTATTTTTAAAAGTGTCTTGCTGAAATTATGATGTTTTGCTGTAATTATTGTGTTTACATGCTGCTACATTAAAGGTCTTATAAGCAGTGAGCTTTCCTCAGGTGAGCACACTCCTTTAACTCATACAGCTCCATCAGTACTCATAACTTTCTTTCTTTCTTTCTTTCTTGATTTACACCTCATATTATTGGATTTATTGTTAACATCATATAGTCTAGACATTACTGTGTGTTACAGATGGTCTTTTTGTTTTAGGGTATTTGCAGATTTGTCGGTCAGTGTTCAATTCATCCATTCTGTATTCATTAATTCATTAAAGGTTTTGCTAACAATTGTTTAAAGCATTTGGCAATTAATTTACTGAGGAAATTTAATAATATCGCCTTGCAGTGTTTGAAAAGAAAAAAAAAACAGCACCATTTTCATGCGTTGTGTGCAATACAGACTTTGACCACAAGGTGGGAGCAGAGCACAAAACAAATCAGGAACTGGTTCTGGATCAATGACTACGTTTACATGCAGATGCGATTCTAGAGTCTGTTGTGGCCCCAAGCAAAAATTTCCAGGGGGCCCTTCTGACCAGTGTTCATCACCAATATGTTATAAATAATCTGACACTAACGAAAAATGTATGAAACCAAAGTTTTTTAAATTCCAAATGTGAAAATACACTGTGTGCACAATTATTAGGCAAGTTGTATTCCTGATGATTAATTTTATCGTTGAACAAATACAGTGCTCTCAGTCAATCCAAATTGTTAATAAACCTAAAACCAGAATGATTAACAAAGGAAAGGGGAGTTTAGGCCTTCTCAGGGGAATATATAAGTGTGCACAATTATTAGGCAACATTTAGTGTGCAGAATTATTATGCAACTAAATGAAAAGCTTAAAGTTTCCCATCTCACTTGTTTATTTTAATTTTCAGTGTAACAAATAAACAACTCAGAATTAACAAATAAACACTTCTAGCATTTCAAAAATATTCAGTGACCAATATAGCCACCCTTCTTTTCAATAACTGCCATGAGCCTTCCATCCAGTCTGTTAGTTTTTTGATTTGTTGACGATCAACTTTTTGTGCAGGAGCAACCACGGCCTCCCAAATGCTATTCAGAGTGGTGTATTGTCTTCCCTCGCTGTAAATCTCATGCTTAAGAAGGGGCCACAAGTACTCAATAGGGTTTAAGTCAGGTGAGGAAGGGGGCCATGTCATTACTTTGTCATCTTTAAGGCCTTTGCGGGCTCGCCAAGCAGTGGAGTACTTGGGTGCATGTGATGGTGCATTGTTCTGCATAACAATCATGGCCTTCTTGAATGATGCAGACTTCTTCCCATACCACTGCTTGAAGAATGTATCTTTTAGAAACTGGCAGTAGGTTTGGGAGTTGATGTTAAGTCCATCTTCAACCTGAAATGGTCAAACTAGCTCATCCTTAATAATAGCAGCCCATGCCATTACCCCTCCACCACCTTGCTGGTGTCTGAGTCAAAGTGCCCTGTGTCCATTAGTTATCCAGCTATGGGCCCATCCATCTGGTCTATCCAGAGTCACTCTCATTTCATCCGTCCATAAAACCTTTGGAAAATCTGTCTTCAGATATTTCTTGGCCCAATCTTGACATTTCAACTTGTGAGTCTTGTTTAGTGGTGGTCGTGTTTCAGCCTTCCTTACCTTGGCCATGTCTCTGAGCACCGAACACCTTGTCCTTCTGGACACTCCAGGTCGGTTGCAGTTCTAGAATATTGTGGCACTGGAGGATAATGGGTTCCTGGTAGCTTCATGTTTAATCCTTCTCAAGTCTTTTGCGGTTAATTTGTGTCTTTTCTTCTCCACACATTTTTTGCGACCCTGTTGACTATTTGCAACAAAACGTTTGATTGTTTTGTGCTCACATTTCTATAGCTTAGCTATTTCAAGAGTGCTGCATCCCTCTGATAGGCATTTTACAATTTTTGTCTTTTCAGTGTCTGTTAAATCTCTTTTTTGGCCCATTTTGCCTGAGATAAAGAAGCTGCCTAATAATTATGCACACCTTAATATAGGGTATTAATGACTTTAGGTCACACCCTCCCTCATTACACAAATAAATACCACCTGAGAATGCTTAAATCCAATTAGCATTCAAGTGTATCTAGCTTGCGGTTGGAAAACATGCATAGAAATAATGGTAGGGTCAGAGTACTCACTTGCCTAATAATTGTGCACACAGTGTACAATGGTAAAGAACAATAAAAAAACAAAATACGGGCGGCACGGTGGTGTAGTGGTTAGCGCTGTTGCCTCACAGCAAGAAGGTCCGGGTTCGAGCCCCGTGGCCAGCAAGGGCCTTTCTGTGTGGAGTTTGCATGTTCTCCCCGTGTCCACGTGGGTTTCCTCTGGGTGCTCCGGTTTCCCCCACAGTCCAAAGACATGCAGGTTAGGTTAACTGGTGACTCTAAATTGACCGTAGGTGTGAATGTGAGTGTGAATGGTTGTCTGTGTCTACGTGTCAGCCCTGTGATGACCTGGGGCCTCATGTACAAAGACCTGCATGGATTTCCCACTAAATATGTGCGCACGTCAAAATCGGGAAATTTGCGTACGACCAAAAAAATCCGGATGTATCAATCAGTGCGTACGAAGGTTTCCACGCATTCTCCTGTTATACATCCCAATCAGCGTGGAATTCGGCGCACATGCACGAGCCCCGTTCCCCGCCCCATCTCCTCCCTCAATTATTCCACACTGAATATGTTAATTAGTATAAATAGACCTGCAGTAAGGCCCGCGTTAGGTAAAAGACATGGCAACTTTTACTAACGCGTTAATGTTAATTAAATGTTAGAAATCTTGCGTTAATCAAATTAACATTTAATATTTATTATTAACATTTAACATTAACATTTATTCGCGTTAATCCCTGCCTTTAGCACAGTGTAATAGAATTCACATACATCACTTAATTGTTCTGTCACCTCCAATTAAAGTGATGTTCAAACTGTATGCTATGAGACATGCAATGGTCACTGATTGTATGCCACTGAATGTGAATGTAGCCTATACCAAGATAACGGTATGATTCGCATCGTCCGCAGTGCCTGCGCCACAATGAGTGTCTATTTGAGTTACATGGGTTTTGAAAACAAAAAAACACCTTTAGTGCTCTAATGTGTACATTTTTTCGGGGACACCCTGTATTTGAGGAAATGTCTTCCTCTCTTAGTAGGCCCAATATTCCTAGCCACATGTAACCAGAAATAAAACATGTGCACATATTTTCCACAATAGGATTTTAATGACAAATGCAGGGTGCCAGGGAACAACAGGAGGACCCCAGTCCATCCCACCCGAGCAGGAAGAGGACCCCCAGCCGAGCGGATCCAGCGTCACTGTCACCTGCCCCCCTTCTCCACCGCCTGCCCCTGTCGCCGGGTCCACAGGCCGGGTGCTGACGTGCGCGGTCCTTGAGTCGCAGGGGGAAATTTTAAAGGGGATAGAGGCGATTAACGACAACCTCGAGGGAATCCGCGAGGAACTGAAGGAACTGAATAACACATTAAAAGAATATCTTAAAAAATGAATGGTGTCCCGTGTCCCGTCTGTCCTTACCTTTTCACATTGTGGCTATTAAGCGCTGCCGGGTTTGTATGCCATGTCGCTGTGGCACCTCGTTGTGAGGCCCAGGGTCTGGGTCCTCCGGCAGGTCTCGCTCCATTATTGGCACGCCGTGCCGCTGCGCCACATTGTGTAACACGCCACACACCGCGGTTGTGTCTGATTTGTACACACTTGGAAATCGTTTCATATATTGATCTTGGTAATTATGTGATAAGGCTACCCCACGCAACATCAACTAATAATATTTCAGTCTGACACCTCGCGGCAAATGCGCGAGGAAGATCTATTAAGCTAGCTGCAATGCATGGTCCTGCATGTGCATTCTTTAATTTAATTAATTAACCAATAGTCAATGGGAATAATATCGAAATGATATTGCTGGGGTTTCTCATTTCCCGTAATTACAATATGGAAGGGATGGTTGATGGATCTGTTGGCATTTACCCAACAGTCTCGCATTATGTGTCTCGACAATGTCGTATGACTGACATACATTTCAATTCATGCATCTTGATGTTCCGATGCATTTTTGGATGCCTCTTATCGCCATGTCATGACTCTTGACCGAATAGGCCTAAATGTAGTTGCGTTGCTCTGCCTCTAAGTGTCGCCAAGTACCAAGATGCACCAGAAATGTGCGTATGCCAGCCATGAGGTTTGCGTAGAGTACCGCACTTTTCCACGCCAAGTCAATCTTTGTACATACGAATGTTTGTGCAGAAAGTGATGTACGTAGCTTTTTTGTGCGTACGCAAGCTTTGTACATGAGGCCCCTGGCGACTTGTCCAGTCTTTCGCCCGTAGTCAGCTGGGATAGGCTCCAGCTTGCCTGCGACCCTGTAGAACAGGATAAAGCGGCTAGAGATAATGAGATGAGAAAAAATAAATAAATAAGCCCTCGGGCCCCAACTCTCAGGGGGGCCCCTGGGCCAGGGGGCCCCAAGCAGTTGCCTGCCTTGCCTGTTCACAAGTTGCGTGTCTGTTTACATGCACATCCAAATCGAGCTGCTGTCGGTAATCGAGCTGAAGGTCCCAGCAGGGTGCCAGAGAAATCCAATCCTACATGCACACAATGAAATCGGGCTATTGTGTGAGGTGCATTGTGCACCCGAGCCACAGGTGGCGCTACACGCCCCATCGTGTTGGTACACTTCCGGTTGTCGTCATGAAGAAGAGCTATTCAAGAGTGTAAACAAAGTTATCAGTTCCGTGTTCTCCATTGCGCGTTTTTCTCCCGTCCATGAATTTTAATATATTCAACTCCTTAAGCTGAATGAGCATGAACTCTGTCTCCTCATTGCTCCAGAAGTGCACGTTTCTGCTTGCCTGTGGCAGTGGGGGCGTGGTCAAGCGCCGGTCTGTGACAGGAGGGCGAAGCCAGGGAAGGTGAGTGGCAGAATCACTACACCTGACGGTAATTAACCTGTGTTTGTGTGTCTTCCCAGTAACCGCGCCCTATTTAAGGAGGCAGAGGGAGAGCAGAGGGGAGAGCTCATCCCGGGACTAGAACACAGCGCGCGTGCGCGCATGTGTGTCTCTCTCAAGAATAAAAGTAGGGTGTTAAACTGAAAAGTCTGACAATAAAAAGCCTATTAGTACCAGAAGCTTTGTCCTGCCGTCCTCTGTGCTCCACCCACACTTCAGAGAGCTCTACATCGCCATTTTCTCTTTTTCGTTTGTTCCTCCTGACCTCTTCTGCTGCTCGCTACTACTGTTGTCATGCCGACCGAGGCTGTTGTGTTTCCCGCTTGTGGTCTCATCACTTCCGGAAGGGGCAGTAAGTAGCTCGACTACTAGCTTGATAGGGTATACATGCACTAAGTAGCTCGGCAGAAATCGTATAATCTAGGTCGTGTAGCTCGATTCCGAGAAATCAAGTTCGGTTCAATTTCAGCCGAATTAAGGTGTATACATGGCATTTTGAACTTCGATTTCAGTCGAGCAACGGCAGAAATTCGATTCTCTCTATGTGCATGTAAACGCACTGACTGTGAGAAGGTTGTAGTTGTGGAACACTGATTATGGCCCAAATGACCATCTTTGTACAGCAAACTTTCATCAGTTAAAATCATTTCATTTTTCTCCTCTATACAGTTTAATTTGACAGCAAGTGTTGATGTTCAACTGTTGATGTTCAACTGTTAATGTTAAGTGTACTTCTCATAAGGATAAAAATAAAGGCTACACTGTGACCATGCCTGATCAAAACCTGTACATTTCTGTGATATAAAAATAAAAACAAATGGAATTCAGCTGCTTCTATTTTTGTTTGTACAGTAAGCCATATTAACTCACAATCAACATCACACTGGTTTGACTTGTGTATGTGAGCATTGTTGTAAATCTCCACCTCAGTAGAAAAGAATGGAAAAAATGCTCAGAGGTCAGTTTTAGAAACCTGAGACCTGATTTTCTGCTTCAGAACAATCAGTGCAGACGTCATTTATTGGTTCTGGCTGGATGATACGTCTTTGTTTCATTTCATAGCCGTCTGGACCTCAGTGGATATACAGTAGGTTCAACTTTTAAAGTTAAATTTCTACTTTAACACTAAATTAATCCTCAGTTCAATGTTTGTAAATTATCTAATTCTGTATTTAAATATATTTGTCTTAATTAAATAATGTATACATGCAAAAACTGTTTACTGACTCTCAGTAGAATTTTACTGATAACATGGCATTTATTAGATTTTTGAAAATGTAACCAGCAGATAAGCATAATATTAGAAAGAATAATTCCATTGATAGTGTACATGCTTTCGAGTTTTTTCTTTTATACATACACTGTTGGGGCGGCACGGTGGTGTAGTGGTTAGCACTGTTGCCTCACAGCAAGAAGGTCCGGGTTCGAGCCCCGTGGCCGACGAGGGCCTTTCTGTGTGGAGTTTGCATGTTCTCCCCATGTCCGCGTGGGTTTCCTCCAGGTGCTCCGGTTTCCCCCACAGTCCAAAGACATGCAGGTTAGGTTAACTGGTGACTCTAAATTGACCGTAGGTGTGAGTGTAAATGGTTGTCTGTGTCTATGTGTCAGCCCTGTGATGACCTGGCGACTTGTCCAGGGTGTACCCCGCCTTTCGCCTGCAGTCAGCTGGGATAGGCTCCAGCTTGCCTGTGACCCTGTAGAACAGGATAAAGCGGCTAGAGATAATGAGATGAGACATACACTGTTTCTGGAACTCAAATCTCATGGTGAACACACTACAGATCACACAACAACATTAACTCACCGTCTCCTGTGATGTGGAGATTTTAGGATGAAGTTAAATTCAATTCCTGACCATGCAGAAAAATACACACACACACATAGATAGATAGATAGATAGATAGATAGATAGATCCTTTTAACTCAAATTATTCTATTCACATTCACTGGATATGAGCAATCGCGCATTCTGATTGGCTACTCTCCTACTAGGCTATCAGCTCATATACCGTGAGTAGAGAAAAACAAATTGGCAGAACATGTTGCTGAACCAACCGAGGACTAAATAAAAGTCTACTTGAAAACAAAACCCTAAAAAATACAAAAAAGCAACAAAATTTGGAATAAAAGTATTTGATGGTTTAATTTTGTATTTTTCAAGAATTATTGTTATAGCATTTTCACAAATTGCTACTGTTATTTCACAAGTTTGTTTACATTCTAAGCGGAAATGATTTTGTCAGACATTTTGTATAAAGTTTTTATTTATCAAATTTGCAAAAAATAAAAATGCTCCATTTCTCTCAAATCCGGAGAATGTGGATAGAATAAAACAGTTATTCCACTCAATCTCATTGTACATGGCTTATAGCCAACATGGTGCTACGCCCCTCACTGTTAGATGTACAGCGGAATAGCTGTTAAATGTACAGCAGCCACAGGACAAGAATATTAATATCAAATTCCTGAATAAAATCAAACTAAATAAAAAATTAAGTCAATCAACTGTAATTTAATTAAGCAATAAATCAAATAAACACTGTGTCACTGTTACAGTAAAATACTGAGTGGTGTGATGAAGTGGAGTTCCTGTCACCACCTGGCAGTTCAGTGTTTTTCTAACAGCACATCCCCAAGTGTTTTATTCCTCTTATACCACAGCAAAACAATGATTACAAATCCTTATTTATTCAAGAACATCATACATTTTATCCATTTTACAGTCACATTTAATCTTCTTGATGCAAGTTGTCACTAATGTTACTGCAGCTATAAACAGTCGTTCCCCCACCAATCTCTCTTTACTCTCTTCTCTGGAGTTCACAATCTAGCATTAAATAGCACTGTGTCATTAATGAGATTAAACAATTCTCAAAAAAGAAAACAGAAGAAATAAATATTTCGCTGCTTCTTTTTTCCAAAAACGTAGTCTTTGCTACATTTTTGGAAGACAATAACCTGATAAAACATCTTCTGGGGATTTAAGGTAGTAAAAGAGCAAGGTTTTGAAAGATGTTAAAAGATTTAAACAACTTAAACAAGATGAAAACAATGTGTTAAACAACTTAGAACATGGCACCTTTGGTTTGAACCTACCCATTTTCAAATGATCAAAAATATTGGAACATGTGCCTGACAGGTGTGGGTTTTTGGTTTTTTGTTGTTTTTTTCCCAGGTGTGTCCTGTTAGATTGATTGTTTACACAATCAATACTGCAGCTCTGAATTTATACTTTTGGTTTAAGCCCTGGGTTTAACCTGTGAAGACTGCATTTGTTGTGAAAAAGGATAAAACAGCATGAAGACCAGAGAGCTGTCTATGGGAGAAAAGCAAGCCATACTGAGGCTGAGAAAAGAGGGAAACTCAGAGCTATTACACAAGTATTGGACATGGTCAATACAACAATCTGGGATGTCCTGAAAAAGAAAGAAACCACTGGTGTAATAACAACCAGATATCGAACAGGTCAGGCCAAAGAAAACACCAGCAATGAATGACAAACACTCTCAATCTTCTTCAACTTCTTATTTTGGATGCTCACATTCAAGGTCGCCACAGTGGATTATCATAATTTGCACATTTGATTTGGCATAGGTTTTTACACCGGATGCCCTTCCTGACGGAACCCTCCCCAATCTATCTGGGCTTGGGACCAGCACTAAGAACGCACACCCCCAGTGGCTGGGTTCAAGATGAACCTCTACCAAAGTGATGTAAAGGCTAAACTGTAGAGAAAGAAAGGATCTGCTCATGGGTGAAGCATGGTGGAGGTACAGTCATGGCTTGGGTTTACACGGCAGCTTCTGGAATGAACTCACTAATAAGTACTGATGATGGAACTCATCAATGACCCAAAACACACTGCAAGACAACACAGGGCTTCATCAGGGGAAATAAATGGAAAGTTTTAGACTGGACAAGTCCATCACCAGGCTTTCACCCAACTGAACAGCATTTCAGCTCCTGAAAAGGAGACTGAAGGGAGAAACCCCTCAAAATAAACAACCACCAAACATGGCACCTTTGGTATTAAACACGTTTCTAAGTTGTTGAACACATCTCGATGTAAAAATCAGTAAATGAAAACTGAAATTCTGATCTTTTGGCTCATCTTCATATTTTGACATCAAATCCAAATCACTTCAGTGTAATTGAACGCAAAAACAAAAGAATTGGCCTCGCTGTTCAGTACTTTCTGAGGGGACTGTGTAAATCATACAGAACTACCTTCATTATGAAGATATTAAATGTGAGGAAGGAGAAGTGAATAGTCCATTGTTTTCTATTGAAATCACTAAGCAAATTTATGGAAATAACAGCAGGCCAGTGACCTTTTCCTCATGGGTTCTGAGATCACGGCTCTCCATCACACTGCATGTAGTTTGTTTGTTTTAAATAAAATAAACAGCTGAGGAGCTTTTTAATGTGAAATTCCATCTTTAGATTCACAATATTAGGAACTGAAACAAGTCCATTAAATTGATATTTTTTTTGGTCCAGATTTTTTCCTGTCTGACGTGATGAAACATCTTCCTGGTTTTAAACTCAGGCTTCAGAAAGAGAACTAATTCTCCTGCTGGAAGTTTCTAGACAGGTCAGACTCTGATTCTCCATTGTTAATGTCGAAAGGATCTGGACTCCAACATGTAAATGAGCTAGAAAGCGTCAGCGTCACGTCTTCGTCACGGTATTCACACCGCCCTTGTAGAGGTGGGAACTAAAAGCCCTTCGCTTCTTTCGTGTCCACCATTTTAAAGAACGCAGGCGGTGGCTCGTGAAGGTTACAGCGTTCTCTCAGTATAGCAAAAGAATTAAAGTCATGCTGATAAACCACTTTAAACATTCCTGGAACCTGATTTTCTGCTCCAGAACAATGTTAATTGTTGACCATTTTCACACCAGTGTCCTCACATGGAGATTTTTAAAAGGACCGTCGTCTGACCTGGAGGAGTTACTGAGATCTTTACGGTAGGAGAAACTGTTTATCAACTTTCTCTTCTCAGAGCAAATCACATTATTCACCTTCTGTAAAATGTTTAATGCTTTATTTAAGTGCACAGGGATGAAATGGAAAATACTGATAGTAATATAAATGTGTAATACCTGATTATAATCAATATTATAAAGCTAAAGTGGAGGTTGAGTTTTAACATGATGTTACATTATAGTTTTATCAATATAGATAACAAGGGAGAATAATTTTGGCTTCAGTAATAATAATAATAATAATAATAATAATATAAATACTGTGTTTAGTGTAAAATTTCTCCATGATTTGTAAAGACACTGTGGATGATGATAGTTAGTGTGACAGAGAGACAGGACAGAGAGCCTGAGTTTTATGGAGCCAAAGTCTGCTTTTACTGGCTGAATTGTTTTTTATGTACCGAGATTTTTGTGTGTGTGTTTTGGATGAAATGGAAAATACTGATAGTAATATGTGTAATACCTGATTATAATCAATATTATAAAGCTAAGGTGGAGGTTGAGTTTTAACATGTTGTTACACAACAGTTTTATCAATATAGATAACAAGGGAGAATAATTTTGGCTTCAATAATAATAATAGGGTTAGGGTTAGGGTGCTGGAAGTTCTAGACAGGTCAGACTCTGATTCTCCATTGTTAATGTCGAAAGGATCTGGACTCCAACATGTAAATGAGCTAGAAAGCGTCAGCGTCACGTCTTCGTCACGGTATTCACACCGCCCTTGTAGAGGTGGGAACTAAAAGCCCTTCGCTTTTTTCGTGTCCGCCATTTTAAAGAACGCAGGCGGTGGCTCGTGAAGGTTACAGCGTTCTCTCAGTATAGCAAAAGAATTAAAGTCATGCTGATAAACCACTTTAAACATTCCTGGAACCTGATTTTCTGCTCCAGAACAATGTTAATTGTTGACCATTTTCACATCAGTGTCCTCACATGGAGATTTTTAAAAGGACCGTCGTCTGACCTGGAGGAGTTACTGAGATCTTTACGTTTACGGTAGGAGAAACTGTTTATCAACTTTCTCTTCTCAGAGCAAATCACATTATTCACCTTCTGTAAAATGTTTAATGCTTTGTTTAAGTGCACAGGGATGAAATGGAAAATACTAATAGTAATATAAATGTGTAATACCTGATTATAATCAATATTATAAAGCTAAAGTGGAGGTTGAGTTTTAACATGATGTTACACAACAGTTTTATCAATATAGATAACAAGGGAGAATAATTTTGGCTTCAATAATAATAATAATAATAATATAAATACTGTGTTTAGTGTAAAATTTCTCCATGATTTGTAAAGACACTGTGGATGATGATAGTTAGTGTGTGACAGAGAGACAGGACAGAGAACCTGAGTTTTATGGAGCCAAAGTCTGCTTTTATTGGCTGAATTGTTTTTTATGTACCGAGATTTGTGTGTGTGTGTTTTGGATGAAATGGAAAATACTGATAGTAATATAAATGTGTAATACCTGATTATAATCAATATTATAAAGCTAAGGTGGAGGTTGAGTTTTAACATGTTGTTACACAACAGTTTTATCAATATAGATAACAAGGGAGAATAATTTTGGCTTCAATAATAATAATAATAAAAACACTGTGTAAGTGTAAAATTCCTCCATGATTTGTAAAGACACTGTGGATGATGATAGTGTGTGACAGAGAGACAGGACAGAGAGCCTGAGTTTTATGGAGCCAAAGTCTGCTTTTACTGGCTGAATTGTTTATGTACCGAGATATTTATTTATTTATGTGTGTGTTTTAAACAATGCCAATTTATGAACAATTATACACTGGGGGAAAACATATGACTGTGACAGGAACATCAAACTCGTAAATAACATATGTAACACTTTTTTAAAAAAATGATTATTTGTGCGTCCCCCTTTTAGTTGACATTAAGAAAGTAAACTGTAAATAATATTAAAAGCTCTGGGTGATTCACAGCTTATAGTTTGTTTAAAAATAATTTATATGAAAGAAACATTTCTCCAGATGACACTAACATGGGCTACAACCCCAATTCCAAAAAAGTTGGGACAAAGTACAAATTGTAAATAAAAACGGAATGCAATGATGTGGAAGTTTCAAAATTCCATATTTTATTCAGAATAGAACATAGATGACATATCAAATGTTTAAACTGAGAAAATGTATCATTTAAAGAGAAAAATTAGGTGATTTTAAATTTCATGACAACAACACATCTCAAAAAAGTTGGGACAAGGCCATGTTTACCACTGAGACATCCCCTTTTCTCTTTACAACAATCTGTAAACGTCTGGGGACTGAGGAGACAAGTTGCTCAAGTTTAGGGATAGGAATGTTAACCCATTCTTGTCTAATGTAGGATTCTGGTTGCTCAACTGTCTTAGGTCTTTTTTGTCGTATCTTCTGTTTTATGATGTGCCAAATGTTTTCTATGGGTGAAAGATCTGGACTGCAGGCTGGCCAGTTCAGTACCCGGACCCTTCTTCTACGCAGCCATGATGCTGTAATTGATGCAGTATGTGGTTTGGCATTGTCATGTTGGAAAATGCAAGTTCTTCCCTGAAAGAGACGTCGTCTAGATGGGAGCATATGTTGCTCTAGAACCTGGATATACCTTTCAGCATTGATTGTGTCTTTCCAGATGTGTAAGGTGCCCATGCCACATCCCGCGGTTCCCAAACTGGGGGTCGCGACCCCCAGGGGGTGTGTGGAGGAACTGCAGGGGGGGGCGCGGAGAGACGGGACTGTTTGCATAAAACTGCCAAAAAAATACAGCCGTCGGAACGTTTATACTGCACCATAACCACTTAGTTTGCAGAGAGCAATCAGCCTGTGAATAGAACCCCATCACCCCCTTTCACTCCATATTTGTCCCACCCTCAAATCTCAATCTCATAATCGCCCCGCCCTTGAATACTGTGAAAATGAAGCGTGCTAGCATAGCATGGATATGCCGACGACGATTTGATGATGGACAAGTTTTTACACGTCGGTCCAAAACGCAGGGCTGCTGAACAGGGCGAGTTACCCTACACTTCTGTTCCTAAAGTAGCAAAAACAAGGAAGTATGATGATGCGTACATCGGAATGGGCTTCACAAGCACACTGGTGGGTGGTGAGGAAAGACCACAGTGTGTTCTCTGTATGACGGTGCTAGCAGCAGAAAGTTTAAAGCCAAACAAGCTTAGATGTCACTTGGACACAACACACCCCGATTGTAAGGATAAGCCAGTTGAATTCTTTCGACAAAAGCTTTTAAAATTTCGTGCACAACGCACTACCTTCACAAAATTTGCTTCTGTCACTGCCAATGCTCAGCTCGCCTCATATAAAATTAGCTACCTCCTTGCACAGACCAAGAAGCCACACACAGACGCTGAGGAGGTGATCCTGCCAGGTGCCATAGAAATGGTAAGGGCCATGGGCGATGAGGCAATCGTAAACAAATTAAAGACAATTCCCCTCTCCAATAACACTGTTGGAAGACGCATACATGATATGGCAGATGACATTGAGGAACAGCTAACTGACCGAGTACGTGCAAGCACACAGTTTGCTCTGCAGGTCGATGAAGCTACTGACAGCAACCGGGACTGTTTATTAATCACATACATCCGTTTCATTGATGCAGAGGACAATGACATGAGAGAGGATCTTCTATTCTGCAAACAACTGAAAACGCGAGGCACAGCTGATGAACTTTTCAGAGTGATTGACGCTTACTTAAGAGAGGCAAATTTGAAATGGGAGTGCTGTCTTGGAGTGTGCACAGATGGGGCTCAGGCTATGGCTGGGAAGCGCAGTGGACTGCAAGCGCTGATAAAGCGTGTGTCCCCCAATGTACAGTGGACTCACTGTATGATTCACCGCGAAGCGCTAGCATCAAAACAGTTGAGTCCCGAACTAAATGGGGTGATGACAGACGTAATTGCAACTGTCAATTACATCAAAACGCGCCCTGTTAAAGCCAGGCTTTTCTCCGTGCTGTGTGAGGAAATGGGATCCAAGCACACGGCAGTACTGTTTCACAGCAATGCGTGATGGCTGTCACGTGGGAAGGTGCTAAGCAGAGTTTTTGAGCTGCGAGAGGAGATACGGATTTTTCTCGAGGAGGAGGGCCATGCCCTTGCACTCCGCTACAACGATGAGCAGTTTCTGTTGGCGCTTGCGTACCTCAGTGACATTTTCCAGAAATTGAACGAGCTAAATCTACAAATGCAAGGACGCAGCACCCACCTCCCTCAACTTGCAGCGAAAATGCAGTCATTCACAAAGAAATTGGAACTGTGGGGGCAGAGAATTGAGGAGGGGGACACAGATTCATTTCAGAACTTGCATTCCTTTCTCGGAAATACCAGCTGTCAGAACACAATCTTGCCATGCATTCAATCGCACATTTCTGCCCTCCAACAACATTTTCATAAGTACTTTCCAGCGACAGATGCGGTGGCACACTATGAATGGCTCACAGACCCCTTCAGTGGAAAGACACCTGCTCACCTCAGTGTTGCTGAGCAGGAGCAGTTCATTGATGTGACCTCAGACATAGGATTAAAACAGCAGTTTAGGGCCAAGTCACTGCCTGCCTTTTGGATTGGGGTGGAGAAAGACTACCCACTGCTAGGTGGAAAGGCGGTGTCCATACTCCTCCCTTTTGCCACTTCTTACCTTTGTGAGGCGGGCTTTTCTGCAGTGGCCTCCATCAAGAACAAATACAGGGCAAGGTTGGACATTGAAAGCGAACTGAGCGTGGCAATCTCACAGTTGTCACCAAGATTTGAAAAACTCTGTGCTGAAAAGCAAGCACACCCAAGTCACTGAAAAACGTTTTTTGGGGTGGGGAATTTTAGTATTCTTACAAGTTGAATGTTTGATGTTCTGCTTTTGGGATATGCAGTACTGTTTACTCCGCAATGTTTTTGAATTTATCAAACGAAAAAACTTCAGCCACAAGGCTTGTAGCCTTGCATACTCTCTGCAATGTTTGTTTGAATTTATCAAAAAATAAAACTTCAGCCACAAGGCTATATTTACGTCTGTGAAGATTGATATTATTATTACAATAATAGTAATAATAAATAATAATAACAACAACAACAACAACAACAACAATAATGTCTGTGAAGTTTATTACTATACACAGCAACATTAATACCCAAGCTGTGGTGGTGGTCTGGGGGGGTGGGGGGTGGGGTGGGGTTGGTGTGTTCGCAAAAATAGTCATAGGTCAAAAAGGGGATCCCCTGAAAAAAAGTTTGGGAACCACTGCACTAATGCAACCCCATACCATCAGAGATGCAGGCTTCTGAACTGAGCGCTGATGACAACTTGGGTCGTCCTTCTCCTCTTTAGTCCGAATGACACGGCGTCCCTGATTTCCATAAAGAACTTCAAATTTTGATTCGTCTGACCACAGAACAGTTTTCCACTTTGCCACAGTCCATTTTAAATGAGCCTTGGCCCAGAGAAGACGTCTGCGCTTCTGGATCATGTTTAGATACGGCTTCTTCTTTGAACTATAGAGTTTTAGCTGGCAACGGCAGATGGCACAGTGAATTGTGTTCACAGATAATGTTCTCTGGAAATATTCCTGAGCCCATTTTGTGATTTCCAATACAGAAGCATGCCTGTATGTGATGCAGTGCCGTCTAAGGGTCCGAAGATCACGGGCACCCAGTATGGTTTTCCGGCCTTGACCATTACGCACAGAGATTCTTCCAGATTCTCTGAATCTTTCAGGGATGTGATTTGGGGCTGGTGAAATTATCTGAAAATTTTAGCCGGGGGTCTGGGGGCCACAGGCCCCCAGCTGGTTCAGGGCAGCGCCCTGGTGGGGGGACAAAGTCGTCAATGAACCAAAGTAGTCAAATTTTGAAATGCAAGGTAGAACTGTCCATACAAGTCGCCAGGTCATCACAGGGCTGACACATAGACACAGACAACCATTCACACTCACATTCACACCTACGGTCAATTTAGAGTCACCAGTTAACCTAACCTGCATGTCTTTGGACTGTGGGGGAAACCGGAGCACCCGGAGGAAACCCACGCGGACACGGGGAGAACATGCAAACTCCTCACAGAAAGGCCCTCGCCGGCCATGGGGCTCGAACCCGGACCTTCTTGCTGTGAGGCGACAGTGCTGACTGCTACACCACCGTGCCACCCTTAATTTTTTTTTTTTTTATTGCTGTAAATTTTGTTAATTATGCCTTAGATATCACGGTAATGTGTAAATAATGTAATGTATCTACATTGGTTGTAAATTTAATTAAGTTCATTTCATTCATTCATAATTATCATACTTTTTAAAAAATAATTTTAAAAATAATAAATAAATAAATTTAACAACCTGGCTGATAACACTGGTAAAGATGATGTTGACACTTCTCTAAAACGAAACTAACTTTATATAGTAGCCTCCATATACACACACTGAAGGCTCAACCCCAAATCACTTCCTCCTTCCTATACAAGTGCCCTACACAGGGGGCACACACAGCGAGCCCCTGTAGTCTCTCTAGTGCACTCTATATGCCTTATGGAGCGGTTTGGTCTTCAGCGCAACAGATTTCCTCTTCATCAGCGCGGTGGAGCAACAGGACAGGGGGCGTTTCCAGCTGCGCAGCGCTCACTTTCACTTGGCCTGTTAGCCAGAGCAGCCAGCTGCAACACATATTTTGACTTCCTATGTAGCCAGAAGAAGCTATACATGCTCCAAAATAGCATTAAATTATAAATAAATGCCCTTGACAGACTTGTGTTTAAGCGGTGCGTTAAAGCTCTTGCTAGCTACATGGCTAAGTAGCAACAAGCCTGAGTGTAAAGTAACAGAACTTCACTGCTACTAGCAAGCCGTGCTAACTCAGGAGCTAACTCTGGTGTCGGGTCTGTTCCCTGAGCAAATGTTCCAGTCATTTTACACCCAAAGTGGAAATATTTCCGCAGACTAAATGACGAATGGCATCTCCTCCTCTCCTTCCTTTCCTCTCCTCTCCGCCCAGCGCGCCGGTACGTGAACTCATTCCGGGTGACCGTCAGCCAACCTCTCGCCTCCCTAAACACACACACAAAGCCCACTAGCTCGACCCAGACAACCGTGTCCTGTCAAACACACTCGGCTCTGCCACGTCGGACAAAACGCACACACAAAAATCTGAGTTTGTTCATGACCAAACGACACACACTCACAGATAACACGCTGATGCGTACAGGGGCCTCCAGCAAGCACGCCATCTCTCTCTGCCCGAGCGAGAGACGATCCGCCCCGACCTGTACAAATGTCTCACGGTATTATGTCCAACGTCTGTAGCAACCTCTTTCTCCAACCATTCCCAGCGGAACTTGTTTTTCACTATTCTGTCGATTTCTTTAACTCGATTTGCATTTTTACGCTCGATCATGGAGGCTGCCATCTTTCAACTCTTTGTTTGAAGCGAGCTTACGTACAGCTATCTAATGGCCCTTTTCCACTACCCTTTTTCAGCTCACTTCAGCCCGACACGGCTCGCGTTTCGACTACCAAAAAACAGCACGACTCGGCTCGCTTCGGCCCTGCTTAGCCCCTAATGCCGCTTTTCCACTACAAACGCGGCTGAGCCGTGCTGAGTCAAGCTGAGTCGAGCTGAGTGAGGCTGTTGGAGTTGCATTTCGACTACAACCGCGCTGAACCGTGCTGGCTGGAAGTGGGTGGACACATTGGGTGGAGTTAGCGAAAGTGGGTGGACGTCACGTGATGTCGTTAAGCAGCGCAAACAGTGACATCAGTGACAGTGGCGGAACAAGTCAGAGCCGGGCCGGGGGCGGGGCAAATGACCGGGCCCTTTATTAAAGCTTATCATAACATCATTTTAGGCTACAAAATGTCCGCAACTGCTGTGTTTACCAATTTCAACACTACCGGGTGCAACTATGTTATTTAGTACATCAAGTCCTTCAAACGAACATGTAACTCAGAAACAAAAAACATTAGGATACTGTACATGGCTCATAATAAAACATCAATAGCCTATACTGCGCACATTATTTGAAGGGCATACGAATGAGCGCTCAGAGGTTGCAACGGTGACAGGAAGAGTCAGAAATAAAAGGAGGGCGGTGCAAACCTCACTGAATGCACTGTGTTTACCAATTTCAACACTACGGGGTGCAACTATGTTATTTTGTACATTAAGTCCTTCAAACGAACATGTAACTCAGAAACAAAAAAACATTCGGCGACATACTGTACATGGCTCATAATAAAACATCAATAGCCTACTGCGCGCATTATTTGAAGGGCATACGACGAGCCTTGCGCTCCGCGAACTCGTCCACGATGCTCTGTATGTCACTGATTCAGTGAGCTTTTAAGCGGTAGTCTCACGACCCGAATAGTAAACAATAAACATGGAGGACATGGTGTCGTTAGTGTTGCTGGTCTTGGTGCTGTGGCTTGTTGTCACCGACAACGCCAACAGATACTGGCAAGAGCGTATAGATGAGGCGAGGCGCATAAGGCTTCAGAAATTCTCGTAATTCGTAATTATTCTTCTTCCGGGTTTGCGGTGTTTACAGATCCCAGCGCGCTCGCGGGGCGTGTGTGGGCATGTGAGGACACGCCTCCTCACCAATCAGTGCACAGGGGAGTGTCTGCTCACGTCCCCAGCCTCACTCGGCACGGTTTGGCTCGCTTCAGCCCCACTCCAAAACGGTGCGAGTTTTAGGGGCTAAGCAGGGCTGAAACGAGTCGTGAGTCGTGCTGGTTTTTGGTAGTCGAAACGCGAGCCGTGTCGGGCTGAAGTGAGCTGAAGCGAGCTGAAGTGAGCTGAAAAAGGGTAGTGGAAAAGGGCCATAAAACTCGCACCGTTTTGGAGTGGGGCTGAAGCGAGCCAAAGCGAGCTGAGTGAGGCTGGGGGCGTGAGCAGACACTCCCCTGTGCACTGATTGGTGAGGAGGAGTGTCCTCACATGCCCACACACGCCCCGCGAGCACGCTGGGATCTGTAAACACCGTAAACCCGGAAGAAGAAGAATTACGAGAATTTCTGAAGCCTTATGCGCCTCGCCTCATCTATACGCTCTTGCCAGTATCTGTTGGCGTTGTCGGTGACAACAAGCCACAGCACCAAGACCAGCAACACTAACGACTCCATGTCCTCCATGTTTATTGTTTACTACTCGGGTCGTAAGACTACCGCTTAAAAGCTCACTGATGTCACTGTTTGCGCCGCTTAACGACATCACGTGACGTCCACCCACTTTCGCTAACTCCACCCAGTGTGTCCACCCACTTCCAGCCAGCACGGTTCAGCGCGGTTGTAGTTGAAATGCAACTCCAACAGCCCCACTCAGCTCGACTCAGCTCGGCACGGCTCAGCTGCGTTTGTAGTGGAAAAGCGGCATAACAAGCGCGTTCGTTGGTTGTTACAGAGCGATGGGCCAATCACGTACCTCGTTTCATCTCAATGACGGAATTACTGAAAGTCGGAACGAATAGGATACAAATGTGGATTTTTGAGCGAAAAATCGGAAAAATTTTTCAAATTTTGAGGTGAAAAAAGCGGAATTCCGCGAATTCGCGGAAAAAATCACATCCCTGAATTCTTTTGATGATATCATGCACTGTAGATGATGATATGTTCAAACTCTTTGCAATTTTACACTGTCGAACTCCTTTCTGATATTGCTCCACTATTTGTCGGCGCAGAATTAGGGAGATTGGTGATCCTCTTCCCATCTTTACTTCTGAGAGCCGCTGCCACTCCAAGATGCTCTTTTTATACCCAGTCATGTTAATAGCCTATTGCTAATTGACCTAATGAGTTGCAATTTGGTCCTCCAGCTGTTCCTTTTTTGTACCTTTAACTTTTCCATCCTCTTATTGCCCCTGTCCCAACTTTTTTGAGATGTGTTGCTGTCATGAAATTTCAAATGAGCCAATATTTGGCATGAAATTTCAAAATGTCTCACTTTCGACATTTGATATGTTGTCTATGTTCTATTGCGAATATAATATCAGTTTTTGAGATTTGTAAATTATTGCATTCCATTTTTATTTACAATTTGTACTTTGTCCCAACTTTTTTGGAATTGGGGTTGTACTTGTTTGAAATGATCAGTCTTGTGGTTTCTAATTTGGCAGTTTTCACTGAAGTACTACAATAATAGTTTGTGCAGTTCTGTGCAAAAGTCCTCAAAATTAATGAAAAGGTTCGACATATGGACCAATAAATGAACTAATTTACACTAAACACAATTAAATCACTTTGTTGTAACTGACTTAAAACATAAACTCTAAGCTTCAGTGTTGCACAGTTTTTACAGAACTCCGCTGTAGGTTGTTGGGTTTTTTTTTCCCTGCATCTTGGAGAAACTCACACGGTTCTTCTGGACATGATGGTTCTCACTCTGCTGCTGTTTCCAAAACCAGAACAGCCTCCATTATGGGTTTATCCACAATGTGCTCCATTACTGGCCACTTGTACATTTCATTTTTTTCCTCTAACTTTTTTTTTTTAATGAAACTTGGAAATCTACGTGTTTCTCTTTCTACTCACACTTTAACACTGGAAACAAACAGCTAAGAATATTGGTGTCTATAAATAAGGAAATGTTTTACATCTTTTGCTCAGGACTGTAAATGAACAGCAGGGGGCAGTGTTATGTTCTTATTTACTGATTGTTTATATGTGTAATGACGTCATTTATAATTTAACTCAACGATCAATGCCCATTAAAAACAGAGAAGGAAAGATCTCTGTGGGCTAAAATGAGCAAGCCTCAGGCCTGATCACGCCTGCTGTGTGTGAAAGAAGCAATAATGGACTTATTGTCATTTACTGAGAAGAACTTTACAGCCTGACTGCTTTAGCATCATCAGGTTTCTAACCGGATGGTTAATTTAATTATTCAATCCCAAACTGGGCAGAAGTTCAGCCTTTTAAAAGGCCATTTAAAAAAAAAAAAATCACAAAAGCAGGAATTTACATGTTTCCATTTTTATTGCAGGAGAAACTGCAAACACTGCATTCTCTCTGACTGATAATACAAGCTCTCTGCAGCTTCGGTCTCTTCCGGTTATAAAAGTTGTTTGAGCTACAAAAATAAAGCCAGAACAATCAGTGATCCAGGAAGATAATCAGGCCATCAGGTTTTTCAGGAACTAACAGTACGTGTGTTAAACTGATGAGCAAATAAACATCACTAATATCTGTAACACTATCTTCTGGATCCGTCTCTCTGTCAGGAGCTTTAACAGTCTGGTGTTATGCTGTGCAGTGTGTTCAGTATTCCTGTTCTACTGGTTTTGCTGGTCAGAGCATTAAACTGTCTCATATTTTCATTTTTCTTGCATTAAACAGAAACCAGTGTGCATTCACTCTGTAAATGTACAGGTAAGATCCAGTGGAGAGAGCAGGACAGTGGTACAGCAGGTAGCTTTGACGCCTGGTTCAATCCTGAGCTCAGGTTTCTGTCTGTGATCAATGAATGAAACCACAAACTAAAAATCACTATAAAATATCACGTGTGGACAGAGACAAAAATATCATCAGTATGAGGAGACGGAGCTGATGAGAATTCTGGGTTCCTCTAACACAGAGCTCTGTATCTGATCTGATTTGGACAATACGGCTGTAACCCGAGAAGCTTAAACACTGAAAGGCAGCTGGGAAACTGAAGCTGATGATTCATTTAAAAACCCTGATGTGTTCCAGTAAATACCCTGAAACATTTTCTGATGAGCTTGCCTTTCTGACACTTGGTTTTTCGCTAACTTTAATGTTGCTAGTCATGATTATATAATGACAGCATGCAAATATTACACTAATATTAAACACTGATGCCTGAAGACATGCCCCAACCCTGCAGGATTTCTCAGCACAACTCATTAAAATAATTAAAAGGATATTGTGATGTGATGAATTATATGTTACGCTTCACATGTGAATACACCACTGAGTCAGGCTCTGCTTCAACAGGCGTTATTCTCGAGTTTTCTTCCTGTAGAGACACAACAGTATATTTCAGTATCGGAATCAGGGTGAGACTTCATCACTCCTGTGGAACTAATGTGACTTTTTTTTCATCCAAATCCTCTAAAGTATTCCACATCATGATTATTTTCAGAAGTTTTATTTAGATATTTACCTCTTTAACTCTCTCTTCACTGTGAGCTGAAATTTTCACATCAGCATAAGTCAGTTCCTCAGTTTCAGACACTAAAGACACAAATCTGATTAAATTGTATGAAACATCAAATATAAAAACTAAACATAACACATGCACAGAAAGCTGCATTACTTACTTGTTTGCCTTTCGTTTTTCAGAAAAATACACACAGATACAAATATTATTAATAACACAAAAAGTCCAGCAGATATCAGGGCAGGAAGCAGTTGAAGGGAACGATCAGTTTGTCCTGTGAAGGTAATGATATATTTATAAATTATTTTATCTACAACCTCAATTCCAAAAGAAGTTGGGATGCTGTGCAAAACATCAATAAAAACAGAATAAGAAGATTTGCCAATCAAGGAAACCCTATATTTGATTGAAAATAGTACAAAGACAACATATCAAATGTTTAAACTGAGAAATGTTATTGTTTTTTGAAAAATATATGCTCATTTTGAATTTGATGTCAGTAACATGTTTCAGAAAAGTAGGGACAGAGGCGACAAAAGACTGAAAAAGTTGTGCAATGCTTAAAAAAAAAAATTATCTGGTTAATTGGCAACAGGTCAGTAACATGATTGGGGATTAAAAAAAATAATACATCCCAGAGAGGCCGAGTCTCTCAGAGGTAAAGGTGGGGATGGGTTCACCGCTCTGTGAAAGACTGCGTGGGCAACTAGTGCAACAATTTAAAAAAAACATTCCTCAATCTAAAACTGCACAGAATTTGGGGATCACATCATCTATGGTACAAAATATCATTAAAATATTCAGAGAATCTGGAAAAACCCTGTACACGAGAGACAAGGCTGGAAACTGACACTGAATGCCTGTGATCTTCAGGCCCTCAGGCGACACTGCATTAAAAGCAGAAACGTGTCTGGAGTGGAAATCACAACTTTTTTGGAATTGGGGTTGTATATGACACAGACATAAGACTAGTGCTTGGCGATATGACAAAATATCACATCACAGTACCTGAAGACCTGATGTGTATCACAATATTTCAGTATCATAATATCTTGAATTTGAGTATCATAAAACTCACAATATCTTAGAAAAATGTACTGTGGTATAATTTATCATAATAATGAGATTAGATCAGATCACTCAGCCCTACATAACTCGTACTAATCCCATGATATTTTGATTCCTGCCTCAAATCCATAAGAAACCTGTAACATGATGCTGCACTTGATTAATATTCCATCGCGTGTTTTTTTTTACGGTATTGTTATTAACTCCACTGAATGTGTTCACAGAGCAAAGCTCACTGAGACTTTCACACTGAAACATTTAAACTACTGAATTTTTCACCAACCAGACTCACAGGCCATCAGTAATGAATTTATTTTACATCTTAATCTTCAGTCACCTCTGTCTCAGTCCTACGTGAATATTCATGATTCTGTTCTGTTCAGAGTGATGATGGTTTCGACTCTCTGACGTACCTGAGTTATAATTACAGAGCTGTGTGATGTTGAGAGAAGTTGTTTTATTGCTGACAGGGTTTGCAGACACACAGATATAAGAGTTCGTGTTATTCTCTGGGTGTTGTATCTGAAGTGTGAGATTGAGGGGAACACGGAGATCTGTGTTATTGGTGATGTTGATTCTCTCATTCTCTCTGTACCAGGATAACTTCACATCTTCTCCATTCTCCACAGAGCACAGGAGGAAACACGGCTCTGTAGAAGACACTCTTTGCTTTCCGCTTTGATTTCTGATTACTGGAGCTGATACTGGAGCTGAGAAACAGAAACACAGATTTACAGTAAAACACAGAGTGACAGGGTGGTGTGAGTTACTGTTAATGTGGAACATCCATGAAACAGCTGTAGACAGCTGTTTTGTCATAAACTCCCCCTTCAGTCCGTCACACAGCGCTGCACGTGCTGCTTTATCTTCTTACATTTTCCATGTCATTTGTTTTGGTCTCCAGCTCTGAAATGTCATTGATTTGTTCCTCTGACGTGTTCACCTGTTCTGTGTTTTACTTTAACCCTTTGGGGTCAAGAGCTTCTCCGGTGAAGCTCGGCAGGTTTAGAATGAGTAGGTCATGTATTTAGAGAAATATCTTCGCGACTTTTTCCATCATACAAGTATGATAAACATATTGACAGAAACTTTATACTTTCCTATGTGCCCACTGCCAAATTATATTATAGATTTTAAATTACCTAAATTAGATGAAACAAAACTCGTCACCTTACACATCCCACCAGAGTCGGAGCGCTGAGCGTTCACTTACACATTCATAAAAGACTGTTCACATGGTAATGGCATGATGATCACTTTCACTCCTTCAGTTTCAATTGGTTTCTCTTTTGCAGTGGGAATGGCCACCGTAAACAGGATAAAATCTGTCAGACATAGGCTACGTTTACATTACGTCGAATCAGCGGATCATCAGATTAACGTTCTTAAAACGATTCGCGTTGACACTAAAACCGTTAGCCGTGCACACAGCAACACCAATACGCGGATACGCTCGGCTCCGCAGGCATCCTGCGCTCCAAATCACTCCGCCCTGAACAGCGAGTGCCCTCTGGAGGGTGCGCACTCCGGCCCTGCGCAGCTCACAGAGCGCGCGAGTGAAGTGAACAAGCCACGATTCGGGACTGAGCCGCTGTGTGTGTGATCCCAGCGCATATCACTTATTACTTGCAAGTGGAAGGATGGCAAGCCTAAAGACAATCATAACTACACAATGGGCAGTATTTGCATCAGTATTTGCAGTATTTTCATACTTTTATACTCTTTAATGAAAGGTGATACAAGGCGGAAGTCTGCGCCGTTTTTCAGCAGTCGCATCACATGACCAACGCCAGCGAATCAGGAAGGTGGATGTCACAGTGACGTTGTCCAATGAGACGCCAGCTAGAGCTCAGCACAGCGTATTCGCGTATTCTCAATGTTTACACAGCACCGGAGCTGATACGATCTAGATTGAATACGTGGACTCTGGCGGATTCCCGTTTCCCCGCTTTTTCAGGGGGGTTAATGTAAACGGACAGTGCGTCCGCGAAGAAAACGAGACAGATACGGTCTAGTGTAAACGTAGCCATAGTTTAGTTTATTTGGAGGTAAAACTTATTACGAGATGGCAAGCAGATTTATTGTGCTTCGGATGATTCAGGACAGCGATTCAATTTCAGGACAGCGAATCAATTCATGATTCAGGACAGCGATTCAATTTCAGGACAGCAAATCAATTCATGATTCAGGACAGAGATTCGGTTCAATCTTGAGAACTGCGACACTGATTAGCAGTGTCTTTTTGTTTTTTGAAACTTAGACTCGATCCAGCCAAAGATCAACTCGAGTAAGTGTAAATATTTATTCTATTGATTATGAGCAGATCGGTTGATATGCGTGCGCTGTAGTGCATACACAGGAAAAATGACTGAGCAATTTTGTTCCAGGAGTTAAAAGTATTTTCCTCAAAAATTAGTTAATTTTGCTTGATTTTGAGTTTGGAGAGTAAAATTTGGAGTTGGAGCAAAATTGCAGAGTAAGAGAGATGATTGTGGCTCTGAACTGAGCAAAATAGTACAAGAGTTAATTTCACGACTGTGGGTGGTAGAAAAGGGCAACTGGACTTGCTTGAAGATTCTTGAAAACGTTTCACCTCTCGTCCAAAAGGCTTCCTCAGTTCTGTCTGACTAATAGGGAGTATCAGATATTTATCCTCTCCTGGCTCAGAATCAGAATTCTGATGACCAGCTCATCTAAGGTGTCACTGAGGCATCATGTTGGTGTGGGTCGCTGGAGGCTGGGTGTGAATGGCGAGTCATTAGGGTGATCAAAGGATTGCCCGTTAGGGTGATCAATGGCAATCTGACTCTCTCTGTCCTCCTGTGAGTCCCCGAAAACAGCTGGGTCCTGGCGTACACCCAGCCGTCTGGGAAGAGTGTCCAAGACCACCTTGTAGATGGTTGACAAATGATGTCTTAGACCCCCACCTCTGTTCAGTGATGGCCGTTCCAGGTTTACAAAAATGGCTTCTTTGACTCCTCGCTCATACCAACGATCCTCTCTAGCTAAAATGCGTACGTCACAATCCCGAAATGAGTGTCCTTCATTGTTAAGATGAAGTATCAGATCTTCAAGCAAGTCCAGTTGCCCTTTTCTACCACCCACAGTTTACTATGACCTGGATGATTGAGAATCTTCACAGACATGTTAATTTCACGACACACTGAACAGAGTCAAATACTAAAATAAAAGTTAAATACCAGATAAATGAAGATGTTGTAAAAAAAAAAAAAAAAAAAAAACAGTTTTAGAACTAGAGATGAAAGTGGAGCAAAGAAAAAAAACCCTGAACTTTTAAAAGTCAAACTAAGATGGGGGGGGGGGGCAACGTTCCCCGAAAATATTTTAATAACATAACATGCAAAACCCTGCATTCTAGTGCATTTTAGTACTTATTTTCACTAAAACAAGTTATAACTTTTAAGCCCTTTTCTTTCATGTACATTAATGATTAACATGTCAAAAATCTCATCTTATCTCATTATCTCTAGCTGCTTTATCCTGTTCTACAGGGTCACAGGCAAGCTGGAGCCTATCCCAGCTGACTACAGGCGAAAGGTAGCCTGGGCCCGCCCATCCTAAGTGTGACGCAACACGAGGGCCTGTTGCGAGCTTAGTCTGGCAAGGCAAGTTATCTCCAGCTCTTCCAAGCTCCCAAAAAATCGGGAGCCAATCAACTTTGAGCATCTCCAACGGCCCTGGGTAGAGGTGTGTTCAAGGCAGTGACGTAGTAGAACTGCGACCGGAAGCCATAGATTGTTTACAGAATCTATGCCGGAAGCGCTTCATTCACTAGAAACATTATGAACATGGAGCAGCGGCAAGCCTTTGACACCACGGTAGATGCTGTATTGAAAGCATTCAACGGGAAGTTCTCATTGAAAACGGTGCAAAGAGCAGCCCTGGAGGTATTTATTCTCCTCCTTCTTCTTCCTGTTACTCAAACAGTTTCCGTCGCGTCACATATGTCAGAGGAAAGAGTGATGTGATTGGTTTAAGCTTCGTCACAGCCTTTTCTGGCTTTGACCAGTAGCAAACTGAGGCATTTCAGGGAGGCGGGTCAACCACGCGCTTTGGGAAACGGTTGGGCTTAATATCTTTGCCAGACCAAATGCTCGCAGAGCTCTGAAGTCGCGTTAGCCAGACTAGGCAAAAGGTGGGGTACACCCTGGACAAGTCGCCAGGTCATCACATGACACATAGACACAGACAACCATTCACACTCACATTCACACCTACGGTCAATTTAGAGTCACCAGTTAACCTAACCTGCATGTCTTTGGACTGTGGGGGAAACCGGAGCACGCGGAGGAAACCCACACGGACACGGGGAGAACATGCAAACTCCGCACAGAAAGGCCCTCGCCGGCCACGGCACTCGAACCCAGAACCTTCTTGCTGTGAGGCGACAGCGCTAACCACTACACCACCGTGCCGCCCTTAAACACACCAATGAATACCAAATTTCTCATGTAAATCAGGGGCGTAGCTAGGATTTTTCGGGGGGGGGGGGTGTCACACACTGACTGGCAGCCTGAGTACATTATGTAACAAAAAATACATGATGTCATTGCTAGTTTTAGGTAGCTTAGAAACCAGCTCTTCCATTATTGCTGTTTCTTCCACGTTTTCTTGATGATGTGTTCTAGAAACGGCACTAAAACTTAGCTTCAAAACCACAAAATGCAACTTTGATGGAAAAAATATATATATAATAAATTGCTTACCTCTCTTCACTTCGAAAGAAGGAGGAAAGTTTTGCTTGTTTTGACATGGCGAATTATTAACACGAGAAAATACTTGTAATTTGCAACTAAAAAGACTGCAGCTACACTGGCAGCTTGAACATGCTTTCTAGTGCAATTGTGTTGCGCTTGCACAGAACGGTGTCAGTCCTGTGCACCTTAGCACGTGCACCTGAAGGCGCGTCTTGGGCGCGCGCGCCTAACGAGCTCCGGCACGCGCACCGTTAACAAAGAACACCCGTCTTTCATCAATGAACTATGTTTGGGGTATTTAAGGACCGCGCCCATGCAAGGACGATGCGAAGTATTACGCCGCGTCTAGGAACGCGAAAAATCCGAAAAATAAATTTCTCCATTCGGAAAACCGGAGATTTTCAAGAGTTTTGTCAAATACCCGGATTTCCGGGTAAATCCGGAAGACTTTCCTCCCTGTAGAACTGTGTTGGAACGTACAAAAAACATGACCTTACCCATTGTGACTTGAACTGATGAGGTTAAGCGTTAACCTGATGGGATTAAGAGCTGGCAGTGGGAGGGGTTTTCACTCTTCTCACTGAATGGAATTTTTTTTTTTACCACACTCACTGAATACCCCTCCTACTGCCAACCTTTTATCCCAAAACAATAGGACATATATTTTTTGATGGACAGTTAATTGTCCAAATCAATGGAGCAGATTTAAGTTTTTGTGTTTGATACATTCCTAAGACTGAACAGAATCACTTCGAGTGACCAAAACAGTTCGACACAATGGGTTAGGTCATGTTTTTCACACATTCCAACCATTCTAAAACTGCTTTTTACAAACATCTTCATTTATGGTGTTTTTTTTTTTAAAAGTACAATCATGACATGCTCGTACATACTACACAGACATTATTGTAGCTGAACTTGTGCTGAATACAAAAAAAAGTCATATGACTTTGAAAATACTGCTTAGATTTGTTGAAATTGACAACAAAAATCAGAGGATACCAAAATCATTAGAGTGCCAGAAAATATCCTCAGACCCCAGAGGGTTAATTAGTTAATGTTATTTATACCCTGTTTCTCTTCCTCCTCATGCAATTCTGAGCCTTGTTCTAGCTTTATCCCACTTCCCTGACCCTGGCATGTGTTATCACTTTGGAATATGGATTTCCCTGTGATTAGTTTGCCTGCATGTTTATGAACCCATTCTTTCACTTCTGACTGCAAATACTGGAATGCCCTTCATAAGGGCACACTATCTCCTTTCACATACAAAATCCATTACTGTATGGGTGAAAACAACACGGAATAAATCATAAATTTTTCATTCTCACTCAGTCTTCCATAATGGATATCGTGTAATCCCACTTGACTGTGTTTAACAGAATGCTACAGAAAGACTTTGGTGCAAACCCTCGAGACCAGATATGAGGAATAATTGAGAAGGCGGCGAGTTCATTGTCATGAAAAGCCCAAGCTGAAATATTGGCGAATTAAAATATTATATAAATAATAAAATACTCGTCTTCGACGCATTCAGCATCATGCTAGCTGAATAGAATATATCTGATATACCATGAAAAAAGCCAGCCAATATTATTATTATACATATACTCCCTCTTCATATCAGCATTCTCGAAGGCCAACGCTAGTTCACCCAAGAGTTGACGCTGTTAGCACGGCAGTGAAGTGACCTACAGCTGGCGTAGAGTTCATCAGCGCAGCAGTGATTGCTCTGGCATTCATCAGTAACACAGGCTAATGATTGAAAAACTGGGATTCCTGTCTCCAGACTCCTGTTCCACGCACGCTCAGCACAGCATTTTTCACTTAAGTATTCATTTCCCTATGTAATTTACTTAGTTACTTTTAAATTAACATTGACAACTACTAACAACAGCGCGACCTGGCAGCCAAAATTCTCTCAAAATCTTCTGCTTTTAATGAAGCAAACCTTGCAGCCATATTTGTTTACAAACCGTCAGAGTCACTCGATAGCGTGGAAGTTTTACATCTCCGACGTGTCTCTTTTCCAGTTTTTCGATGTCCGTAGGTATGTTTTTCTCTTGTAAATATGCATGAAGAATATAGAATGAAGTTTTGGTAGCCTTTCGGGTGTTCAGCGCATCTTTAGTTTCAGTTTTCAGTTTATTTATTTAGTGTGTAATTATAGCATAGCTAATCTTAGCAGTAGCACTGGATTAGCCTCATCATCTTTCTCTCCCAGTGGACAAAGAAATGGTTCTGCATGTGCGTAGCAGAAAAGATTTATCATTGGATGAGCTCTGACGTGTGACGTCGTGTTGTCTTGACAACATGCAATATTGTAACAATATTGGACGCTCATTCTCCATTGGGGAGAGTGGTGTAATACACGTAGGATAAGCGATATGACAACAGTATTGCATACCATCAGTAAACTCACTAGAAAGGAATAGAATACATGTTTTGATTCCAGGGAAAACATGGCCTGTATGCATAATTAGCAATATAGCATGAGTCGAGTCGCATCACGTCTCAGAGTCTCTTCCTGTTTCTGGACATTTCTTTTGTTCAAGCAAAGTCTATTTGTAATATTTTTGCTGATACAGTGGGGCTGCCATATCTGCTGACTTGCTCAGGCATACAAGCCTGACCCCTCGAACTCCAGTTCCCACAAAACCCCACACACTTGCTTTCAATTATTACTCCCTTTATTTAAACCCTGCCTTCTGTTAGTTTGTCTTGTATTTGTTTTTATTTTCCATCCCAGTGCTCATTGTGTCCCTCACCACGACGTTTTCATGCCTGGTGTTTGTTGTTGCTTTGACTATCCTATGTACCGTAAGGCTACAGTTGCACTACAGCTCGCGATGGGTTTGCGAATACTTGGCGATGAAAACTTGGTTATATCACCACCAATCATGTGATACATGGCGAATGTTCTCTAAGCTTTGCGAGTTGTTTTTTGGTGTGTCTCCGCCTCGTGAGTGGTCAAAAACGTCTTGAAAAATTTCAATGCATGCATTGAAATTTGGTGCCGATGTTTTCATCAGCAAACTAAGTGGCAAATTCTCACTGATGGGTTTGGGAATATGTCCCGAAGCTCAGGGAAGAATCGCCATCAAACGCCTCATTTTCACTGAAAACTCATCATGCAGCATCGTGAGCTGTTGTGTGACCGTAGCCTAAATTAAAGGTTTCTGCACTTGCATCTTTTTCCACACCTCAATCCTGATAAAACTATTAAGTGGAAATGTCAGAATCCCGAGAGAGAGAGTGTACAGTCACATAGCTTTATTACATTATCTTGTCATAATTATTTTATATTAGTTACTGTTTTTGATGTGTGTAAGTTTCATTTATAAACATCATGGGTATATACACATAAAACAAGCTTTATATACGATTCTCTCCGACCCACCATTTCAGTTTTCCTTGTTAGATCTGGGAACGTATCCCCCGTGTATACGCCACTCCCACTGTATCTGCAGATATTTGCTTCTTGTTTTGAGTCACTGCCGGTTGGTTTACAGTGAGACAGTCCAAATGCCGTCACAATATCCCTACATCATTTTAGATCTCCGCCAGCACCATCACACCACGTAAAATCTGATGGTTCCAATTCCCACTGGTGCCATAACAAGTGATTTCTGTACATTTTATGAGGTCACCAGAGGGGAGATTAATGGTTCGGCTTTTCCGTTTTACTCTCATTCACACACGACACCATTCCAGCATAATAAGGGGATATTTACGGTTTTCCATGTGAGTGGGTATGGGGTAACGGAGCTTACATTCTGACTCTCAGGGCCCGTTTACACGAGGATGCTGTCGGGTAAAAACGACTAAATATTTTATTGGAAGTGCCTTTTGTCTACACGGGGACGGCATTTCCGAGGCTGAAAAACGGAAAAAATTGAAAACGCCTTCCAGAGTGGATAAGTTAAAAACAGCCCCTGTTGCATATCCATCTAAACTACCCAATACGCGAAACTCTGCTCGGATCTGCTCACGTCGGGTACGCGTTTACGTCATACATATGTCATATACTGTACATGCCAGCCCGGGAAGTAAGAAAGTAAGTAAAAAAGTAAGAGTATGTCTGATTACATCGATCCAACGGACCTTCAAGCTGCTCTGGCAGCTTTAATAAACGTCCAGGAGTCCTTCGAACATCTATACCGAATCTGCACATATATCATTAATGAACAGAGGCGGGTAGAGTATGCTCTTACTTTTTTTACTTACTTTCTTACTTACCATAGCCAGAGTAGTCAAAGTTTTCGCGGCGCAGATGTGCAGATCAGACAAGACGGAAGACGTTGCGCATGCGTGCAGACATAGCGGAGGTCTTTCACAGCACCACCTAGCCGCCTGGCATGCACATCCAATTGAATTCCACACATTTACGCGTCACCATATAGACGCAGATTTCCTCCTTGAAAACGGTCGTGTAGACGCGGAAAAAAGTGAGAACGAAAACGGACTTTTGCGTTTTTGTTTCAGACCGTCCCTGTGTAAAGTGGGCCTCACTCCACATTACACGTTCCCTCAATAGCCTCTTTTTTTCCTCTCTCAAAGTTAAAATAAAATAATGCAGTTTGTCATTTTGAGCAGTGAATGGTTATGTTTAAAACAATGACTGAAGTTAATTTAGTTAAAATCAGTGGATAGTTTCAGACTGTTTTATCTCTGCTCCTTTTCTCAGGTGTTTCCCCTTAGTTGAACACTAGTCTATAAATTTCCAGATTTAACAGATTTGGCACAAATGATTATACAGGTGTTTGTCCATGATGAAAGTTTGTCCTCACAAAAGGTATTTGTTAGTGTAAAAATCTTTTCATGGCAGATTTGTGCGTAAATGATGTTCCTGATGCAGTCTGATGCCACACTGCTCTGATTGGCATCAAACTGCATCAGGAACATCATTTACACATGAATCTGCCATGAAAAGTTTTTTACAATAACAAATGCCTTTTGTGATGGCATGATGACTCATTTCACAGCACACAACCATGACATCATCAGAAATAACTCATTCACCTGTATCTGGAGTTAATGATGGCACATCTCAAAGGATTCCTGATCATAACAATATGGAGCTAAAAACCTTTCAATATTCTGATTATAATTTACTGGATATAGAAAACGATATAGATCTGGACAACAACTTCTTTTTCAAAATTAATGACAACTGCTATTATTATACAAACGAACAATACAATCAGACCGTTAGAACTGACAAATTATCCATAATCCATTTCAACAGCAGAAGCATGTATGCAAACTTTAATAACATTAAGGACTACTTAAGTCAGTTTACAAAACCGTTCAAAATTATTGCAATATCAGAAACTTGGATCAACACTGATAAGGAGATGGATTTTGAGATGGATGAATATGAATTCAACTATATAAACAGGAAGAGCAAAGGCAGAGGAGGTGTGGCTGTATATGTGGACAAAAATTTAGATTATAGGATATTGGAAAATATTTAGTTATTTTCCAGTATCCTAGTAATAACCTAGTTACTTCATCTGTGGTGATCTTAATATTGACCTTTTAAATCCTAAGAAGCATAAAATGACTGACGAATTCATTAATACAATGTATGAGTCTTTATCCAAAAATCACCAAACCCAGCAGAATCACGTCATACAGTTACATTAATCAATAACATTCACTAATGACATTGAAAACAATACTGTGAGTGGATTACTTATCATTGACATCAGTGACGACCTACCAGTTTTTACAGTTTATGATGGCAATTTTAAAGGAAATTATCCAGATACAAGAACAATATATAGATGATTGAGGACAGAGGAAAACATGAATGCATTTAAGAATGACTTGCTAGTGCAAAACTGGGATGCTATATACAAGAATAATGATATTGGCAATGCATATGAAACATTTCTGAGGATATTTACATCAGTATATGATAAAAATTGTCCAATTAAACAATATAGCAGGAAACAAATACACAGATCGACCATGGATCACCAAGGGATTACAAAATGCCTGTAAAAAGAAAAATTACGCTGTACAGAGAATTCATGAAACAGAAAACTAAAGAGGCAGAGAATAAATATAAAAATAAGTTAACCAATATTATTAGAGCTAGCAGAAAGGAATACCATCATGAAATATTAAATAAAAAAACAATATTAAAGGAATCTCTCATCTCATCCCATTATCTGTAGCCGCTTTATCCTGTTCTACAGGGTCGCAGGCAAGCTGGAGCCTATCCCAGCTGACTACGGGCGAAAGGCGGGGTACACCCTGGACAAGTCGCCAGGTCATCACAGGGCTGACACAGACACAGACAACCATTCACACTCACATCTACGGTCAATTTAGAGTCACCAGTTAACCTAACCTGCATGTCTTTGGACTGTGGGGGAAACCGGAGCACCCGGAGGAAACCCACGCGGACACGGGGAGAACATACAAACTCCGCACAGAAAGGCCCTCGCCGGCCACGGGGCTCGAACACAGACCTTCTTGCTGTGAGGCGACAGCGCTAACCACTACACCGCCGTGCCGCCCTTAAAGGAATATGGGATTTATTAAATAATATAATCAAAAATGGCTCTAGACAAATGTTACCCTCAATACTTTATAGATAACATTAAGAAAGACAATATAGATGATATAGTTAATAGTTTTAATCATTTTTTTGTACGTGTTGGACCAAACTTGGCAGAAAAAATCCCTGATCCATCGTCATCGCAGGATTGGAATGATAACCTTATAGATAGAAATCAAAGCTCAATGTTTCTCACGGCAGTGGAAGAAAAAGAAATAATTGATATTGTAAAAAACTGTAAACATAAAACATCTGATTGTGATAGCATTAATATGAAAATTGTGAAAAGGGTCATTGAGGAAATTTCAAAACCATTAACTTTCATCTGTAACTTATTCCAAACTGGCAAATTTCCAAACAAAATGAAAATAGCTAAAGTTGTGCCGCTGTATAAAACTGGGGATAGACACCACTTCACAAACTACAGGCCTGTTTCTTTATTACCACAATTCTCAAAAATTCTAGAAAAAAATATTCAACAACAGATTAGACAAATTCCTGGATAAGCATAAATTACTCTCTGACAGTCAATACGGATTTAGATCAAACAGTTCAACAGTACTGACATTAATGGAATCAGTTGAGGAAATCACTAACGCTATAGATCACAAACAGTACGCAATTGGAATATTCATCGACCTCAAGAAAGCTTTCGACACAATCATGATATATTAATCAATAAACTGGAACGGTATGGGATCAGGGGGATAGTTCTGCACTGGGTGAAAAGTTATTTAAGGGACAGGAGACAGTTTGTGAAGTTGGGTGATTACACTTCCTCATGCTTGGGCATTGCTTGTGGTGTCCCCCAGGGGTCAGTATTGGGTCCAAAACTGTTCATTCTCTACATAAATGATATCTGCAAACTTTAAGTTATTAAAATTATGCCGCTTTTCCACTACCAACGCGGCTGAGTAGGGCTGAGCCGTGCCGTGCTGAGTTGGGCTGAGTCGAGCTGAGTGGGGCTGTTGGAGTTGCATTTCGACTACAACTGTGCTGAACTGTGCTGGCTGGAAGTGGGTGGACACATTGGGTGGAGTTAGCGAAAGTGGGTGGACGTCACGTGATGTCGTTAGGCGGCGCAAACAGTGACATCAGTGACCTTTTAAGCGGTAGTCTCACGACCCGGATAGTAAACAATAAACATGGAGGACATGGAGTCGTTAGTGTTGCTGGTCTTGGTGCTGTGGCTTGTTGTCACCGACAACGCCGACAGATACTGGCAAGAGCGTATAGATAAGGCGAGGCGCATAAGGCTTCAGAAATTCTCGTAATTCGTAATTCTTCTTCTTCCGGGTTTACAGATCCCAGCGTGCTCGCAGGGCGTGTGTGGGCATGTGAGGACACTCCTCCTCACCAATCAGTGCACAGGGGAGTATCTCCTCACGCCCCTAGCCCCACTCAGCTCGGTTTGGCTCGCTTCAGCCCTACTCCAAAACCGTGTGAGTTTTGGGTGCTGAGTAGGGCTGAAGCGAGCTGAGTCGTGCTGCTCTGAGGTAGTCGAAACGCGAGCCGTGTCGGGCTGAAGTGAGCTGAAAAAGGGTAGTGGAAAAGGGCCATTAGTTTTATTTGCAGACGACACAAATATTTTTTGTTCAGGGGGAATTTACAGGATCTTCTGGGGATGATCACTGCAGAACTGTCTAAATTAAAGAAGTGGTTTGACAGGAACAAATTATCTTTAAACCTTAACAAAACTAAATTAATGTTATTCGGGAATTGTAAAAGGAATACTCAAGCACTAATACAGGTAGATGGGGTTGATATTGTAAGGGTATATGAAAATAAATTTCTTGGTGTAATTGTGGATGATAAAATAGATCCCTTCGCAGTAAACGTCATTCATACGTAAGAGGAAATTGCGCGCGCAGCCTGGACTCAAAAAAGACTCAGCGACGGTAGAGACGAGAAGAAATATTTGGAAGAAATGCCTAGTTGTTGTGTTGTCGGGTGTCAGAATCGTAGCAGTGATGGGGTTAAAATGTACACAATTCCAGCAGGATCTCACCCATTCCAAAAATAAATAAATAATCGCCGACGTCTATGGCTACAAGCCATCAAACGTGTAGACTGTGTTAGGGTTTTGCTGGGATTCGAACCTGGTTCGCTGTTGTGATAATCCAGCAAACCCCCACTAGGCCACCAGGGGGATGACTCAAGTGCAGAGGCGTGAAGCGGAAGTAGAAAAGTATCAAAAACAGTTTATTTACACTATGTACAATCTAAGGGAAAAACAAAAAGAATAATCCAAAGCTCAGAAGACAAACCAAAAATAAAAATATCCAAAGGATCAAAGTCCAAAATCCAAATAAGAAAAAAGGCAAAAAACTCAAACGCTCAGAAGATCAAAAAGGTCATAAACAAAATCCACAAAGTCCAAAAGAAAGAAGCAAAAACCAAGAATACAAAGACACAGGCAAGGTACATGGGACAGAGGGAACTAGCACCAACAACATAACATAGGAAAAAGACTCCGTGACAAGGGAACAAACAGAGGGGTATTTATACACAAAACAATTAAGGAACAAGGCGGGGCAGGAAACAGGCAATCAAGGCAAACACAAAAACACAGTGGCGGCCTCTAGAGGCCAAAACAAACATGACGAGAAAAGGAAATAACAGTGGCCTCTAGAGGCCAAAACAGTCCCAGTCCTAACAGACTGGGATGAAAGCACCATCAAAAATGCGCGGGTTTGCAGCGCCCACTTCATCACAGGTAAGATCAGGCTATTTATTAAATCTTTTTTATTCTTTCTAGTCTTCGTTTATTGATGTAGCAAAATACTTTGGTAACGTTTGTCTGATTAGCTGGGTCATAGTTACACAATGTAATGAATATTGTTAGCATGTTAACTTAGCTTTGCATGCAATTTTGTTTGTAGGAGAGGTCTCGCTTGACTCAAGCAGTCCAGATTTTGTGCCATCGTTATTTGTGTATGCCGAAAAACACAATTTTAAAGCAAGGATGGAAAGGTAAAATTGTGTGCCCTCACTCTAAATGCCAACTTACGGTGACTGCTCTAACCTAGCTCCCGCCCCGTTCAGTTTCATTTCTGGTCTCTGCCTCTCGCTTTTTACGCAGCTCTGATTTCTCTTAGCTGCACTCTTTACACTATCATTACTTTCATGCCATTACCTCCTGCAAATTGCTGTTTAGTGTTGGTATTTGCTGTTGTAGCTAAAGCCACATTGCCATCACATCACTGGCATAATTTGATTAAAACAAAATGAATATGAATGTCCCATTGTTAATCAAGTTGTAGTCTCGCTGTAACCAGAATGTTGATGGCAGGCTACTTTTGTAAATAGTTTTTTTTTTAGTTTGACATTTTTTGTAAATAGTATGACTGCCTTCAGGTATCAGCGGAAAACTTACTAACATCGTCCGTCCACTCTTTAATTAAATGCAGATCCGGTAGGCGATGTCCACTTGTTAGAGTTAACTTATTTATGTAGCATTCTCGATCTTGTAACGACAATTGTTTGGCATAATCTGACAGCTCATAATGCTGGCCTATGGGCAGCGCCATTGTTTCTGAGTCCAGGCTGCGCGCGCATCCTGGCAACGGTCGGTTTGTTTACAAACATGCGAAGGGGTCTATAACATGGAAATCTCACATAAAACACGTACAAACCAAACTGTCACAGAGCATTTCAGTACTGAGTAAGGCAAAACACTTTCTGGACTACAAATCACTCCACTTTCTTTACAGCTCACTAATATTACCATACTTAAATTACTGTGTAGAGATTTGGGGTAATACTTATAAATGTACATTACAACCACTGATTATACTGCAGAAAAGAGCCATAAGGACAATTCATAACACTGGTTATAGAGAACATACTAATCCTTTATTCTTAAAATCAAAAATACTAAAACTCACAGATCTGGTTCATTTTCAAACAGCACAAATCATGTATAGAACAATAAACAACCTACTTCCAGTCAACATTCAAAAACTGTTTTTTCAGAAAGAGGGGGGATATAATTTGAGGGGGGAAATTAACTTTAAACATCTTTTTGCTCGCACAACCTTAAAAACACATTGGATCTCAGTATGTGGAGTGAAATTGTGGAACAGACTGTCGGGGGGGGGCTGAAGCAATGTCCAAGCATGAGTATATTCAAACAGCGGTACAAACACATGGTATTTACTAGGTACAGTGAGGAAGGCTGGGACGAGCACTAGGGCTTTTGCACATATTTTTATTTACTTTGTTTATTTTCTATTTTGTTGGTACAGGTAAATATGTTTAAATTACTTGTGTTTAGGAGTATGTGATTTAAGAATAGTAAATAAAATAATACAACCCCGATTCCAAAAAAGTTGGGACAAAGTACAAATTGTAAATAAAAAACAGAATGCAATAATTTACAAATCTCAAAAACTGATATTGTATTCACAATAGAACATAGACAACATATCAAATGTCGAAAGTGAGACATTTTAAAATTTCATGCCAAATATCAGCTCGTTTGAAATTTCATGACAGCAACACATCTCAAAAAACTTGGGACAGGGGCAATAAGAGGCTGGAAAATTTAAAGGTACAAAAAAGGAACAGCTGGAGGACCAAATTGCAACTCATTAGGTCAATTGGCAATAGGTCATTAAAATGACTGGGTATAAAAAGAGCATCTTGGAGTGGCAGCGGCTCTCAGAAGTAAAGATGGGAAGAGGATCACCAATCCCCCTAATTCTGCACCGACAAATAGTGGAGCAATATCAGAAAGGAGTTCGACAGTGTAAAATTGCAAAAAGAGTTTGAACATATCATCATCTACAGTGCATAATATCATCAAAAGATTCAGAGAATCTGGAAGAATCCCTGTGCGTAAGGGGCAAGGCCGGAAAACCATACTGGGTGCCCGTGATCTTCGGGCCCTTAGACGGCACTGCATCACATACAGGCATGCTTCTGTATTGGAAATCACAAAATGGGCTCAGGAATATTTCCAGAGAACATTATCTGTGAACACAATTCACCATGCCATCCGCCGTTGCCAGCTAAAACTCTATAGTTCAAAGAAGAAGCCGTATCTAAACATGATCCAGAAGCGCAGACATCTTCTCTGGGCCAAGGCTCATTTAAAATGGACTGTGGCAAAGTGGAAAACTGTTCTGTGGTCAGACGAATCAAAATTTGAAGTTCTTTATGGAAATCAGGGACGCCGTGTCATTCAGACAAAAGAGGAGAAGGACGACCCAAGTTGTTATCAGCACTCAGTTCAGAAGCCTGCATCTCTGATGGTATGGGGTTGCATTAGTGCATGTGGCATGGGCAGCTTACACATCTGGAAAGACACCATCAATGCTGAAAGGTATATCCAGGTTCTAGAGCAACATATGCTCCCATCCAGACGACGTCTCTTTCAGGGAAGACCTTGCATTTTCCAACATGACAATGCCAAACCACATACTGCATCACTTACAGCATCATGGCTGTGTAGAAGAAGGGTCCGGGTACTGAACTGGCCAGCCTGCAGTCCAGATCTTTCACCCATAGAAAACATTTGGCGCATCATAAAACGGAAGATACGACAAAAAAGAACTAAGACAGTTGAGCAACTAGAATCCTGCATTAGACAAGAATGGGTTAACATTCCTATCCCTAAACTTGAGCAACTTGTCTCCTCAGTCCCCAGACGTTTACAGACTGTTGTAAAGAGAAAAGGGGATGTCTCACAGTGGTAAACATGGCCTTGTCCCAACTTTTTTGAGATGTGGTGTTGTCATGAAATTTAAAATCACCTAATTTTTCTCTTTAAATGATACATTTTCTCAGTTTAAACATTTGATATGTCATCTATGTTCTATTCTGAATAAAATATGGAATTTTGAAACTTCCACATCATTGCATTCTGTTTTTATTTTCAATTTGTACTTTGTCCCAACTTTTTTGGAATCGGGGTTGTAATAAAAAAAATAAATAAATAATAACACACACACACACACACACACACACACACACACACAGGAAGTAAATAGTATTATTAATTAATTGGAAAAGGGGTAGGATTAAATAAGCTAATGCTTCTTCCTACTCCTTTTCAAACATGTTAATATTGTTCCATTGTTTTTTAATTGAATTAAGTGTTTTTATTTGTTCTTTTGTTTTTCTTCTCTTCTGTTTTGTACTACTTTGATATGTTTGAAATAAAGCATTCATTCATTGGTCTTTTTATATTGATGAAGTTATGAAACGTGAAGGAGACAAGAAACACTTTTACTCACCATAAACACTGACACTGAAAGTCCTGGATGAGAGACGTCCAGTAAGAACGTGTAATAAATAAACTCCAGAAAGGTTTCTGCTGATGTTCCTGATGGTTAAAGCTCCACTGATTCTGTCCAGCTGCAGTCGCTCTTTAAATCTCTCACTGATTTCTGTCACAGTTTCTCCTTTAAACACCTGACTGATCAATATCTTTTCCTCTGCTTTCTCAGGTCCATAAAGCCACAGAATCTGAGCATCACTCTGAATTCCAGTTATCCCAGTATGGAGAGTTATAGTGGTTCCTTCCACTTCCTGCAGTGTGACCGTCTCGTCTCCAGCTGCACACAGTAAACCTGCATCACAGATTCAGAGTCAGCGTTACACTCCCAGATATGATCACATACAGTCCATTAAAACTTTACTGTGGTTCAGATTTGTCATTTCAGATGATGCTGTTTTCAACTCAGAAATGTGACAATATTACACTGCTGAAAGTGTGAGCAATTCTGCAAATATATTATGATGTAGTACAGTCATGCCTTTATTGCAAGATGTTGCAGGTAAACTATATACAGTGCTTTGCAAAAGTATTCAACCCCTTAAATGTCATGGGATTCATCTGGATTATAAACGATAGATTGTTCCAGCCAGTATTTTTATTGCAAACCAATATTTTCTGAAAGTAAATTTTCAAAGTCAAATTGCATTATTTGTCAATAGACCTTTAACAAAATTAAAACTGAAAAATGCTGCTTGCAGAAGTATTCACCCCCTTCAGACTAGCATGTGGTAGGAAACCCCTTTGCTGCAGTAACAGCTGTAAGTGTGCTGGGGTCAGTGAATTTCCTACCACTGCAGGTCAGGTTGGCTGGCTGTTAGTTGATTACAATGTTTCCAATAGTGCCACAAATTCTCACTGATTCAGATCTGGATGTTGACGTGGCCACTGAACAAAATTCAGCTTTTTGTTTTGAACTACTTCTGCATTACTTTAATCTTGTGTTTAAACCATTGTCCTGCTTAAGTTTAATCCAAGCTTTAGGTTTTTTTGGTTGTTTAAAAAAAAAACCCTTCTATTTTAATAGCCATTCTTTCTTCAATTTTGAAAAGCAGCCCAGTTTCAGAGGATCAAAGTGTCCCCAGAACATGATGCTGCCACCACCATGTTTCTGTAGGGTTTGTGTCACGCTGTGAAATACAGTATTTAGATCTTTGTCTCATTACACCAAATTAAAAAAAAAAAAAAATAGAAAAGCACTCAGAGAGCGCAGACCTCCGCCAAGCAGCTCATCTCGCGATGATAAAGAATCCTTTAAAAAAATCCTGGATCCAGAAGGTGATCCGGATCACCGCCAGAATTTAATGGATTGTTACTTGTGCCCAGTCACACCTCTGGAAAAAATTTCAGAGCAATCCGTTCATGAATTTTTCCGTAATGTTGCTAACAGACAAACCAACAAACAAACAAACCAACGCTACCGAAAACATAACCTCCTTGACGGAGGTAAAAAAAAAAAAATCCCTAGACTGCTCTTGTGCCTTCATATGGCTCTTCTTGTGCAATGATTTCTTTGTAGCCACACATCCTATACAGTCGTCCATTACACAGAGCTCCTGAAATGGTTGTGTGGTGCACCTTCACTCCACTCTTAGCCACTGGACTCTGTAACTCCTTCAGGGTGACTGTTGGCCTCACTGTGGCTTCTCTCACTCATCTCTGCCTTGTTTTTGAGTTTTGAGGGAAAGCCTTGTCTAGTTCGTAGTTGTGTGGTGTGATGCAGCTTCCACTTCCTCAACACTGATCTGACTGGGATGTCCAACCTTTTAGATACAATTTTACACCTTATTCCTCAGTTATGAAATTCTATTACCTGATCTTTAACTTCCTTAGAATGCTTCTTAGTCTTCATTTTTCACTCCTTTCCTTCAGACTGATGTCTTAATTTTGACTGAAAATTCACTGTAAGTAGTGAGTTCAGACAGCAGTCAATACGATGGTTGTGTAATTGATGAATGCGCTCCCCCCCCCCCCCTTTTGTTAAGTGCTTTTTTTTTTTATACTTTGTATTGACGCTGCTCATAATCTGTTTTGATATTATTGTCCCATCTCTAAACATGCTCCATACATAAATTAACGCACGCAGCTTACTCTCCGGCTTAAATATGGATATATTCAACCTATGCACGCTCCAGACAGGTGTGCCCACAGCACTGTGTCTGCAGCGTGCTTTTGTTCTGATAGCTCAAGGGCTTTCCCCAAAACACTGGTTCCTCATTGGCTAGGAAAAATAAATTTCGGCACGTGACTGGAGATTTTTTTATTTTTTTATTTAACCCTTGTTTAACCAGGAAAGGTCCCATTGAGCCACAATGGCTCTTCTGCCAGGGAGACCTGGCCAAGAATAGCAGGCAGATATTAATACAAAGACAAGGACAAAAACAAGACACTAAATAAAACAAACCATGGGACGTACACCAAATACACAACTGACAATGCAGCCAGGAATAATTAAAAACAAAAGACAAGAGAAAACATGACGCACATAGAAGGTAAAAACAAAAACTGAACAGCAATAAAATGATAAGAAGTGAAAACATGGGCACCCTATTTAAAAGCAATGGCAGTGCTCTATAAAAGTTGATTGTAAAAGATTTTTAAAAACACTGACAGAGGGAAGTGTCTCTAGGTGAAGTGTATTCTGTAGTTCATTCCACATATATGGTGCATAGTATGAAAATGATGTCTTTCCAAGTTCAGTTCTTATTGAGGGTACAGTCAATAGTAACTTATTTGTTGACCTTGTACTGTATACACTTGTGTGAAAAGAAAGCAGAGTCGAAATGTATTGAGGTAAGTTACCCAGTAGCGCTTTTAAAATAAAAATAAGAAAGTGAAATTTCCTTCTAAGAGAAAGAGAAGACCATTGTACCATTTCATGCAACAAGCAATGATGAACTCTATTTCCAGTCCCTGTGATAAAACGCAAGGCAGAATTATATACAACATCCAGTTTTTTTAGCAGTACCAGTGAGGAATGCATATAAATGATATCACCATAATCTAACACGGATAAGAAAGTATTCTCTACCAACCTTTTTCTTGCTTTGTAAGGAAAACACTTTCTTTGTCTAAAATAAAATCCTAATTTAGGCCTGAGTTTCTTTAAGAGGTTTTCAATATGTGTACTAAAAGACAATTTATCATCTAGCCATATTCCTAAGTATTTATAGGAAGAGACTTTTTCTAACTGCGTTCCATTTGTGGTAATAATAGAGCTATTACAGGGTGTGTGAGCACACAGGGTGTGAGATACCCTAGTGCAGCGTTTCTCAACCACTGGGCCGCATCTCATTAGTGGGCCGCAAAGCGCCATCTAGTGGGCCGCGAATTGTTTTTCAAGTTGCAGCTAATTTTTTACTCATAGCAGGGTACAATTGCTGGGTTTTATCTGATGTCACATCCACCTCATTAAGCTACGGTCACACTACAGCTTGCGATGCTTTGCAATGGGTCATCGATGAAAATGAGGCATTTTGGTGGCGATGCATGGCGATATATGAGAGCTAAAAGTTGTGGTCATACAGCACACGAACACTTAAGTCTGGCGCAGCTCGAGCAGTCGCCTGCTCACGGAGCATGTGCGCGCTCTCGGGACCCAGTTGTTATGGGAAACACCCGATACTGATTTGCAGTCAGCATGTGCATATACGAATGTTGCCTTCACAGAGGCTTTCTGAAGTATTATCATCATCACTGTCCTGTTTGCTTCTAGCCATGTTTATAATGCTGTTTAAATATTCTGCTTTATGATTCTGTTTTGCTTTCGTTTGTGTTTTGTTTTTGTAAAATATCACGCCTGCTAATAAAACACTCTTCCTGCACTTGGATCCATCTACCACTGTCTAGCTTATGTCCTGATCCCCAGATCTTTAACCCAGCCACATATAAAAAGTTGTTTGGCTCCGTGTTCTTCCAGGTTTTCATCTGTGTGTCTGTGTAGAATGATGCCTGCAACACCAGGTAGTTTAAGATGTCGGGGAACTCAAAGGATGGATGATTTTCCAACTCGTAGGAAAAATCCTTCTTTATTAGGGTGTCAGGATCTATCCCATTGAGTGGTTTCTGTATCCACTTCTTTTGAGTGCACTACTTGGTTTTAATAACTTGCTTGTTTGCTGCACACAAACATGGCAATAACTTCTTGTGTTAATGGACCAGACTCCACTTTTGGATCATTAATCCCTTTTGACTGAGAATGCCCTGCATGCATGGTTTTGTGTTGGCTTCTGGCACATCCATACAGTTTTAAATAAAATACCTACAATTAAACAGTTGGCTTTTATTGCATTTATTTAATTCCTGGGCTCCCATCTGTGACAAGGAGTGATGTTGCATCTCATTAATACAATTTACAGTAGGTTATTAGATTCAAATAGAATAGATGAGCAAAAATAACTGGGGATCTTTTTTAATGGGCCTCGACTCCATTACAAGTATGAATAGGTGGGCCTCAAAGCAGAAAAGGTTGAGAACCCGTCATACCCTATCCCCCCACTGTAGAGGCAAGTGAAGCCATCTGGCTGCCATCTTACCACTCACATCGTGTGTATTTGGCTTGTGTGTTAAACCATCATATCTGATCAGATTTGCCCCAAGAAAAAAAAAGTATCTCCTGACTTTTTTCCCCCTTTCATTACCTCCTCTTATTTTCTCCACATTACCCCCATTCCTTACACATCTTTATAGTGCTCCATTTCACTGTTATTGTTTTTCTTTTCCAGTCCAGTCTCTGATAATTTTAAATTTAATAGGTGGGCCTTAAAGTAGAAAGGGTTGGAAACCCCTGCCCTAGTGCATTGTGGGATGTGTGCGTACGCAGATTTCAAATCATATATACATTACAGCTTGTTCAATACTCAAACCATACAACTGAACCATCAGTGAGTCTCATGAATGGTCACAATAAGTTGCGCAATCTGCACCAAAAAAACCCCCAAAACATATGTAGTGAGACAGATTGATCCCTTATGCTCAATATGGCGCTTTCATTTTGATGATTTAAGCTGAGGAACAAGTGTTTTGCCGCTTCTGTACACCAGCACCCCTCATTTCAGAATCATATGCAAAGGAGGTTAAAATATGCTAACATGCATTTTCCTTCATGGTGTTTAGAGACATTTTAAATGACTGCCAGAAGCACAGTTTGGCTTCTGAAAAGAATTTTCAGACAAACCTACTGGCAGAATATACGTTTTTTGACGTTATTTACGCCTAATTAATGCATGTATGCAAATTGGCCTGTGTATGCAATTATGAGAGATGCTAGTTGAGACACTTTAAAGATGTTTATGGTCCACAGACACTTCCAGATATTATTCAAGCAATAAAATAAAAACCTATCTATATTACCATTTAACCTCAACTATGTAAATTGGATAATTTTATGCTAATTAGCTTCATTATGCATAAAAAGTAAAAAACAAAACAAAACTGGATTCTGCAGGGAAAAGCAATGGAACGCAAATTGTCAAATTCATCAACTTAGCAACAAAAATAGTTTTATTCTCAGTATGAGCACTTTTTTTCTTAAGCACTACCATTGTTCGTTGCTAATTGCTGATTGTTTTAGACAGGCCCATTTCTTTGAAAAGAGCAATATCTGAGACCTAAAGTTGTCCATAAAAACCTCAACCACTGGAACCAATTTGCCTGATTTTTTTTCAATCAATTGGCATATTTCAAAGATTAATAATTTATCAGTTTTACATCTCTTGACCATACTTCAAATTTCTGTCCAAATTCCCTACGGGAGTTCTCGAGTTTGCATAAAAATGCCTGACCTGCAAGTGACATCAAAGCAAAAATAGAAAGCCGGAGGTCAGCGATGTTGGTGGATATATAAATGCGGGGTCAAGTGACAGTCCATACAGTCACGCATACGCAACTCTCTTTGTTTTTCCACTGCTTTAAGCATTGCCATATCTCTGTGCTGTATATGGTTGTGGTCACAACAGTACTCATGACTGACCCGTTCTGATTTTTTTTTTAGAAGTCCACCCAGGATTCAGAAAGAAGACGAGGAAACTCTGAGGCTTAGTTCAGAGAGGAGACGAGCACAGCTGAACAACATCGGCAGGGCTGATCTAACAGAGGCTAAAACCAAAACAGCTCGTGTTTGCAGTAATCATTTTATCTCCAGTGAGATTCAAAAGCTTTCTTAATAATATTATGGAAGAATTTTATTTCGTGTTGCTAGAATGTTGCTATAAAATGAGCGTTCTCTTGTCATGGTTCACTCAGTCGTTGTTACAATTTTATAGTTATAAAATTATAATTTGAGTGGTTGACCTGAAATAAATTGAAATGTGATTTGTGAGCCATAAAGCTAGAGACTTGTCAAAATGTCACACTTCGACTGTTGTTTACACACAGAAGTAAACTAAATGCAAAAGGAGCCCTAACTTACCCTTGCAAGTACAACTGCTTTGTCATCATTGACTGGTTTAATTAATAAGATATTTATTTACCCATCCAGAGACAAAGTTGTTATAGGCTTCCATGGACTTATAAGCCTTCATTTGAGATTTGTCGACCCACGAAGTCTGCCAAACCAGATAGAACGCAATATCTGGGTACTTGATGGTCAGTAGAAGGGTCTTATCCTCAGAAAAATCCGACTTTATCTTGTTTAGAGACATGCTTTCAGTGGCTGCCATCCTAGTTGCTTTGTATATCCACCACATCATAGCAGACACTCAGGATATGTTGTGTAAGCAGAGACTGAGTTATTGAGAAATTAAATGAGTGTGGGTTTATTTATAGAGCTTTCAAAAGAGAATTTCATCTTTAAAAAAAAAAAGTAAAGCTAAATATCTTTGGCTTTTTCCCCTGAATGATTTCTTATTTTCATTAATCAGATGGTGCACTTTTGAAGCCATAGCTACACTTTAGAAAATGGAAAATACAACTGTTACATTATCTGAGTGGAAAACAATCAAAAATCAGCACAATAAATCAATTATCCCATGGGTTTCTGGTGTTAAACATCCTAAGTCAATAACCACAAGCTTTAATTACTGTGCAGTCAAAAAACACTTTAATTGCAAACAATTATTTAATTGAAGGGAAAAAAGGGTATTAAACTGGACCTGTCTGTCACTGGAATGGTCCCACTCAGAAAACTCCTTCTGTACATTACTGTGCCTCAAAAATGACTCTAAACTCTAATTAAAGTAAATGGGTTTCTTAAACTAATTATGTTCCTCAGCTGAATTAAAGGGAAACTGCGCTCATATTCTTATAAAATACACACTAAAGGTATAATGGATGTCCTGTAGAGAGGATCACCCCAGTGAGAGTGAACATTAATGTTTAGTGTTAATTCTGAGTGTGAAACAGAAGAAACAGTCCACACTGGTGTTTGCTTTGTTTGGAAAGTCACAGCCCTGAAAGCTGAGCTTTCCACAGGACTCATTAACACACAGCTCTAAACTGCTGCTTCACTCGGATGATAGATTAATTACATCCAACTCACTGTTTTATAAAACTCTTTATATTTACAGCTACAGTTTGATGTGAAGGAAAAGTGTAAACTTACAGCACAGTAAGAGGAGAAAAGTGCAGAGAATCCTGTTTCCTGCTGAAATATTCACCACCATTTTAATCCACAGGAAGCGTTTCTCAGCCAAACATGTTCACGTTTTCCTGAATATCAGTCAATGTAGTTTATAAACAGTGGAGATAAATAACATGATGCCTGTTTTTACTCGACAGAAAATTTCTGAAGCTGTGAGTTCAGCGTCTCGACTGGTTCACATCAAACCGCTGGAGCTCCTCCTGTCTGAACATGCTCACTACACTGCAAAAAATTATATCTTAGCAAGTGAAAATATCTTGAAAATAGTTGAAACGATCTAGCATTTCTTATTAGAAGAAAACAAGACACCAATTTTGAGATAATTAAACCTAGTTCTAGATTGCAACCAATTTATTCTAAGATGTTTTACCAAGTGTAATTATCTTACTGCACTGGCAGATTATTTCACTTGATTATAGTCTAAATGTTCTCAAATTTATTATGTTTTTCCTTATATTAGGATGGCTAGTTTTTGTAGTGTAGGAGAGAGCAGGGAGACTTGGGGCTATTCCCACAAATTAATTTCAAGATTACAGAAGCAGCTTTAGGACCAAAAGGTTTCTGTAAATATACACTCATTCTGAAATTTGATGTCTGCAACATATTCCAAAAAAGTTGTCATGGGGATGTGTTTACCGCTGTGTTACATCACCTTTTCTTTTAAAAACACTCAGTGTTTGTGAGCTGAGGACACTGATTGTTGATGTGAACATGAAATTCTTTCGCCTTCTTACTTGATGTATGACTTCAATTGCTCAAACAGTCCAGGATCTCCATTGTCATATTTTGCACTTTATAACGTGCCACACATTTTCAATGGGAGGGAGGCAGGCAGGCCAGTTTAGCACCTGCACTCTTGTACTATGAAGCTATGCTGTCGTAACACATGCAGAATGTGACTTGGCATTGTCTTGGTCAATTAAGCAGGGACAGCCCTTAAAAAGACGTCGTCTGGATGGCAGCATGTTGCTCCAAAATCTGTATGAACCATTCAGTATTAATGGAGCCTCCACAGATGTGCATGTTGCCCCTGCCATGGACAGTAACATACACCCACACCATCACAGATGTGGGCTTTTGAACTTTCTGGATGTTGAGAAATGTTCTTAAACTGTTAGACTGACTGAATGTCTGAGCCTTTCCAATTACCCTGTTTACCTGTAGAAAGTTCCAAACAGGTGGGGGTTTTTAATAGCATTTTACAACTTTCCCAGCCTTTTGTTGTGCCTATCCCAACTTTTTTTGAACGTGCTGCAGGCATCAAATTCAGAATGAGTGTCATTTCACTCACTCATCCCTTGACTGGTGTCATCGGGGAGACATGGCAGCCGCTGAGGTCGATATCCTCTTCCAATTCTTCCAGTTGCTTGTGGCTCGGATGTTCTCTAGGAGGATCCTCTGGGTCCACTCGGTGATATTGTTCATCCAGGCTTTCCTCTGCCTTCCTTTTCAGCATGTGTGTTCAACCATTCCCTGCAGGATCGTTTTGCTGAGGGTGTTGTGTGGCCGAACCAAGCGAGCTTTCTCTTCTTTACTGTGGCAAGGAGAGGTTTGTAGGGTCCTACTAGTCTCCTGACTTTGCACTTGACAAATTAGTTGGTTTTCTGCTCCCTGTACCGTAGCTTATCCGTAGGAGTCGGCGAAAGCATTTGGTCTCGAATGCTTGGATTCTTCTTTCACTCTCAGCCAACAGTGTCCAGGTCTCACAGCCATACAGGAATATAGAGATGACAAGTGATTGAAAAAGCTTGAATTTGGTCTTAAAACCCATGTTACTTTTTCATATCCTCTGGAGTCTTGCCATTGCTGCCATCGCTGCCCCGATTCTGATCAGGATTTCCTTGGAGCTAGTGCCATCTTGTGTGAGTGTAGCACCCAAGTACTTAAACACAACTTCCAAGGGTTCACTATTCATGACGATGCTGGCTTGACTGCCCGCAGTGGAGTTCACATCACCTTCAATTTCTCTGTGCTAACTTCCATTCCATATGCTGCTGCACTTCTTGTCAGTCTGTTGGTCAGGTCCTGAAGCTCCTGGTTACTCCCAGCTAGCAAGTCAATGTCGTCGGCAAAGTGTAAGTTGGATAGGCTACGACCTCCAATGGAAATGGTGCTGTGGTGGTTTTCTAGTGTGTTCTGCATGATCTTTTCTAGGAACAGGCTGAAGAGGATGGGGGAAAGTAAGCATCCTTGTCTCACTCCGACGGTAGTGCGGAAGGATGCGCCAACCTGTCCATTCAATAGAACTGCGCTGTGGGCCTGATGGTAAAATGCCTGGATAACTTGGATCAGGTCTTCTTCTATATGGAAGTCTCTCATGACCTGCCAAAGGCCACTGTGCCACACATGGTCAAAAGCCTTCTTAAAGTCAATGAAGTTATGAAAAGGGTCTCGTTGGTATTCAAGGTGTTTCTCAATTAGGATCTTGCAGTTGAAGATTTGCTCCACGGTGCTGTGCTTTCGTCTGAAACCTGCTTGTTCTTCGGCCAGTAATTCTTCTGTTTTTGGATTTAGTCTGCTGAGGATGACTTTGAGCAGTACCTTGCTGGCATGGCTGATCAAACTGATGGTTCTGTAGTTGGAGCATTGATGCAGGTTCCCTTTCTTGGGAAGTGGGATGATGAGTGACTGCACCCAGTCTGCAGGCCATCTCTTCTGCTCCCAGATCTTCTGGCAGAGGACTTGGAGCACTTCCAGCAGTTTCTCTCCTCCATGCTTGATCAGTTCAGTGGGGATATTATCTGTTCCAGGGGATTTTCTTGGCTTGAGATTGTGGATAGCAGCTTTGACTTCCTCTTTCAGGATTGGTGGGCTGGTTTCATGGATGTCTACTGGGTTGGGATTGATCAGAGATGTGTCTGGATTCAGCTCATGGTTGTAAAGTTCTTCGCAGTATTCTGTCCACCTCTTCAATACGTCAGCACTGTCTGTCAGCAACACTCCGTCCTTGCTTTCAATTACCGCAGTTCTTGGCTGGCTTATTTTTGTTAGGAGCTTCAAAGTGGCATATGCTTTTCTGCTGTTGTTGGACTGCAATCCTTGGTCAATCTCCTGGCACTGCTTCTCTATCCAATCATCTTTTGCTGCTTTCATCTTCTGCCTGACTTCTCTGTGCACTTCTTGGTATTCAGCGTGACTTCTCTCATTCTCATGCCTCTTCTTCCTCAGTTCTCTTCTCTTGTCACACAGCTTCAGCACTTCGTTGGTAACCCATGGCTTGTTCCTCTTGCGTTCTTTCCCGAGCACATCTTCAGCTGTTGCAGTCAGGGCATCTCTCACATTGTTTGCCAGAGTGTCCACGTCGCAATCCACAATGTTGAGAGCTGCAAATCTGCCTCCTACTTGAGCTTGGAAGGCCTCTGCAATGCTCGTATCTTTCAGTTTCTCCAGGTCAAAACGGATGCGGGTTCCTGCTGGTTTTCTTTGGCAGCACAATTTCAGTTGGTAAGTCATCATGACTGAAAGGGTTCCCCCAGCTGGAACGGTCAACTTCTCGAGACCAATGCCCTCGTGCCACCTGCAGAATTCTGGGGCGAAAAAACACCGCGAAAAACAAATTGGCTTCACCACTGTTTATTCACAGTTTTCTTGCCCCAGAATTTCTCGCTCTTGGTTCCTGCTGGTTTTCTTTGGCAGCACAATTTCAGTTGGTAAGTCATCATGACTAAGTCATGATCACTGCCAAAGTCAGTGCCAGGGAAGGTCCTTGTTCTAGCCTTGTTGATGCTGGATTTAAACCTCTGCGGGGCCAGTATGCAGTCAATCTGGCTGTGAGTGCGGCAGTCAGGGGAGTGTCAGGTTGCTGTGCGCGATGGTTTATGGGGGTGGAGGGTATTTGTCAGTGTCAGGCGATGGCTGTTTGCAAAGTCTAGCAGTCTTAGACCTCTGTCATTGGTCTCTCCCATCCCAAACCTGCCTACAGTTCCTACCCAGTCCTGGTATGCGTCAGGTCCCACTTTGGCATTCCAATCTCCCTGTACTAAGAGGAGAATGAGTGTATATTTACAAAAAACAAAGTTTATAAGATTGAACATAAAAAAACCACTTTGTATTGTAGTCCATTGAATATACGTCAAAAGGATGTGCAAATCATTGCATTCTGTTTTTATTTATGTCTCAGAGTGTCCCAATGTTTTTGAAACTGGGTTTGTAAAATTTGAGCTTAAGGATTATTAGAACATCCTTTAACATCATGATGGATATTTTCCAGCACTGAGAGTAAGTCAGGATAAACTCATACTGGAATTAAAGGAGCCTGTAGATGAGGATTAAAGAATGTTCAGGGCTTTCTGTGATTCATATTCAGACACCAGGCTGTGCATCATAAACTCCAATTTGCATCTTTATCAAAGGTCTTGTTGTGAAGTCATTCGCATTTAAAATAAAGTGGTTATGATTTTACTGTGTATATTAATGGAAGTTGTGAGAACGGAAATGGAGAAGAGTTCTGATTGTTCCAGGACTTTGTGTGTGTGTGTGTGTGTGTGTTAGATCAAACACTGATGAGAGAAATAATAAAACCACCAGTGAAGTGTCACCTAAATGCCTGTTTTTATCCTCCTATTTCCTGAACTGAACTGTTGTCATGAAGACCTCGAAATAAAAGAATCTATAAGAGCTCTGACCCAGATAAAACATACCACAGAGATGAAAAGATTAAAATTGTTTGAGCTTTTCCTGTATAGTTCATTTAAATAATGTGAGAATCCTTTATCAAATCAATCAGCAACTAAACAAAGGCTTTATGTTTATCACTGAGATTATGAACTTGTTAGTAACGCACTGAACAAACAAGTGTTTTAGGTTTGATTTTTACTTTTTGTGAGAAACAGCATGTGTCAGTGTTTATAATATACTTTTGTATTTTTAATAAATGTCTGGTATTTTTTCTGATTTGATGATTGTCAGTAATCACTGTCAGTAATTATTGTATCAAGCCTGTTGTAGGAAGTTCAACACTGAACTGGACTCCTGTCTCGATACTGACATTTGTTCATCCTCAGGTAGACGTTACATCACTTGCAGGTAACACGCCAATTTCACTTCAGTCTGTAATTATCAGAAATATCATGCTCATGCTTGCAAATATTTAATAAAAAAAAAACTTGATGTATTGAATGACATGTCATTTTTATGTGTGACATTTTAAAATTAGTATAATGACGTTCTAGACAAAAAAAAAAATACTCAATGACTCAACTGGTTCTCAATAAACACATTAACACTTGGTGTAGAATGAACACAATGATCACTTCAGAGCAGGGGCGATTTCTCAGAGACAACAAGGGAAGCCGAGCTTCCCCTAAAATTCTCTCCCCAAACTGCGGCATCTATGACGTTGAATTCTCATTAAAACAATAACTTGCATAACATAATATATGCCCAAGATTGTATTTACGTTCATAACTATCCTGTAACTTATTTGAGTGATGTCTGACGAACTTGCAATTCGCTACAAGAATCACCTTTGCTGCCAGGCTGTAACCAGCGTTGCCAGATACTGCTGACGTTTTCCAGCCAAAATATGTTCAAAACCCGCTAAAATGCACTTAAAACAGCCCAATCTGGCAACACTGGCTGTAACCTTTCTTATTTCAATGGGCTCTATGGCTGGCAGCTGGGTTTCCGTTGCAGTCTATGAGAGGGCTCTGAACAGCCAATTTCGGCTAGTTGTTATTGGTTAAAATCGACAAAATCGTCACTTCCAGGGAAGCCGGGCTTCTCTGGGACTAAACGAGACAGTGGGAGGGACAAGAAGCCGGGCTGATGAAGGATTATTGGAGGTAGTGTTTGAAAGACATGAGGAGGGCAGGCTCTGTACTTCGGCGTCGGCGAGGAACACGGAAGTATGATCAGTCAGTCCCTAGCGGATGTTGAGAAAGTGTAGTCGTGTGCCAAAGTGCTGTCCGAATTTCTTTTCATATAAACGTTTCTTCTCAATGATGTCTCTGTACATTACTCTGTAAATAAATGTAAATATTACTCGTTGTGCTCCGTTAACTTTCATCCATTCTATCAGTTTGATCATTCGTGAATTCACTCGTTTATTTCATTTGTAGTTCAATCTGGTTGTAGGCTAGCTTGAGCCTCATTGGGATCTGCAGTGCTAGCTGCTAACAGAAATTGGTGAAGTCTCTGGAAAGCACAACCAGCTGGTATGACAGGGTCACAGACCATTTTCTGGAAAAGGAGTGGAGGGCAGAATTTGTGTATAAATAGTGTGCATCATATAATGTTCATGAATCTGAAGTGTGTATATTGTTCAGTAATGTTAAGAGAATGGTGGGCTCTGTGTTATAGGTTATACCTGGGTATGATATTCAAGGTTCTGTGTGTTGCATAGCCTACCTGGTTATGAATTTCCAGACTGTGTTGCAGAAGATGTTCAAGGATGTGTTGCACAGCTGGGTGTTGTGTTAAAGACTCTGTGTTGCATATCAGGGTATGATTGTTCAAGGCTCTTCGTTGAATAGCCAGTGATTTTTGGATGTTTGATATTTTTGATTAAGGATATGAGACACTAGCCTGGCAAGCCAGACTATAACATGAAATGTACAAGCAAAAATACTTTCTGCCACTAGGTAGGGTTGTCTAGTTCACTATGCTAATGGGGCACACCTTTCTATGCTTTGATATCCGGCCTACAGGTTTTACGATGAATGCGTAAAATGGGCTTCCCCTGTTTTAAAAACCAGCAGCCGCCACTGCTTCAGAGGTACTTCCAGAACTTCACAGGGTAAAACAAATGTAAAGTTGATGATTTTTGCTGTCTGGTCGTCCATCACCACTTCCCTTTTACTGTGTGCGTGAGATGGCGAGAAGAACACTGAGAACCAACCACAAACTTGTGCAACAACCATGACAAATGTCACTGTTTTATTTCCTTTCTTTTAGGTGAATGATTTTGGAGGTTGTGTTATAAAGACGGGGACACTGAAGAGTTGTCAGTATTTATGTTAAATGTTGTGGTACCTGATGCTTGTTAAAGGTAAAATCACACCCTCAGTTCTGTAGATTTGTGTCTCATCAGCTAAGAATCAGGTGAATTAGTTCAGCAGTGCCCAGGTCAAATGACACCTACATGATATCAGTATTGAAGCTGGTATTTGATGGAATTTTTATATAGAAATGGATAATTATTGGTATTTGGACATTTTTCAGATGAGAAGATTATAAACAGTTTGATGCTTTGGTCAGTAAGAAAAGAGAAACACTGAAAACAACATCAGATGCAGAGAGTATTCGAGACTTCACAGGCAGTTTTCATTTCCTCTGTGAGTCCTGTATTGTGCTGAAGAACCTAATGCACCATCCCTCCATTTCCCATTATCCACAAATCAATACAATGACCATATCAAATGCTTTTAGGATCTAAAAAGCCCATGTGACTGGAAGCAATAAAAACCCACTGTGCACCAGAATAGCCGGGGGAACACAATATTATAGTTGGTGAATAATATAGAGAAAACTAGTTAGCAAAACTAAAGGGCAGATTTAGCTGGGGAAGCCATGGCATAAAGGTTAGAGATGGAGCCATGGGCCTAAAGGGTCGCTGGTTCAATTCCCTGGATCGGCAAGAAAAATCCATGGCTGAATGCCCTTGATCAAGGCACCTAACCCCCAACTGTTCCCCAGGCTGGCTGTGTGTGTGTGTGTGTGTGTGTGTGTGTGCGCGCGTGCGTGCATATACTCATTGTACATTACTCTGGAGAAGAGCGTCTGCTAAATGCCTGTAATGGAGAGAGAATTGTATGGCGCGTGTAGGACTGAAGGGAGTCTTCTCTGGTTTTTGGGCAGCACGGTGGTGTAGTGGTTGCACGGTCGCCTCACAGCAAGATGATTCTGGGTTCGAATCTCATGGCTGATGGGGGCCTTTCTGTGTGGAGTTTGCATGTTCTCCCTGTGTCTGTGTGGGTTTCCTCCAGGTGCTCCAGTTTCCCCCCACAGTCCAAAGACATGCAGGTTAGGCTAATTGGTGGCCTTGGGTTGACGTGCCCTTGAGCAAAGTACCTAACCCTTAACTGCTCCCCGGGCGCTGTAGTATGGCTGCCCACTGCTCTGGGTATGTGTGTGTGTGCTCACTGCTTCAGATGGGTTAAATGCAAAGGACAAATTTCACTGTGCTTGAGTGTGCATGTGACAAATAAAGGCTTCTTCTACTTCCAGTGATTCAGACTCTGAATCTGTATCCTGATGATTCAGTGCTTTAATGATATTTGTTCTATGTTTATCCGTCTTCCCTTCAAAGACCAAAACTTGTATTGTTTTTTTCCCTAGTTTCTTTTTCAAGCACAAATTTCACTTCTCTGTTTTTTTTTTTTGTGGTTTGTCTTTCATTTCTAATGAATTTCAAAAAAGATCCAAAATACACCACTCTTTTTTTTTTTTTTTTTATCCAGCCACATCACCACATGGTTTAAGTTACAGACAGAAGATAAGATCTCGGGGAGAGAGAGAGAGAAAACGAATAACAAACACTGATAAAAAAATAACAAAGACAGAGAGCGCGCATGTCTGAGCAAGCATTTAACTTCAACTGAAAACACTCCACTGTTTGTGATAACACACTCCTGCATGACCACGCCCTGTAACATTCTCTCTCTTTATGCAGGAGTGTGAGACCCTGAAAATGTATTTAATACCACCGAAAAGCAATCACAGGTTTATCTCTACCTCTGTCAGGTTATCATGTCTGAAAATGATCCAGAAACAGAAATCCCCAGCAGGTGTTTGGGGATAATGATGAATGAGTCAGTTAATAGCTGATGCCTTTCCCCTGCTTCCTGTTTTCCCAAACAGCCAGCTGGAACGTGGTGAGAGACTAAAAGTATGGAACTGATGGTGGGAAACAGTTTTTGTGTCTGGGCTTTTTGCTTTCATTTTGGAAGTTAGAAAATGAGTTGCATGACCAAACAACTTCACCCAAAGATTATAATGAGCCTTGTATAAAACAGGAATAATTGCTTCAAACACAAACTGACACACAACCTTTTCGTGCTGAGTGACCCCACCCTCTGATGATTCAGCAAACACATCTGGCCAGTTTTTGCAGTTGAATGTGGTTTTCTCGTCTGTCACTGCTTCCCCAAATAGCCAACAGTTTAACACGATTCTAATCCTCATTTGTATTCGCAAATGAGAAATATTTAAATAGTCTGCTCATTCTCAAACGCAACATTAAAAATTATAACAATGGTCTGTTTCACGTTCTCTAATATAATTATACAGTAACAGGAAGCATGATCAGGAGCTGAAAACCCTCTTCATAAGGACTGTCGTTATTTTAAAAAGGCGGGAGAAAGAGAACACTCACTAAACTAGTTTTTCATGTGGGTGTGAAGAGCTGTTTACAGACACATGTTAGCTGCAGGGAATAACCGTGTAACAGAAATGAGGAAGGACCACAGCAGACGTCTTCAGAAATGTTAAAACAAGTTCTAAAAAGATGACAAAGTTTCTTGTTTTTAAAAATACACTGGAATTTTATAGAATCTGAAGTTACCCAATTCCCTCCTGAAGTTCCTGTACACATCATGCTGAGCCTCTTCTGATGAGAGCTTTTTACATTCAAAGTTGCTTTGTTATTGATTTATGGTGCAAAATCACATGGACAAGCTTCAGACTCCATAATGGATCTGTGAAGGTTCTGTTTCAGAGCCAGAATATCAGTTTTTATCTCATCTCCTGTGCTGTAATGTGGATGGCATTCAGACTTAACATCATAAACCACAGAGTGTCAGGAAGAACAAGCTGGAACAAGCTGAAAGCAGATGGTTGCTTTAACAAAAGAGTATTAATGTAAAACAGAACCTTCAGCTTTATATCTGCCTACACAGACAACTCCAGGTATACTGACTCCTGTCCTAATGTACAACAGTCTGTTTGATTAGGTGGGGGAGGGGAGGGAACAGAGTTCCCTGGAGCCAGTATACATCCTGATGATGTCACAGACATCCTTGAGACACGACAGCAAACATGGCTGTGCTCTGAGTGGGAGGGGCTTAAGCTCTCTCGCCCGTCTATCACAGAGACGATGTAAAATCATGGCTGTCTGTGAGCTCATGTTTGTGGAAGGGAGCAGATGGCGCTTTCCTCCGAGTGTGTTATGCAGCACTGTGATGCAGCAGAAGCAGCAGTTTGAAAGGATGTGCTTGGTTAGCTTCATGTGTCTTGAGGAAGCATGCGTTAGCCTTCACCCTCATTCATCTCATCTCATCTCATTATCTCTAGCCGCTTTATCCTGTTCTACAGGGTCGCAGGCAAGCTGGAGCCTATCCCAGCTGACTATGGGCAAAAGGTGGGGTACACCCTGGACAAGTCGCCAGGTCATCACAGGGCTGACACACAGACACAGACAACCATTCACACTCACATTCACACCTACGGTCAATTTAGAGTCACCAGTTAACCTAACCTGCATGTCTTTGGACTGTGGGGGAAACCGGAGCACCCGGAGGAAACCCACGCGGACACGGGGAGAACATGCAAACTCCGCACAGAAAGGCCCTCGTCGGTCACGGGGCTTGAACCCAGACCTTCTTGCTGTGAGGCAACAGCGCTAACCACTACACCACCATACCCTCATTCAAATAGAGAAAAAGATAAAAGGTATTACCGTCTCCCTGGAACTTTGTCTTGAACTTCTGACTGTGGCTTCGGAACTTGACGGGCATTTCTTTAGAAAGGAAATATCTCTGATCATGGGAGCAGGAGATTTTTTTCACAGCAGTAGGAAGAACCTAGTACGCCTTTTTATCTGTAACTGTCACTGAATCCCTTTGTTTCACTCCAGCTTCGAGTCCACAACAACAATGCTCTGTGAAAACAGCTTTCTCCAAGTCCTGCCATACAGTCACAGTGTGCGGCCACCATCTCGCCATTTTCTTCACCGATAATTCATGGAGTTAAAGGTTTTTCGCTCATTCTTTGCAAGTGGTTAACCTGCAATAGAATATAGCTTGTAGTCAGGTCACGTGACTTTTGTTTGCGAGTTTATTTCTGGTGAAAGAAGTGGTGGTCAGACCAACCGATTTGGCTGCCGTTATGTAAAGAACGAGTGAAACTGTCTCCTACTATTTTCACAGTTTAGAGGCCAATGCACGGTCAAGATACCTTCAGAAAGTTGCTCTGTGCAGTGGGATAGATCCTCACATGCTAGTAAAGAAGGATTTTTCCTGTGAGTTGAAAAATTATCCATCCATTGAGTTCCCCAACATCTCAAACTACCTGGTGCTTCAGACATCGTTCTACACGGACAGATGAAAATCTGGAAGAGCATGGAGGAGTACAACTTTTTATATGTGGCTGGGTTAAAGATCTGGGGATCAGGACACTACAAGATAAATCCTGTATTGTTTTTCCCTGGGTGGTTAGGTTAACTGGTGGTTCTAAATTGCCCGTAGGTGTGAATGTGAGTGTGAATGGTTGTCTGTGTCTATGTGTCAGCCCTGTGATGACCTAGCGACTTGTCCAGGGTGTACCCCGCCTTTCGCCCGTAGTCAGCTGGGTTAGGCTCCAGCTTGCCTGCGACCCTGTATAACAGGATAAAGCGGCTACAGATAATGAGATGAGATGAGATTAAAACAGATAAAATGCAGTGAGAAGGTACATTCCAACATCTGTGTAGGTAACGCTATGCCACAAATCAACATCGTCACTCCAGTTGAAGGGATTTTGTACAGATCATAACCACTAATAAACTCTAATTTCCACGTATATCTATCCTTTGCTTCTTTCTGACTTAGATTATCCAAGTAATCCGGTAGTAAAGCTTTTTGTGGCTACTGCCTCATATACATAGAGGCTGTAGCCACTATGTCATCGTGTTGTAAGAATGTAAGAATGAGTGTAACAATAGCGCACTGTGCATACGCATACAGGTGTTCCTATTAAAATGGCCAGTGAGTGTATACAATTCAGTTCACCATTCGAAATAAATGGACTAGACTAAAGAAATCGTTTTCAGACATGTTTATGCTTGTTACCGAGGGAAAGTGTGTTCCTATTTTAAAATATGCTCCAGGTTGTCCCCCTGTCCTTGCCTTCTTCAACCAGTGGTCCCATATGTGTTGTAGATGTGACGCACTTCCGAGTAGTTATGGGAAGTTGTCGAAAAGAGTATTGAGACCACTGAGCTCTAGCGCCAGGCCTTTTCCAGGAAAAAAGAGCTTCGGTCATGGCGACAGCGTGTGTATGTCAGCCTTGGTTCGGAGATTTCAGTTTCAAAAACTGTAAGAGTTAAGAGTAGAATAATATAGAGTACAGACACTTGGTATATTTTACTTCTATGATTTTTAAATTGTTCATTTTTTGATTATGCTTCATTTTTGTGGCTACTGCCTCACTGAGTAAATATATATGCTGTATTTACTGTATGGACATGGTTTCAGAAAACAATTTTATTTATAAGCAATCGCCACATGTACCCATAGGGTACCTATTTTTTAGCTGTAGTTTTCTTCAAACGTCAGACGTCTGACATTATCAATATCACTTATCTTCAGTATGTAAGCAAAGTTTTCTTGTCCCCCAGGACAAGGGGAGCAACGGTTGCTAACATACCGTAAGTGTGACGTCAGTACAAGGGGTCTATAGGCATGTGATCGAACTGGGAAGAAAACATTTTCAAAACCCAACACACAATATCTTCAGGGGTATTAGCTAACCAAGGAATTGAAGTTAAGGCAATCGATTGCATGCTTTCAGTTTGCACAACTTCTCCAGGAACATGACCTAATTACAGAGAAGATATACCGGATAACCAGTCGAAAACAACACTTCCATACCACAAGTTATTGCGTGAATGAAAAAAAAACACTGTTAGAATATGTTGAAACAACTTTTTTAAAGTGTCACTGCCTCAAGTTGATTATTTTCCTCCAAGCTACTGAAAAACCACAAGGACATAAATGTCTCCTTCCGGAAAAGTTCACCATATTAAAATCTTTCTGATGTCACCAAATGCTTTAAAGTCTGAGTTGTGAAAAAGTAAAATGCTGTTCCTGTGAGTTTAATGTAACATCCATTATAAACGATCAGCTTGGGATAAAATTCAGTTCCTAAAAATTACATGTACGTTTTTAATACAATGTTTTATGCCTCGTCTTTCACATGAAGCTGCAGCTGACAAACACGACTTGGCCATGGTTTAACGCAGCCTTTGGGGATGTTTCAGTGGCACATGTGCAGAACTTCAGAGTAAACAGGAAGTTTTGATGGTCAGCTCATGTATGCATGATGTATGTGTGTGTGTGTGTGTGTGTGTGAAGTCTAAAGGAAGTGACCGATTACATATTTTATACAGAATTATAATTTACAGATTCATATTTATATCTGAGTGTTTCGTATTTCCATGTTTTCTTGAAGAATGTTTTCATCTTTTATAATCAGAATCTCACGTAAAAATGTGACTTCGTGCATGACTTGTTTGATATTTTGGGTTGTGGTTTTTTCCATTTCCTGTCTCTCTGACTGTAAGACCCTCTTTGTAAACTCTTCGTCTCGTTTCCTGTTGAACAATCACGTGAGTAAGACCCTGAATGTGTGCAGTGTGTTTTGCTTTATGATGTATTATTATGATACTGGAATTATTTTTTTCGACTTCTCAATTTGACAACTTCGAAAATTTGTTATAAGAGCTGTCCAGTTAAATAAAGGATCATGTTGCAGTTTATTTTTTTATTGTTGTCTGCTGATCTGTGACCTTAAATAAATAAATAATTGATTGCAATGTATCTGCCTGTACGTCACACATCCTTTCCAGATCACTGCTCTATCTAACCTTTTTAAACTCAGACTCCTTTGAGCTTCTAGAACATGTTTAATGCAGGATGAAGCCCAGATGCCCCACAAACCAGATGTCTGAACTGAACAGCAGCTGGTCTGTAATTACTGATCACATAACTGCCTTTTGTTCGTGAACGACTCGGTGTGTTTGTTCTCAGGCCTTCCTTTGTTAGTTGTGCCTGTATGTTCATCTGGAGATCAGAATGCATTAAATATTTAATCTAAAGCATTTTAACTGATGCATGGGGACGGCCGTTATGGCAGCACGTTACACAGCAACACAATAAATAGGAAACATAATTTGAATTGTTTTCTGGAGGTTAGAAATGCTCTGTGTGGTGGTTATGCTTTTTTATGCTAACATACAGCAGACAATTTTATTTCTGTGTGTCTTCACCTCAGTGTTGTGTTCTACTTTTAAAGTGATAGTTTGATGCGTGTAGGAAGAAGCAGTCCATATACCATACACACTTTCACACACAAACCTTGTTCGTGTGTTCAGCCGAACAGCACAAACCACATTCACACACCAGTAGACTGCCCTACATACAGCTAGCCACAGGTTCTATTATGAGTTGCAGTGAGACAGAGATGCATGAGACCCTGTGCACACAGAGGTTTTCTTTTGAGAACATGCATGCAAAAGTAATGGCACGTTCATTTGTGTCAAACCTTATTTATTACAAATGATTCCAAAACATTTCCTGTTTGACTTTAGTCTTTGTAGCACTACATCACACTGAGGTGAAGCTCCATCTACACCTCACATACAGCATTCTACATCACAATCTCCAACAAATGAAAACACCTGAATGTGAACCTTGTCAGCATCTTTTTACATCTTTTTATTTCTTTCACACATTTGGCCACTTGGTGCTCACCACTTCCTTTAGAGCTGTGACAGAAATACTACTTGAAAAGAGGTTTGTGATCTGGCGTGATTTACCTGAAAGCCGCTTCCACACTGGAAAACCAGATAAACCGCAAGCTCAAGAAGTAAAAATATCTTAGCTGCAAAGATTAATGATAGAATAAAAGGTGATGGAAAGTTCATTAATAGGAGTAAACTTTGGTAGGGTCACCGAGGCGAACTGGAACAATGATTCCGACTGGGAATTTGACTCCATCCCAGGCCACACTGCTCACACAAACCTCTAATTTTGTAGGCTAACCATGGGCATCGTTTTGGTTTGAAAAGTGCTGGGATACAGATGGGACTTTACATGATCCTACCCGTCACTGCTCTATTGCAATGTCTGCCTCTGTTGTTATCACGAACATAACCTGAATACAAATGCACCCAATTTCACAGGTTACTGGGACTGTGTAGGGCTTTAAAACTAAAACATGATAAAAATAAACAGTATATATCTCTGTCAATTCATGGCCAGCAGATGCAGAACTCTGCAGAGAGAAAATATCAAGGTTTTCAAGATGTGCAATAGCTATCTCTGAGAAACAACATTTTACATGTTGTCATGTTAGTTTGCCAGATTTTAATATTGTGCAACGTTTTCTTAAAACTTCAACCATTCCTTCTTTAGTCTTTATTCTTTCTTTGGATCTTATTAGCTTCTACAATGAGGTCACTAGTTTTCAGGTTCATACAAAAACAATTTTAAAAAAATGTAAAAATCATGCAGTATTGATAAGACAAGAAATGCAATATAAGCCAAATCTGAAGATCAGGAAAGAGGTGAAATGACTCCATCATCATACTATCAATAGGTAGTGTAACAGTAGGCTACATTAATACATTATTGTTTTAACTTATTTTATCATGTACCGACAGATGGTGCTAATTAGGGCCCGAGAACCGTTCGGTGCGAGACCCTATTGTTTTTCGAAGGATTATTATTATTATTCTGCCACGTTTGGCCTTATTTGAGGCATTTCCCATGCATGAAAACTCATGAAATTTGATACATACATCAGTCATCACTACTCAGCCACAGACTTTTGGCCCTGGGCGTGGCCCAGGGACTTCATAGCGCCCCTTTTTCCATTTCCCATTGAAATGAATGGGTAGAACTTTGGAATGATGATGTCATAAGGCCATTTGGAGTGAAATTACACATGGTCATTTTTAATATACTCCTCCTAGATGGTTCATCAAATTCATGTCAAACTTGGCAAACATGATGCCAAGATATTGCTGAAGTTGAATTGCTATGGGATTTTTGATATGTTGTAATATGTTGAAATATTATAACATATAATATGCCAAGATATTGCAGAATGTTGGACTTGATATCTTGTAATATGATTCTGATACTCTTTGGCCGTTATGGGCCTGTCTGGTATAGCGCCACCAATGGGCCAAGGAAAGAATAAGGTTTTGAATATGTGTGTTTTGACACATGATGAAATTTAACATGCTCCTCCTAGACGGTTCATGAGATTCATGTGAAATTTGTTATACGTGATGCCAAGATGTCACTGATATTAAATTGCGAAGGGATTTTTGATATCTTGTAATATGTTGAAATGGCCTTATGATTTTAATATCTTGCCACATAACCAGGAAACGTGTCAGAAAGCCACAGTGCACTGACTTTATGGTCGGACACTTCTTATTTCAATAGATATTATGATTTTTATGATAACCTGATGCCCAATGGGCCTGCCTGTTATAGCGCCACCACCTGGCCAAGCAGGAAATGTGCCAGAAATTGGCAATGCCTTAACTGATTGATCTGACACTTTACAAAATATTGTGTATTATGATTGCGATGATATTCACATGTGTAATTCAGATGTCTAGCACAGCACCACCATCTGGTCAAGCAGGAAATGTGTCAGAAATTGGCACTGATTGATCTGACACTTTGCAAAATATTGTGTATTATGATTGTGATGATATTCACATGTGTAATTAAGATGTCTAGCATAGCGCCACCATCTGGCCAAGCAGAAAATGGGGAAAAAATGTTCAATTCATTGATGGATTGATCTGAAACTTTACAAAATATAGGATATCATGAGTCTGATGATATAACATATACAATTCTGTGCACACTCATACACACTCACCGTCATATGCATATTTATGCATACACACATACACTCTCTCACAAGTATGCACTCACATGCACACGCAACATCTATGAGCACACTCTCTCTCACACACACTCTCTCTCTCTCTCTCCCTCTGACAAACAGACACACACACAAAATAATATTGGAGCTCCAGCGGCGCACCATCTCATCTCATCTCATTATCTCTAGCTGCTTTATCCTGTTCTACAGGGTCGCAGGCAAGCTGGAGCCTATCCCAGCTAACTACGGGCGAAAGGTGGGGTACACCCTGGACAAGTCGCCAGGTCATCACAGGGCTGACACATAGACACAGACAACCATTCACACTCACATTCACACCTACGGTCAATTTAGAGTCACCAGTTAACCTAACCTGCATGTCTTTGGACTGTGGGGGAAACCAGAGCACCCGGAGGAAACCCACGCGGACACGGGGAGAACATGCAAACTCCGCACAGAAAGGCTCTCGCCGGCCACGGGGCTCGAACCCGGACCTTCTTGCTGTGAGGTGACAGCGCTAACCACTACACCACCGTGCCGCCGTGGAGCACCATACCTAAGAAAAAATGGTAAAACCATCGAGTCGATTTTTTGTGGTTTGTCCGTGTACATGTACCACCAGTCATACACACCGCCTAGTGGCCAGTGCTAGTAATTACCAGTCATGCACACCGCCTAGTGGCCAGTGCTAGTAATTACCAGTCATGCACACCGCCTAGTGGCCAGTGTTAGTAATTACCAGTCATACACACCGCCTAGTGGCCAGTGTTAGTAATTACCAGCCATACACACCGCCTAGTCGCCAGTGTTAGTAATTACCAGTCATACACACTGCCTAGGCGGCACGGTGGTGTAGTGGTTAGCGCTGTCACCTCACAGCAAGAAGGTCCTGGGTTCGAGCCCCGGGGCCGGCGAGGGCCTTTCTGTGCGGAGTTTGCATGTTCTCCCCATGTCCGCGTGGGTTTCCTCCGGGTGCTCCGGTTTCCCCCACAGTCCAAAGACATGCAGGTTAGGTTAACTGGTGACTCTAAATTGACCATAGGTGTGAATGTGAGTGTGAATGGTTGTCTGTGTCTATGTGTCAGCCCTGTGATGACCTGGCGACTTGTCCAGGGTGTACCCCGCCTTTCGCCCATAGTCAGCTGGGATAGGCTCCAGCTTGCCTGCGACCCTGTAGAAGGATAAAGCAGCTAGAGATAATGAGATGAGATGAGACACACTGCCTAGTGGCCAGTGTTAGTAAGTACCAGTCATACACACCGCCTAGTGGCCAGTGTTAGTAATTACCAGTCATACACACTGCTTAGTGGCCAGTGTTAGTAATCATAGACATATAAACATAGACGCCGCCTTCTGCGTAGAATCATACGTCATCCTCGCCGCCATATTGGATGTGGCAAAGTGGAGATTCTTCAACCGTCTCTGGTATAGCGTCAAGACAGTAGCTGAGAATAAAGATGCCTCATTCATGTGCTGCGTTTAACTGTACCAACAGGTTTACCGTCCAAACGAGATCACATGGGATTACTTTTCACAGGTGAGACTGGAAAAATACTTTTCATTGTATTTGGTCATTATAACATAATTTTACGAACAGATTTTTCTGACTTTGTGGCTAATATGAAGTTCCGCGCATAATAGCCGTTCGGTGAAACCTGTCTCCAAACAACAAAGTATTTCCTTCGTAATTACGCTGATTGTTGTTAGTTGCTTAGCTAACTTTTCACATACTATGTAGGTTTCCCAAAAATAAAGCCATGAAAAAGCAGTGGGAGACAGCTGTGCAACAAGAAGGGTTTTCTGCTACTCCATCATCCATGATCTGCAGTGAGCACTTCAGAACGTAGGATTTTGACAGAACAGGTCAGACAGTCAGGATCAGAGAGGGAGCTGTTCCTTCAGTCTTCAGTTTCCCAGCTCATCTCCACCGGGTAGGTTTATAGTTATAAGCAGTGAGAATTAGATAATACAGTGCCACACTATGATGAACATTTTTGAACGTATGATGAATGTTTTTAACCTTTCTGAATGTGAAGGAATCAGTAATGTATTTTGTTTTGGTATGACGTTAGAACCTGGCCGAACTCAGTTTGGCGGTCATTCAGCTCACTTTATTCAACGAGAGTAGGTCTGTGTGGTGACTCAATAAATAAAACAGTAAATTTTTATTTTCATTCACTATTTCCAGTTTTTCCACTATTTCCATCATTTATCATCAGTCTTGTAGGTTGGTTATTTTGGCCTCAGGTTTTGGTAGCTTGCTACGGTATGCTGACTGATTAGGTTACCTGAGCTATCTATCGCGTATCTGTCGCTAGTTTGCAGTGTACAGGGTATTTCGCACACTATTTATAACCATCACATTAAAAGTTATACGTGTTGTTTTGATGCCTGTTTGTTTCCCAAATATATACATGTCTTAATGGGTGAATAAAAGGCATCGAGTTAAATATTATTGTAGAAAGGGGCTTTATGAAGTTCAGTTCATTTACTTGCACTGGTTTTGCCACATCCAATATGGCGGACACTCTGACGTATCCCAGCAACGGGGCCACCAGCTCAATGCAGCGTCTATATGTCTATGGTTAGTAATTACCAGCCATACACACCGCCTAGTGGCCAGTGTTAGTAATTACCAGCCATACACACCGCCTAGTGGCCAGTGTTAGTAATTACCAGTCATACACACCGCCTAGTGGCCAGTGTTAGTAATTACCAGTCATACACACCGCCTAGTGGCCAGTGCTAGTAATTACCAGTCATACACACCGCCTAGTGGCCAGTGCTAGTAATTACCAGTCATACACACCGCCTAGTGGCCAGTGCTAGTAATTACCAGTCATACACACCGCCTAGTGGCCAGTGCTAGCCAGTAAAGAAATAAAACAAAAGAGACTGGCTAGGATATAAGAAAATTCTACAACCCAGAAACAGATGGGAGCTCCGCTTTTAGGCAGTGCCTAAATCTATATATTAGTGACCTGCCATCATTGTGCATTTTGTTGCAGACACACACACACACACACACACACTGCAGACACAGGAAAGCTAAGATGACTTAAGATTACAGTGTGAGATAGAGATAAGGAGGAGACACATGTATCGTTTTGTACATATATAAATGTACATTTTCACACCACAGAAACACACACACACACACACACACACACACACACACACACACACACACTAACAGTCTTTGTCTGACTATCTCTCATCTGTCAAGCAGTCATGGCATTTGCAACATGCACATCACCTTTGAACATTTGATGAACATATGACATGTGACTGTTTTGTTGGGTGGCGGAATGTCCTGGGTTGCGGAACCAAACGTGCGAGGGCCCGTCAAGGCCGCCAGCGGCTTTAATTAGCTTTGTCATTGCTTGTGTCACACAGGCTACTGCACTACATTCATGTACGGTATGTATTATGCTTACGCTATTGTAGTCTGTTTTGCTGTTCAATGTGTGAACTTTCTCGAGCTTTTGTGGCATGACAGAGTTTTGGCAAATCCATCTTCTAAGTCAGGGATTCTTAACCTTTTTGACACTGAGGCCCAATTTTTTCAGTGCCGAGTGACCTGGGGCCCTAAATAATCACGGTGTAGATTTAATTGATCTCACTCATTTGTATTCAATGATAAATCAAATCCACTCACAGTTTAACAAGCTAACAAGCTAAAACATGAGTAAATTTTAATGAATAATAATGAGATGATGAAATGTGATCACCACAAAGATTTTTATTAAACCTACTGTATGTTAACTTTTGTGAATCATGGAACAAATCAAGCAAGGAAAATCTGAAGGCTTACATCAGGCTTATTAATAATGAAGACCAATATTTAGATTTAAGATTTAACAAAAAGGGACTAAGAAAATCAATCAGTAGATCAATAAAAAGATAGTGGTTAAAACATACATTCAAAGTAACATTTCTTTAATTAAACTGTAAATAATTTTAAATGCAAATGACACAATAGCCTTAATAGCCTTTTTTTTTAAGAAGAACCAAAAGATGTTGCTTTTTGTATTCTGAACAACAATCAAGTAGTTGAACAGTCAAAACAGTCCATATTTAGGCCTAACAAGTTACAACTGTTTTTTTTTTTTTTTTTTTACATCTTCACCTCTTAATGAGACACTTGGGCCTGCTTCTGAGACACAATCAGATCCAGACTGGGTGGGATGGGGGAAAGGCTCATTCTGAGAGTAGCCTCCAGTGATGCTCTGAGTCTGTTTCGGGTTTTTGTCTTTGTTGTGGCCACAATGGAGAATCCAGATTCACACAGGTAAGTAGTTGTGAATGGGAGGAGGAGTTTCACAGCCCTCTGTGCAAGACATGGGTACTCTTTTGAGGCAAGGATCCAGAAGGATCCCAGGTCCAGTTTATCCCACTGCAACTTTAAAGTGCTGTCGGTGGAGACTTCCAGAAGCTGGGATTCCAGATGTGAGGGCAAAGCAACATCATTTGCAGTGGGATCCACAGAAAATGGGTCCAAAACCCACATATGTCCCTCTCTGGGGTCCTCTGGAAAGTATTCATTAAATTTCTCTGCCAGTTGTGACAGGTGCTGAGAGACTGAGTCACTGATTTTCACATGTGGGGAGTTTTCCAAAATGTCAGACAAAAGTGGAAACACATCCATCCTCTTTTCCTGGGCCCTTTTGCTCCACAAAGCAAGTTTCTTCTTAAAAGCTTGAACTTTGTCTGCAACAGAAAAAATGTTGCTGTTTCTTCCTTGAAGTGAGGTGTTCAGCTGGTTCAGTAGTGAGAAAATATCACACAGGTAAGCAAGTTTAGCTGTGAAGTCTGTGTCAGCATAGTAATGTGCAAAGGGAGATTTTTTTCTCAGTGAGAAAAGTGAAAACCTCATCCCTCAGTTCAAACAAACGCTTGAGAACCAGTCCTCTTGAGAGCCATCTCACTTCACAGTGATAGAGCAGTTGGATATGATCTGCTTCTACATCCTCACAAAGCTTTGCAAAACATCTGGAGTTCACAGCATTGTTTTTAATGAAGTTGATGGTTTTGACACTTACTGTCATCACTTCGTGAAGCTCTGGTGACATCTTTTTAGCTGCAAGGTTTTCACGGTGAAGAAAACAGTGTGTCCATTTGGCTTCTGGTGCGCGGTCGAGTATCTATCTGATGACACCGTGATGCCTGCCAGTCATTGACGCGGCACCGTCACTGCACACCCCAACACAGTTCTGCCAGTCCAGGCCGTTCTCTTTGAAGTAGTTGTCCATGCAGCTGAAACATTCCTGAGCCATAGCGCGTGTTGGTAGCTCTCCACAAAACAGTATATCTTCGTGCAAACTACTATCCCAGCGATATCGAACAAAAACCAGCAGCAGCGCAGTATTAGTGAGATCCGTGGACTCGTCGAGTTGTAATGAGAAAAATGGACTGTCTTTTATCCTCTCAAGAAGCTGCTGCTGTATGTCCGAGGCCATATCCACAATGCGGTGACTGACAGTGTCGTTGAAGAGTGGAACAGTCTGAAACTTCTTTGCAGCAGCCTCTCCGATCAGCTCACGACACATATCCACAGCGGCAGGAAGAACCAAATCCTCCGCTATGGTGAAGGGGGTTTTGGTTTGTGCCACACGTTTGGCTACCAGATAACTTGCCTTTAACGCACATTTAGAGCTGCCAGTCAGTGACACGATACTTCTTTTCTGTATTTGTAGTCCGTTTTCTTTTCGTTTGAAGTATTCGGTCGGCTTCCCCACCAGTGTGGGATGCTTTGTTTCGAGATGCCGCTGCAGCTTTGACGGCTTCAGCGCTTCATTGGAGAGCGTGAGCCCACACTCCACACATTGGGCTCGTGGCTCCTTCTCGCTGCCCTCATTTACAAACCCGTACTTAATAAACTCTGGGTTGTACTTACGTACAATATTTGTTTTTTTGGGTGGGTTGTCTTCTTTCTTTTCATCTTGTTTACACTTTAAAAACTTATCCATGGCTGTGCTTGTTGCCGTTGCATTACCAGCATGGATAATAGTTCCGGTTTGCAAACGTGGCATACAACGTCACAGCATAAACATTATTATAATGCATTATAGTCACATTAAAATAATAATAACTAAACTATAAATATAGTGTGTTATTGCCTATGATTGAGTGTGCTGCCAACAAATTTCGATTCTGGAGTAAAAAATTTTGTGTGTCTGTAAAGCTAACAAGCTACAGTCCAACGGCCCTCGCGGCCCATTGGTGCAAAACTGAAAGTTTTTTGCGGCCCTCCAGGTGGCGCTTGCGGCCCAAGTTTGGGCCGCGGCCCTATGGTTCAGAATCCCTGTTCTAAGTTTACTTTCTTTTTTTTTTACTTGTTGAAACATATTGCCTTTGATGTCATATGATCTCTTGTCGCACTCTTTGCTATGCCTTCATGGTGATGTAAGATGTGCAAACTGTGTAGCCTATGGGCTGTTGTCACAGTGTTATTAGCTACTTAGGTAGCTATGCAAGGTATGTTGTATGACCTGGGGCCTCATGTACAAAGCTTGCGTACGCACAAAAAAGCTACGTACGTCACTTTCTGCGCAAACATTCATATGTACAAAGATTGACTTAGCGTGGAAAAGTGCGGTACTCTATGCAAACCTCATGGCTGGCGTACGCACATTTCTGGTGCATCTTGGTACTTGGCGACACTTAGAGGCAGAGCAACGCAACTACATTTAGGCCTACTCAGTCAAGAGTCATGACATGGCGATAAGAGGCATCCAAAAATGCATCGGAACATCAGGATGCGTGAATTGAAATGTATGTCAGTCATACGACATTGTCGAGACATATAATGCGAAACTGTTGGGTAAATACCAACAGATCCATCAACCATCCCTTCCATATTGTAATTACGGGAAATGAGAAACCCCAGCAATATCATTTCGATATTATTCCCATTGACTATTGGTTAATTAATTAAATTAAAGAATGCACATGCAGGACCATGCATTGCAGCTAGCTTAATAGATCTTCCTCGCGCATTTGCCGCGAGGTGTCAGACTGAAATATTATTATTAGTTGATGTTGCGTGGGGTAGCCTTATCACATAATTACCAAGATCAATATATGAAACGATTTCCAAGTGCGTACAAATCAGACACAACCGCGGTGTGTGGGGACCAATCACTAGCATGCATCAAATTAAATGAGGATATAAAAGCATGCGCAACATGTGGCGATAACCAATAGGATGACAATGGCATGGTTGGCCTTATTGGAAGACGCTGCAAATGGTCGGATTAGGAGGGAACGGGTGTTCCGTGATTACACCGATTTCCTGGCTCACGATGATGACTGGCTTATCAGCCGATTCAGACTTCCAAGAGCCATTCTTTTGGAGCTCTGTGCTGAGTTGGGCCCGGGGTTGGAGAGGGAGACGGCGAGGAGTCACGCCTTACCCGTTCCTATCCAAGTCCTGACCACGCTTGGGTTCCTAGCAACAGGCTCATTCCAGAGGGAACTGGCCGACCGGTCGGGAATGAGCCAGACAGCTCTCAGCCATGCTATTCCGTCTGTGTTAAATGGGATCATCCGACTGTCGGCCAGGTACATACGGTTTCCCTATGATGTGGCAGACCAAGCACATATAATCTGTACATTTATAGAGTGGAAATGTTTCCTATTCATGTACACATATTCACCCTCAGATGGCGCCTTTATAGCAATATGCGTGCAGTCGATCACTCCGATTACATTTGGAAAACCGGCTATCGCTGCAAATTGCACTTTTATCTGTGCACTGTAAACCCGAATAAGTTGAGTTTACTTTAAAAAATTGAGGAAAGTGGTTGCCTTAAAAAAAATAAGTAATTATTAATGATTGAATTGAGTACCTTAAACTTACAATCTTCTGGTAAGTTTAAGGTACTCAATTCAATCATTAATAATTACTTATTTTTTTTAAGGCAACCACTTTCCTCAATTTTTTTAAGTAAACTCAACTTATTCGGGTTTACAGTGTGATGCCCTAATGCGCCTGACAAATATCGTGGCAAGGTGGCCTGGGGCGACCCACGATGCATTCGTCCTGGCGAACAGCTCGGTGGGAAACAGGCTGGATGCCGGCAGAGTGCGTGATGGGTGGTTACTTGGTAAGCAATCTAAAACACTTGAAGTGAATTCACTTGAAATATACACATGTTGGATAGCTTATGCTGGACCTATCCCAATTGCTCATAGGAGACAGCGGCTACCCACTCCGAAAATGGTTACTGACCCCCCTAGCCAACCCACGGACTGATCAGGAGCAGCGCTACAACAACCTCCACGCACGGACGCGGTCAGTGGTGGAGCGCACCATTGGCCACCTGAAAAGCCGGTGGCGCTGCCTTGACTGGAGTGGGGGGGGTGCTGCTCTATCAGCCCGACAAGGTGTGCCGTATTGCGCTGGCGTGTGGCGTGTTACACAATGTGGCACAGCGGCACGGTGTGCCAATAATGGAGCAAGACCTGCCGGAGGACCCAGACCCTGGGCCTCACAACGAGGTGCCACAGCGACATGGCATACAAACCCGGCAGCGCTTAATAGCCACAATGTGAAAAGGTAAGGGCAGACGGGACACGGGACACCATTCATTTTTTAAGATATTCTTTTAATGTGTTATTCAGTTCCTTCAATTCCTCGCGGATTCCCTCAAGGTTTTCGTTAATCGCCTCTATCCCCTTTAAAATTTCCCCCTGGGACTCAAGGACCGCGCGCGTCAGCACCCGGCCTGTGGACCCGGCGACAGGGGCAGGCGGTGGAGAAGGGGGGCAGGTGACGCTGGATCCGCTCGGCTGGGGGTCCTCTTCCTGCTCGGGTGGGATGGACTGGGGGCCTCCTGTTGTTCCCTGGCACCCTGCTAGAATACATTTGTCATTAAAATCCTATTGTGGAAAATATGTGCACATGTTTTATTTCTGGTTACATGTGGCTAGGAATATTAGGCCTACTAAGAGAGGAAGACATTTCCTCAAATACAGGGTGTTCCCGAAAAAATGTACACATTAGAGCACTAAAGGTGTTTTTTTGTTTTCAAAACCCATGTAACTCAAATAGACACTCATTGTGGCGCAGGCACTGTGGACGATGCGAATCATACCGTTATCTTGGTATAGGCTACATTCACATTCAGTGGCATACAATCAGTGACCGCTGCACACCGGCGCGGGAACCGGGGGTGCGGGGGGTGCGGCAGCACCCCCTGGTGGTGCGGCAGCACCCCCTGGTGGTGGACCCTCAAAACTGACATGAACATAAAACAAAACTTACGTGAAAATATATTTGTTTATTTATTTGTTTTCATTTGGCTCTGCTGATTTTATATGTCATGTTTTAGATGTAGGATGATGAGGGCTACATTTTAGTTATTTAAAAAAGGATTTAATTAAAACTTATAACTTAATATGTAGCCTAGTGGACCATCAGAATTTTTTTTGCCGTGACGTTGACGTTCAGCTTTTCAGCGCGCGAAATTACAACAGGAAGCGAGTAGTACGAGTCGACCGTCTGTAGAGAAGAGTAAGAGTTAGTTAGTTAGTTAGTTAGTTAGTTAGTTAGTTAGTTAGTTGATACTTAATAGTTACTATGTCTCAGAAGAGAACCATGTGGATTTAAGTGGAATAATTGCGAGAAGTCATATGATCAAGACAGCGTTTTAAGATAAGGCCATTTGGTTATTAATTTTGCCCGCTGTATCGTGTTCACTTGAGCCTATTTGGTATGCCTTGAACAAGTGCAGGTGTTGCTAGCATCGTGCTTTGAAGTTGACTCAGATGTAACTACAGTCTTAAAAAATGTTCGTTTAAAACGGTGTGTCCATGCTCATCATGTTTTACTTTTACTTTTCTTAATGGAGAGTGTGAAATACTGCTGCATCACTTATGAGTGATTTTTGCAATAGAACACTAAGTTAGTGTCACTAACCCATAGTAGTAGGATGAATGGGTTCATGGATTTCGGTCTGTTGATTGAGAGAACCATGGTGTTTGTGTTGTTCCAGTGAGAGTGTTGTTCTGTTTCATGCGTGTGTGTGTGTGTGTGCGTGCGTGCGACTAACTACTGTATTTGAAATGCACACTCGCTTGACTGGATCTGGGTATGTAAGGCTGTAATCGGGTGGAATCCGCGTCTCCTTCAGTTTATCTAGAGCAGATGTAAAACCTGCGACTGTTAAACCACAGCTGTGCGCTTCTGCTTCTAAAATAACCTGTCCTTCGTAATCGTGTTAACTGAGAATTGTCATTGACAGACAGGCTTCAGATTCTTCCGTCATCACTCAAAAAAAAAAAAAAAAGTCGTTTTTACGGATTAGGCCTATAAGTAGTAGGCAGTTTAACGAAATATTGCAATTTCAAGCTTAAAAGGATTTCGGACGCCTGATTGGTTAAAATGCAGGAACTGCATCTAATGCCGCTTTTCCACTACAAACGCGGCTGAGCCGTGCCGTGCCGAGTCGAGCTGGGTCGAGCTGAGCGGGGCTGTTGGAGTTGCATTTCGACTACAACCGCGCTGAACCGTGCTGGCTGGAAGTGGGTGGACACATTGGGTGGAGTTAGCGAAAGTGGGTGGACGTCACGTGATGTCGTTAAGCAGCGCAAACAGTGACATCAGTGACAGTGGCGGAACAAGTCAGAGCCGGGCCGGGGGCGGGGCAAATGACCGGGCCCTTTATTAAAGCTTATCATAACATCATTTTAGGCTACAAAATGTCCGCAACTGCGGTGTTTACCAATTTCAACACTACCGGGTGCAACTATGTTATTTAGTACATCAAGTCCTTCAAACGAACATGTAACTCAGAAACAAAAAACATTAGGATACTGTACATGGCTCATAATAAAACATCAATAGCCTATACTGCGCACATTATTTGAAGGGCATACGAATGAGCGCTCAGAGGTTGCAACGCTGACAGGAAGAGTCAGAAATAAAAGGAGGGCGGTGCAAACCTCACTGAATGCACTGTGTTTACCAATTTCAACACTACGGGGTGCAACTATGTTATTTTGTACATCAAGTCCTTCAGACGAACATGTAACTCAGAAACAAAAAAACATTAGGCGACATACTGTACATGGCTCATAATAAAACATCAATAGCCTACTGCGCGCATTATTTGAAGGGCATACAGCGAGCCTTGCGCTCCGCGAACTCGTCCACGATGCTCTGTATGTCACTGATTCAGTGAGCTTTTAAGCGGTAGTCTCACGACCCGGAGAGTAAACAATAAACATGGAGGACATGGAGTCGTTAGTGTTGCTGGTCTTGGTGCTGTGGCTTGTTGTCACCGACAACGCGGACAGATACTGGCAAGAGCGTATTGATGAGGCGAGGCGCATAAGGCTTCAGAAATTCTCGTAATTCGTAATTATTATTCTTCCGGGTTTGCGGTGTTTACAGATCCCAGCGCGCTCGCGGGGCGTGTGTGGGCATGTGAGGACACTCCTCCTCACCAATCAGTGCACAGGGGAGTGTCTGCTCACGCCCCCAACCTCAGTCGGCACGGTTTGGCTCGCTTCAGCCCCACTCCAAAACGGTGCGAGTTTTAGGGGCTAAGCAGGGCTGAAACGAGCTGAGTCGTGCTGGTTTTTGGTAGTCGAAACGCGAGCCGTGTCGGGCTGAAGTGAGCTGAAGCGAGCTGAAGTGAGCTGAAAAAGGGTAGTGGAAAAGGGCCATAAGAAATACAAAATTTTCTGGGGGAGGACCCCCAGACCCCCCTTCAAAAAAATGTCCCAGGTCACGTCACAGCACCCCCTGCCACTCCCGCGCCGCTGCTGTTGCATGTCTCATAGCATACACTTTGAACATCACTTTAATTGGAGGTGACAGAACAATTAAGTGATGCATGTGAATTCTATTACATTGTGCTAAAGGCAGGGATTAACGCGAATAAATGTTAATGTTAAATGTTAATAATAAATGTTAAATGTTAATTTGATTAACGCGAAATTTCTAACATTTAATTAACATTAACGCGTTAGTAAAAGTTGCCATGTCTTTTACCTAGCGCGGGCCTTACTGCAGGTCTATTTATACTAATTAACATATTCAGTGTGGAATAATTGAGGGAGGAGACGGGGCGGGGAACGGGGCTCGTGCATGTGCGCCGAATTCCACGTTGATTGGGATGTACAACAGGAGAGTGCGTGGAAACCTTCGTACGCACTGATTGATACATCCGGATTTTTTTGGTCGTACGCAAATTTCCCGATTTTGACGTGCGCACGTATTTAGTGGGAAATCCACGCAAGTCTTTGTACATGAGGCCCCTGGTCCTTTACTGGTGGAAATTTAGCTTATTTTGCAGCATTTGACTGTGTCTGTAGCAAGAGTCTTTCTCTTCTTTATTCTCTCAATTTCTGCTTTGCCCTTCCTTTTCTTCCAACTGTCCATCTCACTGGGTGACTTATGCAAAATATTATCAGTTACAGAAACAGGTAGACGATCACTTTGTGCATTGCTGAGAGATGTGATGACGAAAGGCCACCAGGGTTTCCATGTTGGGTCCTGGCTTTGTGTTGGACCTGAAAAGAGAAGTCCTGGAGAGACAAGAACCAGTGAATAACACAAGTGTTGCGGTTATTTATAATGATTATCTGGGTGTAAAACAAAAACCTGGTTAGAATTTTAATATGTTTAAGTTCTTCATACTAACATGATGTATGTACAGTGGTGCTTGAAAGTTTGTGAACCCTTTAGAATGTTCTATATTTCTACATAAATATGACCTAAAACATCATCAGATTTTCACACAAGTCCTAAAAGTAGATAAAGAGAACCCAGTTAAACAAATGAGACAAAAAATATTATACTTGGTCATTTATTTATTGAGGAAAACGATCCAATATTACATATCTGTGAGTGGCAAAAGTATGTGAACCTTTGCTTTCAATATCTGGTGTGACCCCCTTGTGCAGCAATAACTGCAACTAAATGTTTCCGGTAACTGTTGATCAGTCCTGCACACCAGCTTGGAGGAATTTTAGCCCATTCCTCTGTACAGAACAGCTTCAACTCTAGGATGTTGGTGGGTTTGCTCACATGAACTGCTCGCTTCAGGTCATTCCACAACATTTCGATTGGATTAAGGTCAGGACTTTGACTTGGCCATTCCAAAACATTAACTTCATTCTTCTTTAACCATTCTTTGGTAGAACGACTTGTGTGCTTAGGGTTGTTGTTTTGCTGCATGACCCACCTTCTCTTGAGATTCAGGCTACATCCACATGACAACGGCAACGAGATTTTTTTTTTTAAATATCGCGTCCACATGGGCAACGGATCAGAAAAATATAAGGTCCATATGGGAACGGAACACTTGCTGAAAATGATGCAATACACATGCCACACCTCTGGGTGTGCTGTAAGACAATTCCCCTGGGGGAAATTGTGAGAGTGATGCAGTGCGTAGCATTCACAGTTGCAGGAGCTGAGCTGTACTGTGTGAATGTGTGACTTGCCTTGAGGCTTCAGGCATGTCTGTGTCTGAGAGGGAGCAGCCCCTCCCTCCCGTGTGTGTGTGTGTGTGAGAGAGAGAGAGCGAGCAGCCCCTCCCCCACCCGCGCGCTGCGAGCAGAGACTCAGAGAAGCACACAGAAAGGGCAGTTTTTCCTCAGAGTACACCCTCCAAACAACGGGGATTTACACAAAAACGGAAGGAGATACTCACAAAATTCTTTCACATTGAGCGCCACGAGGCTCTCCTGAACACATTGATGTAATTTTTTTGTCTGTAGTGAAAAAAATGAGGACACTAGAGCGAGTTAAAAACGAATGACTTTTCTGATTTTGCAGTCAGAGCGCTTTCAGGATTTGAATGGGAGTCTATGGGGCAGCGCGCCTGTCCTCTCCTCACTTTCCTCTCCTCACTTTGGTGGAGTCCAAACTCTTTAGAGATGGTTTTGTAACCTTTTCCAGCCTGATGAGCATCAACAATGCTTTTCCTGAGGTCCTCAGAAATCTTCTTTGTTCGTGCCATGATACACTTCTACAAACATGTGTTGTGAAGATCAGACTTTGATAGATCCCTGTTCTTTAAATAAAACAGGGTGCCCACTCACACCTGATTGTCATCCCATTGATTGAAAACACCTGACTCTAATTTCACCTTCAAATTAACTGCTAATCCTAGAGGTTCACATACTTTTGCCACTCACAGATATGTAATATTGGATCATTTTCCTAGATAAATAAATGACCAGGCGGCACGGTGGTGTAGTGGTTAGCGCTGTCGCCTCACAGCAAGAAGGTCCAGGTTCGAGCCCCGGGGCCGGCGAGGGCCTTTCTGTGTGGAGTTTGCATGTTCTCCTTGTGTCCACATGGGTTTCCTCCGGGTGCTCCAATTTCCCCCACAGTCCAAAGACATGCAGGTTAGGTTAACTGGTGACTCTAAATTGACCGTAGGTGTGAATGTGAGTGTGAATGGTTGTCTGTTATGTGTCAGCCCTGTGATGACCTGGCGACTTGTCCAGGGTGTACCCCGCCTTTCGCCCGTAGTCAGTTGGGATAGGCTCCAGCTTGCCTGCGACCCTGTAGAACAGGATAAAGCGTCTAGAGATAATGAGATGAGATGAATAAATGACCAAGTATAATATTTTTGTCTCATTTGTTTAACTGGGTTCTCTTTATCTACTTTTAGGACTTGTGTGAAAATCTGATGATGTTTTAGGTCATATTTATGCAGAAATATAGAAAATTCTAAAGAGTTCACAAACTTTCAAGCACCACTGTAGCCTCAAAAAATAAGTCTACCCAGTCAATTCCGTTACTTATTATTTACAGGCTCCCCGGGCCATATTCTGAGTTTCATTCTGAATTTGCAGATTTCATCTCAGACCTTGTTATTTCCTTAGACCTAGCTGTAGTTGTCCGAGATTTTAATATTCACTTCGATAACCCTGAAGATCCTCCAAGTAGTGTCGTGTGTGTATGTGTGTAATACACCCACGTGCAATGAACCGGTGCTACAGGTGCTCTAGCCCCTGCCCCTTCTCTGTTTGCTGTCCAAAGTGCCCTTTTCATAGGGACTGTTTTGTTGTTGTTTGTTTTTTTAATATTTGTAAAAGATAAGTTAGCTCCAACATCAATATTCTCTACAATTTGACAATAATATATGAACTTATAGATTTATAAAATAACGTTTTTCTATGTAAATGCGGGCATCAATCCGTGACGTCATGCATTCAGTGAGCCTCCGTGCAGAAAGCGCATGCAGGCGGTTGGCAGTGGGAGACAGTGCGAGGAACGGCATGGCGAGGTCACACTGAAAGTCTCCTTTCATTTCTTATCTGAACATGCTGCAATATTGTGCAGCTTAGAACACAACAGTAAATGCGTAGGGTTGTTTATCATTTAATGAAGCCGCCTAGGCTATATTTAAACCGTTTGCTCCATCCATTTCATTAACGTGGCAGATTCGGAAACTTTAGTTTGAACGACGGCGTTAATAACATATTCTAGCAGCTTCGAAAACTTAAGGCTGAATGACGACGTCCACAGCATATTCTATCAAGACACACAGAATGTTCAGTTGCAATTGAAATTTAGTTTTGAATAAAGTTAACTTGTGTGAAAAATTTGTTCCAAGGCCCTTTTTTGAATGTTGAGCCCCTGCCCCTCCAAAGGTCTTTGCACGGCCCTGGTGTAATTTTATATATATATATATATATATATATATATATATATATATATATATATATATATATATATATATATATATATATATATAGCCTATATATATATATATATATATATATATATATATATATATATATATATATATATATATATATACAATAGAAGTCAGAATGTGGCTGTTGAAATGTGTTGTATACACTTTTTCATGAATGTTGTAACTAGATGTAAGAACTACATCTAGTTCTTAAATTTTAGTGTGAGTTACACAAAGCAACAGATGTGGTAGAAAAGGATGATGTGGAAAAGGTAGAGTATTTTTAAAAGTGTCTTGCTGAAATTATGATGTTTTTGATGTTTTGCTGTAATTATTCTGTTTACATGCTGCTACATTAAAGGTCTAATAAGCAGTGAGCTTTCCTTAGGTGAGCTCGCTCCTTTAACTCATGTAGCTCCATCACTACGCATAACTTTCTTTCTTGATTTACACCTCATATTATTGGATTTATTGTTAACATCATATAGTATAGACATTACTGCGTGTTCCAGATGGTCTTTTTTGTTTTAGGGTATGAGCAGATTTGGCGGTCAGTGTTCAATACATGATGTATATACATCCATTCTGTATAGTGATACTGACATCGGATCTCATCAGTAATCACTGTGTATTTATTAAAGGTTTTACTAACAATTGTTTAAAGCATTTGGCAATTAATTTACTGAGGAAATTTAATAATATCACCTTGCAGTGTTTGAAAAGAAAAATAAACAGCACCATTTTCATGCGTTGTGTGCAATACAGACTTTGACCACAAGGTGGGAGCAGAGCACAAAACAAATCAGGAACTGGTTCTGGATCAATGTGAGAAGGTTGTAGTTGTGGAACACTGATTATGGCCCAAATGACCATCTCTTTACAGCAAACTTTAATCAGTTAAAATCATTTCATTTTTCTCCCCTATACAATTTAATTTAACAAGTGTTGATGTTCAACTGTTAATGTTAAGTGTACTTCTCATAAGGATAAAAATAAAGGCTACATTGTGACCATGCCTGATCAAAACCTGTACATTTCTGTGATATAAAAATAAAAACAAACGGAATTCAGCTACTTCTATTTTTGTTTGTACAGTAAGCCATATTAGCTCACAATCAACATCACACTGGTTTGACTTGTGTACATGAGCATTGTTGTAAATCTCCACCTCAGTAGAAAAAAATGGAAAAAATGCTCAGAGGTCAGTTTTAGAAACCTGAGACCTGATTTTCTGCTTCAGAACAATCAGTGCAGACATCATTTATTGGTTCTGGCTGGATGATACGTCTTTGTTTCATTTCATAGCCATCTGGACCTCAGTGGATATACAGTAGGTTCAACTTTTAAAGTTAAATTTCTACTTTAACACTAAATTAATCCTCAGTTCAATGTTTTTAAATTGTCTAATTCTGTATTTAAATATATTTGTCTTAATTAAATAATGTATACATGCAAAAGCTGTTTACTGACTCTCAGTAGAATTTTACTGATAACATGGCATTTATTAGATTTTTGAAAATGTAACCAGCAGATAAGCATAATTTTAGGAAGAATAATTCCATTAATAGTGTACATGCTTTCCTTTTTTTTTCTTTTATACATACACTGTTTCTGGAACTCGAATCTCACGGTGAACACACTACAGATCACACAACAACATTAACTCACCGTCTCCTGTGATGTGGAGATTTTAGGATGAAGTTAAATTCAATTCCTGACCATGCAGAAAAATACACACACACACACACACACACACACACACACACACACACACAGACAGACAGACAGACAGACAGACAGACAGACAGACAGACAGATAGATAGATAGATAGATAGATAGATAGATAGATAGATAGATAGATAGATAGATAGATAGATAGATCCTTTTAACCCAAATTATTCTATTCACATTCACTATGAGCAATCGCGCGTTCTGATTGGCTACTCTCCTACTAGGCTATCAGCTCATATACCGTGAGTAGAGAAAAACAAATTGGCGGAACATGTTGCTGAACCAACCGAGGACGAAATAAAAGTCTACTTGAAAACAAAACCCTAAAAAATACAAAAAAAGCAACAAAATTTGGAATAAAAGTATCTGATAGTTTAATTTTGTATTTTTCAAGAATTATTGTTTTAGCATTTTTCACAAATTGCTACTGTTATTTCGTCAGTTTGTTTACATTCTAAGCGGAAATGATTTTGTCAGACATTTTGTATAAAGTTTTTATTGATCAAATTTGCAAAAAATAAAAATGCTCCGTTTCTCTCAAATCCAGAGAATGTGGATAGAATAAAACAGTTATTCCACTCAATCTCATTGTACATGGCTTATAGCCAACTTGGTGCTACACGCCTCACTGTTAGATGTACAGCGGAATAGCTGTTAAATGTACAGCAGCCACAGGACAAGAATATGAATATCAAATTCCTGAATAAAATCAAACTAAATAAAAATTAAGTCAATCAACTATAATTTAATTAAGCAATAAATCAAATAAACACTGTTACTGTTACAGTAAAATACTGAGTGGTGTGATGAAGTGGAGTTCCTGTCACCACCTGGGAGTTCAGTGTTTTTCTAACAGCACATCCCCAAGTGTTTTATTCCGCTTATACCACAGCAAAACAATGATTACAAATCTTTATTTATTCAAGAACGTCATACATTTTATCCATTTTACAGTCACATTTAATCTTCTTGATGCAAGTTGTCACTGATGTTATCAGGGGTGCCGCCAGAAATTTTGGGCCCCATGAAAGATTAGAATTTTGGGCCCCCCAACTTTGCCCACCCTCGTCACAATTGCACTATTGTCATTATTTGACTTTTGATAGCCCATGGACCTTGAGTTTGTGACTTTGTTATAACATTTTACCTATGTATTAACCTACCAGGGACTAGATGAAAACTGGTCAGTGACTAATTCTGGCGCATTTACAATCACAAATGAAAATTCAAGATTTTGCCACATGCCTTCTCAGTTTCTTCCTGCTCTTCCTTACTCTCTGCTGCTTCTTCCTCACCACCTGTGCTGCTGGTACTCCCCCTGTTCTCTTCCTGTACTTCAACATTTCTGGTGTCCTCCCTGGCTGCTGCATCATGGCCTGATGAGGGGCCTGGCTCTGTTATCAGCAATGCATGCAAGTTAGTTAATGCATGAAAAAGTTTGATGCATTTAAATGAACTCCATACTCAGTAGCCTTACAAATGTTACCCATAAAAGACAGGAACCATCTTATTATAAATTTATTTCAAAGTGACACGGAGTGACATTTCAATTTGATCAATTACGTACGTATTTCTTCATATGTTGTAACCTCTATCCCTCTTTTATGTGTGCTGCGCTTTCTCCAGCTCCTCAATTTGAAACCAATGGTTTAGAACGTGTGAACATTCCACACATGTAACCATGTCAAACACTTGACTGGTGTCCATTATTAGCAACACTTTAATCTAGCAAACTGTATATGGCGCTCGCTCATTAAAAACTTCAATCCTAAAGCATTTATGGGTTGTATTGCTGCTTACCTCCTTCTCCAAAGGGGGGTTCAGTGATTTGGTAGGGCGGAGGTCCCCCTGAGACCGAATCTGTGCATATTTAGGGCACCCCATTAGTTATGAAACTGGTTATTAGCACTAGTTATTAGCACCAGCATAACGTAATATTTCATCTTGTTTATCACACAAGTCAGTTCAGTTATTAAAATGGAAAAAAATGTCACTGTACAAACTGTAAAAGTGTTCTCTTGATAGGCTAATCCAACCACGTTCATACTGTTCATTTACCATTCGCTAATATTTTGAACACACATGTGAGCGATAGCTACCTTTCTTTGGGAAAAACTGAGTGACCAGTTGCCTGCCTCTCCGGTCCCTCTCAGCTTTCAGCTACCTTTCTTTATGTTTTTGACAGCCACTCTTCATATTTAGCGATCATAGACTGTACGCACTCCACTGCTGGCTGGCTGCTGCACCGCGACACAGCAGCAAGTAGCGTTGCACTGATCAGCACACAGATTTAACGCATCGCGCTTCTACTAGAACTGGACCGTACCATTTCGCAAAAGGGGGAGGGTTAAATGACAATATGTTGAAGAACTCAAGAAATAGACAACCTTGTTCAATTAGCTCATTTTACCAGATGGAATATTGCATTGTTGTTATTTCAAAAGTCTTATTAAAATCATTAAAAGCATATTATCAGCCCCTTAAAGGGCCCCATGGCAGTGCTGGGCCCCTAGAATTGTTCTAACCTTTCCCCCCCTGGCGGCACCCATGGATGTTATTGCAGCTATAAACAGTCGTTCCCCCACCAATCTTCTCTCTTTACTCTTTTCTCTGGAGTTCACAATCTAGCATTAAATAGCACTGTGTTATTAATGAGATTAAATAATTCTCAGAAAAGAAAACAGAAGAAAGAAATATTTCACTGCTTCTTTTTTTCCAAAAATGTGGTCTTTGCTACGTTTTTGGAAGACAATAACCTAATAAAACATCTTTTGGGGATTTAAGGTAGTAAAAGAGCAAGGTTTTGAAAGATGTTTAAAGATTTAAACAAGATTAAAACAATGTGTTAAACAACTTAGAACATGGCACCTTTGGCTTGAACCTACCCATTTTCAAATGATCAAAAATATTGGAACATGTACCTGACAGGTGTGGGTTGTTTTTTTCCCAGGTGTGTCCTGTTAGATTGATTGTTTACACAATCAGTACTGCAGCTCTGAATTTATACTTTTGGTTTAAGCCCTGGGTTTAACCTGTGAAGACTGCATTTGTTGTGAAAAAGGATAAACCAACATGAAGACCAGAGAGCTGTCTATGGGAGAAAAGCAAGCCATACTGAAGCTGAGAAAAGAGGGGAAACTCGATCAGAGCCATTACACAAGCATTGGACATCACCAATACAACAATCTGGGATGTCCTGAAAAAGAAAGAAACCACTGGTGTAATAACAACCAGATATCGAACAGGTCAGGCCAAAGAAAACACCAGCAATGAATGACAAACATTCTCAATCTTCTTCTTCTACTTCTTATTTTGGATGCTCCCATTCAAGGTCACCACAGTGGATTTTCATAATTTGCACATTTGATTTGGCATAGGTTTTTACACCGGATGCCCTTCCTGACGGAACCCTCCCCAATCTATCTGGGCTTGGGACCAGCACTAAGAACGCACACCCCCAGTGGCTGGGTTCAAGATGAACCTCTACCAAAGTGATGTAAAGGCTAAACTGTAGAGAAAGAAAGGATCTGCTCATGGGTGAAGCATGGTGGAGGTAGAGTCATGGCTCGGGTTTACACGGCAGCTTCTGGAATGAACTCACTGATCATTACTGATGATGGAACTCATCAGTGACCCAAAACACACTGCAAGACAACACAGGGCTTCATCAGGGGAAATAAATGGAAGGTTTTAGACTGGACAAATCCATCACCAGGCTTTCACCCAACTGACCAGCATTTCACCTCCTGAAAAGGAGACTGAAGGGAGAAACCCCTCAAAATAAACAACCACCAAACATGGCACCTTTGGTATTAAACACGTTTCTAAGTTGTTGAACACATCTTGATGTAAAAAATCAGTAAATGAAAACTGAAATTCTGATCTTTCGGCTCATCTTCATATTTTGACATCAAACCCAAATCACTTCAGTGTAATTGAACGCAAAAACAAAAGAATTGGCTTCGCTGTTCAGTACTTTCTGAGGGCACTGTGTAAATCATACAAAACTCCCTCCATTATGAAGATATTAAATGTGAGGAAGGAGAAGTGAATAGTCCATTGTTTTCTACTGAAATCACTAAGCAAATGTAAGGAAATATCAGCAGGCCAGTGACCTTTTCCTCATGTGTTCTGAGATCACGGCTCTCCATCACACTGCATGTAGTTTGTTTGTTTTTTAATAAAATAAACAGCTGTGGAACTTTTTAATGTGAAATTCCATCTTTAGATTCAGAATATTAGGAACTGAAACAAGTCCATTAAATTGATTTTTTTTTTTTTTTTGGTCCAGATTTTTTCCTGTCTGATGTGATGAAACATTTTCCTGGTTTTAAACTCAGGCCTCAGAAAGAGAACTAATTCTCCTGCTGGAAGTTTCTAGACAGGTCAGACTCTCATTCTCCATTGTTAACCCTTTGATGCAAAACATATGCACACCCCTTCTAATGCACAACATGGGTCAAAAATGACCCGCATTCATTTTCCAGGTTATTTCATGCTGACTGAGTTTTTCTTTGCTCTGTCTTTTGAAATCAATTTATTTTATGATTGAATATTCCGGCGGCATGGTGGTGTAGTGGTTAGCGCTGTCGCCTCACAGCAAGAAGGTCCGGGTTCGAGCCCTGCGGCCGATGAGGGCCTTTCTGTGCGGAGTTTGCATGTTCTCCCCGTGTCCGCGTGGGTTTCCTCCGGGTGCTCTGGTTTCCCCCACAGTCCAAAGACATGCAGGTTAGGTTAACTGGTGACTCTAAATTGACCGTAGGTGTGAATGTGAGTGTGAATGGTTGTCTGTGTCTATGTGTCAGCCCTGTGATGACCTGGTGACTTGTCCAGGGTGTACCCCGCCTTTCGCCCGTAGTCAGCTGGGATAGGCTCCAGCTCGCCTGCGACCCTGTAGAACAGGATAAAGTGGCTACTGATAATGAGATGAGATGAGATTGAATATTCCAAGTATTCTTTAAATATCTTGTTTTTAATTACCACAAATCATTAATTTAATTTTTTCTTTCCTACTTTATGAACAAAAATAATTTTTATATTACTACACATGGGTCATCCAAGTGTGATTTAAAATTAAATGTCTTAATACTATAATAATAATTTGTTTCAAATAATTACTTTAGCAGTGAATGGGGCCAGTTATTTATTTATTAACTATGTAGTTAGCTAAGCCAACTACAATAAAATTAGCTAACTAAAGTAGAATATGTCAACAGCTAGGTAGCTAATAGTAATTACTTGTAACTTTCTGACAAGTAATCTACTCACTCTCAAGGTAACCTAAACATAATCAATTTTTTTCTAAGGTAATGTTAGAACAGTTGAAAATCATTCCTTACATGTATTAGATGGGCAAAGGGCGCTGTGCTGAGCTGTGAAATGTCTGACACAAGCACAATTCACAGTTCCCACCAAACACTGTAGTAAATGCATGCGGGTCGTTTCTGACCCATGTGTGTAAACTTGATGTAGAATTACAAAAGCTGTGCTTGTTCATAACTTAAGAAAGGAAAAATAAAAATGATGATTTGTGCTAAACAAAAACAAGATATTCACTGCATATTTGGAAAAGTAAATGACAAAATGAATTTATTTCAAAAGTATATCATAGAAACACTCAGCCATACATGAAATAACCTGGAAAATGAATGCAGGTCGTTTTTGACCCATGTTGTGCATTAGAAGGGTAGTGATACAAAAAGGGTTTTTATTCAAAAAGTAAGAAAGGAAAAAATAAAATCAGGATGTATGATGATCAAAAAGAAGTTAATTGAGGAATACCTTGAATACTGAATGATGGAATTAATTTATTGCAAAGATATAGAAGATAAAAACTCAGCCGGGTCACTTTTGACCCATGTTTTGCATCAAAGGGTTAATGTCGAAAGGATCTGGACTCCAACATGTAAATGAGCTAGAAAGCGTCAGCGTCACGTCTTCGTCACGGTATTCACACCGCCCTGTGTAGAGGTGGGAACTGAAAGCCCTTCGCTTCTTTCGTGTCCGCCATTTTAAAGAACGCAGGTGGTGGCTCGTGAAGGTTACAGCGTTCTCTCAGTATAGCAAAAGAATTAAAGTCATGCTGATAAACCACTTTAAACATTCCTGGAACCTGATTTTCTGCTACAGAACAATGTTAATTGTTGACCATTTTTACATCAGTGTCACATCAGTTTTAATAATAAAAACACTGTGTAAGTGTAAAATTCCTCCATGATTTGTAAAGACACTGTGGATGATGATAGTTAGTGTGTGACAGAGAGACAGGACAGAGAGCCTGAGTTTTATGGAGCCAAAGTCTGCTTTTATTGGCTGAATTGTTTATGTACCGAGATTTTTATTTATTTATTTGTGTGTGTGTTTTAAACAATGCCAATTTATGAACAATTATACACTGGGGGAAACACATGACTGTGACAGGAACATCAAACTTGTAAATAACATATGTAACACTTTAAAAAAAAAAAATGATTATTTGTGCGTCCCCCTTTTAGTTGACATTAAGAAAGTAAACTGTAAATAATATTAAAAGCTCTGGGTGATTCACAGCTTATAGTTTGTTTAAAAATAATTTATATGAAAGAAACATTTCTCCAGATGACACTAACATGGGCTACAACCCTGATTCCAAAAAAGTTGGGACAAAGTACAAATTGTAAATAAAAACGGAATGCAATGATGTGGAAGTTTCAAAATTCCATATTTTATTCAGAATAGAACATAGAGGACATATCAAATGTTTAAACTGAGAAAATGTATCATTTAAAGAGAAAAATTAGGTGATTTTAAATTTCATGACAACACATCTCAAAAAAGTTGGGACAAGGCCATGTTTACCACTGAGACATCCCCTTTTCTCTTTACACCAGTCTGTAAACGTCTGGGGACTGAGGAGACAAGTTGCTCAAGTTTAGGGATAGGAATGTTAACCCATTCTTGTCTAATGTAGGATTCTGGTTGCTCAACTGTCTTAGGTCTTTTTTGTCGTATCTTCCGTTTTATGATGTGCCAAATGTTTTCTATGGGTGAAAGATCTGGACTGCAGGCTGGCCAGTTCAGTACCCGGACCCTTCTTCTACGCAGCCATGATGCTGTAATTGATGCAGTATGTGGTTTGGCATTGTCATGTTGGAAAATGCAAGGTCTTCCCTGAAAGAGACGTCGTCTGGATGGGAGCATATGTTGCTCTAGAACCTGGATATACCTTTCAGCATTTATGGTGTCTTTCCAGATGTGTAAGCTGCCCATGCCAAACTGGGGGTCGCAACCCCCAGGGGGTGTGTGGAGGAACTGCAGGGGGGGCGCGGAGAGACGGGACTGTTTGCATAAAACTGCCAAAAAAATACAGCCGTCGGAACGTTTATACTGCACCATAACCACTTAGTTTGCAGAGAGCAATCAGCCTGTGAATAGAACCCCATCACCCCCTTTCACTCCATATTTGTCCCACCCTCAAATCTCAATCTCATAATCGCCCCGCCCTTGAATACTGTGAAAATGAAGCGTGCTAGCATAGCATGGATATGCCGACGACGATTTGATGATGGACAAGTTTTTACACGTCGGTCCAAAACGCAGGGCTGCTGAACAGGGCGAGTTACCCTACACTTCTGTTCCTAAAGTAGCAAAAACAAGGAAGTATGATGATGCATACATAGGAATGGGCTTCACAAGCACACTGGTGGGTGGTGAGGAAAGACCGCAGTGTGTTCTCTGTATGACGGTGCTAGCAGCAGAAAGTTTAAAGCCAAACAAGCTTAAATGTCACTTGGACACAACACACCCCGATTGTAAGGATAAGCCAGTTGAATTCTTTCGACAAAAGCTTTTAAAATTTCGTGCACAACGCACTACCTTCACAAAATTTGCTTCTGTCACTGCCAATGCTCAGCTCGCCTCATATAAAATTAGCTACCTCCTTGCACAGACCAAGAAGCCACACACAGACGCTGAGGAGGTGATCCTGCCAGGTGCCATAGAAATGGTAAGGGCCATGGGCGATGAGGCAATCGTAAACAAATTAAAGACAATTCCCCTCTCCAATAACACTGTTGGAAGACGCATACATGATATGGCAGAGGACATTGAGGAACAGCTAACTGACCGAGTATGTGCAAGCACACGGTTTGCTCTGCAGGTCGATGAAGCTACTGACAGCAACCGGGACTGTTTATTAATCACATACATCCGTTTCATTGATGCAGAGGACAATGACATGAGAGAGGATCTTCTATTCTGCAAACAACTGAAAACGCGAGGCACAGCTGATGAACTTTTCAGAGTGATTGACGCTTACTTAAGAGAGGCAAATTTGAAATGGGAGTGCTGTCTTGGAGTGTGCACAGATGGGGCTCAGGCTATGGCTGGGAAGCGCAGTGGACTGCAAGCGCTGATAAAGCGTGTGTCCCCCAATGTACAGTGGACTCACTGTATGATTCACCGCGAAGCGCTAGCATCAAAACAATTGAGTCCCGAACTAAATGGGGTGATGACGGACGTAATTGCAACTGTCAATTACATCAAAACGCGCCCTGTTAAAGCCAGGCTTTTCTCCGTGCTGTGTGAAGAAATGGGATCCAAGCACACGGCAGTACTGTTTCACAGCAATGCGTGATGGCTGTCACGTGGGAAGGTGCTAAGCAGAGTTTTTGAGCTGCGAGAGGAGATACGGATTTTTCTCGAGGAGGAGGGCCATGCCCTTGTACTCCGCTACAACAATGAGCAGTTTCTGTTGGCGCTTGCGTACCTCAGTGACATTTTCCAGAAATTGAACGAGCTAAATCTACAAATGCAAGGACGCAGCACCCACCTCCCTCAACTTGCAGCGAAAATGCAGTCATTCACAAAGAAATTGGAACTGTGGGGGCAGAGAATTGAGGAGGGGGACACAGATTCATTTCAGAACTTGCATTCCTTTCTCGGAAATACCAGCTGTCAGAACACAATCTTGCCATGCATTCAATCGCACATTTCTGCCCTCCAACAACATTTTCATAAGTACTTTCCAGCGACAGATGCGGTGGCACACTATGAATGGCTCACAGACCCCTTCAGTGGAAAGACACCTGCTCACCTCAGTGTCGCTGAGCAGGAGAAGTTCATTGATGTGACCTCAGACATAGGATTAAAACAGCAGTTTAGGGCCAAGTCACTGCCTGCCTTTTGGATTGGGGTGGAGAAAGACTACCCACTGCTAGGTGGAAAGGCGGTGTCCATACTCCTCCCTTTTGCCACTTCTTACCTTTGTGAGGCGGGCTTTTCTGCAGTGGCCTCCATCAAGAACAAATACAGGGCAAGGTTGGACATTGAAAGCGAACTGAGGGTGGCAATCTCACAGTTGTCACCAAGATTTGAAAAACTCTGTGCTGAAAAGCAAGCACACCCAAGTCACTGAAAAACGTTTTTTGGGGTGGGGAATTTTAGTATTCTTACAAGTTGAATGTTTGATGTTCTGCTTTTGGGATATGCAGTACTGTTTACTCCGCAATGTTTTTGAATTTATCAAACGAAAGAACTTCAGCCACAAGGCTTGTAGCCTTGCATACTCTCTGCAATGTTTGTTTGAATTTATCAAAAAATAAAACTTCAGCCACAAGGCTATATTTACATGTCTGTGAAGATTGATATTATTATTACAATAATAGTAATAATAAATAATAATAACAACAACAACAACAACAACAACAATAATGTCTGTGAAGTTTATTACTATACACAGCAACATTAATACCCAAGCTGTGGTGGTGGTCTGGGGGGGGGGTTTTCGCAAAAATAGTCACAGGTCAAAAAGGGGATCCCCTGAAAAAAAGTTTGGGAACCACTGCACTAATGCAACCCCATATCATCAGAGATGCAGGCTTCTGAACTGAGCGCTGATGACAACTTGGGTCATCCTTCTCCTCTTTAGTCCGAATGACACGGCGTCCCTGATTTCCACAAAGAACTTCAAATTTTGATTCGTCTGACCACAGAACAGTTTTCCACTTTGCCACAGTCCATTTTAAATGAGCCTTGGCCCAGAGAAGATGTCTGCGCTTCTGGATCATGTTTAGATACGGCTTCTTCTTTGAACTATAGAGTTTTAGCTGGCAACGGCAGATGGCACAGTGAATTGTGTTCACAGATAATGTTCTCTGGAAATATTCCTGAGCCCATTTTGTGATTTCCAATACAGAAGCATGCCTGTATGTGATGCAGTGCCGTCTAAGGGTCCGAAGATCACGGGCACCCAGTATGGTTTTCCGGCCTTGACCATTACGCACAGAGACTCTTCCAGATTCTCTGAATCTTTCAGGGATGTGATTTGGGGCTGGTGAAATTATCTGAAAATTTTAGCCGGGGGTCTGGGGGCCACAGGACCCCAGCTGGTTCAGGGCAGCGCCCTGGTGGGGGGACAAAGTCGTCAATGAACCAAAGTAGTCAAATTTTGAAATGTAAGGTAGAACTGTCCATACAAGTCGCCAGGTCATCACAGGGCTGACACATAGACACAGACAACCATTCACACTCACATTCACACCTACGGTCAATTTAGAGTCACCAGTTAACCTAACCTGCATGTCTTTGGACTGTGGGGGAAACCGGAGCACCCGGAGGAAACCCACGCGGACACGGGGAGAACATGCAAACTCCTCACAGAAAGGCCCTCGCCGGCCACGGGGCTCGAACCCGGACCTTCTTGCTGTGAGGCGACAGTGCTGACTGCTACACCACCGTGCCACCCTTAATTTTTTTTTTTTTATTGCTGTAAATTTTGTTAATTATGCCTTAGATATCACGGTAATGTGTAAATAATGTAATGTATCTACATTGGTTGTAAATTTAATTAAGTTCATTTCATTCATTCATAATTATCATACTTTTTAAAAAATAAATTTTAAAAATAATAAATAAATTTAACAACCTGGCTGATAACACTGGTAAAGATGATGTTGACACTTCTCTAAAACGAAACTAACTTTATATAGTAGCCTCCATATACACACACTGAAGGCTCAACCCCAAATCACTTCCTCCTTCCTATACAAGTGCCCTACACAGGGGGCACACACAGCGAGCCCCTGTAGTCTCTCTAGTGCACTCTATATGGCTTATGGAGCGGTTTGGTCTTCAGCGCAACAGATTTCCTCTTCATAAGCGCGGTGGAGCAACAGGACAGGGGGCGTTTCCAGCTGCGCAGCGCTCACTTTCACTTGGCCTGTTAGCCAGAGCAGGCAGCTGCAACACATATTTTGACTTCCTATGTAGCCAGAAGAAGCAATACATGCTCCAAAATAGGATTAAATTATAAATAAATGGCCTTGACAGACTTGTGTTTAAGCGGTGCGTTAAAGCTCTTGCTAGCTACATGGCTAAGTAGCAACAAGCCTGAGTGTAAAGTAACAGAACTTCACTGCTACTAGCAAGCCGTGCTAACTCAGGAGCTAACCCTGGTGTCGGCTCTGTTCCCTGAGCAAATGTTCCAGTCATTTTACACCCAAAGTGGAAATATTTCCGCGGACTAAATGACGAACGGCATCTCCTCCTCTCTTTCCTTTCCTCTCCGCCCAGCGCGCCGGTATGTGAACTCATTCCGGGTGACCGTCAGCCAACCTCTCGCCTCCCTAAACACACACACAAAGCCCACTAGCTCGACCCAGACAACCATGTCCTGTCAAACACACTCGGCTCTGCCACGTCGGACAAAACGCACACATAAAAAGCTGAGTTTGTTCGTGACCAAACGACACACACTCACAGATAACATGCTGATGCGTAGAGTAGAGGGGCCTCCAGCAAGCACGCCATCTCTCTCTCCCCCTGAGCGAGAGACGATCCGCCCCGACCTGAACAAATGTCTCACAGTATTATGTCCAACGTCTGTAGCAACCTCTTTCTCCAACCATTCCCAACGGAACTTGTTTTTCACTATTCTGTCGATTTCTTTAACTCGATTTGCATCTTTACGCTCGATCACGGAGGCTGCCATCTTTCAACTCTTTGTTTGAAGCGAGCTTACGTACAGCTATCTAACAAGCGCGTTCATTGGTTGTTACAGAGCGATGGGCCAATCACATACCTCGTTTCATCTCAATGACGGAATTACTGAAAGTCGGAACGAATAGGATACGAATGTGGATTTTTGAGCGAAAAATCGGAAAAATTTTTTTTTTCAAATTTTGAGGTGCAAAAAGCGGAATTCCGCGAATTCACGGAAAAATCACATCCCTGAATTCTTTTGATGATATTATGCACTGTAGATGATATGTTCAAACTCTTTGCAATTTTACACTGTCAAACTCCTTTCTGATATTGCTCCACTATTTGTCGGCGCAGAATTAGGGGGATTGGTGATCCTCTTCCCATCTTTACTTCTGAGAGCCGCTGCCACTCCAAGATGCTCTTTTTATACCCAGTCATGTTAATGACCTATTGCCAATTGACCTAATGAGTTGCAATTTGGTCCTCCAGCTGTTCCTTTTTTGTACCTTTAACTTTTCCATCCTCTTACTGCCCCTGTCCCAACTTTTTTGAGATGTGTTGCTGTCATGAAATTTCAAATGAGCCAATATTTGGCATGAAATTTCAAAATGTCTCACTTTCGACATTTGATATGTTGTCTATGTTCTATTGTGAACACTATCAGTTTTTGAGATTTGTAAATTATTGCATTCCATTTTTATTTACAATTTGATCAGTCTTGTGGTTTCTAATTTGGCAGTTTTCACTGAAGTACTACAATAATAGTTTGTGCAGTTCTGTGCAAAAGTCCTCAAAATTAATGAAAAGGTTCGACATATGGACCAATAAATTAACTCATTTACACTAAACACAACTAAATCACTTTGTTGTAACTGACTTAAAACCTAAACTCTATGCTTCAGTGTTGCACAGTTTTTACAGAACTCCGCTGTAGGTTGTTGGGTTTTTTTTTCCCTGCATCTTGGAGAACCTCACACGGTTCTTCTGGACATGATGGTTCTCACTCTGCTGCTGTTTCCAAAACCAGAACAGCCTCCATTATGGGTTTATCCACAATGTGCTCCATTACTGACCACTTATACATTTCATTTTTTTCCTCTAACTTTTTTTTAAATGAAACTTGGAAATCTGTGTGTTTCTCTTTCTACTCACACTTTAACACTGGAAACAAACAGATCTTGCAGTCACGTGACCGGAAAGTACACAACCCCCATCTTGTCGGTCAAAAACACCGCTGAATACTGCTGCACTCGTGTACAGAATGGATCAATTTCAACCGACGGACTACACGGCTCATTTTTCTAATGAACAGATAACTAGATATATGTCTAAAATAAACACTCTACAGATTTGTGACCCTTATGGTTTACCGGACGGAGTTTTCACGACCGGATTTTGAACTGCCAGTGGAATACCCGGACGTGTATGATTACCTCATCAACTTTCCCTCGCTGTTCAGTGGGGAAGCACTGCGTGCTTATAAATCTCTGGACAGTTTTCTTTACAGAAATTCAGGATTTGTCAGCGACTCAGATGTGGCATCTTGTAAACAAGAAAATAATACTCATTGGATGGGTAAGTCACTTAAGTATTGAGTATAGCACTGACCAGCCGATTATAGAATAGAATAAGGTAATTCCAAATCGTCCGTGTTGTTTACATGGATCTGGCGTTGGAGAGGTAGAGGCTTGGCAGTGGAGGTTTGAGTAGCTGTTTTCTGAGCTTAGTCAACAGGCCGGCTCTGCCTGTAGCCTCGCTTTTGCTTCGGCTCCCGGCGCCGCCTCCTTCGCTTTGCTTCCAATAACAATCCACGGAGACCCCGCTGGTCTCGCCATCTCATCCGGAATGTTTTATATATATATATATATATATATATATATATATATATATATATATATATATATATATATTTTTTTTTTTTTTTTTTCTCGTCTGGAATGTTGTGCATGCGATGGAAATCGCTACAAACCGTCATTTTCTGCTGGAAACCAATGTCCAGTAAGTCCATACGGTTGTAGTGGATATTGAAGTCCGGTACAGACGAGCAACACGCAAAAATACACACAAAAAACATAAAAAACATGCACAGGTAGGGAGAGCTTGTAGCCGCAGCCGTTGTAGTAGAATTGTATATAGTAGGGTTTTCCAGAAGAAAAGGTAGAAGTAAAAGCAGCAGTAGAACCAGAAGTAGAAGGCAGAATATGGCATTTGACCGACACGATGGCGCCCGTCACAATCTGGATCGGCTGTGACGTCACATGCAAGTGCTCCATTAATAAGGAAATGTTTTACATCTTTTGCACAGTACTGCAAATGAACAGCAGGGGGCAGTGTTATGTTCTTATTTACTGATTGTTTATATGTGTAATGACGTCATTTATAATTTAACTCAACGATCAACGCCCATTAAAAACAGAGAAGGAAAGATCCTTGTGGGCTAAAATGAGCAAGCCTCGGGCCTGATCACGCCTGCTGTGTGTGAAAGAAGCAATAATGGACTTATTGTCATTTACTGAGAAGAACTTTACAGCCTGACTGCTTTAGCATCATCAGGTTTCTAACTGGATGGTTAATTTAATTATTCAATCCCAAACTGGGCAGAAGTTCAGTCTTTTAAAAGGCCATTTAAAAAAAAATGAATAAAAATCACAAAAGCAGGAATTTACATGTTTCCATTTTTATTTCCAGAGAAACTGCAAACACTGCATTCTCTCTGACTGATAATACAAGCTCTCTGCAGCTTCGGTCTCTTCCGGTTATAAAAGTTGTTTGAGCTACAAAAATAAAGCCAGAACAATCAGTGATCCAGAAAGATGATCAGACCATCAGGTTTTTCAGGAACTAACAGTACGTGTGTTAAACTGATGAGCAAATAAACACCACTAATATCTGTAACACTATCTTCTGGATCCGTCTCTCTGTCAGGAGCTTTAACAGTCTGGTGTTATGCTGTGCAGTGTGTTCAGTATTCCTGTTCTACTGGTTTTGCTGGTCAGAGCATTAAACTGTCTCATATTTTCATTGCATTAAAACAGACACCAGTGTGCATTCACTCTGTAAATGTACAGGTAAGATCCAGTGGAGAGAGCAGGACAGTGGTACAGCAGGTAGCTTTGATGCCTGGTTCAATCCTGAGCTCAGGTTTCTGTCTGTGATCAATGAATGAAACCACAAACTAAAATCACTATAAAATATCACGTGTGGACAGAGACAAACATATCATCAGTGTGAGGAGACAGAGCTGATGAGAATTCTGGGTTCCTCTAACACAGAGCTCTGTATCTGATCTGATCTGGACAATACGGCTGTAACCCGAGAAGCTTAAACACTGAAAGGCAGCTGGGAAACTGAAGCTGATGATTCATTTAAAAAACCCTGATGTGTTCCAGTAAATACCCTGAAACATTTTCTGATGAGCTTGCCTTTCTGACACTTGGTTTTTCGCTAACTTTAATGTTGCTAGTCATGATTATATAATGACAGCATGCAAATATTACACTAATATTAAACACTGATGCCTGAAGACATGCCCCAACCCTGCAGGATTTCTCAGCACAACTCATTAAAATAATAAAAAGGATATTGTGATGTGATGAATTATATGTTACGCTTCACATGTGAATACACCACTGAGTCAGGCTCTGCTTCAACAGGCGTTATTCTCGAGTTTTCTTCCTGTAGAGACACAACAGTATATTTCAGTATCGGAATCAGACTTCATCACTCCTGTGGAACTAATGTGACTTTTTTTCATCCAAATCCTCTAAAGTATTCCACAAAATGATCAATTTCAGAAGTTTTATTTATATATTTACCTCTTTAACTCTCTCTTCACTGTGAGCTGAAATTTTCACATCAGCGTAAGTCAGTTCCTCAGGTTTTTCAGACACTAAAGACACAAATCTGATTAAATTGTATGAAACATCAAATATAAAAACTAAACATAACACATGCACAGAAAGCTGCATTACTTACTTGTCTGCGTTTCGTATTTCAGAAAAATCCACACAGATACAAATATTATTAATAACACAAAAAGTCCAGCAGATATCAGGGCAGGAAGCAGTTGAAGGGAACGATCAGTTTGTCCTGTGAAGGTAATGATATATTTATAAATTATTTTATCTACAACCTCAATTCCAAAAGAAGTTGGGATGCTGTGTAAAACATAAATAAAAACAGAATATGAAGATTTGCCAATCATGGAACCCCTATATTTAATTGAAAATAGTACAAAGACAACATATCAAATGTTTAAACTGAGAAATGTTATTGTTTTTTGAAAAATATGCTCATTTTGAATTTGATGTCAGCAACATGTTTCAGAAAAGTAGGGACAGAGGCGACAAAAGACTGAAAAAGTTGTGTAATGATTAAAAAAAAAATTATCTGGTTAATTGGCAACAGGTCAGTAACATGATTGGGGATTTAAAAAAAAAAAAAAATCCCAAAGAGGCTGAGTCTCTTAGAAGTAAAGGTGGGGATGGGTTCACCGCTCTGTGAAAGACTGCATGGGCAAATAGTGCAACAATTTAAAAATAACATTCCTCAATCTAAAACTGCACAGAATTTGGGAATCACATCATCTATGGTACAAAATATCATTAAAATATTCAGAGAACCTGGAAAAACCCTGTACACGAGAGACAAGGCTGGAAACTGACGCTGAATGCCTGTGATCTTCAGGCCCTCAGGCGACACTGCATTAAAAGCAGAAACGTGTCTGTAGTGGAAATCACAACTTTTTTGGAATGGGGGTTGTATATGACACAGACACAAGACTAGTGCTTGGCGATATGACAAAATATCACATCACAATACCTGAAGACCTGATGTGTATCACAATATTTCAGTATCATAATATCTTGAATTTGAGGATCATAAAACTCACAATATCTAAGAAAAATGTACTGTGGTATAATTGATCACAATAATGAGATTAGATCAGATCACTCAGCCCTACATAACTCGTACTAATCCCATGATATTTTGATTCCTGCCTCAAATCCATCAGAAACCTGTAACATGATGCTGCAATTGATTAATATTCCATTGCATGTATTTTTTACGGTATTGTTATTAACTCCACTGAATGTGTTCATGGAGCAAAGCTCACTGAGACTTTCACACTCAGTGCGTTTACATGCACATGGAGAAAATCGAATTTCTGCCGTTGCTCGACTGAAATCGAAGTTCTAAACGGCATGGAAACACCTTAGCTAGGCTGAAATTGAACCGAACTTGATTTCTTGTAATGGAGCTACACGACCTAGATTATGCGATTTTTGCTGAGCTACTTACTGCATGTAAACCCTACCGAGCTACTTACTTCAGCACTGCCCCTTCCAGGAGTGACGAGACCACAAGCGGGAAACACAACAGCCTCGGTCGGCATGACACTTCACCTTAGCCGCCCACTTTATTAGGAACACTTCTGTCCGTACATACAAACTACAAACACTCTTCTTAGAGTTTAGAGTTTATTTTATTTTTAAAAGGGACAGTGTACAAATTAAACATTATCCTTGTGGTAAGGACAGATGTCTGTACCAGGTTATAGCAGTACATGCTAATTTCCGCCTGTAGTCCCTATGTACAGGAAATGTCATCAAATCTGTCATTAGAGCAATTTGTAGTGATTTAGACCAGTAAAATTTCTTGTGAACACGGAACTGATAACTTTGTTTATACTCTTGAATAGCTCTTCTTCATGATGACAACCGGAAGTGTACCAACACGATGGGGCGTGTAGCACCACCTGTGGCTCGGGTGCACAATGTACCTCACACAATAGCTCGATTAACTTGTGTGCATGTAGGATTGGATTTCTTTGGCACCCCTGCTGGGACCCTTAGCTCGATTACCGACAGCAGCTCGATTTGGATGTGCATGTAAACGCGCTGACAAACATTTAAACTAGTGAATTTTTCACCAACCAGACTTAGACCATCACTAATGAATTTATTTTACGTCTTAATCTTCAGTCACCTCTGTCTCAGTCTTACATGAATATTCATGATTCTGTTCAGAGTGATGATGGTTTCGAGACTCTGACGTACCTGAGTTATAATAACAGAGCTGTGCGATGTTGAGAGAAGTTGTTTTATTGATGGCAGGGTTTGCAGACACACAGATATAGGAGTTCCTGTTATTCTCTGGGTGTTGTATCTGAAGTGTGAGATTGAGGGGAACACTGAGATCTGTGTTATTGGTGATGGAGATTCTCTCATTCTCTCTGTACCAGGATAACTTCACATCTTCTCCATTCTCCCCAGAGCACAGGAGGAAACACGGCTCTGCAGAAGACACGCTTCGCTTTCCTCTTTGATTTCTGATTACTGGAGCTGATACTGGAGCTGAGAAACAGAAACACAGATTTACAGTAAAACACAGAGTGACAGGGTGGTGTGAGTTACTGTTAATGTCGAACATCCATGAAACAGCTGTAGACAGTTGTTTTGTCATAAACTCCCCCTTCAGTCCGTCACACAGCGCTGCACGTGCTGCTTGATCTTCTTACATTTTCCATGTCATTTGTTTTGGTCTCCAGCTCTGAAATGTCATTGATTTGTTCCTCTGACGTGTTCACCTGTTCTGTGTTTTGAACCCTTTGGGCTCAAGAGCTTCTCCGGCAAAGCTCGGCAGGTTTAGAATGAGTAGGTCATGTATTTAGAGAAATATCTTCGCGACTTTTTCCATCATACAAGTATGATAAACATATTGACAGAAACTTTATACTTTCCTATGTGCCCACTGCCAAATTATATTATAGATTTTAAATTACCTAAATTAGATGAAACAAAACTCGTCACCTTACTCAGTCCCACCAGAGTCGGAGCGCTGAGCGTTCACTTACACATTCATAAAAGACTGTTCACATGGTAACGGCATGATGATCACTTTCACTCCTTCAGTTTCAATTGGTTTCTCTTTTGCAGTGGGAATGGCCACCGTAAACAGGATAAAATCTGTCAGACATAGTTTAGTTTATTTGGAGGTAAAACTTATTACGAGATGGCAAGCAGATTTATTGTGCTTCGGATGATTCAGGACAGCGATTCAATTTCAGGACAGCGAATCAATTCATGATTCAGGACAGCGATTCAATTTCAGGACAGCAAATCAATTCATGATTCAGGACAGAGATTCGGTTCAGTCTTGAGAACTGCGACACTGATTAGCAGTGCCTTTTTGTTTTTTGAAACTTAGACTCGATCCAGCCAAAGATCAACTCGAGTAAGTGTAAATATTTATTCTATTGATTATGAGCAGATCGGTTGATATGCGTGCGCTGTAGTGCATACACAGGAAAAATGACTGAGCAATTTTGTTCCAGGAGTTAAAAGTATTTTCCTCAAAAATTAGTTAATTTTGCTTGATTTTGAGTTTGGAGAGTAAAATTTGGAGTTGGAGCAAAATTGCAGAGTAAGAGAGATGATTGTGGCTCTGAACTGAGCAGAATAGTACAAGAGTTAATTTCACGACACACTGAACAGAGTCAAATACTAAAATAAAAGTTAAATACCAGATAAATGAAGATGTTGTAAAAAAAAAAAAAACAGTTTTAGAACTAGAGATGAAAGTGGAGCAAAGAAAAAAAACCCTGAACTTTTAAAAGTCAAACTAAGATTGGGGGGGGGGGGGCAACGTTCCCCGAAAATATTTTAATAACATAACATGCAAAACCCTGCATTCTAGTGCATTTTAGTACTTATTTTCACTAAAACAAGTTATAACTTTTAAGCCCTTTTCTTTCATGTACATTAATGATTAACATGTCAAAAATCTCATCTTATCTCATTATCTCTAGCCGCTTTATCCTGTTCTACAGGGTCGCAGGCAAGCTGGAGCCTATCCCAGCTGACTACGGGCGAAAGGTAGCCTGGGCCCGCCCATCCTAAGTGTGACGCAACACGAGGGCCTGTTGCAAGCTTAGTCTGGCAAGGCAAGCTATCTCCAGCTCTTCCAAACTCCCGAAAAATCGGGAGCCAATCAACTTTGAGCATCTCCAACGGCCCTGGGTAGAGGTGTGTTCAAGGCAGTGACGTAGTAGAACTGCGACCGGAAGCCATAGATTGTTTACAGAATCTATGCCGGAAGCGCTTCATTCACTAGAAACATTATGAACATGGAGCAGCGGCAAGCCTTTGACACCGCGGTAGATGCTGTATTGAAAGCATTCAACGGGAAGTTCTCATTGAAAACGGTGCAAAGAGCAGCCCTGGAGGTATTTATTCTCCTCCTTCTTCTTTCTGTTACTCAAACAGTTTCCGTCGCGTCACATACGTCAGAGGAAAGAGTGATGTGATTGGTTTAAGCTTCGTCACAGCCTTTTCTGGCTTCGACCAGTAGCAAACTGAGGCATTTCAGGGAGGTGGGTCAACCACGCACTTTGGGAAACGGTTGGGCTTAATATCTTTGCCAGACCAAATGCTCGCAGAGCTTTGAAGTCGCGTTAGCCAGACTAGGCAAAAGGTGGGGTACACCCTGGACAAGTTGCCAGGTCATCACAGGGCTGACACATAGACACAGACAACCATTCACACTCACATTCACACCTACGGTCAATTTAGAGTCACCAGTTAACCTAACCTGCATGTCTTTGGACTGTGGGGGAAACCGGAGCACCCGGAGGAAACCCACGCGGACACGGGGAGAACATGCAAACTCCACACAGAAAGGCCCTCGCCGGCCCCGTGGCTCGAACCCAGAACCTTCTTGCTGTGAGGCGACAGCGCTAACCACTACACCACCGTGCCGCCCTTAAACACACCAATGAATACCAAATTTCTCATGTAAATCAGGGGCGTAGCTAGGATTTTTCGGGGGTGGGGTGTCACACACTGACTGGCAGCCTGAGTACATTATGTAACAAAAAATACATGATGTCATTGCTAGTTTTAGGTAGCTTAGAAACCAGCTCTTCCATTATTGCTGTTTCTTCCACGTTTTCTTGATGATGTGTTCTAGAAATGGCACTAAAACTTAGCTTCAAAACCACAAAATGCAACTTTGATGGAAAAAAAATATATAATAAATTGCTTACCTCTCTTCACTTCGAAAGAAGGAGGAAGGTTTTGCTTGTTTTGACACGGCGAATTATTAACACGAGAAAATACTTGTAATTTGCAACTAAAAAGACTGCAGCTACACTGGCAGCTTGAACATGCTTTCTAGTGCAATTGTGTTGCGCTTGCGCAGAACGGTGTCAGTCCTGCGCACCTTAGCACGTGCACCTGAAGGCGCGCCTTGGGCGCGCGCGCCTAACGAGCTCCGGCACGCGCGCCGTTAACAAAGAACACCCGTCTTTCATCAATGAACTATGTTTGGGGTATTTAAGGACCGCGCCCATGCAAGGACGATGCGAAGTATTACACCGCGTCTAGGAACGCGAAAAATCCGAAAAATAAATTTCTCCATTCGGAAAACCGGAGATTTTCAAGAGTTTTGTCAAATACCCGGATTTCCGGGTAAATCCGGAAGACTTTCATCCCTGTAGAACTGTGTTGGAACGTATGAAAAACATGACCTTACCCATTGTGACTTGACCTGATGGGGTTAAGCGTTAACCTGATGGGATTAAGAGCTGGCAGTGGGAGGGGTTTTCACTCTTCTCACTGAATGGAATTTTTTTTTTTACCACACTCATTGAATACCCCTCCTACTGCCAACCCTTTATCCCAAAACAATAGGACATATATTTTTTGATGGACAGTTAATTGTCCAAATCAATGGAGCAGATTTAAGTTTTTGTGTTTGATACATTCCTAAGACTGAACAGAATCACTTCAAGTGACCAAAACAGTTCGACACAATGGGTTAGGTCATGTTTTTCACACATTCCAACAGTTCTACAACTGCTTTTTACAAACATATTCATTTATGGTGGTGTTTTTTTTTTTTTAAAGTACAATAATGACATACATACTACACAGATATTATTGTAGCTGAACTTGTGCTGAATACAAAAAAAAAAAGTCATATGACTTTGAAAATACTGCTTAGATTTGTTGAAATTGACAAAAATCAGAGGATACCAAAATCATTAGAGTGCCAGAAAATATCCTCAGACCCCAGAGGGTTAATTAGTTATGTTATTTATACCCCGTTTCTCTTCCTCCTCATGCAATTCTGAGCCTTGTTCTAGCTTTATCCCACTTCCCTGACCCTGGCATGTGTTATCACTTTGGAATATGGATTTCCCTGTGATTAGTTTGCCTGCATGTTTATGAACCCATTCTTTCACTTCTGACTGCAAATACTGGAATGCCCTTCATAAGGGTGCACTATCTCCTTTCACATACAAAATCCATTACTGTATGGGTGAAAACAACACGGAATAAATCATAAATTTTTCATTCTCACTCAGTCTTCCATAATGGATATCGTGTAATCCCACTTGACTGTGTTTAACAGAATGCTACAGAAAGACTTTGGTGCAAACCCTCGAGACCAGATATGAGGAATAATTGAGAAGGCGGCGAGTTCATTGTCATGAAAAGCCCAAGCTGAAATATTGGCAAATTAAAATATTATATAAATAATAAAATACTCATCTTCGACGCATTCAGCATCATGCTAGCTGAATAGAATATATCTGATATACCATGAAAAAAGCCAGCCAATATTATTATTATACATATACTCCGTCTTCATATCAGCATTCTCGAAGGCCAACGCTAGTTCACCCAAGAGTTGACGCTGTTAGTGCGGCAGTGAAGTGACCTACAGCTGGCGTAGGGTTCATCAGCGCGGCAGTGATTGCTCTGGCATTCATCAGTAACACAGGCTAATGATTGAAAAACTGGGATTCCTGTCTCCAGACTCCTGTTCCACGCACACTCAGCACAGCATTTTTCACTTAAGTATTCATTTCCCTATGTAATTTACTTAGTTACTTTTAAATTAACATTGACAACTACTAACAACAGCGCGACCTGGCAGCCAAAATTCTCTCAAAATCTTCTGCTTTTAATGAAGCAAACCTTGCAGCCATATTTGTTTACAAACTGTCACAGTCACTCGATAGCGTGGAAGTTTTACATCTCCGACGTGTCTCTTTTCCAGTTTTTCGATGTCCGTTGGTATGTTTTTCTCTTGTAAATATGCATGAAGAATATAGAATGAAGTTTTGGTAGCCTTTTGGGTGTTCAGTGCATCTTTAGTTTCAGTTTTCAGTTTATTTATCTCATCTCATTATCTCTAGCCGCTTTATCCTTCTACAGGGTCGCAGGCAAGCTGGAGCCTATCCCAGCTGACTATGGGCGAAAGGCGGGGTACACCCTGGACAAGTCGCCAGGTCATCACAGGGCTGACACATAGACACAGACAACCATTCACACCTACGGTCAATTTAGAGTCACCAGTTAACCTAACCTGCATGTCTTTGGACTGTGGGGGAAACCGGAGCACCCGGAGGAAACCCAAGCGGACACGGGGAGAACATGCAAACTCCACACAGAAAGGCCCTCGCCGGCCCCGGGGCTCGAACCCAGGACCTTCTTGCTGTGAGGCGACAGCGCTAACCACTACACCACCGTGCCGCCCTCAGTTTATTTATTTAGTGTGTAATTATAGCATAGCTAATCTTAGCAGTAGCACTGGATTAGCCTCATCATCTTTCTCTCCCAGTGGAGAAAGAAATGGTTCTGCATGTGCGTAGCAGAAAAGATTTATCATTGTATGAGCTGTGACGTGTGACGTCGTGTTGTCTTGACAACATGCAATATTGTAACAATATTGGATGCTCATTCTCCATTGGGGAGAGTGGTGTAATACACGTCGGATAAGCGATATGACAACAGTATTGCATACCATCAGTAAACTCACTAGAAAGGAATAGAATACATGTTTTGATTCCAGGGAAAAAGTGGCCTGTATGTATAATTAGCAATATAGCATGAGTCGCATCACGTCTCAGAGTCTCTTCCTGTTTCTGGACATTTCTTTTGTTCAAGCAAAGTCTATTTGTAATATTTTTGCTGATACAGTGGGGCTGCCATATCTGCTGACTTGCTCAGGCATACAAGCCTGACCCCTCGAACTCCAGTTCCCACAAAACCCCACACACTTGCTTTCAATTATTACTCCCTTTATTTAAACCCTGCCTTCTGTTAGTTTGTCTTGTATTTGTTTTTATTTTCCATCCCAGTACTCATTGTGTCCCTCACCACGACATTTTCATGCCTGGTGTTTGTTGTTGCTTTGACTATCCTATGTATCGTAAGGCTACAGTTGCACTACAGCTCGCGATGGGTTTGCGAATACTTGGCGATGAAAACTTGGTTATATCACCACCAATCATGTGATACATGGCGAATGTTCTCTAAGCTTCGCGAGTTGTTTTTTGGTGTGTCTCCGCCTCGTGAGTGGTCAAAAACGTCTTGAAAAATTTCAATGCATGCATTGAAATTTGGTGCCGATGTTTTCATCAGCAAACTAAGTGGCAAATTCTCACTGATGGGTTTGGGAATATGTCCCGAAGCTCAGGGAAGCATCGCCATCAAACGCCTCATTTTCACTGAAAACTCATCACGCAGCATCGTGAGCTGTTGTGTGACCGTAGCCTAAATTAAAGGTTTCTGCACTTGCATCTTTTTCCACACCTCAATCCTGATAAAACTATTAAGTGGGAATGTCAGAATCCCGAGAGAGTGTACAGTCACATAGCTTTATTACATTATCTTGTCATAATTATTTTATATTAGTTACTGTTTTTGATGTGTGTAAGTTTCATTTATAAACATCATGGGTATATACACATAAAACAAGCTTTATATATGATTCTCTCCGATCCACCATTTCAGTTTTCCTTGTTAGATCTGGGAACGTATCCCCCGTGTATACGCCACTCCCACTGTATCTGCAGATATTTGCTTCTTGTTTTGAGTCACTGCCGGTTGGTTTACAGTGAGACAGTCTAAGTGCCGTCACAATATCCCTACATAATTTTAGATCTCCGCCAGCACCATCACACCACGTAAAATCTGATGGTTCCGATTCCCACTGGTGCCATAACAAGTGATTTCTGTACATTTTATGAGGTCACCAGAGGGGAGATTAATGGTTCGGCTTTTCCGTTTTACTCTCATTCACACACGACACCATTCCAGCATAATAAGGGGATATTTACGGTTTTCCATGTGAGTGGGTATGGGGTAACGGAGCTTACATTCTGACTCTCGGGGCCCGTTTACACGAGGATGCTGTCGGGTAAAAACGACTAAATATTTTATCGGAAGTGCCTTTTGTCTACACGGGGACGGCATTTCCGAGGCTGAAAAACGGAAAAAATTGAAAACGCCTTCCAGAGTGGCTAAGTTAAAAACAGCCCCTGTTGCATATCCATCTAAACTACCCAATACGCGAAACTCTGCTCGGATCTGCTCACGTCGGGTACGCGTTTACGTCATACATATGTCATATACTGTACATGCCAGCCCGGGAAGTAAGAAAGTAAGTAAAAAAGTAAGAGCATGTCTGATTACATCGATCCAACGGACCTTCAAGCTGCTCTGGCAGCTTTAATAAACGTCCAGGAGTCCTTCGAACATCTATACCGAATCTGCACATATACTATTAATGAACAGAGGCGGGTATAGTATGCGCTTACTTTTTTACTTACTTTCTTACTTACCATAGCCAGAGTAGTCAAAGTTTTCGCGGCGCAGATGTGCAGATCAGACAAGACGGAAGACGTTGTGCATGCGTGCAGATATAGCGGAGGTCTTTCACAGCACCATCTAGCCGCCTGGCATGCACATCCAATTGAATTCCACACATTTATGCGTCACCGTATAGACGCAGATTTCCTCCTTGAAAACGGTCGTGTAGACGCGGAAAAAAGTGAGAACGAAAACGGACTTTTGCGTTTTTGTTTCAGACCGTCCCTGTGTAAAGTGGGCCTCACTCCACATTACACGTTCCCTCAATAGCCTCTTTTTTCCTCTCTCAGAGTTAAAATAATGCAGTTTGTCATTTTGAGCAGTGAATGGTTATGTTTAAAACAATGACTGAAGTTAATTTAGTTAAAATCAGTGGATAGTTTTAGACTGTTTTATCTCTGCTCCTTTTCTCAGGTGTTTCCCCTTAGTTGAACACTAGTCTATAAATTTCCAGATTTAACAGATTTGGCACAAATGATTATACAGGTGTTTGTCCATGATGAAAGTTTGTCCTCACAAAAGGTATTTGTTAGTGTAAAAATCTTTTCATGGCAGATTTGTGCGTAAATGATGTTCCTGATGCAGTCTGATGCCACACTGCTCTGATTGGCATCAAACTGCATCAGGAACATCATTTACACATGAATCTGCCATGAAAAGTTTTTTACAATAACAAATGCCTTTTGTGATGGCATGATGACTCATTTCACAGCACACAACCATGACATCATCAGAAATAACTCATTCACCTGTATCTGGAGTTAATGATGGCACATCTCAAAGGATTCCTGATCATAACAATATGGAGCTAAAAACCTTTCAATATTCCGATTATAATTTACTGGATATAGAAAACGATATAGATCTGGACAACAACTTCTTTTTCAAAATTAATGACAACTGCTATTATTATACAAACGAACAATACAATCAGACCGTTAGAACTGACAAATTATCCATAATCCATTTCAACAGCAGAAGCATGTATGCAAACTTTAATAACATTAAGGACTACTTAAGTCAGTTTACAAAACCGTTCAAAATTATTGCAATATCAGAAACTTGGATCAACACTGATAAGGAGATGGATTTTGAGATGGATGAATATGAATTCAACTATATAAACAGGAAGAGCAAAGGCAGAGGAGGTGTGGCTGTATATGTGGACAAAAATTTAGATTATAGGATATTGGAAAATATTTAGTTATTTTCCAGTATCCTAGTAATAACCTAGTTACTTCATCTGTGGTGATCTTAATATTGACCTTTTAAATCCTAAGAAGCATAAAATGACTGACGAATTCATTAATACAATGTATGAGTCTTTATCCAAAAATCACCAAACCCAGCAGAATCACGTCATACAGTTACATTAATCAATAACATTCACTAATGACATTGAAAACAATACTGTGAGTGGATTACTTATCATTGACATCAGTGATGACCTACCAGTTTTTACAGTTTATGATGGCAATTTTAAAGGAAATTATCCAGATACAAGACCAATATATAGATGATTGAGGACAGAGGAAAACATGAATGCATTTAAGAATGACTTGCTAGTGCAAAACTGGGATGCTATATACAAGAATAATGATATTGGCAATGCATATGAAACATTTCTGAGGATATTTACATCAGTATATGATAAAAATTGTCCAATTAAACAATATAGCAGGAAACAAATACACAGATCGACCATGGATCACCAAGGGATTACAAAATGCCTGTAAAAAGAAAAATTACGCTGTACAGAGAATTCATGAAACAGAAAACTAAAGAGGCAGAGAATAAATATAAAAATAAGTTAACCAATATTATTAGAGCTAGCAGAAAGGAATACCATCATGAAATATTAAATAAAAAAACAATATTAAAGGAATCTCTCATCTCATCCCATTATCTGTAGCCGCTTTATCCTGTTCTACAGGGTCGCAGGCAAGCTGGAGCCTATCCCAGCTGACTACGGGCGAAAGGCGGGGTACACCCTGGACAAGTCGCCAGGTCATCACAGGGCTGACACAGACACAGACAACCATTCACACTCACATCTACGGTCAATTTAGAGTCACCAGTTAACCTAACCTGCATGTCTTTGGACTGTGGGGGAAACCGGAGCACCCGGAGGAAACCCACGCGGACACGGGGAGAACATACAAACTCCGCACAGAAAGGCCCTCGCCGGCCACGGGGCTCGAACACAGACCTTCTTGCTGTGAGGCGACAGCGCTAACCACTACACCGCCGTGCCGCCCTTAAAGGAATATGGGATTTATTAAATAATATAATCAAAAATGGCTCTAGACAAATGTTACCCTCAATACTTTATAGATAACATTAAGAAAGACAATATAGATGATATAGTTAATAGTTTTAATCATTTTTTTGTACGTGTTGGACCAAACTTGGCAGAAAAAATCCCTGATCCATCGTCATCGCAGGATTGGAATGATAACCTTATAGATAGAAATCAAAGCTCAATGTTTCTCACGGCAGTGGAAGAAAAAGAAATAATTGATATTGTAAAAAACTGTAAACATAAAACATCTGATTGTGATAGCATTAATATGAAAATTGTGAAAAGGGTCATTGAGGAAATTTCAAAACCATTAACTTTCATCTGTAACTTATTCCAAACTGGCAAATTTCCAAACAAAATGAAAATAGCTAAAGTTGTGCCGCTGTATAAAACTGGGGATAGACACCACTTCACAAACTACAGGCCTGTTTCTTTATTACCACAATTCTCAAAAATTCTAGAAAAAAATATTCAACAACAGATTAGACAAATTCCTGGATAAGCATAAATTACTCTCTGACAGTCAATACGGATTTAGATCAAACAGTTCAACAGTACTGACATTAATGGAATCAGTTGAGGAAATCACTAACGCTATAGATCACAAACAGTACGCAATTGGAATATTCATCGACCTCAAGAAAGCTTTCGACACAATCATGATATATTAATCAATAAACTGGAACGGTATGGGATCAGGGGGATAGTTCTGCACTGGGTGAAAAGTTATTTAAGGGACAGGAGACAGTTTGTGAAGTTGGGTGATTACACTTCCTCATGCTTGGGCATTGCTTGTGGTGTCCCCCAGGGGTCAGTATTGGGTCCAAAACTGTTCATTCTCTACATAAATGATATCTGCAAACTTTAAGTTATTAAAATTATGCCGCTTTTCCACTACCAACGCGGCTGAGTAGGGCTGAGCCGTGCCGTGCTGAGTTGGGCTGAGTCGAGCTGAGTGGGGCTGTTGGAGTTGCATTTCGACTACAACTGTGCTGAACTGTGCTGGCTGGAAGTGGGTGGACACATTGGGTGGAGTTAGCGAAAGTGGGTGGACGTCACGTGATGTCGTTAGGCGGCGCAAACAGTGACATCAGTGACCTTTTAAGCGGTAGTCTCACGACCCGGATAGTAAACAATAAACATGGAGGACATGGAGTCGTTAATGTTGCTGGTCTTGGTGCTGTGGCTTGTTGTCACCGACAACGCCGACAGATACTGGCAAGAGCGTATAGATAAGGCGAGGCGCATAAGGCTTCAGAAATTCTCGTAATTCGTAATTCTTCTTCTTCCGGGTTTACAGATCCCAGCGTGCTCGCAGGGCGTGTGTGGGCATGTGAGGACACTCCTCCTCACCAATCAGTGCACAGGGGAGTATCTCCTCACGCCCCTAGCCCCACTCAGCTCGGTTTGGCTCGCTTCAGCCCTACTCCAAAACCGTGTGAGTTTTGGGTGCTGAGTAGGGCTGAAGCGAGCTGAGTCGTGCTGCTCTGAGGTAGTCGAAACGCGAGCCGTGTCGGGCTGAAGTGAGCTGAAAAAGGGTAGTGGAAAAGGGCCATTAGTTTTATTTGCAGACGACACAAATATTTTTTGTTCAGGGGGAATTTACAGGATCTTCTGGGGATGATCACTGCAGAACTGTCTAAATTAAAGAAGTGGTTTGACAGGAACAAATTATCTTTAAACCTTAACAAAACTAAATTAATGTTATTCGGGAATTGTAAAAGGAATACTCAAGCACTAATACAGGTAGATGGGGTTGATATTGTAAGGGTATATGAAAATAAATTTCTTGGTGTAATTGTGGATGATAAAATAGATCCCTTCGCAGTAAACGTCATTCATACGTAAGAGGAAATTGCGCGCGCAGCCTGGACTCAAAAAAGACTCAGCGACGGTAGAGACGAGAAGAAATATTTGGAAGAAATGCCTAGTTGTTGTGTTGTCGGGTGTCAGAATCGTAGCAGTGATGGGGTTAAAATGTACACAATTCCAGCAGGATCTCACCCATTCCAAAAATAAATAAATAATCGCCGACGTCTATGGCTACAAGCCATCAAACGTGTAGACTGTGTTAGGGTTTTGCTGGGATTCGAACCTGGTTCGCTGTTGTGATAATCCAGCAAACCCCCACTAGGCCACCAGGGGGATGACTCAAGTGCAGAGGCGTGAAGCGGAAGTAGAAAAGTATCAAAAACAGTTTATTTACACTATGTACAATCTAAGGGAAAAACAAAAAGAATAATCCAAAGCTCAGAAGACAAACCAAAAATAAAAATATCCAAAAGGATCAAAGTCCAAAATCCAAATAAGAAAAAAGGCAAAAAACTCAAACGCTCAGAAGATCAAAAAGGTCATAAACAAAATCCACAAAGTCCAAAAGAAAGAAGCAAAAACCAAGAATACAAAGACACAGGCAAGGTACATGGGACAGAGGGAACTAGCACCAACAACATAACATAGGAAAAAGACTCCGTGACAAGGGAACAAACAGAGGGGTATTTATACACAAAACAATTAAGGAACAAGGCGGGGCAGGAAACAGGCAATCAAGGCAAAAACAAAAACACAGTGGCGGCCTCTAGAGGCCAAAACAAACATGACGAGAAAAGGAAATAACAGTGGCCTCTAGAGGCCAAAACAGTCCCAGTCCTAACAGACTGGGATGAAAGCACCATCAAAAATGCGCGGGTTTGCAGCGCCCACTTCATCACAGGTAAGATCAGGCTATTTATTAAATCTTTTTTATTCTTTCTAGTCTTCGTTTATTGATGTAGCAAAATACTTTGGTAACGTTTGTCTGATTAGCTGGGTCATAGTTACACAATGTAATGAATATTGTTAGCATGTTAACTTAGCTTTGCATGCAATTTTGTTTGTAGGAGAGGTCTCGCTTGACTCAAGCAGTCCAGATTTTGTGCCATCATTATTTGTGTATGCCGAAAAACACAATTTTAAAGCAAGGATGGAAAGGTAAAATTGTGTGCCCTCACTCTAAATGCCAACTTACGGTGACTGCTCTAACCTAGCTCCCGCCCCGTTCAGTTTCATTTCTGGTCTCTGCCTCTCGCTTTTTACGCAGCTCTGATTTCTCTTAGCTGCACTCTTTACACTATCATTCCTTTCATGCCATTACCTCCTGCAAATTGCTGTTTAGTGTTGGTATTTGCTGTTGTAGCTAAAGCCACATTGCCATCACATCACTGGCATAATTTGATTAAAACAAAATGAATATGAATGTCCCATTGTTAATCAAGTTGTAGTCTCGCTGTAACCAGAATGTTGATGGCAGGCTACTTTTGTAAATAGTTTTTTTTTTAGTTTGACATTTTTTGTAAATAGTATGACTGCCTTCAGGTATCAGCGGAAAACTTACTAACATCGTCCGTCCACTCTTTAATTAAATGCGGATCCGGTAGGCGATGTCCACTTGTTAGAGTTAACTTATTTATGTAGCATTCTCGATCTTGTAACGACAATTGTTTGGCATAATCTGACAGCTCATAATGCTGGCCTATGGGCAGCGCCATTGTTTCTGAGTCCAGGCTGCGCGCGCATCCTGGCAACGGTCGGTTTGTTTACAAACATGCGAAGGGGTCTATAACATGGAAATCTCACATAAAACACGTACAAACCAAACTGTCACAGAGCATTTCAGTACTGAGTAAGGCAAAACACTTTCTGGACTACAAATCACTCCACTTTCTTTACAGCTCACTAATATTACCATACTTAAATTACTGTGTAGAGATTTGGGGTAATACTTATAAATGTACATTACAACCACTGATTATACTGCAGAAAAGAGCCATAAGGACAATTCATAACACTGGTTATAGAGAACATACTAATCCTTTATTCTTAAAATCAAAAATACTAAAACTCACAGATCTGGTTCATTTTCAAACAGCACAAATCATGTACAGAACAATAAACAACCTACTTCCAGTCAACATTCAAAAACTGTTTTTTCAGAAAGAGGGGGGATATAATTTGAGGGGGGAAATGAACTTTAAACATCTTTTTGCTCGCACAACCTTAAAAACACATAACATCTCAGTATGTGGAGTGAAATTGTGGAACAGACTGTCGGGGGGGGGGGAAGGCTGAAGCAATGTCCAAACATGAGTATATTCAAACAGCGGTACAAACACATGGTATTTACTAGGTACAGTGAGGAAGGGTGGGACAAGCACTAGGGCTTTTGCACATATTTTTATTTACTTTGTTTATTTTCTATTTTGTTGGTACAGGTAAATATGTTTAAATTACTTGTGTTTAGGAGTATGTGATTTAAGAATAATAAATAAAATAATACAACCCCGATTCCAAAAAAGTTGGGACAAAGTACAAATTGTAAATAAAAACAGAATGCAATAATTTACAAATCTCAAAAACTGATATTGTATTCACAATAGAACATAGACAACATATCAAATGTCGAAAGTGAGACATTTTAAAATTTCATGCCAAATATCGGCTCGTTTGAAATTTCAAGACAACAACACATCTCAAAAAAGTTGGGACAGGGGCAATAAGAGGCTGGAAAAGTTAAAGGTACAAAAAAAGGAACAGCTGGAGGACCAAATTGCAACTCATTAGGTCAATTGGCAATAGGTCATTAACATGACTGGGTATAAAAAAAGCATCTTGGAGTGGCAGCGGCTCTCAGAAGTAAAGATGGGAAGAGGATCACCAATCCCCCTAATTCTGCGCCGACAAATAGTGGAGCAATATCAGAAAGGAGTTCAACAGTGTAAAATTGCAGAGAGTTTGAACATATCATCTACAGTGCATAATATCATCAAAAGATTCAGAGAATCTGGAAGAATCCTTGTGCGTAAGGGTCAAGGCCGGAAAACCATACTGGGTGCCCGTGATCTTCGGGCCCTTAGACGGCACTGCATCACATACAGGCATGCTGTTGTATTGGAAATCACAAAATGGGCTCAGGAGTATTTCCAGAGAACATTATCTGTGAACACAATTCACCATGCCATCCGCCGTTGCCAGCTAAAACTCTATAGTTCAAAGAAGAAGCCGTATCTAAACATGATCCAGAAGCGCAGACGTCTTCTCTGGGCCAAGGCTCATTTAAAATGGACTGTGGCAAAGTGGAAAACTGTTCTGTGGTCAGACGAATCAAAATTTGAAGTTCTTTATGGAAATCAGGGACGCCGTGTCATTCGGACAAAAGAGGAGAAGGACGACCCAAGTTGTTATCAGCGCTCAGTTCAGAAGCCTGCATCTCTGATGGTATGGGGTTGCATTAGTGCATGTGGCATGGGCAGCTTACACATCTGGAAAGACACCATCAATGCTGAAAGGTATACCCAGGTTCTAGAGCAACATATGCTCCCATCCAGACGACGTCTCTTTCAGGGAAGACCTTGCATTTTCCAACATGACAATGCCAAACCACATACTGCATCAATTACAGCATCATGGCTGTGTAGAAGAAGGGTCCGGGTACTGAACTGGCCAGCCTGCAGTCCAGATCTTTTCACCCATAGAAAACATTTGGCACATCATAAAACCGAAGATACGACAAAAAAGACCTAAGACAGTTGAGCAACTAGAATCCTGCATTAGACAAGAATGGGTTAACATTCCTATCCCTAAACTTGAGCAACTTGTCTCCTCAGTCCCCAGACATTTACAGACTGTTGTAAAGAGAAAAGGGGATGTCTCACAGTGGTAAACATGGCCTTGTCCCAACTTTTTTGAGATGTGGTGTTGTCATGAAATTTAAAATCACCTAATTTTTCTCTTTAAAATGATACATTTTCTCAGTTTAAACATTTGATGTCATCTATGTTCTATTCTGAATAAAATATGGAATTTTGAATCTTCCACATCATTGCATTCCGTTTTTATTTACAATTTGTACTTTGTCCCAACTTTTTTGGAATCGGGGCTGTAATAAAAAAAATAAATAAATAATAAACACACACACACACACACACACAGGAAGCAAATAGTATTATTAATTAATTGGAAAAGGGGTAGGATTAAATAAGCTAATGCTTCTTCCTACTCCTTTTCAAACATGTTAATATTGTTCCATTGTTTTTTAATTGAATTAAGCGTTTTTATTTGTTCTTTTGTTTTTCTTCTCTTCTGTTTTGTACTACTTTGATATGTTTGAAATAAAGCATTCATTCATTGGTCTTTTTATATTGATGAAGTTATGAAACGGGAAGGAGACAAGAAAACACTTTTACTCACCATAAACACTGACACTGAAAGTCCGAGATGAGAGACGTCCAGTAAGAACTTGTAATAAATAAACTCCAGAAAGGTTTCTGATGATGTTCCTGATGGTTAAAGCTCCACTGATTCTGTCCAGCTGCAGTCGCTCTTTAAATCTCTCACTGATTTCTGTAACAGTTTTTCCATTAAACACCTGACTGTTCAGTATATTTTCCTCTCCTTTCTCAGGTCCATAAAACCACAGAATCTGAGCATCACTCTGAATTCCAGTTATCCCAGTATGGAGAGTTATAGTGGTTCCTTCCACTTCCTGCAGTGTGACCGTCTCGTCTCCAGCTGCACACAGTAAACCTGCATCACAGATTCAGAGTCAGCGTTACACTCCCAGATATGATCACATACAGTCCATTAAAACTTTACTGTGGTTCAGATTTGTCATTTCAGATGATGCTGTTTTCAACTCAGAAATGTGACAATATTACACTGCTGAAAGTGTGAGCAATTCTGCAAATATATTATGATGTAGTACAGTCATGCCTTTATTGCAAGATGTTGCAGGTAAACTATATACAGTGCTTTGCAAAAGTATTCAACCCCTTAAATGTCATGGGATTCATCTGGATTATAAACGATAGATTGTTCCAGCCAGTATTTTTATTGCAAACCAATATTTTCTGAAAGTAAATTTTCAAAGTCAAATTGCATTATTTGTCAATAGACCTTTAACAAAATTAAAACTGAAAAATGCTGCTTGCAGAAGTATTCACCCCCTTCAGACTAGCATGTGGTAGGAAACCCCTTTGCTGCAGTAACAGCTGTAAGTGTGCTGGGGTCAGTGAATTTCCTACCACTGCAGGTCAGGTTGGCTGGCTGTTAGTTGATTACAATGTTTCCAATAGTGCCACAAATTCTCACTGATTGAGACCTGGATGTTGACGTGGCCACTGAACAAAATTCAGCTTTTTGTTTTGAACCACTTCTGCATTACTTTAATCTTGTGCTTAAAACCGTTGTCCTGCTTAAGTTTAATCCAAGCTTTAGGTTTAGGTTTTTTTTGTTTGTTTAAAAAAAAAACTTCTCTTTTAATAGCCATTCTTTCTTCAATTTTGAAAAGCAGCCCAGTTTCAGAGGATCAAAGTGTCCCCAGAACATGATGCTGCCACCACCATGTTTCTGTAGGGTGTGTGTCACGCTGTGAAATACAGTATTTAGATCTTGGTCTCATTACACCAAATTAAAAAAAAAAAACAAAAAAACTAGAAAAGCACTCAGAGAGCGCAGACCTCCGCCAAGCAGCTCATCTCGCGATGATAAAGAATCCTTTAAAAAAATCCTGGATCCAGAAGGTGATCCGGATCACCGCCAGAATTCAATGGATTGTTACTTATGCCCAGTCACACCTCTGGAAAAAATTTCAGAGCAATCCGTTCATAACTTTTTCCGTAATGTTGCTAACAGACAAACCAACAAACAAACAAACGCTACCGAAAACATAACCTCCTTGACGGAGGTAAAAAAAAAAATCCCTAGACTGCTGTTGTGCCTTCATATGGCTCTTCTTGTGCAATGATTTCTTTGTAGCCACACATCCTATACAGTCGTCCATTACACAGAGCTCCTGAAATGGTTGCGTGGTGCACCTTCACTCCACTCTTAGCCACTGGACTCTGTAACTCCTTCAGGGTGACTGTTGGCCTCACTGTGGCTTCTCTCACTCATCTCTGCCTTGTTTTTGAGTTTTGAGGGAAAGCCTTGTCTAGTTCGTAGTTGTGTGGTGTGATGCAGCTTCCACTTCCTCAACACTGATCTGACTGGGATGTCCAACCTTTTAGATACAATTTTACACCTTATTCCTCAGTTATGAAATTCTATTACCTGATCTTTAACTTCCTTAGAATGCTTCTTAGTCTTCATTTTTCACTCCTTTCCTTCAGACTGATGTCTTAATTTTGACTGAAAATTCACTGTAAGTAGTGAGTTCAGACAGCAGTCAATACGATGGTTGTGTAATTGATGAATGCGCCCCCCCCCCCCCCCCCCCAATTTCATGCCTTTTGTTAAGTGCTTTTTTTTTTATACTTTGTATTGACGCTGCTCATAATCTGTTTTGATATTATTGTCCCATCTCTAAACATGCTCCATACCGTCACATCCGTAACGGAATTTCGTCACATCCATAACGCTGACTTTTCCTTCCGAAACTCTGCATGAAATACAAAATATTTTAAACAAAGATTTTTTTAAATATTCACCTTGGACCCCTCTATCAAATTGATATCTCCATTTCGACATTAGGTTTACAATTTCACAGAGTTTAATAAAAATGTACAGTCACCCAAGAAAAGTGATACTTATTCTGTCACATCCATAACGCATCTTTTATTGGCATTTTCTGGCATGCCCTAGATGTACTATGGGAATTGTTCTTGTTCTATCACTTCTCCAGTATGGTACAGCCTTAAAATATGCAACACCTGTTTAAATACTGGGAGACAATAAAACATGCACTGGGTCATTTGTTGCCATTTTGAGTTCAAGTGTCACGTCCATAACGCTGGAATTGCTCATACATAAATTAACGCACGCAGCTTACTCTCCGGCTTAAATATGGATATATTCAACCTATGCACGCTCCAGACAGGTGTGCCCACAGCACTGTGTCTGTAGCATGCTTTTGTTCTGATAGCTCAAGGGCTTTCCCCAAAACACTGGTTCCTCATTGGCTAGGAAAAATAAATTTCGGCACGTGACTGGAGATACCCTAGTGCAGCGTTTCTCAACCACTGGGCCGCATCTCATTAGTGGGCCGCAAAGCGCCATCTAGTGGGCCGCGAATTGTTTTTCAAGTTGCAGCTAATTTTTTACTCATAGCAGGGTACAATTGCTGGGTTTTATCTGATGTCACATCCACCTCATTAAGCTACGGTCACACTACAGCTTGCGATGCTTTGCAATGGGTCATCGATGAAAATGAGGCATTTTGGTGGCGATGCATGGCGATATATGAGAGCTAAAAGTTGTGGTCATACAGCACACGAACACTTAAGTCTGGCGCAGCTCGAGCAGTCGCCTGCTCACGGAGCATGTGCGCGCTCTCGGGACCCAGTTGTTATGGGAAACACCCGATACTGATTTGCAGTCAGCATGTGCATATATGAATGTTGCCTTCACAGAGGCTTTGCGAAGTATTATCATCATCACTGTCCTGTTTGCTTCTAGCCATGTTTATAATGCTGTTTAAATATTCTGCTTTATGATTCTGTTTTGCTTTCGTTTGTGTTTTGTTTTTGTAAAATATCACGCCTGCTAATAAAACACTCTTCCTGCACTTGGATCCATCTACCACCGTCTAGCTTGTGTCCTGATCCCCAGATCTTTAACCCAGCCACATATAAAAAGTTGTTTGGCTCCGTGCTCTTCCAGGTTTTCATCTGTGTGTCTGTGTAGAATGATGCCTGCAACACCAGGTAGTTTGAGATGTCGGGGAACTCAAAGGATGGATGATTTTCCAACTCGTAGGAAAAATCCTTCTTTATTAGGGTGTCAGGATCTATCCCATTGAGTGGTTTCTGTATCCACTTCTTTTGAGTGCACTACTTGGTTTTAATAACTTGCTTGTTTGCTGCACACAAACATGGCAATAACTTCTTGTGTTAATGGACCAGACTCCACTTTTGGATCATTAATCCCTTTTGACTGAGAATGCCCTGCATGCATGGTTTTGTGTTGGCTTCTGGCACATCCATACAGTTTTAAATAAAATACCTACAATTAAACAGTTGGCTTTTATTGCATTTATTTAATTCCTGGGCTCCCATCTGTGACAAGGAGTGATGTTGCATCTCATTAATACAATTTACAGTAGGTTATTAGATTCAAATAGAATAGATGAGCAAAAATAACTGGGGATCTTTTTTAATGGGCCTCGACTCCATTACAAGTATGAATAGGTGGGCCTCAAAGCAGAAAAGGTTGAGAACCCGTCATACCCTATTCCCCACTGTAGAGGCAAGTGAAGCCATCTGGCTGCCATCTTACCACTCACATCGTGTGTATTTGGCTTGTGTGTTAAACCATCATATCTGATCAGATTTGCCCCAAGGGGGAAAAAAAAAAAAAAAAAAAAAATCTCCTGACTTTTTCCCCCTTTCATTACCTCCTCTTATTTTCTCCACATTACCCCCATTTCTTACATATCTTTATAGTGCTCCATTTCACTTTTATTGTTTTTCTTTTCCAGTCCAGTCTCTGATAATTTTAAATTTAATAGGTGGGCCTTAAAGTAGAAAGGGTTGGAAACCCCTGCCCTAGTGCATTGTGGGATGTGTGCGTATGCAGATTTCAAATCATATACACATTACAGCTTGTTCAATACTCAAACCATACAACTGAACCATCAGTGAGTCTCATGAATGGTCACAATAAGTTGCTCGATCTGCACCAAAAAAAACCCCAAAACATATGTAGTGAGACAGATTGATCTCTTATGCTCAATATGGCGCTTTCATTTTGATGATTTAAGCTGAGGAACAAGTGTTTTGCCGCTTCTGTACACCAGCACTCCTCATTTCAGAATCATATGCAAAGGAGGTTAAAATATGCTAACATGCATTTTCCTTCATGGCGTTTATAGACACATTTTAAATGACTGCCAGAAGCACAGTTTGGCTTCTGAAAAGAATTTTCAGACAAACCTACTGGCAGAATATAAGTTTTTTGACGTTATTTAAGCCTAATTAATGCATGTATGCAAATTGGCCTGTGTATGCAATTATGAGAGATGCTAGTTGAGACACTTTAAAGATGTTTATGGTCCACAGACACTTCCAGATATTATTCAAGCAATAAAATAAAAAGAAAACCTATCTATATTACCATTTAACCTTAACTATGTAAATTGGATAAGTTTATGCTAATTAGCTTCATTATGCATAAAAAGTAAAAAAAACAAAACTGGATTCTGCAGGGAAAAGCAATGGAACGCAAATTGTCAAATTCATCAACGTGGCAACAAAAATAGTTTTATTCTCAGTATGAGCACTTTTTTTTCTTAAGCACTACCATTGTTCGTTGCTAATTGCTGATTGTTTTAGACAGGCCCATTTCTTTGAAAAGAGCAATATCTGAGACCTAAAGTTGTCCATAAAAACCTCAACCACTGGAACCAATTTGCCTGATTTTTTTTCAATCAATTGGCATATTTCAAAGATTAATAATTTATCAGTTTTACATCTCTTGACCATACTTCAAATTTCTGTCCAAATTCCCTACGGGAGTTCTCGAGTTTGCATAAAAATGCTTGACCTGCAAGTGACATCAAAGCAAAAATAGAAAAGCCGGAGGTCAGCCATGTTGGTGAATATATAAATGCGGGGTCAAGTGACAGTCCATACAGTCACGCGTACGCAACTCTCTTTGTTTTTCCACTGCTTTAAGCATTGCCATATCTCTGTGCTGTATATGGTTGTGGTCACAACAGTACTCATGACTGACCCGTTCTGATTTTTTTTTTAGAAGTCCACCCAGGATTCAGAAAGAAGACGAGGAAACTCTGAGGCTTAGTTCAGAGAGGAGACGAGCACAGCTGAACAACATCGGCAGGGCTGATCTAACAGAGGCTAAAACCAAAACAGCTCGTGTTTGCAGTAATCATTTTATCTCCAGTGAGATTCAAAAGCTTTCTTAATAATATCATGGAAGAATTTTATTTCGTGTTGCTAGAATGTTGCTATAAAATGAGCGTTCTCTTGTCATGGTTCACTCAGTCGTTGTTACAATTTTATAGTTATAAAATTATAATTTGAGTGGTTGACCTGAAATAAATTGAAATGTGATTTGTGAGCCATAAAGCTAGAGACTTGTCAAAATGTCACACTTCGACTGTTGTTTACACACAGAAGTAAACTAAATGCAAAAGGAGCCCTAACTTACCCTTGCAAGTACAACTGCTTTGTCATCATTGACTGGCTTAATTAATAAGATATTTATTTACCCATCCAGAGACAAAGTTGTTATAGGCTTCCATGGATTTATAAGCCTTCATTTGAGATTTGTCAACCCACGAAGTCTGCCAAACCAGATAGAACGCAATATCTGGGTACTTGATGGTCAGTAGAAGGGTCTTATCCTCGGAAAAATCCGACTTTATCTTGTTTAGAGACATGCTTTCAGTGGCTGCCATCCTAGTTGCTTTGTATATCCACCACATCATAGCAGACACTCAGGATATGTTGTGTAAGCAGAGACTGAGTTATTGAGAAATTAAATGAGTGTGGGTTTATTTATAGAGCTTTCAAAAGAGAATTTCATCTTTAAAAAAAAAGTAAAGCTAAATATATTTGGCTTTTTCCCCTGAATGATTTCTTATTTTCATTAATCAGATGGTGCACTTTTGAAGCCATAGCTACACTTTAGAAAATGGAAAATACAACTGTTACATTATCTGAGTGGAAAACAATCAAAAATCAGCACAATGAATCAATTATCCCATGGGTTTCTGGGGTTAAACATCCTAAGTCAATAACCACAAGCTTTAATTACTGTGCAGTCAAAAAACACTTTAACTGCAAACAATTATTTAATTGAAGGGAAAAAAGGGTATTAAACTGGACCTGTCTGTCACTGGAATGGTCCCACTCAGAAAACTCCTTCTGTCCATTACTGTGCCTCAAAAATGACTCTAAACTCTAATTAAAGTAAATGGGTTTCTTAAACTAATTATGTTCCTCAGCTGAATTAAAGGGAAACTGCACTCATATTCTTATAAAATACACACTAAAGGTATAATGGATGTCCTGTAGAGAGGATCACCCCAGTGAGAGTGAACATTAATGTTTAGTGTTAATTCTGAGTGTGAAACAGAAGAAACAGTCCACACTGGAGTTTGCTTTGTTTGGAAAGTCACAGCCCTGAAAGCTGAGCTTTCCACAGGACTCATTAACACACAGCTCTAAACTGCTGCTTCACTCGGATAGATTAATTAATTACATCCAACTCACTGTTTTATAAAACAGTTTATATTTACAGCTACAGTTTGATGTGAAGGAAAAGTGTAAACTTACAGCACAGTAAGAGGAGAAAAGTGCAGAGAATCCTGTTTCCTGCTGAAATATTCACCACCATTTTAATCCACAGGAAGCGTTTCTCAGCCAAACATGTTCACGTTTTCCTAAACATCAGTCAATGTAGTTTATAAACAGTGGAGATAAATAACATGATGCCTGTTTTTACTCGACAGAAACTTTCCGAAGCTGTGAGTTCAGTGTCTCGACTAGTTCACAGCAAACCGCTGGAGCTCCTCCTGTCTGAACATGCTCACTAGGGGAGAGCGGGGAGACTTGGGACTGTTTGTATTCCCACAAATTAATTTCAAGGTTACAGAAGCAGCTTTAGGACCAAAAGGTTTCTGTAAATATACACTCATTCTGAAATTTGATGTCTGCAACATATTCCAAAAAAGTTGTCATGGGGATGTGTTTACCACTGTTACATCACCTTTTCTTTTAAAAACACTCAGTGTTTGTGAGCTGAGGACACTGATTGTTGATGTGAACATGAAATTCTTTCGCCTTCTTACTTGATGTATGACTTCAATTGCTCAAACAGTCCAGGATCTCCATTGTCATATTTTGCACTTTATAACGTGCCACACATTTTCAATGGGAGGGAGGCAGGCAGGCCAGTTTAGCACCTGCACTCTTATACTATGAAGCTATGCTGTTGTAACACATGCAGAATGTGACTTGGCATTGTCTTGGTCAATTAAGCAGGGACAGCCCTTAAAAAGACGTCGTCTGGATGGCAGCATGTTGCTCCAAAATCTGTATGAACCATTCAGTATTAATGGAGCCTCCACAGATGTGCATGTTGCCCCTGCCATGGACAGTAACACACACCCGCACCATCACAGCTGTGGGCTTTTGAGCTTTCTGGATGTTGAGAAATGTTGTTCTTAAACTGTTGGACTATTTGCTTGTGAATGACTGAACCTTTCCAATTACCCTGTTTACCTATAGAAAGTTCCAAACAGGTGGGTTTTTTAAATAGCATTTTACAACTTTCCCAGTCTTTTGTTGTGCCTATCCCAACTTTTTTTGAACGTGCTGCAAGCATCAAATTCAGAATGAGTGTCACTTCACTCACTCATCCCTTGACTAGCGTCATCAGGGAGACATGGCAGCTGATGAGGTCGATATCCTCTTCCAATTCTTCCAGTCGCTTGTGGCTCGGATGTTCTCTAGGAGGCTCCTCTGGGTCCACTCGGTGATATTGTTCGTCCAGGCTTTCCTCTGCCTTCCTTTTCAGCATGTGCCTTCACCCATTCCCTGCAGGATTGTTTTGCTGAGGGTGTTGTGTGGCCGAACCAAGTGAGCTTTCTCTTCTTTACTGTGGCAAGGAGAGGTTTGTAGGGTCCTACTAGTCTCCTGACTTTGCGCTTGACAAATTAGTTGGTTTTCTGCTCCCTGTAGCTTATCCGTAGGAGTTGGCGAAAGCATTTGGTGTCGAATGCTTGGATTCTTCTTTCACTCTCAGCCAACAGTGTCCAGGTCTCACAGCCATACAGGAATATAGAGATGACAAGTGATTGAAACAGCTTGAATTTGGTCTTAAAACCCATGTTACTTTTTCATATTCTCTGGAGTCTTGCCCTTGCTGCCATCGCTGCCCCGATTCTGATCCGGATTTCCTTGGAGCTAGTGCCATCTTGTGTGAGTGTAGCGCCCAAGTACTTGAACTCTGACACAACTTCCAAGGGTTCACCATTCATGACGATGCTGGCTTGACTGCCTGCAGTGGAGTTCACCATCACCTTCGATTTCTCTGTGCTGACTTCCATTCCATATGCTGCTGCGCTTCTTGTCAGTCTGTTGGTCAGGTCCTGAAGCTCCTGGTTGCTCCCAACTAGCAAGTCAATGTCGTCAGCAAAGTGTAAGTTGGATAGGCTATGACCTCTGATGGAAATGGTGCTGTGATGGTTTTCTAGTGTGTTCTGCATGATCTTTTCTAGGAACAGGCTGAAGAGGATGGGGGAAAGTAGGCATCCTTGTCTCACTCCGACGGTGTGCGGAAGGATGCGCCAACCTGTCCGTTCAATAGAACTGCACTGTAGGCCTGATGGTAAAGCGCTTAGATAACTTGGATCAGGTCTTCTATATGGAAGTCTCTCATGACCTGCCAAAGGCCACTGTGCCACACACAGTCAAAAGCCTTCTTAAAGTCAATGAAGTTATGAAAAGGGTCTCGTTGGTATTCAAGGTGTTTCTCAATTAGGATCTTGCAGTTGAAGATTTGCTCCACGGTGCTGCGCTTTCATCTGAAACCTGCTTGTTCTTTGGCCAGTGATTCTTCTGTTTTTGGATTTAGTCTGCTGAGGATGACTTTGAGCAGTACCTTGCTGGCATGGCTGATCAAACTGATGGTTCTGTAGTTGGAGCATTGATGCAGGTTCCCTTTCTTGGGAAGTGGGATGATGAGTGACTGCACCCAGTCTGCAGGCCATCTCTTCTGCTCCCAGATCTTCTGGCAGAGGACTTGGAGCACTTCCAGCAGTTTCTCTCCTCCATGCTTGATCAGTTCAGCGGGGATATTATCTATTCCAGGGGATTTTCTTGGCTTGAGATTGTAGATAGCAGCTTTGACTTCCTCTTTCAGGATTGGTGGGCTGGTTTCATGGATGTCTACTGGGTTGGGATTGATCAGAGATGTGTCTGGATTCAGCTCGTGGTTGTAAAGTTCTTTGCAGTATTCTGTCCACCTCTTCAGTATGTCAGCACTGTCTGTCAGCAACGCTCTGTCTTTGCTTTCAATTACCGCAGTTCTTGGCTGGCTTATTTTCGTTAGGAGCTTCAAAGTGGCATATGCTTTTCTGGTGTTGTTGGACTGTAACCCTTGCTCAATTTCCTGGCACTGCTTCTCTATCCAATCATCTTTTGCTGCTTTCATCTTCTGCCTGATTTCTCTGTGCGCTTCTTGGTATTCAGCGTGACTTCTCTCATTCTCATGCCTCTTCTTCCTCAGCTCTCTTCTCTTGTCACACAGCTCCAGCACTTCGTTGGTAACCCATGGCTTGTTCCTCTTGCGTTCTTTCCCGAGCACATCTTCAGCTGTTGCAGTCAGGGCATCTCTCACATTGTTCACCAGAGTGTCCACGTCACAATCCACAATGTTGAGAGCTGCAAATCTGCCTCCTACTTGAGCTTGGAAGGCCTCTGCAATGCTCGGATCTTTCAGTTTCTCCAGGTCAAAACGGATGTGGGTTCCTGCTGGTTTTCTTTGGCAGCACAATTTCAGTTGGTAAGTCATCATGACTAAGTCATGATCGCTGCCAAAGTCAGTGCCAGGGAAGGTCCTTGTTCTAGCCTTGTTGATGCTGGATTTAAACCTCTGCGGGGCCAGTATGAAGTCAATCTGGCTGCGAGTGTGGCAGTCAGGGGAGTGGCAGGTTGCTGTGCGCGATGGTTTATGGGGGTGGAGGGTATTTGTCAGTGTCAGGCGATGGCTGTTTGCAAAGTCTAGTAGTCTTAGACCTCTGTCATTGGTCTCTCCCATCCCAAACCTGCCTACAGTTCCTACCCAGTCCTGGTATGCATCAGGTCCCACTTTGGCATTCCAATCTCCCTGTACTATGAGGAGAATGAGTGTATATTTACAAAAAACAAAGTTTATAAGATTGAACGTAAAAAAAACACTTTGTATTGTATTCCATTGAATGTACGTCAAAAGGATGTGCAAATCATTGCATTCAGTTTTTATTTATGTCTGAGTGTCCCAACTTTTTTGAAACTGGGTTTGTAAAATTTGAGCTTAAGGATTATTAGAACATCCTTTAACATCATGATGGATATTTTCCAGCACTGAGAGTAAGTCAGGATAAACTCATACTGGAATTAAAGGAGTCTGTAGATGAGGATTAAAGAAGGTTCAGGGCTTTCTGTGATTCATATTCAGACACCAGGCTGTGCATCATAAACTCCAATTTGCATCTTTATCAAAGGTCTTGTTGTGAAGTCATTTGCATTTAAAATAAAGTGGTTATGATTTTACTGTGTATATGAATGTAAGTTGTGAGAAAGGAAATGGAGAAGAGTTCTGATTGTTCCAAGACTTTGTGTGTGTGTTAGATCAAACACTGATGAGAGGAATAATAAAACCACCAGTGAAGTGTCACCTGAATGCCTGTTTTTATCCTCCTATTTCCTGAACTGAACTGTTGTCATGAAGACCTCGAAATAAAAGAATCTACAAGAGCTCTGACCCAGATAAAACATGCCACAGAGATGAAAAGATTAAAATAACCGTGTTTGAGCTTTTCCTGTATAGTTCATTTAAATAATGTGAGAATCCTTTATCAAATCGATCAGCAACTAAACAAAGGCTTTATGTTTATAACTGAGATCATATGAACTTGTTAGTAACGCACTGAACAAACAAGTGTTTTAGGTTTGATTTTTACTTTTTGTGAGAAACAGCATGTGTCAGTGTTTATAATATACTTTTAAATTTGTATTTTTAATAAATGTATGGTATTTTTTTCTGATTTGATGATTGTCAGTAATCACTGTCAGTAATTATTGTATCAAGCCTGTTGTAGGAAGTTCAACACTGAACTGGACTCCTGTCTCAATACTGACGTTTGTACATCCTCAGGTAGACGTTACATCACTTGCAGGTAACACGCCAATTTCACTTCAGTCTGTAATTATAATCAGAAATATCATGCTTGCAAATATTTAATTAAAAAAACTTGATGTATTGAATGATGTGTCATTTTTATATGTGACATTTTAAAATTAGTATAATGACGTTCTAGACAAAAAAAATACTCAATGACTCAACTGGTTCTCAATAAACACATTAACACTTGGTGTAGAATGAACACAACGATCACTTCAGAGGTACTTCCAGAACTTCACAGGGTAAAACAAATGTAAAGTTGATGATTTTTACTGTCTGGTCGTCCATCACCACTTCCCTTTTACTGTGTGCGTGAGACGGAGAGAAGAACACTGAGAACCAACCACAAACTTCTGCAACAACCATGACAAATGTCACTGTTTTATTTCCTTTCTTTTAGTTGAATGATTTTGGAGGTTGTGTGTTATAAAGACGGGGACACTGAAGAGTTGTCAGTCTTTATGCTAAACATTGTGGTACCTGATGCTTGTTAAAGGTAAAATCACACCTCAGTTCTGTAGATTTGTGTCTCATCAGCTAAGAATCAGGTGAATTAGTTCAGCAGTGCTCAGGTCAAATGACACCTACATGATATCAGTATTAAAGCTGGTATTTGATGGAATTTTTATATAGAAATGGATAATTATTGGTATTTGGACATTTTTCAAATGAGAAGATTATAAACAGTTTGATGCTTTGGTCAGTAAGAACAGAGAAACAGTGAAAACATCACATACACAGAGAATTCGAGACTTCACAGGCAGTTTTCATTTCCTCTGTGAGTCCTGTATTGTGCTGAAGAACCTAATGCACCATCCCTCCATTTCCCATTATCCACAAATCAATACAATGACCATATCAAATGCTTTTAGGATCTAAAAAGCCTGTGTGACTGGAAGCAATAAAAACCCACTGTGCACCAGAATAGCCGGGGGAACACAAGACTATAGTTGGCGAATAATACAGAGAAAACTAGTTAGCAAAACTAGAGGGCAGATTTAGCTGGGGAAGCCATGGCATAAAGGTTAGAGATGGAGCCGTGGGCCTAAAGGGTTGCTGGTTCAATTCCCTGCATCGGCAAGAAAAATCCATGGCTGAGTGCCCTTGAGCAAGGCACCTAACCTCCAACTGTTCCCCAGGCTGGCTGGCTGTGTGTGTATGTGCTCATTGTACATTACTCTGGATAAGAGCGTCTGCTAAATGCCTCTAATGGACAGAGAATTGTATGGAGCGTGTAGGATTGAAGGGAGTCTTCTCTGGTTTTTGGGCAGCACGGTGGTGTAGTGGTTGCACGGTCACCTCACAGCAAGATGATTCTGGGTTCGAATCTCATGGCTGATGGGGGCCTTTCTGTGTGGAGTTTGCATGTTCTCCCTGTGTCTGTGTGGGTTTCCTCCAGGTGCTCCAGTTTCCCCCACAGTCCAAAGACATGCAGGTTAGGTTAACATGGGGCGGCCTTGGGTTGACGTGCCCTTGAGTAAAGTACCTAACCCTTAACTGCTCCCCGGGCGCTGTAGTATGGCTGCCCACTGCTCTGGGTATGTGTGTGTGTGCTCACTGCTTCAGATGGGTTAAATGCAAAGGACAAATTTCACTGTGCTTGAGTGTGCATGTGACAACAAAGGCTTCTTCTTCCAGTGATTCAGACTCTGAATCTGTATCTTGATGATTCAGTGCTTTAATGATATTTGTTCTATGTTTATCCGTCTTCCCTTCAAAGACCAAACCTTGTATTGTTTTTTCCCTAGTTTCTTTTTCAAGCACAAATTTCACTTCTCTGTTTTTTGTGGTTTGTCTTTCATTTCTAATGAATTTCAAAAAAGAACCAAAATACACCACTTTTTTTTTAAATCCAGCCACATCACCCCATGGTTTAAGTTACAGACAGAAGATAAGATCTCAGGGTGTGTGTGGGAGAGAGAGAGAGAGAGAGAGAGAGAGAGGAAAAACGAATAACAAACACTGATAAAAAATAAAGACAGAGAGAGGTTGCATGTCTGAGCAAGCATTTAACTTCAACTGAAAACACGCCACTGTTAGTGATGACACACTCCTGCATGACCACGCCCTGTAACATTCTCTCTCTTTATGCAGGAGTGTGAGACCCTGAAAATGTATTTAATACCACCGAAAAGCAATCACAGGTTTATCTCTACCTCTGTTAGGTTATCATGTCTGAAAATGATCCAGAAACAGAAATCCCCAGCAGATGTTTGGGGATAATGATGAATGAGTCAGTTACAAATAATAACTGACGCCTTTCCCCTGCTTCTTGTTTTCCCAAACAGCCAGCTGGAATGTGGTGAGAGACTAAAAGTATGGAACTGATGGTGGGAAACAGTTTTTGTGTCTGTCTGGGCTTTTTGCTTTCATTTTGGAAGTTAGAAAATGAGTTACATGACCAAACAACTTCACCCAAAGATTATAATGAGCCTTGTATAAAACGGGGGAATAATCGCTTCAAACACAAACTGAGACACAACCTTTTCGTGCTGAGTGACCCCACCCTAGGGTGCATCAGTTGCCCCCTAAAAATGAAAAGTTCCTCTGGTCATGATGCATTTTTGTTTTTATGTTCCTTTTGGTAAGAAAACACACTGGATGAAATATTTTGACAAAATTCAAAAGTTTAATGGTGGCACCAGGAGCTCAAAGTTATGGAAAAAGCTGCTATTTTATGACTTTTATGACAAAATTTCGATCACTTTTCATGAAACATTATGACACCTTATAGAGTATACCAAATATCTTAGATACACATTTTTAGTACATATTCTAAATATATTATCAAGCACAGTTTGAGTTTTAGCTGTTCATTGAATCATTGTTCAACTACTTTTAAACAATACAAATGTATTATGAATCACATTAATGCTTCTCAATCCCTTGCAAAGGTTCTTAACATGATCTCTGGGTCACAAGAAATCAATAAATGGAGTCCAACATTGTGAATCAAACCTTACGCGAAAACATAAAATAAGCGTTTTTTTGGCAAAAAATGAACCTCATGGTGCCACCATTAGAGTTTTGAATATGGTCAAAAAATTTTTACAGGATGTCTTTATTGGTGAAAAGGAACACCCAAACAAAAATGCATCAGATTTTATGAAAGTGAGGGCAACTGATGCACCCTGCCCCACCCTCTGATGATTCAGCAAACACATCTGGCCAGTTTTTGCAGTTGAATGTGTTTTTTCTCGTCTGTCACTGCTTCCCTAAATAGCCAACAGTTTAACACTATTCTAATCCTCATTTGTATTTGCAAACGAGAAATATTTAAATAGTCTGCTCATTCTCAAACGCAACATTAAAAATTATAACAATGGTCTGTTTCACGTTCTCTAATATAATTATACAGTAACAGGAAGCATGATCAGGAGCTGAAAACCCTCTTCATAAGGACTGTCGTTATTTTAAAAAGGCGGGAGAACACTCACTAAACTAGTTTTCCATGTGGGTGTGAGGAGCTGTTTACAGACACATGTTAGCTGCAGGGAATAACCGTGTGACAGAAATGAGGAAGGACCACAGCAGATGTCTTCAGAAATGTTAAAACAAGTTCTATAAAGACAACAAAGTTTCTTGTTTTAAAAAATACACTGGATTTTATATAATCTGAAGTTACCCAACTCCCTCCTGAACTTCCTGTACACATCATGCTGAGCCTCTTGTGATGAGAGCTTCTTACATACAAAGTTGCTTTGTTATTGATTTATGGTGCAAAATCACATGGACAAGCTTCAGACTCCATAATGGATCTGTGAAGGTTCTGTTTCAGAGCCAGAATATCAGTTTATCTCATCTCCTGCGCTGTAATGTGGATGGCATTCAAACTTAACATCATAAACCACAGAGTGTCAGAAAGAACAAGTTGGAACAAGCTGAAAGCAGATGGTTGCTTTAACAAAAGAGTATTAATGTAAAACAGAACCTTCAGCTTTATATCTGCCTACACAGAGAACTCTAGGTATACTGACTCCTGTCCTAATGTACATCAGTCTGTTTGATTAGGTGGGGGAGGGGAGGGAACAGAGTTCCCTGGAGCCAGTATACATCCTGATGATGTCACAGACATCCTTGAGACACGACAGCAAACATGGCTGTGCTCTCTAAGTGGGAGGGGCTTAAGCTCTCTCGCCCGTCTATCACAGAGACAATGGAAAATCATGGCTGTCTGTGAGCTCATGTTTGTGGAAGGGAGCAGATGGCACTTTCCTCCGAGTGTGTTATGCAGCACTGTGATGCAGTAGGAGCTGCAGTTTGAAAGGATGTGCTTGGTTAGCTTCATGTGTCTTGAGGAAGCATGCGTTAGCCTTCACCCTCATTCAAATAGAGAAAAAGATAAAAGGTATTGCCATCTCCCTGGAACTTTGTCTTGAACTTCTGATTGTGGCTTAAGAACTTGACTTGGCCATTTCTTTAGAAAGGAAATATCTCTGATCTGGGAGCAGGAGACTTTTTTCACAGCAGTAGGAAGAACCTAGTATGCCTTTTTATCTGTAACTGTCACTGAATCCCCTTTGTTTCACTCCAGCTTCGAGTCCACAACAACAATGCTCTGTGAGAACAGCTTTCTCCAAGTCCTGCCATACAGTCGCAGTGTGCAGCCACCATCTTGCCATTTTCTTCACCGATAATTAATGGAGTTAAAGGTTTTTCGCTCATTCTTTGCAAGTGGTTAACCTGGAATAGAATATAGCTTGTACTCAGGTCATGTGACTTTTGCTTGCGAGTTTATTTCCGGTGAAAGAAGTGGTGGTCAGACCAACCGATTTGGCTGCCGTTATGTAAAGAACGAGTGAAACCGTCTCCGACTATTTTCGCAGTTTAGAGGCCAATGCACGGTCAAGATACCTTCAGAAAGTTGCTCTGTGCAGTGGGATAGATTCTCATATGCTAGTAAAGAAGGATTTTTCCTGTGAGTTGAAAAATTATCCATCCGTTGAGTTCCCCAACATCTCAAACTACCTGATGCTTCAGACATCGTTCTACACGGACAGATGAAAATCTGGAAGAGCATGGAGGAGTACAACTTTTTATATGTGGCTGGGTTAAAGATCTGGGGATCAGGACACTACAAGATAAATCCTGTATTGTTTTTCCCTGGGTAAGTAGGCATTTTTGTGCTTTTTGTACGCGTCTTTACAATGTTTGCGAGAACGTTACAAGTTTTAGTATCGGGTGTATATAAACCACAGCCACTCAGTTCTCATTCCTCCCTGCTCTTCTCTTTCAGCAAACATTTTTTTTAATCATTAAAACAGATAAAATGCAGTGAGAAGGTACATTCCAACATCTGTGTAGGTAACGCTATGCCACAAATCAACATCGTCACTCCAATCGAAGGGATTTTGTACAGATCATAACCACTAATAAACTCTAATTTCCACGTATATCTATCCTTTGCTTCTTTCTGACTTAGATTATCCAAGTAATCCGGTAGTAAAGCTTTTTGTGGCTACTGCCTCATATAGAGGCTGTAGCCACTATGTCATCGTGTTGTAAGAATGTAAGAATGAGTGTAACAATAGCGCACTGTGCATACGCATACAGGTGTTCCTATTAAAATGGCCAGTGAGTGTATACAGTTCAGTTCACCATTCGAAATAAATGGACTAGACTAAAGAAATCATTTTCAGACATGTTTATGCTTGTCACCAAGGGAAAGTGTGTTCCTATTTTAAAATATGCTCCAGGTTGTCCCCCTGTCCTCGCCTTCTTCAACCAGTGGTCCCATATGTGATGTAGATGTGACACACTTCCGAGTTGTTATGGGAAGTTGTCGAAAAGAGTATTGAGACCACTGAGCTCTAGCGCCAGGCCTTTTCCAGGAAAAAAAGAGTTTCAGTCATGGCGACAGCGTGTGTATGTCAGCCTCGGTTCGGAGATTTCAGTTTCAAAAACTGTAAGAGTTAAGAGTAGAATAATATAAAGTACAGACACTTGGTATATTTTACTTCTATGATTTTTAAATTGTTCATTTTTTGATTATGCTTCATTTTTGTGGCTACTGCCTCACTGAGTAAATATATATATATATATATATATATATATATATATATATATATATATATATATATATGCTGTATTTACTGTATGGACATGGTTTCAGAAAACAATTTTATTTATAAGCAATCGCCACATGTACCCATAGGGTACCTATTTTTTTTAGCTGTAGTTTTCTTCAGACGTCTGACATTATCAATATCACTTATCTTCAGTATGTAAACAAAGTTTTCTTGTCCCCCAGGACAAGGGGAGCAATGGTTGCTAACATACCGTAAGTGTGACGTCAGTACAAGGGGTCTATAGGCATGTGATCAAACTGGGAAGAAAACATTTTAAAAACCCAACACACAATATCTTCAGGGGTATTAGCTAACCAAGGAATTGAAGTTAAGGCAATTGATTGCATGCTTTCAGTTTGCACAACTTCTCCAGGAACGTGACCTAATTACAGCGAAGATATACAGGATAACCAGTCGAAAACAACACTTCCATACCACAAGTTATTGCGTGAATGAAAAAAACAGTGTTAAAATATGTTGAAACAACTTTTTTAAAGTGTCACTGCTTCAAGTTGATTATTTTCCTCCAATCTACTGAAAAACCACAAGGACATAAATGTCTCCTTCCGGAAAAGTTCACCATATTAAAATCTTTCTGATGTCACTAAATGCTTTAAAGTCGGAGTTGTGAAAAAGTAAAATGCTGTTCCTGTGAGTTTAATGTAACATCCATTATAAACAATCAGCTCGAGATAAAATTCAGTTCCTAAAAATTACATGTACGTTTTTAAAACAGTGTTTTGCACCTCATCTTTCACATGAAGCTGCAGCTGACAAACACGACTTAGCCATGGTTTAACGCAGCCTTTGGGGATGTTTCAGTGGCACATGTGCAGAACTTCAGAGTAAACAGGAAGTTTTGATGGTCAGCTCATGTATGCATGATATATATAAAAAATCTCCTTCTCACCCCCGGCGGGGGGGTGGTATCCATGTCATCCTCAAGCTCGGGTCCTCTACCAGAGGCCTGGGAGTTTGAGGGTTCTGCGCAGTATCTTCGATGTTCCTAGGACTGCGCTCTTCTGGACTGAGGCTTCAGATGTTGTTCCTGGGATTTGCTGGAGCCACTCTCCCAGTTTGGGGGTTACTGCCCCAAGTGCCCCCACTACCACGGGGACCACGCAGCCCTTGACCTTCCACATCCGTTCCAGCTGCTCTTTCAACCCTTGATACTTCTCAAGTTTCTCATGTTCCTTCTTCCTGATGTTGGCGTCAGCTGGGATCGCCACATCTATCACCACCACCCTCTTCTGCTGTTTGTCCACCACCACTATGTCCGGTTGGTTAGCCAGGATCTGTTTGTCAGTCTGGAAGCTGAAGTCCCACAGAACGTTGGCCCTGTTGTTCTCAGCCACCTTCTGTGGTATGGCCCATTGGGACTTGGGTACTTCTTTTCCATACTGGTTGCAGATGTTCCTGTATACTATCCCAGCCACTTGGTTGTGCCTCTCCATGTATGCTGATCCAGCTAGCATCTTACACCCTGCTACTATGTGCTGGACTGTTTCAGGGGCTTCTTTGCACAGTCTGCATCTTGGGTCTGATCTACTCTGGTAGATCCTGGCCTCTATGGCTCTTGTGCTTATGGCCTGTTCTTGTGCTGCCATGATTAGTGCCTCTGTGCTGTCTGTCAGTCCTGCATTATCCAGCCACTGGTAGGATTTCTTGATATCAGCCACTTCCTCTATCTGACGGTGGTACATGCCATGTAGGGGTTTGTCCCTCCAGGTTGTCTGTTCCTCCTCCTCCTCTGCACTCTCATCAGGGTTCTGCTGCCTGAGACATTCACTTAGCAGTTCATCCTTTGGGGCCATCTTTCTGATGTATTCTCGGATTTTCGATGTTTCATCCTGGACCGTGGTCTTGATGCTCACTAGCCCTCGGCCTCCCTCTTTCCGCTTAGTGTATAGTCTCAGGGTGCTGGACTTGGGGTGGAACCCTCCATGCATGGTGAGGAGCTTTCTAGTCTTGATATCTGTGGCTTCTATCTCCTCCTTTGGCCAGTTTATGATACCAGCGGGGTATCTGATGACTGGTAGTGCATACATGTTGATGGCTCGGACCTTGTTCTTACCATTCAGCTGACTTTTCAGGACCTGCCTTACTCTCTGGAGGTATTTGGCTGTGGTTGACTTCCTTGTGGCCTCTTCATGGTTTTTATTAGCCTGTGGGATGCCAAGGTACTTGTAGCTGTCTTGGATATCACCTATGTTGCCCTCTGGTAGGTCAATCCCCTCAGTCCAGACCATCTTGCCTCTCTTTGAAACCATCCGGCCACACTTGTCCAATCCGAATGACATCCCTATGTCATCGCTGTAGATCCGGGTGGTGTGGATCAGCGAGTCTATTTCTCGCTCGTTCCTGGCATACAGCTTGATGTCATCCATGTAGAGCAGGTGGCTGATTGTTGCCCCACTACGGAATCGGTACCCGAAGCCGCTCTTCATGATGATCCGACTGAGGGGGTTCAGGCCTATGCAGAACAGCAGTGGTGATAGCGCATCTCCTTGGTATATACCGCACTTGATGTTGACTTGGGCAATGGGTTTTGAGTTGGCTTCTAGGGTTGTCTTCCACATTTCCATTGAGTTCTGGATGAAGGTCCTTTTATTTATATATATATATATATATATATATATATATATATATATATATATATATATATACACACACACACACACACACACACACACGGTTAGGTCCATATATATTTGGAGACTGACAAAAATTTTGTTTTTTTACCTGTTTACTGAAACATATTCAAGTTATAGTTATATAATGGACATAAAGTCCAGACTTTCAGCTTTCATTTGAGGGTATCCACATTAAAATTGGATGAAGGGTTTAGGAGTTTCAGCTCCTTAACATGTGCCACCCTGTTTTTAAAGGGACCAAAAGTAATTGGACAATTGACTCAAAGGCTATTTCATGGGCAGGTGTGGGCAATTCCTTCATTATGTCATTCTCAATTAAGCAGATAAAAGGCCTGGAGTTGATTTGACATGTGGTGCTTGCATTTGGAAGATTTTGCTGTGAAGAAAACATGCAGTCAAAGGAGCTCTCCATGTGAAACAAGCCATCCTTAAGCTGCGAAAACAGAAAAAAAACCATCTGAGAAATTGCTACAATATTAGGAGTGGCAAAATCTAAAGTTTGGTACATCCTGAGAAAGAAAGAAAGCACTGGTGAACTCATCAATGCAAAAAGACCTGGACACCCACAGAAGACAACAGTGGTGGATGATCGCAGAATAATTTCCATGGTGAAGAGAAACCCCTTCACAACAGCCAACCAAGTGAACAACACTCTCCAGGAGGTAGGCATATCAATATCCAAATCTACCATAAAGAGAAGACTACATGAAAGTAAATACAGAGGGTCCACTGCACGGTGCAAGCCACTCATAAGCCTCAAGAATAAAAAGGCTAGATTGGACTTTGCTAAAAAAAAAAAGCATCTAAAAAAGCCAGCTTAGTTCTGGAAGAACATTCTTTGGACAGATGAAACCAAGATCAACCTCTACTAGAATGATGGCAAGAAAAAAGTATGGCAAAGGCGTGGTACAGCTCATGATCCAAAGCATACCACGTCATCTGTAAAACACGGCGGAGGCAGTGTGATGGCTTGGGCATTCATGGCTGCCAGTGGCACTGGGTCACTAGTGTTTATTGATGATGTGACACAGGACAGAAGCAGCCGGATGAATTCTGAGGTATTCAGAGACATACTGTGTGCTCAAATCCAGCCAAATGCAGCCAAACTGATTGGTCGACGTTTCATTATACAGATGGACAATGACCCAAAACATAAAGCCAAAGCAACCCAGGAATTTATTAAAGCAAAGAAGTGGAATATTCTTGAATGGCCAAGTCAGTCACCTGATCTCAACCCAATTGAGCATGCATTTCACTTGTTAAAGACTAAACTTCAGACAGAAAGGCCCACAAACAAACAACTGAAAACTGGTGCAGTAAAGGCCTGGCAGAGCATTAAAAAGGAGGAAACACAGCATCTGGTGATGTCCATGAGTTCAAGACTTCAGGCAGTCATTGCCAACAAAGGGTTTTCAACCAAGTATTAAAAATGAACATTTTATTTACAATTATTTAATTTGTCCAATTACTTTTGAGCCCCTGAAATGAAGGGATTGTGTTTAAAAAATGCTTTAGTTCCTCACATTTTTATGCAATCATTTTGTTCAACCCACTGAATTAAAGCTGAAAGTCTGAACTTCAACTGCATCTGAATTGTTTTCTTCAAAATTCATTGTGGTAATGTACAGAACCAAAATTAGAAAAATGTCTCTGTCCAAATATTTACGGACCTAACTGTATGTGTGTGTGTGTGTGTGTGTATATATATATATATATATATATATATATATATATATATATATATATATTTGTGTGTGTGTGTGAAGTCTAAAGGAAGTGACCGATTACATATTTTGTACAGAATTATAATTTACAGATTCATATTTATATCTGAGTGTTTCGTATTTCCATGTTTTCTTGAAGAAAGTTTTCATCTTTTATAATCAGAATCTCACGTAAAAATGTGACTTCGTGCATGACTTGTTTGATATTTTGGGTTGTGGTTTTTTCCATTTCCTGTCTCTCTGACTGTAAGACCCTCTTTGTAAACTCTTCATCTCGTTTCCTGTTGAACAATCACGTGAGTAAGACCCTGAATGTGTGCAGTGTGTTTTGCTTTATGATGTATTATTATTACACTGGAATTAATTTTTTCGACTTCTAAATTTGACAACTTCGAAAATTTGTTATAAGAGCTGTCCAGTTAAATAAAGGATCATGTTGCAGTTTATTTTTTTTTATTGTTGTCTGCTGATCTGTGACCTTAAATAAATAAATAATTGATTGTAATGTATCTGCCTGTATGTCACACATCCTTTCCAGATCACTGCTCTATCTAACCTTTTTAAACTCAGACTCCTTTGAGCTTCGAGAACACGTTTAATGCAGGATGAAGCCCAGATGCCCCACAAACCAGATGTCTGAACTGAACAGCAGCTGGTCTGTAATTACTGATCACATAATAACTGCCTTTTGTTCGTGAACGACTCGGTGTGTTTGTTCTCAGGCCTTCCTTTGTTAGTTGTGCCTGTATGTTCATCTGGAGATCAGAATGCATTAAATATTTAATCTAAAGCATTTTAACTGATGCATGGGGACGGCTGTTATGGCAACACGTTACTCAGCAACACAGTAAATAGGAAACATAATTTGAATTGTTTTATGGAGGTTAGAAATGCTTTGTGTGGTGGTTATGCTTTTTTATGCTAACATACAGCAGACAATTTTATTTCTGTGTGTCTTCACCTCAGTGGTGTGTTCTACTTTTAAAGTGATAGTTTGATGCGTGTAGGAAGAAGCAGTCCACACACCATACACACTTTCACACACAAACCTTGTTCGTGTGTTCAGCCGAACAGCGCAAACCGCATTCACACACCAGTAGACTGCCCTACATACAGCTAGCCACAGGTTCTATTATGAGTTGCAGTGAGACAGAGATGCATGAGACCCTGTGCACACAGAGGTTTTCTTTTGAGAACATGCATGCAAAAGTAATGGCACGTTCATTTGTGTCAAACCTTATTTATGACAAATTATACCAAAACATTTCCTGTTTGACTTTAGTCTTTGTAGCACTACATCACACTGAGGTGAAGCTCCACCTACACCTCGCACACATTCTACATCACAATCTCCAACAAATGAAAACACGTGAATGTGAACCTTGTCAGCATCTTTTTACACCTTGAGATGAGATTTCTTTCACACATTTGGCCACTTGTTGCTCACCACTTCCTTTAGAGCTGTGACAGAAATGCTACTTGAAAAGAGGTTTGTGATCTGGTGTGATTTACTTGAAAGCCGCTTCCACGTTGGAAAACCAGATAAACCGCAAGAGGTGAAAATGTCTTAGCTGCAAAGATTAATGATAGAATCAAAGGGGATGGAAAGTTCATTAATAGGAGTAAACTTTGGTAGCGTCACCGAGGCGGACTGGAACAATGATTCCAACTGGGAATTTGACTCCATCCCAGGCCACACTGCTCACACAAACCTCTAATTTTGTAGGCTAACCATGGGCCTCGTTTGGTTTGAAAAGTGCTGGGATACAGATAGGACTTTACATGATCCTACCTGTCACTGGCCTATTGCATTGTCTGCCTCTCTTGTTATCGTGAATGTAACCTGAATACAAATGCACCCAATTTCACAGGTTACTGGGACTGTGTATGGCTTTAAAACTAAAACATGAGAAAAATAAACAGTATATATCTCTGTCAAGTCATGGCCAGCAGATATAGAACTCTGCAGAGAGAAAATATCAAGGTTTTCAAGGTGTGCAATAGCTATCTCTGGAAAACAACATTTTACATGTTATGATAATGTTAGTTTGCCAGATTTTAATATTGTGCAACATGTTTTCTTAAAACTTCAACCATTCCTTCTTTAGTCTTTGTTCTTTCTTTGGATCTCCTTAGCTTCCACAATGTGGTCACTAGTCTTCAGATCCACACAAAAACAACAATGTTTAAAAAATGTAAAAATCACACAGTATCAGTAGGACAAGAAAATGCATCCATCCATACATTATCTGTAGCCGCTTATCCTGTACAGGGTCGCAGACAAGCTGGAGCCCATCCCAGCTGACTATGGGCGAGCGGCGGGGTACACCCAGGACAAGTCACCAGATCATCACAGGGCTGACACAAGGAGACAAACAGCCATTCACACTCACATTCACACCTACGGTCAATTTAGAGCCATCAATTAACCTAACCTGCATGTCTTTGGACTGTGGTGGAAACCGGAGCACTCAGAGGAAACCCACACAGACACGGGGAGAACATGCAAACTCCATACAGAAAGGCCCTCGCCAGTCACTGGGCTCGAACCCAGGATCTTCTTGCTGTGAAGCAACAGTGCTAACCACTACACCACCATGTAGTCCCCAAGAAAATCCAATATAAGCTAAATATAAAGATCAGGAAAGAGGTGAAATGACTCCATCATCATATTATAAATAGTGTAACAGTAGACTACATTAATACATTTTTGTTTTAACTTATTTTATAGTGTACCGACAGATGGCGTTTATTATCTTTGTCATTGCTTGTGTCACACAGGCTACTGCACTACATTCATGGATGTATGATGCTTACACTGTTGTAGTCTGTTTAGATGTTCAGTGTGTGAACTTTCTCGAGCTTTTGTGGCATGACAGAATTCTGGCAAATCCATAATCTAAGTTTACTTTTTTTTAATTTACTGAAACATTTTGTCTTTGATGTAATATGATTTCTAAGTCACACTCTTTGCTATGCATTCTTGAAGATGCAAGATGTGCAAACTGTGTAACCTATGGGCTGTTGTCACACTCTTATTAGCTACTTAGGTAGTTATGTAAGGTATGTTGTGTGACCTGGTCCTTTCCTGGTGGAAATTTAGCTTATTTTGCAGCATTTAGCTGTGTCTGTAGCAAGAGCCTTTCTCTTCTTTATTCTCTCAATTTCTGCTTTGCCCTTCCTTTTCTTCCAACTGTCCATCTCACTGGGTGACTTATGTAAAATATTATCAGTTACAGAAACAGGTAGACGGTCACTTTGTGCATTGCTAAGAGAAGTGATGATGAAAAGCCACCAGTGTTTCCGTGTTTGGTCCTGGCTCTGTGTTGGACCTGAAAAGAGAAGTCCTGGAGAGACAAGAACCAGTGAGTAACACAAACATTTGTGTCTTTAGCAGCTGCCATCTACTGGAGTGGGGTATGGATGGTGACCAGGGTGAAATGATAACCAGACAAATAGTTCCTTAGATCGGGCACCACCCTTTTGAGGGTCAAGGCTGCTCTTTCCACAGCCGCATAGTTCTCCTCAGCAGGGAGTAGCTTATGGCTGATATACAGCACAACATGTTCTTTGCCCTCTATGATGTGTGAGAGCATGGCAACCAAGCACATCTCCGAGGCATCCATCTGGATGATGAAGAGGAGATCAAAGTCTGGATTTTGGAGAAAAGGGGCAGTGGTGAGGGCTTTCTTCAGGGCCCGCAATGCCTGCTCTGTTTGTTTGGTCCATCTTATCCTGTCCGGTTCCCCCTTCTTGGTCAGGACTGAGAGGGCAGAGGCTAGAGAGGAGAAGTGAGGCACAAATCTATGAGAATAACCAGCTAGCCCTAAGAAGGAATGTACCTGGTGCTTGGAGGGGGGGTTTGGGTGTACTTCTGCAAAACCACTATCTTTGGTGAGTCCCAGATGGCACTTTCAGGGGTTTGCAGTGAGCCCAGCCTCTTGTAGCTCCCCCAGGATGGATTTGAGATAGTGCAGATGGTCAGCCCAGGGGGACGAATGGATGATGACATCATCCAGATAAGCAGTGGCAAAGTGGGCATAGGACAATGTTCATGAGATGCTGGAATGTTGCTGGCGCCCCATGGAGGTCGAAGGGGAGGACCTGATACTGCCAGTCTCCTGACACGGTGGTGAAAGCAGTCTTTGGATTGGCCCGGGGTGTCAGGGCCACCTGCCAGTAGCCCTTGGTGAGGTCAAGGGTTGAAATGAAGTGGGCCCTCCTTAGCCTGTCAACCAGGTCGTCCAACCTGCGCAGGAGGTAGCTGTCGGAGTCCAACACTGCGTTGAGCTTGCCGTCACACTATATTAATTTATCACTGGTCAACTTGACTGTTCATGGCAGACCAGTATGACCCTCAGGCCACCAGGTGAGGTATGTGTAAGCATCACATACCTCGAGACTTTCCATCACAACTCAGCAGTAATTATCAATGACATCATACAAGTGTGAACTTACATCACAAAACACAAAACTATAACTCACCGTAGATTTTTCATTTAAAAAGTATGAAGCTGTTTCCATGATGATTTGTATGGCCCATTTCCTTGTTACACATTGTGCTATAACAGTAACACAGTGAGTTGTTTTGTCAGTGGTCAGAAGTGCGTCATTAAAGTAACATAATTACTATAATCGCCCTGCAACACAGGATTACTGTTGGTCACTAACGATTACATTTAAACCTATCTATGAAGCACAACATTTTGCATTATAATTTGTCAATTTTTCAAAACAGGTTCAGATAAATGACTGTAGATTATACACTAATATCCTCAAATGGTCAAAACTTCATGCTATCTTAAAAAGTGATAACTTGAAGAGACTCGCAACACACAGTGTTAGAAAAAAAAAACCCACTTCACCAAAAACAAATCTTCTGACTGAAGAGAAACTTCATACTGTAGAACTGATGATTCTCACGATACACAGACCACAAATAATCACAAAACTGCCCAAAGGCATGATGGTGAAAAGCATGCTGGGAACTACAGAATCGTGCTAAGCACGAACACAACAGAGAACTCAGTCCCAGAGCTACAGGAGGATATTTGAAATAATAAGTATAACTAACTGAAGAAAAAGAAGAAAAAGTCAAATGCTGCTTATTAATTCCTGAAACAAGTGTATTTAGCTCTGAGGTAAAGCTGTGGAAACTCTGTGATTCACACAATGAAAAGCTGACAGTCTATCAGTAATAAACAGCAACATCTAGTGGTCTTTAAAGTACTCTAAATTTAGTTTCTGCCATTTTTTGTCAAATTCACGTATCGTGCTTTGTCAGCAATGTGTTACTGAGCTCATGTACACAGTGCTGATGTATGACCTTTTTGTGTTTTAATACTGAACCTAGTTTATTATCTATATCCATTAATGCTGTCACAGATATTATCATGGGATCTCCATCTAAGTCTTGTTCTTTGGACCCACTACCGTCTACACTCCTAAAGAAATTTATTAGCAAGTTGTCATTTCCCATTACTAAAACTATTAATATGTCACTACAACAAGGAGAATTTTTTATCAAGCCTTAAGCATGGACTAGTAACTCCACTGTTCAAGAATGTCTCTCTTGACCTCAAGAATTACCGACCAATCTTCAACTTGTCTTTTCTCTCAAAGACTCTTGAACATGTAGTCATATTGCAACTTAATGAATATTTGCTTGTCAACAATCTTCACTCCAAGTATCAGTTTGCATACCATCCTCACCACAGTACTGAAACAGCCTTACTTCATGGATATGACATCAATTTTGCACTTGATCAGCACAGTGAGGTCATTTTGGTCTTACTTGATCTGTCATCATCCTTTGACCCTCTTGATCACACTGTCTTGATTGACAGATACTGTATTTAAATGGTTTGATTCTTATTTGTCCAACCAAAGTCAATCTATTGTTATTGATGGCACTGCATCTCCACCTTCTTGCCTGATGTATGGTGTCCCTCAAGGGTCTGTACTTGGCCCACTATGGTTCTCCTTGTATGTTTCCATGCTGGAGGATATCATAAATGCACACAACTTACAGACTGTGATGTATGTTGATGACACTCGGTTGTATCTGATTACACAGGGCTCACACACACACACACACACACACACACACACACACACAGTTGTGGTCAGAGGTTTACATACAGTGACATGAATGTTATCTTGGATATGAATGTTATAGCAATATTTGGGCTTTCAGTAATTTCTTTGAACTGTTCTTTTTCTGTGGCAGAATGATTGTATAGCATACATCTTTAAAGGTGTCATTCCACGACAAACCATTTAATACTTGCTCTTTTTGAAATACTATACGTCACTCCGAGTTGCATATGCATGCTGCACGTGAAAATGTTCTTCTACCCCCATTCCCTGTATTAGCCTATGAAAGAAAATAGACGGAAAAACAAGCGAATCAGAAAAAGCCCTACGAACTTGCGTCACTTCAAAAATTAGTAGTCATGGCCTCACCCATAACCCACTGGAGGGAGCGTCACAGTGCTGTTAGCCAATCAGAAGCGATATGTTTACATGTCATGAATATTCATGAGTAAGAGCTGAAATCCTGTCGTTCTCTCCCCACCCACTCCTCCACCAAACTAGAACAGCCTGAAACAGGAGCACCACAGCATTTTTTTCACCAAAATCGGCTCACAGGGCATTCATTCATACTAGAGACCACCGCACAATTAATGAAAAAGCGATGCAATGACACCTTTAATAAAAAAAAAAAAACACTAGAATTTAGTGCATGAGTTTTAATTTTTTGGGGGTTTTCTGAAATCAACACAGGGTCAAAATTATGCATATAGGGTCAAAAATATACATACAGCACACCTAATATTTGGGTAAAATGTATCTTCGCAAGATTCACCTTGACCAAATATTTATGTTTCCCATGAACAAGCTTCTGGCAGAATTTGGGTTGGATATTTCACGACTCTTCATGGTAGAATTGGTAAAGTTCAATTAAATTAGCTTTTTTTTCTTGGCATGGACTCAACTTATAAGCATGGTCCATATATTTTCATAGAGTTGAAGTCAGGACTTGTTTTAAGTTTAATGTTAGCCTGCTTTATCCTCCACAACCAGCTCTGATGCGTGTTTGGGTTCATTGTCCTGCTGTGACTCCCAAATCCCAAGTCGTCTTCAAGTTTCTGATGGTTTATGCTGAAGAATTCTGAGATGGTCCTCCTTCATTATTCCATCCACTTTATGCAAAGAACCAGTTCCACTGGCAGCAAAACAGCCCCAGAGCATGACAATCCTACACCACCAACAGCTGGTACAGTGTCCCTTTTTAAGCATGGTGGTCATTGTGGCCAAACAACTCAATCTTTGTCTCCTCTGACCAGACAGTTTTCCTCCCGAAGGCTTTTTCTTTGTCCGTGTGGTCAGTTTCAAACTTTAGTTAAGCTTGAAGGTGTCAATTTTGGACCAGGGGATTATTTCTTGGATAGCAGCCTCAGTCCATAGTGATCTGACTACGTTTACATGCACGTCCAAATCGAGCTGCTGTTGGTAATCGAGCAAAGGGTCCCAGCAGGGGTGCCAGAGAAATCCAATCCTACATGCACAAGTGAAATCGGGCTATTGTGTGAGGTGCATTGTGCACCCGAGCCACACGTGGCGCTACACGCCCCATCGTGTTGGTACACTTCCGGTTGTTGTCATGAAGAAGAGCTATAGCGTTGCCAGATACTGCTGACGTTTTCCAGCCCAAAACATGTTCAAATCCGCTAAAATGCACTTAAAACCCCCAATCTGGCAACACTAGCAGTTCCGTGTTCAAGCTGTTAGGCTTGCTCTAACACAGGGGTTTTCAAAGTGTGGGAGAGTCAGCCCCCCTCGCAGAGCAAATAAACAACATCGCCCCCCCTTACAATTTTTGTTGTTGCTATACTTAATGTTCCATTCGTATTTAAAAAAAAAAATGGTTGTTGTACACATTTTTTTTCTTTTTCACATTTTAAACATCTATGCTTTTTAAAACATTTTGTTTTACACATTTTAAACATCTCATAGCATCGTTAGCTAGCACCTCTTGGCAGACAACACACTGTAGCAGTGGAGCATCTTCAGATCCAGTCCATGAAAATCCAAACTTTAAATAATCGTGGTCATACTTCCTTCTTTTTCCAGTCCCCCAGGATTCCGCGGGCCTTTTTTGTGATTGTTGCGGGCTAAAATGTCTGATGTTGCGGGGGTTTCCAAAAAAATTGCGATGAAAGTTGCGGTGTTTAGGTTTTTGTTGCGATTACATTGCGGGAGGAAGTGAAAGTTGCGAGAAATTGTTGCGATTTTCTCTTTTTGTGATTAAAATTGAGTGATATGTTAAATATTGGGGCAGCACAGTGGTGTAGTGGTTAGCGCTGTTGCCTCACAGCAAGAAGGTCCTGGGTTCGAGCCCCGGGGCCGGCGAGGGCCTTTCTGTGTGGAGTTTGCATGTTCTCCCCGTGTCCGCGTGGGTTTCCTCCGGGTGCTCCGGTTTCCCCCACAGTCCAAAGACATGCAGGTTAGGTTAACTGGTGACTCTAAATTGACCGTAGGTGTGAATGGTTGTCTATGTGTCAGCCCTGTGATGACCTGGCGACTTGTCCAGGGTGTACCCCGCCTTTCACCCGTAGTCAGCTGGGATAGGCTCCAGCTTGCCTGCGACCCTGTAGAAGGATAAAGCGGCTAGAGATAATGAGATGAGAGATGAGATGTTAAATATTAAGTTATTACTGAAAAACTATTGATTAAAAAAACAAAGACACTGAGAAATGGTCCTATAAACAACTTTACCAATATAAAAGATTACCAGGACTAAAAAATTCAGAAAAATAGGCTTTACTTATCCAAATGCACCTGTTGGTTCAAAAGTTAAAGTGCATAGAACCTCACAGCACAACATGAAGTTACCTTAAAATATAATGTAAATGCCTCAAGCTTTCATGTAAGAAAAAAAAACTATTAATACTAGTACTGTGTGCAGGCAGTCTCTCCTGAAGACTAAATTAAACAATAATTATAAACTAATAAAATAAATGGCTCAGGCTTCATAGAAGAAAAAAAAACAATTTGAACAGAATCTCACAGTATGATGCTGAAGCTGCCTAAACAATGGAAAATAAAATACCATTTTTGGCAAAAATGTTGGCATCCATTAATTTCTTGTATTAAGTAAAAAAAAAAATAAAGTGCACACAGTCCTTCACTGTAAACATAACACTTTCAGTAACAGAATTTAAGCCTATATAAACACTGACTCACACATCATGCAATGTTGCCAGATACTCCAGTCCAAAATATATTCAAAACCCGCCAAAATGCACTTGAAACCGCCAATCTGGCAACACTGCGCGCATGCTGCTTCTCTTGAACATAGACATCCGGAAGTAAGGCGGAAGGTAGTTTGTCGATGTCACCTCAAGACGACGCCAACGATTGGTCAAATTTGCGGGAAAGTTGTGGTGATTGGATATAATTGCAACACCGCCCTGAATTCGCGGGGATTGGTTGAATTTGCGCTGAAGTTGCAAATCGCAACATCCTGGAGGCTCTGTTTTTTTGCTTGGCCATCTCCTCACTCCCTGTAGCTTTAGGTACTAAAAATCGATCCATTTTGTCCCTCATATTGCGCCCCCCCTGAAGAACTCTGGCGCCCCCCAGGGGGGGCGCGCCCCACACTTTGAAAAGCCCTGCTCTAACAGACTATGGCTACAAACTGTCCGACGCAGACCACTGTTTTGTAAGACAACTTATTTTGCACAATAATATTTTTCTAAAGTCCATTTTTTGCTTACAAAATTTTTTTTTTTTTTGCTTACAATTTAACTTGTCTTAATAAACACACAAAGTTCAATTGTTTTGTTTTTATTGACATTCTTCAGATGTTGGACACACACATATATATATATATATATATATATATATATATATATATATATATACACACACACACATACACACACACACACACACACACACACACACACACACACACAAATACAATGACTTGTTTATGTACACAATTCACAGCTATGCAACAGCTGTACAGATGTATTTGGTGATACAGTAAGTGAGCTAAATTTTAACAGTGCAAACAATGCCACAAAAAGAAAAGATTCATGATTCGTTGTCATGCCGACCGAGGCTGTTGTGTTTCCCGCTTGTGGTCTCGTCACTCATCACTTCCGGAAGTAGCTCGACAACTAGCTCGATAGGGTTTACATGCACAAAGTAGCTCGGCAGAAATCGCATAATCTAGGTCGTGTAGCTCGATTCTGAGAAATCAAGTTCGGTTCAATTTCAGCCGAATTAAGGTGTATACATGGCATTTTGAACTTCGATTTCAGTCGAGCAACGGCAGAAATTCGATTCTCTCTATGTGCATGTAAACGTAGTGACAGAGCTCTGTATCTGATCTGGACAATACGGCTGTAACCCGAGAAGCTTAAACACTGAAAGGCAGCTGGGAAACTGAAGCTGATGATTCATTTAAAAACCCTGATGTGTTCCAGTAAATACCCTGAAACATTTTCTGATGAGCTTGCCTTTCTGACACTTGGTTTTTAGCTGGTCATGATTATATAATGACAGCATGCAAATTAGGGCTGTGCGATGTCCCCTTAATTGGCATCGACGATGTTTACAGTGCAAACATCGTGATGGACGATCATATCGTGGGCGGGGGATTTTAATACCACATTATTAAATATATTATTATTATTATTATTAAAAGTATTAGATACTCATCCGAGGCTTTGGCACATTAAGAAAAAAAAGCGCTAGGTGATGTGGAATATTTGGTCTTGATAACGGATATGTGGTCCAGCTGCAACATGATGCCCTATATGTCAGCTACCGTACATTATGTGGACCGAGAGTGGGCAATGCAGTCCAAATGCCTGCAGACGAGTTTCATGCCAGAGACACATTCAGCGGACAATTTAGAAGACGCATTGCGCGAGACACTTGCCGAATGGAAAATAGAGGAGAAAAAGATCGCCGGTATAACAACGGGGCGAATATTGTCACAGCCATCAGGCAATTGAAATGGCCGTGGTTAAGTTGTTTTGGGCACAATTTGAACCTGGCCATAACCAACTCGCTTGCGCAACAGAGGGCCAGTACAGACCGAGGGTTTGGAGTTTGCCGAGCAGTCAACACTGCGTTTGCGCACAGCTGGCTTCGGAGAAATGAGCTGCGCAAAGCGCAGGTGGAAATGAACCTCCCCGAGCACTCACTGATCACGGCAAGATATTAATCTGCTCTAACAATGAAAGACTAGTATTCAAACTATGAGAAGAAACTACACTTAAGCTATTACTCATTGTTTATTTACACCATATCAATTGAAGATGCGTTTCGGCCTTTAGTGCGCACTTGAACGCGCTAATTTTTCCAATTTATTAGTGTTTGAATTATTGCACCAGCTTTTAAAATCATGATTTAATATTGTTTTTTTTTTACTGTCTTTACATTTGTCAGAATCACCTTCATTCTTCCATTTGGTTTGACATTATGGCTTAGAGTGGACCATTTTGAGTCTGAAAGTAGGCCTATTTACCAGATTAAAGTTATTTGACTTCTGCTGAAGTCTGCGCTTCACTGCCGTTTGATAAGGTGAAATATTTCCCGACTGTTAATAGTGGCTATTTGTTTGAACAACATGACAAATTTTACATTAAAAGTATAGTGTAGGCTAAAAAATGAAGTCAAAATTTATTATTAGTAGCATACTGTATTTGTGTAACCACATGTTATGTTCACTAGCACGTCCCTGCACCATAGCCTACGTGAACAAGCGGTAATAGGATATTACTTTATAATGATTTATATAATTATGTATTTATAATATGTTATATATTTATATATTAAACAAAACTAACTAACTAAACTAACAAAAAACTAACTTTTTAGATTAAATAGGCCCAGATGATACCGTATATGCATGATTATGACAGGAGGGGGCGTGGTATCACGATGGTGGCTCTCCATCGTGATGGATGACCACCATCGTCGATGGACGATGGCATCGTCTATCGGCACAGCCCTAATGCAAATATTACACTAATATTAAACACTGATGCCTGAAGACATGCCCCAACCCTGCAGGATTTCTCAGCACAACTCAGTAAAATAATAAAAAGGATATTGTGATGTGATGAATTATATGGATCGCTTCACATGTGAATACACCACTGAGTCAGGCTCTGCTTCAACAGGCGTTATTCTCGAGTTTTCTTCCTGTAGAGACACAGTATATTTCAGTATCGGAATCAGGGTGAGACTTCATCACTCCTGTGGAACTAATGTGATTTTTATTCATCCAAATCCTCTAAAGTATTCCACATCATGATCAATTTCAGAAGTTTTATTTAGATATTTACCTCTTTAACCCTCTCTTCACTGTGAAGTGGAATTTTCACATCAGCGTAAGTCAGTTCCTCAGGTTTTTCAGACACTAAAGACACAAATCTGATTAAATTGTATGAAACACATGTAAAAACTAAACACAACACATGAACAGAAAGCTGCATTACTTACTTGTTTGCCTTTTGCATTTCAGAAAAATCCACACAGATACAGATATGATTAACACAAAAAGTCCAGCAGATATCAGGGCAGGAAGCAGCGGATAGGAACGATCAGTTTGTCCTGTGAAGGTAATGATATATTTATAAATTATTTTATCTACAACCTCAATTCCAAAAGAAGTTGGGATGCTGTGTAAAACATAAATAAAAACAGAATATGAAGATTTGCCAATCATGGAAACCCTATATTTGATTGAAAATAGTACAAAGACAACATATCAAATGTTTAAACTGAGAAATGTTATTGTTTTTTTAAAAATACATGCTCATTTTGAATTTGATGTCAGCAACATGTTTCAGAAAAGTAGGGACGGAAAAGGTGTAATGCTTAAAAAAAATTATTCGGTTAATTGGCAACAGGTCAGTAACATGATTTGGGGATTTAAAAAAAAAAAAAAAAGGCCTCCCAGAGAGGCTGAGTCTCTCAGAGGTAAAGGTGGGGATGGGTTCACCGCTCTGTGAAAGACTGCATGGGCAAATAGTGCAACAATTTAAAAATAAAACATTCCTCAATCTAAAACTGCACAGAATTCGGGGATCAAATCATCTAATGGTACAAAATATCATTAAAATATTCAGAGAACCTGGAAAAACCCTGTACACGAGAGACAAGGCTGGAAACTGACACTGAATGCCTGTGATCTTCGGGCCCTCAGGCGACACTGCATTAAAAGCAGAAACGTGTCTGTAGTGGAAATCACAACTTTTTTTGGAATGGGGGTTGTATATGACAGACATAAGATTAGTGCTTGGCGATATGACAAAACATCACATCACAGTACCTGAAGACCTGATGTGTATCACAATATTTCAGTATCATAATATCTTGAATTTGAGGATCATAAAACACAATATCTTAGAAAAAAATGTACTGTGGTATAATTGATAACAATAATGAGATGAGATCAGATCACTTAGCCCTACATAACTCGTACTAATCCCATGATATTTTGATTCCTGCCTCAAATCCATAAGAAACCTGTAACATGATGCTGCAAGTGATTAATATTCCATTGCATATATTTTTTACGATGTTATTAACTCCACTGAATATGTTCATGGAGCAAAGCTCACTGAGACTTTCACACAAACATTTAAACTAGTGAATTTTTCACCAACCAGACTCACAGATCATCAATAATGAATTTATTTTACATCTTAATCTTCAGTCACCTCTGTCTCAGTCCTACATGAATATTCATGATTCTGTTCTGTTCAGAGTGATGATGGTTTCGACTCTCTGACGTACCCGAGTTATAATTACAGAGCTGTGCGATGTTGAGAGAAGTTGTTTTATTGATGGCAGGGTTTGCAGACACACAGATATAAGAGTTCCTGTTATTCTCTGGGTGTTGTATCTGAAGTGTGAGATTGAGGGGAACACTGAGATCTGTGTTATTGGTGATGGAGATTCTCTCATTCTCTCTGTACCAGGATAACTTCACATCTTCTCCATTCTCCACAGAGCACAGGAGGAAACACGGCTCTGTAGAAGACACGCTTCGCTTTCCTCTTTGATTTCTGATTACTGGAGCTGATACTGGAGCTGAGAAACAGAAACACAGATTTACAGTAAAACACAGTGACAGGGTGGTGAGAGTTACTGTTAATGTCGAACATCCATGAAACAGCTGTAGACAGTCATTCGGTCATAAACTTCCCCTTCAGTCCGTCACACAGTGCTGCACGTGCTGCTTTATCTTCTTACAGTTTCCATGTCATTTGTTTTGGTCTCCGGCTCTGAAATGTCATTGGTTTGTTCCTCTAATGTGTTCACCTCTTCTGTGTCTTACTTTAATTAGTTACAAGTTATTTATACCCTGTTGTTTCTCTTCCTCTTCATGCAATTCTGAGCCTTGTTCTAGCTTTATCCCACTTCCCCTTATTCCAGTTTTCTGACCCTGGCATGTGTTATTGTTTTGGAATATGGATTTCCCTGTGATTAGTTTGCCTGCATGTTTATGAACCCGTTCTTTCACTTCTGACTGAAAATACTGGAACGCCCTTCATAAGATACAATGCCTCAGAAACAACGCCTTCATCCTATCTCCTTTCACATGCAAACTCCATTATTGTATGGATAAAAACACAGAATAGATTATATATTTTCTTTCACGGGCGGCACGGTGGTGTAGTGGTTAGCACTGTCGCCTCACAGCAAGAAGGTCCGGGTTCGAGCCCCATGGCCGGCGAGGGCCTTTCTGTGCGGAGTTTGCATGTTCTCCCCGTGTCCGTGTGGGTTTCCTCCGGGTGCTCCGGTTTCCCCCACAGTCCAAAGACATGCAGGTTAGGTTAACTGGTGACTCTAAATTGACTGTAGGTGTGAATGTGAGTGTGAATGGTTGTCTGTGTCTATGTGTCAGCCCTGTGATGACCTGGCGACTTGTCCAGGGTGTACCCCGCCTTTCGCCCGTAGTCAGCTGGGATAGGCTCCAGCTTGCCTGCGACCCTGTAGAACAGGATAAAGCGGCTAGAGATAATGAGATGAGATGAGATTTTCTTTCACACTCAGTTTTCCATAATGGATACTGTGACTTCCCACTTGACTGTATTTAACAGAATGCTACAGAAAGACTTGGGTGCAAACCATTTGAGACCAGATATGATGAATAATTAAGAAGGTGGGGAGTTCATTGTTGTGAAAAGCCCAAATTGAAATATTGGCAAACTACATGGCACAAGTCGAGCTGCATCATGTCTGTGCTGAGAGTCTCTTCCTGTTTCTGGACATTTTTGTTCAAGCAAAGTCTATGTAATATTTTTGCTTATACAGTGGGGCTGCTGTATCTGCTGAGTTGCTCAAGCATACAAGCCTGACCCCTCGAACTCCAGTTCCCACATAACCATGCACACCTGCTTTCAATTATTACTCCCTTTATTTAAACCCCGCTTTTTGTTAGTTTTTATTTTCCATCCCAGTGCTCATTGTGTTCCTCACCACTACTATTATGTTTTCATGCCTGGTGTTTGTTGTTGCTTTGATGATCCTGTGTAAGGCTACAGTCGCACTACAGCTCGCGATAGGTTTGTGAGTACTTTGCAATGAAAAATTGGTTATATCACCACCAATCATGTGATGCATGGCGAATGTTCTCTAAGCTTCGCGAGGAGTTTTTTGGTGTGTCGCTGCCTTGCGAGTGGTCAAAAACGTCTCAAAAAATTTCAGCGCATGCGTTGAAATTTGGTGCTGATGTTTTCATCGGCAAACTAAGCGGCAAATACTCATCAATAGGTCTGGGAATATGTCCCGAAGCTCAAGAAAGCATCACTGCCAAACGCCTCATTTTCACTGAAAACCCATCACAAAGCATCGTGAGCTGTTGTGTGACCGTAGCCTAAATTAAAGGTTTCTGCACTTGCATTCATCTCTGCACCTCAACCCTGATAAAACCCTTAAGTGGAAAATGTCAGAATCCTGACAGACAGAGACAGTCACATAGCTTTATTACATTGTCATAATTGTTTTATTTTATATTAGTTACTGTTTTTGATGTTATTGTGTGCAGTTTATAAATGAAACTATCATGGGTATATACACGTAAAACAAGCTTTATATACAGATCTCTCCGATCCACTGTTGTGGTTTTCCTTGTTAGATCTTGGAATGTATCCCCTGTGGATATGCCACTCTCACTGTATCTGCAGATATTTGCTACTTGTTTTGAGTCGCTGCCGGTTGCTTTACAGTGAGGCAGTCTGAGTGCAGTCACAATATCACTACATCATTTAAGCCTCGGTCACAACCGGCCGTATGTGCTCCTACGGCCGGTCTACATGCAAAAAACGCAAGAAACGCACAGAAGGCGCGCGTGAAACGTGCCGATTTTCGAGCCGCAGAGGTTCTTTGTCATGTCAAACAAACCCTACGGGCGCTTACGTTTTTTCAGGTTGCAAGACAAACTTACGGCCAATGTGTGTCTTTCTCCACGAACAAAAAAAAATGCAGCGATTTGGGAAACGCCAAAAATCGCACGGCCAAAAAATCGTACGTCCGGTTGTGACCTAGGCTTTAGATCTCCACCAGCACTGTCACACCACGTAAATCTGATGGTTCCGATTCCAACTGGAGCCATAACGAATGATTTCTGTAAATTTTATGAGGTCACCAGAGGGGAGACTTTTCCATTTTACTCTCATTCACACACAATACCATTCCAGCATAATAACGGAATATTTACAGTTTTCTGTGTGAGTGGGAATGGGGTAACAGAGTTTAAACACTTACATTCTGGCTCTCACTAGACATTACCAGTTCCCTACACAGCCCCTCCTTTTTTTTTTCTTTTCAAAGTTAAAACAATGCAGTTTGTCATTTTGAGCAGTGAGTGTGTATGTTTAAAACAATGACCGAAGATATTTGTTAAAATCATTGGATAGTTTCAGACAGTTTTGTCTCTGCTCTCTTTTCCCAAGTGTCTTTCATTATTTGAACACTTGTCTATAAGTTTCCAGGTTTGGCAGAAATGATTATACAGTGTTTATCCTCACAAAACGTATGTTAGTATAAAAAGATTATTTCATGGCAGCTTCAACTGTAAATGATGCAGTCTGACTCCACACTGCTCTGATTGGCCTTTATCATGTTGATGAAGTGAGGAGTCTGAACATGGACAGGAAGGAGACATGAAACTCTTTTACTCACCATAAACACTGACACTGAAAGTCCTAGTTGAGAGACGTAGAGTAAGAACGTGTAATAAATAAACTCCAGAAAGGTTTCTGCTGATGTTCCTGATGGTTAAAGCTCCACTGATTCTGTCCAGCTGCAGTCGCTCTTTAAATCTCTCACTGATTTCTGTCACAGTTTCTCCTTTAAACACTTGACTGAACAGTATTGCATCCTCTGCTTTCTCAGGTCCATAATACCACAGGATCTGAGCATCACTCTGAATTCCAGTTATCCCAGTATGGAGAGTTATAGTGGTTCCTTCCACTTCCTGCAGTGTGACCGTCTCGTCTCCAGCTGCACACAGTAAACCTGCATCACAGATTCAGAGTCAGCGTTACACTCCCAGATATGATCACATACAGTCCATTAAAACTTTACTGTGGTTCAGATTTGTAATTTCAGATGATGTTTTTAACTCACAAATGTGACAATATTACACTGCTGGAAATCTGATCTATTCTGTAAATATATTATGATGTACTACAGTAGTGCCTTTATTACTAGATGTGTTACAATGTAGCTAAACTATATATAATGCTTTGCAAAAATATTCAACCCCCTTAAATGTCATCGTTTTCGACCGAAAATCGCGATCTCAGACAACACGATTTTGGGATCGTCAAAGCCGCGGTTTTTCTCAGTGCTCCTAAACTGACCCATGTTTTGTCTTGTCAATAAATTGTCCTCATTTTTTAGACTACAGACAAAAAAATTACGTTCAGGAAAGCCTTGTGGCACTCAGTGTGAAAGAATTTTGTGAATATCTCCTTCCGTTTTCGTGTAAATCCCCGTTGTTTGGAGGGAGCACTGCGAGGAGAAACTGCGCTTTCTCTGTCTGAGCGCGCGGGTGGGGGAGGGGCTGCTCGCTCTCTCTCACACACACAGGAGGGAGGGGCCCTGCAATAGCGACTGCTACAGCCACTGCATCACTCTTCTTTCCCCACAGGGGAATTGTTGGCTCTAGTTATAATTTATAATGCTTATGTACATTATTTTACAAAAGTGCAATATTTTGATGCTGCTGAGCCATTGATCAACCTTTTTTTATGTCTGATATGTTGTAGATGGGAAAAGTAAAAGAAGCAAAAGTTTACTTAAGAAAGATGGCTCTCTTTTTATTTTAAGTTATTATAACTTGTTCCTCAGGCACTCAATGTTAATAAACAGGCCTACATTTGAAATCTGTTGACCTCAGTTTTCATTCTTGCATTAGCTTTATGGAATTCATTGTATTAATTAATTTGCACAAACTTGATTTAAAGAAAAAAAATCGTGGTTGAAATCAAAATCGCAATATCTGCCAGAAAAATCGCAATTCAATTTTTTCTTAAAATCGTTCAGCCCTAAGTCACGTGTTTGTTAGCAACTTTGCAGAAAAAAAAAATGTACAGACGGATTTTCATGAAAATTTTACTAGATACGTGTCCTGGCCCAATGAAGAACTTAAATTTTGGAGGTGATCTAGAACTGCGTCTGGATCCAGAAATTTTTAAAAGGATATAGGGCAAAAATGAACATTTTCAGTCTTGGACTGTGTTGTCTAACATTGTAATAATACACAACAATAAAAAACAGCCCAATAATAATAATAATAAGCAATAGCTTATCTATCTTTTTTCAGGGAGGTGCTCAAAGTACACTTGCTATAGTCAGGGGGGGCCCAGATCGCAAATGTTTGAGAACCCCTGATATAAAAGACTATAGAGTGAGCTCATTGGTAAAACGAACAGAAAAAAAAAAAAAAAAAAAAAAACACTGACACTACTCCGCTGCGCCATTATTTACGTCATTACTGTCGCACAATTAAAACATGCCAGGTCAGTCAGCTAGTAGGTTTTCAAAATAATAAATACATGCATGAGTTTTCGTGATAAATACAGTGTGGGAAATAAGATCGGACCGGAGGACATTGACTGGTAATTTTTGCATCTGTCCGTCTGTATTTAGCGACCGTAGATTGCGGAAAGCTTTAGCGTGAGCCCTCCCTGATGAAAAATAAATGTGCTAAGTGTACTAAAATGTAGCATACTTTTGTGTACTTGAAGCCACACTAATCATCAATATACTTCACGTGTGTTTATGATTAGTTAACTTGAGGCATGCTATTTTGGAACAACTAATTTTGTACTAAATATATTTTAATTGTAATTAAATTGTAGAAAAGTGCAACTTGAAGTGTATTTAGTGTACTTTTATGTGCTAAAGTGGAACAACTTAAAGTATATTTTGTACACTAAGTATATGACTTTATATGTACTAATATGCTTAATTAGTACTTTGCATTATAAGTACCTTAAAAATTAGTACACTTTAGAAATTACACAACTTTCACTTAAAGTATATTTTAGTATAATGTTTCTATAAAGTGTAATATAGTATAATTATTTTAAAGTGTGTTAAAAGTGTTAGCGTGAAAGCATGATGTTAGTATACTTATATATTTACAAAAAGTACATTTTCAATATACTATTGAAAATATGAATATACTTTAAATACAATAAAGTACTTTTTTTTTTTTTCACCAGGGCTACCTGTAGCTCCAACTGCTCGTGTGTGCAGGGATTTAAAAATTCATACTGTAACTCAGCCACCAAAGGTCCTAGCCCCGCCAAAATTTACAGGCACCTCCCTCTCCCCCGAGTGGCACACTAAATAAGACAATAATATTACACTCAGTATTCACTGTTGTTTTTACTGCATGATGCAGCTGAACTAGTGTTTTAGGTTTGACGGTATCTGACTGATCCAGTCAGTTAAGAGTTCAGTTTACATGACACTTTGCAGTACAGTATTAAGTGCCAAACTGCCGATCAATGGTCATATTATGTGCATTTTTTTTTAATTCATAATAAGAATGGCAGTCATGGTCATATGCTTTGGAGGACGTAGATTTATATTTTAATAGAGTTTTTATTTTCTTCTATTTTCTAAGTTCTAGTGCAGCAGGTTTGAGTCTGAATGCCAAATGATATGACCATGTCTAGTTTGAGTCATTTTAAAAGTCATTTTTTTATGCCCAGTTCAGATGGCAGAAAGACGCATGCTGCGACCTGCGATCAGTCGGGTGGCGACCGACCACCTTCGTCGTGGTCAGACGTATTGCAAGACGCAGAGTTTTTAAGCTGAATCTTGTCACAAGCCAGCCGGGAACATCTAGGTCCTTATCCGATCTTTCACCTCTTTCCCTGGTTTTCCCCGAGCTTTCCCCGCGCTGTGGCCAGCACACCTGTCTGTCATCAGCTCATCCACGACTCTATATCATACCGCTCAGACATTCATTCGGCGCAGGATTGTCTTCGCCTCAGGATATGGTTTTCGCCCTTTTCCCCCCTCCTGGTTTTTGTATTCTTTTATTTTGTTACTTTGCTGCGCGCTGTGGAGTATTTCGCTATTCTGTGGATATCTTTTATTGGGACTGTGAGTGCATTGTTTTCCCGACACGAAAGCGCTTTAAACTTTTGAACTGTGTTCTTTGAACTGAGAGCTCTTTCCCGTTTCGTTTCTGGACTCTATCGTGCTTTCTTCCTTTTGCGCTCGTTTGGCAGCTGATCTCTAATCTCCGTTTTTTCCGTAATTACCTGTTCCTGTATTTCTCCCATCAGCTCCTCCCCTCCACCCGGATTAAGACCTGCCTTCTACGTGTCAACCTGCTATTTGCACCGATTGGAAGCGAATCGCAGCTGAAATGCGAACAGATCGTGAGCTACTTGCGTCAACCTATCTCTACTAAAGACCCTCTGCAACACTCAGCCATTATCTGCGTCATCATGCGTCTACGCAAGACCAGTCTAGCGTCTACCTGCGATTTTGTTATTGCAGGTAGATGCAAGTAGTTGAAAACTAGCTGCAGTCTGCCGTCTGACATGGGCATTACAAAGTTACTTGGAGTCTCATACTCAAAATTTTAACTGTATTATGTAAGAATAGTTGTGGTGTTAATTACTAAATTTCTTATATACATACTATAATTTCTTATAGTATAAACATAGTATAAAAGTCATTGTTGACAATGTTTCATGAGTGTTATTATAGTACCTATATACGAGTACCACTAAGGGTGTTTTCACACCTGGTCCCCTTTAAAGGAACCAGACTCAGTCCTCTTTAAGTGGACCAAAAAGTGGACCAACAGAAAAAGAACTCGGTTCTTTTTGTGTTCACACTGTGAATTTATTACAAAGAGGACTGGGTTCTCTTTCTGGTCCAGTTAAGCTTTGATGGGGCCTCAGTCCTCTTTCTGTTCACACCAGGTCCTCTAGAGCCCTCAGACCCCCAGTGCACGGAATTCTGGGTAATTTTCTCTTGAATCAAAATGTCTGCTGCCATGCTTGCCCTGCTGTATTCTTTGATCAAAATAGTGCGGATTAAGGAAAATAAATTAGTGTATGTGTGTATATATATATATATATATATATATATATATATATATATATATATATATATATATATATGTTATATTATTGTGGCCAACTCATCAGTCAGTAAGTTCAGAGAACTGTAAAGCGGCTGTGGTAAGTTCCAAAAGGAAGTTGAGTTTCCCTGCTACAGTCACGTGACCAACTACTTCAAACGAAGAAGGTTAAACTACAGTGAAAGGCGAAGTGAACCCGGTGCGCTTTTTGTTCACAATGCGCAGATTAGGCGAACCGTACCATTGATTTTTAGCGAACCGTACTGAGACCACCTCCTGAGGTGGTCTCAGTTCGGTTCGCGTTAAAGGGGTCTGGGTATGGTTGGAGTGTTCACATATGCACAAAAAATGCTGAGTCATCGATCTGAGTTCGGTTAGATGGCTGAAAGGGACCAAGTGTGGAAACACCCCAAGTTGTCACCAACTGGAACATCCCGTCCCCCCCCCCCACCCACCCCACTTTTTCCTCGACGTGGAACTGACCTGTGTGCATGCTACTGTTTTCTTTGATAGAACTTTAAGCATGTTTTTCTTGAATCTTCTGACATTTTCTTGGAAATTATATTCAATTTGTAGTGTAATTAGTAACTAAATGTCTAGTGTAATTTGGCCTTTGAAGATCACAATGTACCTGGAAATAGCTGAGAAGCCATCTCCAGGCATCTAAAGCCCTTCAGCTTCTGGGGCTCTAAGGCAGGCCCCCAGCCACATTGTTACAGGACAGACAAGTCTGAAACGTCTGTCTGTCCAAATTTCAGCCTGTCCAAAAGGCCAAAGGCCTGGAACAATCTGATTAAAACTGGTCATTTCCCATGCTGTAAATCCATAATATTATTATACTGAGCGCATTTCCCCACATTAATAAATACAAAGTACTTTGTGTCTGCTGCATCTTTCAGTTCTTTTAAATCAAGGCTGAATACTTTCTTCTTTGCTGCTGCCTTTTATTAAATCAAATTTGAGGTTTTTGATTAATTTCTCGCTCTGCACTGTTACTTTTATTCTTGTATTTTTTCTATTCTCTTACTGTTTTTAATTGTACTTGAATGTCTGTGTTTCTTCCTCTATCCATTCATCCCAACACATTTTTTTTTCTTTCTGCGCAATCGCAATGCATGATGGTACATATTGCTTGGTTAGTGACCATTGGTTGTACACTACTTTTCATGGTGCATGCATTGTGGGATACTTTGAGTGCATTATATAGGGTGTAATAATTCTCACTATACATTTGGACAGCACTACAAAATGGCAAATTCACTATATAGTCCACTATATATTGAGTAGTAAGTGACTTCAGACACAGGGAATGCCTCAGCAGGTTTCTGTTTTACTCAGGGGCTTTTCACACCCTTGAAAGTGGCCAATCAGCATGTCCTTTTAAACCTGAGCATGAGTACTATTGGCTAAAATCAGTGTCAATCACATAAGCGGAACCGGAAGCTAGAAACAACCATGTTTGTGAGGGCATGTCTATACCGGAAGTGGGTTTTGTATCTGTATTACATGGTGAAAATGACTATGAAACAAGGAATATTTTGTTTTTGAGAGAAAATTAACTGTGCAGCCTTGTAGAAGACATTTGTGGCTTTGAATATTTGGGCATGTTTTTGAAAATTTTTTTGTGATCGCTATGAGTTTGAGAAGAGGACACATTTTATGGGGAAAAAGATGCATGTTTGAGTGTGAGATGGGTAAATAAACAATTATGTCATCGGTTAAACTACAGTCTTCTCATTTAGTTTTTTTTTGGGTAGACAATGATTTTTAATAGCAAAAAATTAGACATTCTGGCAACGAAAACGTTTAAATGGACGATTTAAATGACTAGTCATGACTCAATGCAGGCAGCAGGGGGCGGGAGAGGGTTTTTCTGTGATTGTTTTCTAGTGAACTGAAGGACACAGGTGAGTGACATTAGGTCGGTTTGTAGCAGTATTAGTGATAAAGCTGGTTCACTTTTTAATAGTTCAGGGGCTTCAAAGTTTGGGAGAATAGCAGGGTACAAATAATTTACAGCAGGGTGCAAAATGGTAAAATGTCTGCCAGCGGCAGACATAATGCACGCAAAGCGTGCAGAGATAGATAGATAGATAGATAGATAGATAGATAGATAGATAGATAGATAGATAGATATGCAAGTACGAATTTTTCATGGGGCGGGATGGTTTGGAACAGGCCATCTAAAATTGGGATAACATTTACCCGGGACAGGTATTTGAGGCGGGTCGTCTAGCTTAAGCTTGATTAGCGTTGTTACGCACGCCAGTGTTTCATCTCTATCTCTAGCCGCTTTATCCTGTTCTACAGGGTCGCAGGCAAGCTGGAGCCTATCCCAGCTGACTATGGGCGAAAGGCGGGGTACACCCTGGACAAGTCGCCAGGTCATCACAGGGCTGACACATAGACACAGACAACCATTCACACTCACATTCACACCTACGGTCAATTTAGAGTCACCAGTTAGCTTAACCTGCATGTCTTTGGACTGTGGGGGAAACCGGAGCACCCGGAGGAAACCCACGCGGACACGGGGAGAACATGCAAACTCCGCACAGAAAGGCCCTCGCCGGCCACGGGGCTCGAACCCGGACCTTCTTGCTGTGAGGCGACAGCGCTAACCACTACACCACCGTGCCGCCCCACGCCAGTGTTTCCCACAGAAATTTTGGAGACTATGGAGGAGGCACGGGGGTTGTTTAAAATTGAGTGATATGTTAAATATTAAGTTATTACTGAAAAACTATTGTTTAAAAAAACAGACACTGAGAAATGGTCCTATAAACAACTTTACCAATATAAAAGATTACCAGGACTACAAAAATGCAGAAAAATAGGCTTTACTTATCCAAATGCTCCTGTTGGTTCAAAAGTTAAAGTCCATAGAACCTCACAGCACAACATGAAGTTACCTTAAAATATAATATAAATGCCTCAGCTTTCATGTAAGAAAAAAACTATTAATACTAGTGCTGTGTGCAGGCAGTCTCTCCTGAAGACTAAATTAAACAATAATTATAAACTAATAAAATAAATGGCTCAGGCTTCATAGAAGAAAAAAACAATTTGAACAGAATCTCACAGTATGATGCTGAAGCTGCCTAAACAATGGAAAATAAAATACCATTTTGGCAAAAACTTTGGCATCCATTAATTTCTTGTATTAAGTAAAAAAATATGTTGCCAGATACTGCTGACGTTCAACAGCCCAAAATATGTTCAAAACCCGCCAAAATGCACTTAAAAACGCCCAAATTGGGCGGGAAAACGCGCAATCTGGCAACACAGGCGGCAGTAATGGCTGCACTCGTGTCGAGGATGTAAACACAGTTGACGCGGCAACGGACATACATGACATCTCATCTCATCATCTCTAGCCGCTTTATCCTTCTACAGGGTCGCAGGCAAGCTGGAGCCTATCCCAGCTGACTACGGGCGAAAGGCGGGGTACACCCTGGACAAGTCGCCAGGTCATCACAGGGCTGACACATAGACACAGACAACCACTCACACCTACAGTCAATTTAGAGTCACCAGTTAACCTAACCTGCATGTCTTTGGACTGTGGGGGAAACCGGAGCACCCGGAGGAAACCCACGCGGACACGGGGAGAACATGCAAACTCCGCACAGAAAGGCCCTCGCCAGCCATGGGGCTCGATCCCAGGACCTTCTTGCTGTGAGGCGACAGCGCTAACCACTACACCACCGTGCCGCCTCTGCAAAACATAGTTATGAGAAATATTATATAAAAACAAAATCCATAAATTCTGGCAGTGTAGCTTCATACTTTTTAAAAAACACATAGTGCTGTTAATATTGCCACTTGAATTTGAGAATTGTTTTGCTTAGAGCAAAGCTAAGTAGTTTCTGCAAGAAAATTTGAATAATTTTGCGTAACATTAACCCATCAACTTGTCAATTCTCTTGAAGGGTGGCAATACTTCTGGAGTTCAATGTGATGTACAAGTCATTTAGAATGAGTGATATTTTGCACAACAAATAAATAATAGCATGTACATGCAGGCCACATGGTGTATGACAGGGTTGGAGCCCTTGGAGAGATTTTTACCTACCCTGCCCCCCACCTCCAACCCTGAACAGTAAAACACCACTTCGTTTTCTAACTGAACACTTTAGTGCAAGAAATACATGATTAAAAATAACAATAAAGAGCAGAGAGGCGGTGGCTCAGTGGTTAAAACTCTGGGTTACCGATCATAAGGTTGTGGGTTTAAGCTCCTGAGTAAGGCCCTTAACCCTCTCTGCTGCAGGGGCAGAGCCAAGGGGTGGCCAGTGGTGGCCAAGGCCACCGTAAATTAATCTTTGGCCACCCCTCTGGCCACCCCCAACACCGCTTAGTTCTGCAAAAAAGTTGCAGACGATGTCTGTATACAGTTGTTCCCATACAGACGCAATTCAACAGCGCACCGTCAAACCAGTAGTTCTCCACCCAAACAGTAGGTGGCAGTAATACACAACTTGAATATCAACCACCAACAACACAATTACAGAACAACAAGTAGCTGTCTATAGATGACTTACAACCACATGATCAAAATGTTCTACGTCATGAGCATCCGCCATGATGGTGGATATACAAAGCAACTAGGATGGCAGCCGCTGAAAGCGTGTCTGCAAACAGTGTTGAATTCTCTCAGTATTACCACAATCTGAACGATCGAGCAAAGATAGATTTGTGTGGTTTTGACCCATATTATTTTTAAAAAAGTCAGGCTTTTCTGAACATAAGACACTTCTACTGACCATCGAGTACGAATACAGGTTATTTTGTCCAAAGCCTTTTTCACACGCGCTGTTGGTTATTTTATATTTCAGGTATTTGTTCGTTCGAAAAAAGGAGGAATTCTCAGTGGAATTTGACCAAAACACATTTTTGTAAAGCAAATAAGTGCCATAGTAGGGATCATGTTAAATCTTTAGGCACTAAGCAGCCTTGTTTGCGGGTGCTTTGTTTACGAATCCCGGGCCAAGGTGCAGTCCTACCGACCTGATACCATGCTCTTTCCAAGGGGGAGGCTTAGAGGGAGGTGCCTGTAAAATTTGGCTTCGCTGTGAGCTCTGTTGGCCGAGTTATTTGGCTGAATAGTGTTAAATCTTTAGGCGCCGAGCAGTGCTTTTGCAGGGTTTTCATTCACGAATACCTGAAATATAAAATAATTGATAGTGCATATGAAAAAGGCTTTGGACAAAACGTCTTAACTATTGGACGAAATGGTCACTGGATGACTTGTCCTGATCCCCTCGTCTCCTCTCCGTACTAAGCCTCAGAGTTTCCTCTTTCCGAATCACGGACGGAATTCTAAAAAAAAAAAAAAATAATAATAATAATAATAATCGGAACATGCCACAGTCACAGGTATAAGTACCTATAAGTATCTTCTCTTGATATATTAGTGTGTCTACATTTTTAAATTATTGTGTGAGCCTTATCAATTAAAAAGGCACAATTTTCACAACTTTTTTTTTTTTAAATCAGCTTAGTAATACATTAAAAAGCTTATTATGCAGGTCTTCATGATGTAATTCTACATGGCAGTCACTGCCTGCCCAAATTAATGAGTGAGTGACCAAGAAACACCACTAGACCTACAGCGACTTGCCACACAGAAAAGTAACAAGAAGATATCAGTTTATGTGCCACCCCTGTGTGAACAATAGTCTCAGTCTGGCCACCCATAGAAAAATTGTCTGGCTCCACCACTGTCCAGGGGTCTGTATCATGGCTGTGCTCTGACCCCAACTTCATAACAAGCTGGGATCTGTGGAGAAAAGAGTTTCACTCTGCTGGAACGTATATGGGATAAATAAAGGCTTCTTCTGGATAAGGGAAATGGCACAGTGAGGATCCTCTTCTTGGACTTCTCGAGTGCCTTCAACACCATCCAGCCCCTTATGCTTCAGGACAAACTGAACAGGATGCGAGTGGACCCCTGCCTGGTCACCTGGATCTCCAGCTACCTCACCGACAGGCCGCAGTATGTCAGGCTGAAGGACATCACGTCTAACACTGATTAGCAGCACCGGAGCATCCCAGGGCATGGTGCTAGCCCTTCTTTTCACCCTGTACGCCACGGACTTCTGCTACAACTCGGAGCTGTGTCACATTCAGAAGTTCGCTGATTACATAGCCATAGTGGGGTGTATCAGGGACGACAGAGAGGAGGAGTATAGGAGCCTGGTGAGGGGCTTTGCCATTTGGTGCAACAGGAACCTTCTGCAGCTCAGCACCTCAAAGACCAAGGAGCTGGTCATTGACTTTGGGAGGTCCAGACCAAGGTCATGACCAGTTCTGATCGAGGGAGTCGAGGAGGAGGCTGTGGATTCCTACAAGTACCTCGGGCTGTGGCTGGACAGCAAGCTGGACTGGACTTGCAACACCAAACACCTGTACAGGAAGGTACAGAGCAGGCTTTACTTCCTGAGGAGGCTGCGGTCCTTTAACATCTGCAGGAAACTCCTGTGGATGTTCTATCAGTCCGTGGTCGCCAGTAGGGGTGGGCAGAATTATCGATACGGCGATATATCACGATACTTTGTCTTCCGATTCAATATCGATACTCAAAATTTGAATATCGATATTTTTTCAAATAATAAATCATGTTTCAGACGGGTTGTAAATCCAGTACGACTTCCGCACCTCCGCTCCGCAAGGTGTCGCTGTGCCGCTACCTCACTGCAAGGCACTCTTCTTCTCTTTTTTTCCCGGTGGTTGCAGTGAGGAAAAAAAAAAAACAAGCAAGCATGGCTGTTAATGTAAACCTAGAGACGCCGCCGAACTTTAAGGCAGATGTTTGGAGGCACTTTGGATTCCAAAGGAAAGGAGAAAAAAAAAAAAAGTGAGCTGGACAAAGAGTACGCACTTTGCAAAACCTGTTTCGCTCCAATTAGATATTCAGGTAACACAACAAACTTGCGAACTTACTTAGCACGACACCACCCCGACATATTAGCTCAGCTGGAGCCACCGAAACCCGACCCGAAGCAAACTACACTGGACAGCGCCAAAGTCCTCCCGTCTACTTCAGTGATGTGTGACTTACTGTAACTGTGAACTTAATTTTGTCATTTAAGACCAAAGGCAAGAAGCTGCACTTTATTTTGCATTTTCAATTTTAGTGTGTGTGAGACACTGCATTTTATTTTGAGTATTTACTCAAAGTTCAGAAGAAACGTGATTCACTGAGGTTTCAATTCAGTTTCAGTGTGTGGACACTGACCCACACTGCACTTTGTTTCATAATTGTGCTCAGGGAGACTAAGATGCACACTGCACTTTTCAATGTGTTCCAGACAGTGTGTTGTTCCTGCAAATATGTTGTAACTTGCGCTTGTATAGTTACAATAAAATGGCATGGATAATTAGAATTACATTGTTTTGACTCAGTTTGTCCCATGAATTATCACTATCATCTGATGTACATACAACTCGGATTTTAAGATGCATCATGAGTTTACATTTTTCAGTGAACTATGTAGAATATCGCAATATATCGCAGTATCGTATCGTGACTCAAGTATCGTGACGCGTATCGTATTGTGACTCAAGTATCGTGATGCGTATCGTATCGTGAGGTCCTTGGCAATACCCACCCCTAGTCGCCAGTGTCCTGTTTTACACTGTGGTGTGCTGGGGAGCAGCACATCCAAGATGGACACATCCAGGCTGGACAAACTGATCAGGCGGGCCGACTCTGTGGTCGGCATGAAACTGGACACTCTGGTGATGGTGGCAGGGAACAGGACTATGGACAAACTACTAAACATCATGGACGATGCCAGTCACCCTCTGCACACCGTCATCAGCAACCAGAGGAGCCTGTTCAGTGACAGAATGCTCCTTCAAGTGCAGGACTAACAGACTTTAAAAAAAAAAAACTCTTTTGTCCTTCACGCCATCAGACTGTACAACTCCTCTCTGGGGGGAGGAGGGGTAAGAGGAGGACAGAGGACGGGAAGGAGCAGTAGCCTAGCCTGACAAAAAGCAATACTGGACAATGTGCAATACTTCTCCTGCTCGACTTTTTTTCATATCTTTAATATTTGTATATGTAAATATTTAATTTATCTAGAAGTTTTCTCTATTTTCTATTTCTCCTGTAGTGATGCTGCTGGAATTTTAAATTTCCCTGAGGGAACCCTCCCAAAGGGATCAATAAAGTTTTATCTAATCTAATCTAAATACTTTAAGGAATTGTTAACAGAGAGGCAGAAAGTGCAGTGCTAGACTTCCTTTTCTACAGGAACTTTTGGGCCCCTGAGATTTTGCACCTGAGCAGCCACTGATGACACCTTTGCCACAGGCCAGCTCTGGTGTACAGTATAAACTGTACCCACACACACTTGTGGGTTTTCTGTGAAATGCACAGGAACAGCTTAAGTGAGAGACAGTTTTTAATCCTCTGACCTACTGCAGTATTGCTGTAAAGATCAGCTACATTCTACATCCTGCAAACATCCCATTATTAACTCGTAGCTTTAACATCAAACTGTGTTAAAATCATATTACAGACATCATGACATGTCATTCTCTTAAACAAAACAAAAACCGACAAATGTCTCCCATCTCATCATCTCTAGCCGCTTTATCCTGTTCTACAGGGTCGCAGGCAAGCTGGAGCCTATCCCAGCTGACAACAGGCGAAAGGCGGGGTACACCCTGGACGAGTCGCCAGGTCATCACAGGGCTGACACATAGACACACAACCATTCACACTCACATTCACACCTACGGTCAATTTAGAGTCACCAGTTAACCTAACCTGCATGTCTTTGGACCGTGGGGGAAACCGGAGCACCCGGAGGATACCCACACAGACACGGGGAGAACATGCAAACTCCGCACAGAAAGGCCCTCGCCAGCCACGGGGCTCGAACCCGGACCCTCTTGCTGTGAGGCGACAGCGCTAACCACTACACCACCGTGCCGCCAACTGACAAATGTACTAATATGATATTGTAGTATAACCTACAGTAGTGTCGGCTTCAACACAATTAACATGTTTGGAGAAGGTTTATCTCCGAGTTCACATGAGGAAGTGATCTCCGAGTTCACATGAGGAAGTTGTTGCCTGGAGTTTGTCTCTTGTGGGTGTATAGCAGCTGACACTGCTGTTGCTAGTGGACAGTGTGTGTATATACAGTGCTCAGCGTAAATGAGTACACCCCCTTTGAAAAGTAACATTTTAAACAATATCTCAGTGAACACAAACAATTTCCAAAATGTTGACAAGACAAAGTTTAATATAACATCTGTTTAACTTATAACAGGAAAGTAAGGTTAATAATGTAACTTAGATCACACATTCTTTCAGTTTTACTCAAATTAGGGTGGTGCAAAAATGAGTACACCCCACAACAAAAACTACTACATCTAATACTTTGTATGACCTCCATGATTTTTAATGACAGCACCAAGTCTTCTAGGCATGGAATGAACAAGTTGGCAACATTTTGCAACATCAATCTTTTTCCATTCTTCAACAATGACCTCTTTTAGTGACTGGATGCTGGATGGAGAGTGATGCTCAACTTGTCTCTTCAGAATTCCCCATAGGGGTTTGATTGGGTTCAGATCAGGTGACATACTTGGCCACTGAATCACTTTCACCCTGTTCTTCTTCAGAAATCCAACAATGGCCTTAGATGTGTGTTTAGTCATGTTGGAAAAGTGCACAACGACCAAGGTCACAGAGTGATGGTAGCATCTCTTTCAGTATAGAGCAATACATCTGTGAATTCATGATGTCATCAATGAAATGCAGCTTCCCGACACCAGCAGCACTCATGCAGTCCCACATACGTAAGGACACTGCCACCACCATATTTCACTGTAGGCACCATGCCCTTTTCTTTGTATTCCTCACCTTTGCGATGCCATACAGTTTTGAAGCCATCAGTTCCAAAAACATTCATCTTGGTCTCATCACTCCAGAGTATAGAGTCCCAGTAGTCTTCATCTTTGTCAGCATGGGCCCTGGCAAACTCTAGGGGGGCTTTTTTGTGCCTGGGCTTTAGGAGAGGCTTCTTTCATGGACGCCATCCATGCATGCCATTCCTCTGCAGTGTACGCCGTATTGTGTCACGGGAAATAGTCACCCCAGTTTGGCTTTCTACTTCTTTAGATAACTGCAGTGAACTTGCATGCCGATTTTCTTCAACCCTTCTCATCAGAAGACGCTCCTGTTGAGGTGTTAACTTCCGTGGATGACCTGGACGTCTCTGTGAGATGGTTGCAGTTCCATCTTTCTTAAATTTTTGTACCACTTTTGCGACAGTATTCTGACTGATAAGTAAAGCTTTGCTGATCTTCTTGTAGCCTTCACCTTTGTGGTGTAAAGAAATTATTTTCTTTGGGAAATTCTGAAGAGACAAGTTGAGCATTACTCTCCATCCAGCATCCAGTCACTAAAAGAGGTCATTGTTGAAGAATGGAAAAAGATTGATGTTGCGAAATGTTGCCAATTTGTTCATTCCATGCCTAGGAGACTTGGTGCTGTCATTAAAAATCATGGAAGCTGTAAAAGTACTAGATGTAGTAGTTTTTTTTGTTGTGGGGTGTACTCATTTTTGCACCCTAATTTTGCACCACCCTAATAAAACTGAAAAAATGTGTCATCTAAGTTATATTATTAACCTTACTTTCATGTTATAAAGTTAAACAGATGTTATATTAAACTTTTGTCAACATTTTGGAAATTGTTTGCGTTCATTGAGATATTGTTTAAAATGTTACTTTTCAAAGGGGGTGTACTCATTTACGCTAAGCACTGTATGTATCTCACTTAAACACAAACTAAAGCAGGAATCAAAAAAATTGGTAGCCTTATTTATGTTACATTATCAGCTTCGTACTAACTTTGTTGGCATATTAGATTAGCAAAATAAACTAACAGAAATAGGTGCATACACTCACCAGAGATACCAATGCTACTTCATTTCGAGATTTATTTTCCTTCCTAATGTCTTTATACACATTTAATGAGATGTCCTATATACGACCTGAGAAGATGAAACCATGATTCTTCCATTCTTGTGTTCAACAGTAAATGGAAACTAAATGAAGGTAGGAACTAAAGTTGTGGGAAACTAAAAGAAATATTAGCCCAGACACACCATACACTGTCAGAAAGAGAGGTACAGTAGGAGTTCATTTCTGTCCTCCAAGGTACAAGCTACTTGCTTGGGCTCATTATTGGACCTTCAGGTAACTATTTGTACCGTTTTAGGGCCAAAAAGGTACAGGTATCTCCCCAAGCATGCATATAAAGGGTACAGATAAGTACCTACAGTATGAGCTCTCTAGATTTTATATAGAGCTCAGTGGCTCTACCTCGTCATGCTTTTTTTTTTTTAAGTGGTTCAACAGGTTTGTGGTATTACCACATCCAGTTTATTTTTAAACAACTGGAACGTAAATGTGAATCACTGCTGAAGTCAATGCAATCATCATTCCTGTGTCACAAACAACAGGTCACTAACAAAATTAGTTTAGAGTGTTTTTGCTAGTTTTTGTTTTCGTACTTATAAGCTTGGTACTAAAATACTTGTAGTATCTTGTTTTCTTACACTCACAATGATGCAACAGAATAAAAGTCCAAACCCCTTTTGGAGTTGTTTCAGGAAAAGTCGCAGTGAAATGCTGAGTTCTCTCCTTTGAAGTTACAGTGTGAGAATTCTCAATACCTGCGCGTGAACTAAGCTTATTCAGGCTTAAAGTTCAAATCCTGTTCAGAAACTGGATTATTTAAGCTTATTTATTATTTTTTTTAATTATTCTATTCAGGTTGATTTTGTTTACAAACATTAGAATTACTTCCTCATTTACATAAGCACACAAAGATGCAATAGAAACATGTCCATGATCTTTCCACCGTGCTCACCTGTGATGATAATGTCCAGGTTTTCCTCAACTTGCTGATAGTGTTAAAAAAAAAAAAAGCCCATCTCAGCTGCGTCATCAGATGACAAGATCGGGGGGGTCTTCCGGTTGATTAATTAACCAATAACTGTTGTAACTGAAACTCACCTTTATAAAATTGTTTTTTTTTAAATTGGTAAATCTGAAAAGGTGTCGATAATTATGAACTGTGGGGAATTGTAGCCGCCACTCTATCTATATAAAATATATTTTGTACTAAATATAAGTCTATGTAAAACAAATTTTAAATACAAACTATTTTTGTGAGTACCACATACCGATTTTTAAAAATCATCTGGATGTCGATACTTGGAAAACGGTCACGTGATCTAATACGCAAAATAATCGGGCAGCAACTCTTTTTTTTTTTTTCCCAGTAAAAGTTTGAGTAATAACTCTTACCTGATATGAAAAGAAACAGTGATGGCGGAAACATGTTCCCATATTACTTTAGTCTTCACATTCCTTAATGTCTTTGCGAGGTTACAGAGCGAACAAGTCTTTCCAAATGAATCTTTCTAAATGAAACTTTCCAAATGAATCTTTCTAAATGAAACTTTCCAAATGAATCTTTTGAACAAATGAATCTTTGGAAGTCAACACAGATCCATTTGCACACAGATCCATTCGTCATATCTGTTTTCAGCACGTAAAATGCGTGAAATTAACATTTCACCATTGTAAATAAATGAAAAGTAATGCAACACAATCACCACACAGACTGTTGGGTTTTATAAGAAATAACTAAATTATGGGGATCAGTGTTGAAACACCATTTATTTCTAATGGACAAAGCCAAAGAATGAATCAGTGAGTAAAAGATTCGAATCATTTAGTGACGTGAACCAAATGAATCTTACGTCCCTATGATTAAACTACAGATTGAGTTGGTTGGTTCCTGGAAGTGTGCAGTGATTTTTTTTTCTTCCCCTCCAAAACTTTATTTAGAACATATAGGTACAAACAAACAAGGCACTTCAAAGTCACATACAGTTCCTTCTTTTGGTTGAGTAAAATAAAATAAAGTAAAATAAAGAATAAACAAAAAGGGCTTTCTTAGATTAACTTAAAGGTATCAAGTAATGAAAACAATTTAAGGGCTTTTTTTTTTTTTTAAATTAAATCATTAATCAGCTTTAACGACTTACTTAGGACCTTAAGCTCATTCCTCCACCTAATCAGACAGGGTTTTGTTTTAAAATACCTGCATTTATGTATAAAGAATTTTACAAGCATTAATAAAACATTACCAACAAAATATAGATCTCTATTATACACTGTAAACCCGAATAAGTTAATAGTACTCAAAAATTTTGATGTAACCGATTACATAATAAAATTTAAGTACATATACTAGTTTTTTAAATTAAACTTAACTTTAAAACTATATTTAGGCTGGACTCATTTACTTTATCATTTTCATTATTTTCAAGCTCTCTGAACTCATATCAACTTATTCACATACTTGTATCTTTCAACCGCAATAAACTCAATTATTTTCAGTCTAATCAAGTTTAATGCTTACATTTTTAAAGTCAACTCAGCTTGATTTTCTCAAGTTATCAATAACCTACAAGCTTACTTTTAAAGTGCACTCTAATTATAAGTAGCAACCTTTTTTCAAGGGAACACATCTTATGTCCAGTGCTGATATTCTAGGTTTCTTTTACAAACTGACTTTACGCTGAAAGATACTGTACAAAAAATATTTAAAATGTATGTAACATTTCCACTGAAAATAATCTCATCTCATTATCTCTAGCCGCTTTATCCTGTTCTACAGGGTCGCAGACAAGCTGGAGCCTATCCCAGCTGACTACGGGCGAAAGGCGGGGTACACCCTGGACGAGTCGCCAGGTCATCACAGGGCTGACACATAGACACAGACAACCATTCACACTCACATTCACACCTACGGTCAATTTAGAGTCACCAGTTAACCTAACCTGCATGTCTTTGGACTGTGGGGGAAACCGGAGCACCCGGAGGAAACCCACGCGGACACGGGGAGAACATGCAAACTCCGCACAGAAAGGCCTTCGCCGGCCACAGGGCTCGAACCCGGACCTTCTTGCTGTTAGGCAACAGCGCTAACCACTACACCACCGTGCTGCCCACTGAAAAGAATGAGACAAGAAAATTTTAAGATGTATGACATCATTTACTTTTTATGTTTGCAATATAAACAGTCTACAAACTTGAACATGCTGGTTGTCAGAAATTAACCTGAAAATCAAAACGCATACATAATTATGGTATTCTGGTGTAGCATTTTCAATGGTTCTCAATTATTATCAGAGCATGAACATATTAGTTGGCAGAAAATGGACCTGAAAATTCAGCTGAGTAACTTTCAATACCTGCAGTTTTACGCATCAAGTGATAAAGTTTATAGGAAATCAGAATAACAATTTAAATTCAATAAGGAGTAGAAAAAAAATCTTCAGGCATTTGTAAACATTTATGTAACTAATTTGTAAACACTGCTGTAACTAATTTGTAGACTTTTCTGTAACTAAGGGCACAGCTGTAAGTTGCCTGATGTGGGCTGATTAGAACAAGCATACACAGGCTTCTATGCTAGCGCAAGTTGTTTAGATCAACAACAAATCATGCTTCAAAGTAAGTAAGCACGGTTTCAGAGGTTTATCGTCATCCAGACACACAAAGATTTTCTGAATGCATGTGAATGTGTGTGTGAGGTTCTTGGGATATTTCAAATTGAAAGCATAGGTCAGGCCAAACAACAACATAAATGCCTCAGAAATGCTGGGGATATCACTGAAAACAATACTGCCTTCCACAATGACAAGAACTTCTCACAGCTGAAGGGGTTGGGACCAGATGAGAGAAGAGCAACAGGAACATCATTGAAATCAAGCTCTTCTTCCTCCTGCAAAACACAATCAATGTAATTACCAGGGGGGAACAATCTGGATAAGTTTATCGAGAGATAGACCTCTCGATATGACCTAAAAATGACCTAAGAAGCATCCAGGGCTTTAATTTCGTAACTAAAAATGTCAATGGGTTAATGTAATATCAGATTTATGAGGGCTTCTAGGTTAATTACTATACCCCAAAGGAGACTGTCAATGGCAACATGTTTTACAAAAAAGAAAAAAAAATTGACAGATCTGCAAAAATATACAGACTAGAGGAAAAATGGCAAAAATATACAGTACAGCAGTTCATTTTATTATGCAAGATACCTGAAGATTTTGTTATATGCATCTATGAATGGTTAACAGTTAACAGCATTAACAATGCTTACATTGCATGTCTGAAAGAACGCTGAAACATCCTCACGTAGATAGACAGGAAGTGCACAGAGGGCCAAGATGCGTCTCAAGCTGGCATTATGTTCTTCCTTGATTGACAAATTAAAATGATAATTATTGCAAAAACATATTTGAACTTGTTCACTGCCATGTAGGCCCTCTCAACAATGACTCCTAAATGTGTCAGTGTTCTGATGTATGATCACCATCGGCAAACAGATTCCTTTGCAATTCTAATAGTAATACAGTCAAAGTAAGAAGTATGTGAACCCCTTAGAATAATCTGGTTTTCTGCATGAATTGATCACTAAATGTGATCTGATCTTCATGTAACTCCTCAGTATGACTAAACATGTGCTGAAGCTAATACCACAGAAGAAGTCATTGTATTTCATGTAGTCATTGAAAACATCCATGAAATGGCAAAAGGTCTGTGGGGGAAAAGTAGAACCCCTCAGATCAATCACACTTTTGCAGGAGTAAACTCAAACCAGAGCTCCTGATAACTGTGAATCTGCACAACCCTGGGAGGATGTTTACTGTATGAGGCATTTTACATCCACACGACAACGGCAACGAGATGTTATTTAAAAATATATCGCGTCCAAATGGGCAACAATCAGTAAAATATCAGGTCCATATGGCAACGCAACGCTTGCTGAAAACGATGCAATACACATGCCACACCTCTAGGGGCGCTGTAAGACGGTCCCTTCGGAGACACCAGAACAATAGAAGAAGTAAGGATGCATATTAGCCACAAAGTCAGGAAAATCTGTTTGTAAAATTACATTATAATGACCAAATACAATGAAAAGTATTTTTCCAGTCTCACCTGTGAAAGGTAATCTCATGTGATCTCGTTTGGATGGCAAACCTGTTGGTACAGTTAAACGCAGCTAATCTTTATTCTCCGCTTTGACCTCTCCAATATGGCGGCGAGGATGACCTATGATTCTACACGGAAGGCGGTGTCTTTAATGGTCCGGAATAAATTGAATGCTAATTAAATAATGATTAATTTGCTCCTCTACGCCCTTTTTGAGGAATGTATTGTAGGACTTAAACCCACATCTGAAGAGGTGAGATTGCTCTTTTTTTCTCTATTTTTGCTGGCAGGATTGACTCTCTCTCTCTCTCTCACTTTGCACCATTACACAATAAATATTCACAGTGAAAATATTTTGTAAGCGCGTTTCATGAACCAAGTTATAGGATTTGTTGACAACTCGCATCACAATGAGAAGATCATTGGCACTACTGGTGTTAAGAATCAGACCATTTCATAAATGAATATTTTGCTGTAGAGCTGCAGTGTTTGTACAATTGCATGTTTTTGCTTCACTATTACTGTCACTATTCTGCTTCTTGCATTACTACTGTGAACTAACACTGAACATAATAATAATATCCAAGCTCGTGTTTCACTCTCACTAGTGCTCTGTAAGGCTTTTTCCTGGTGATATTCGTTACACTTCTACCCGGCGTGAAGCACTCACAGTCATGTGGTTGTGACGTCATCGTAAACAAATCCGTTTTACTCATCCAGACGACTTCACAACGGCAACGTTGCCAGATCTTTCCACTCTGGAACCCGTTCTCAAAAAGATTGCGTTTTGGGCACCCAAAACGCCGGTGCCGTGTGGACGCCAGGCCTAAACGATAAGCAATTGTATCGGAGTCACCTGAATCCGTTGCCGTGTGGACAGGGCCTTAGGCTACGTTTACACTAGACCGTATCTGTCTCGTTTTCTTCGCGGACGCACTGTCCGTTTACATTAACCCCCCTGAAAAAACGGGAATCCGCCAGCGTCCACGTATTCAATCTAGATCGTATCAGCTCCGGTGCTGTGTAAACATTGAGAATACGCTGTGCTGAGCTCTAGCTGGCGTCTCATTGGACAACGTCACTGTGACATCCACCTTCCTGATTCGCTGGCGTTGGTCATGTGACGCGACTGCTGAAAAACGGCGCAGACTTCCGCCTTGTATCACCTTTCATTAAAGAGTATAAAAGTATGAAAATACTGCAAATACTGTTGCAAATACTGCCCATTGTGTAGTTATGATTGTCTTTAGGCTTGCCATCCTTCCACTTGCAAGTAATAAGTGATCTGCGCTGGGATCACACACACAGCGGCTCAGTCCCGAATCGTGGCTTGTTCACTTCACTCGCGCGCTCTGTGAGCTGCGCAAGGCCGGAGTGCGCACCCTCCAGAGGGCACTCGCTGTTCAGGGCGGAGTGATTTGGAGCGCAGGATGCCTGCGGAGCCGAGCGTATCCGCGTATTAGTGTTGCTGTGTGCACGGCTAACGGGTTTAGTGTCAACGCGAATCGTTTTAAGAACGTTAATCTGATGATCCGCTGATTCGACGTAATGTAAACGTAGCCTTAGTCTGTTCTTTCAGTTCAGCCATATTCTTTAGGAGGTCTAGTGTGAATGGTTTTCTATGCATCTCAATGGGTAATGGTCATTACCCTGTTGAAAGGATAATAAACCTAGGACTTATATTTTTCTTGCAGCAGTGACAAGTTGTCTAGTACCTGAGACATCAAAACAGCCACAAATCATGATGTTACCCCAGCTTCACTTCAGAATAGTTCACTTCACTTCATTAATGATGTCACTTTAAAGCCACATAGTGCTGTGTATTGTTTCCACACGATTCATTATATGTTTCATGAATCCACAAACCACTCAAAGTAGCATTGTGGAGTACCTAGGTACTCAATATGTATTTTTGGAGAGCAAAGTCTCCATTGTGTCCTGCCATGAGCACACTCAGGGCACCATTTATGCACCCTCTTTTATCTGAACTGCAGTTCAAGGAGCATCATGATTTGTGGTTGTTTTGATGTCTCAGGTACTGGACAACTTGTCATTACTGCAAATGACAACAGGCCCCAAGTTTGTCAACCTTCCAACAGGGTGATGACAATCATGGATAGAGATGCATACAAAACCATTCACCCGAGATATCCTAAAAATATGACTGAACTGAAAGAAGAACGGACTAAAATACCTCCTAAAAATCCTCCCGGGTTGTGCAGGTCTGATTCACAGGTATCAGGAACCCTGGCTTGTGTTTATCCCTGCAAAAGGATAAACACAACAGTATGTGATTGATTTGAAGGGTTCTCTTACTTTTTTAGCTTCAGTACATTGTGTTTAGTCATACTGGAGAGTTACATGAGGATCATATCACATTTAGTGACCAATTAATGCAGAAAACCAGATAATTCTGGTTTTTCAACCAATTCTGTTTTTTACTCTGACCGTACATACTGTAGTATCAACTCATTTTAACTCAAGCAAATTCAATTTCACTCAACTGCTTCTGTTTACCTTGAGGCCTTGTTCATACCGACACTCCAAATCAGATTTTTTGCATATCCAGATCGTATCCATCTTAGTTTTTTGATAGTGTGAGTTGCCAAATATTTGCGGTATAATTTTTCCAAATCTGATTAAAACCACATACAGAGATGGTTTCAAATCTGATTCCAATCAGTTTAGGCTAATCCATTTCAATCTGATCTGCATGCACAACCTGAATTTGATTAGACACAGGAGGTATCATACTACACATCTGTATTTTTATTTACAAGCCTATAGCTTGTGCAACTAAATATTTATCATGTTTCCAAACTGCAAAGTAATTTTCAAAATGATTGCACTATAAAGCCATTCTCACATTTTGACAATTTTATCGCACAATTGGTAGCAAATGCCAATACACTAATAAAGCCCTTTAAATAGCCTAAATTACTTACTTCATGTTATGACTATTTTGTCTTGGTGCTGAACCCTGACTCAAGTTCTGCCTCCTACCTTGACGCCGCCTCTAGCACCAGTTAGCCCCAGCTGTCCCAAGGTTTTAGTTGGGCCAAAAATCTGGGGCTAGTAGCCCGGAGATGGCACCAGTTCAGCCCGTCCCAAGACTGTGTGAAAGCACGCCGCCGGCCTGTCGGGTCAGGCCTGTGTAGCTCTGGTGAATTTCAATACCATAGAGGTTAAGGCAGTGCATAATAATGGTGATCACACAAAAGATTGGTACTTTGGGCACAATTTGGACATATTTGCTGTGGGGTGTACTCACTTTTGTTGCCTTTGTTTAGATGTTAATGGCTATATGTTGAGTTATTTTCAGAGGACAATAAATCTATACTGCTAAGCTGTACAATGACTAAATTATATCAAAGTTTTGTTTCTATAGTGTTGTCCCATGAAAAGATATGAGAGAATATTTGCAAGAATGTGAGGGGTGTACTCACTTTTGTGATACACTGTATTAGGCTCCTATAGCAACCAATGTGGATTGGAGGGTGCCAATGCCGATGCACAGATCAGAATGGATCACTTACAAGGTGTAAGTGGACAGACAGTTATAATCAGATTCAATCTAATAAGATTCCAATCAGATATATTCTAAAAATAGATTTGGCCTGCAGTGTGAACAAAGCCTGATTCCAGAGGTTCCTGATTTAGTTTTCGGCAATAATACTTGGATATACTGTACCGTACTTGGTATACAATATGACCACTTATGTGCTGAGTTCATCCTAGACATACCTGAAGATCATAAGCCTCGAAGACTGCCCGTAGTGCCTCTGCAGTCTTCCCAGTCCATGATGCCTTCTGCTTGTACAAGGTGATCAGTCGTGGTGTGTGTCAGTCAAGCTCAGAGTAGAATGTGTTGCGCAGGTTCACATTTGTAATGCGATGGAACTCTGAACAAACCTGCAGACACACAAACACGGACATATTGACAGAATCAATAAATGCTTATTTCTAGCATCTTGCAGTGTCATAAAATTAACACCATCACAAGTGATTTGAATGTGGACAGACACAAGCAGTTGTTACCTGTGATTCCATCCGCAAGGCTGGCCAGCTATTCAGCAAGTCTCTAACTGGCAATTCACTCTTAACAATGTCTTGGCAGTGTAAAGCAAAGGTTGTCTGCATAAGTTTATCTATCCACACCAGATTTTTCCCTGTCTTTAAAACTTCTTTAATGATCTCCAGTCTCATGTTTTCAAGTGTTGCCTGGTTCTCTCCTCTGGGAAAGTTGGGAAGGAAGTTTACTTCAGCACGATGAGCTCGTTTAATGTTGGAATGAGGGTGCTCATTGTCTGGGTTATTTTTGCTTCTTTTTCCTGCATTGACAGACACCTCTGCACACCCTGATCTGGCCAGTTTTTGGCGAAAATTACCCATCTTAAAGCCTAAACTGACCTTCCATCCATACCATCCAGTCTTGCTTCCAAGCTCTTTCAGGCAAGGGTGGGCTGTAATGAGGGCTTCAGCAGCCTTACCAATTTCCCTGTCACTAGGGTATGGCTTGAAGCTGTGAATAGTTTCAGCCATACTTTCCAGCACATTGTGCTTCTGGGATCTTGTCAATTTCACAGTCTTTCCAGATGTCTCAAAGACACGATTTCCTTCTTCAAGTACATGCTCCACTTCATAAGAGAAAGTTGGCACAGGGAAAGCATCAGGCCATTTCTTCTGGCGCTGAGTTAAGGGTGCATGTGGGAGTATGTCTGTATCAGAACTTGCAGTAGAAGACTCATCACTTTCTGATCTCATAACTTTCAAGGTAGCCTTCTCTGGAAGTTCCTCTATATCCACAAGTACACATATTAGCTGCCCATTAAAGTCTGGGTCTTCATATTGAAGGTTGAAGTCACTATCCAGTCTTGGCTTGAACTTCTCTTGCATTATCATCTTCAGCTCTTCTACAGAGTTTGGTCGGCCATTTTGAGTGAGCTTCATCCATGTCCACATAAACACGTAGCAGGGATTTCTGGGGGGCAGCCATCTCTTTTTTCTGTTTTTAACACACTGAAAAGTAAATTAAATATTTGAGTACACAGATCGAGCATTAAACAGCTGTCCCTTTTCAGAGGTATTGTCCAATTTTAACAATAAGCTACCAATAGGACTAAAGCCCATATGGTAAGAATCAATCTACTTCTCAATTAATGTACCGTATATATATCGCCTTGGTGTTATGAGAAGTTTTCCTTGTCTGAAATATGCAGACAGAGGCAATGTGTCATTGAGCTCTGATGTGATGTGAACTGCTAAATTTCCTGATACAAGTTCATAGGAGTGCAGGTGTTCAATGTATCGTGATTCATGTTCTCGGCAAAGGAAAACGATGTGATTGTTCACCAGGAAAATCTGTTCAATTCTACAAAACTGCGGCAGTGCACCCTCTTGTCCAACTGACACAAACATTCCTGCAGCATAATCAGTTCCATCTATGGTTACCCTTGATGTGCTGTAAATCATGTTGCTGTCAGTGTTTTGGGCAATGTTTGCCATGGCAATATCAGGGAGTGTGGAAACCATCACAGAAGAAACACTCGATGTCTGCTGGTGAGGTTTAAAGAAAGATGGGGCACTCAGATAGTATGCCATCATGTATTGATGCCTCCATGCTAATGTTTTAGCACATTCTTAAAGTTTTGTGTGTCATGAACAGTACGGTACGCTTGAAAAAGTGATGTTTACCCTCAAACCTAATCGTCCACAGGTGAACAACGGGGCCAAAACAACGAATAAGGTCGGGATAATGCTCAACATAGTGGTGTTTTGGGCGGAGTGTGACATTAGGAAAGACTTCCTTCAACATTTGCCGGTGGTCTTTTATCTTTGTCTCTAAATATTGGATAGCTTCCCCTGTAAATATTGGGGACAGCACCAATTCAACTATTTCCTTCAAATCCATAAGCACAATCCAAGCTCCATCATCCTCAGGAATTCTATCACCAATAATCAAAGGGAGTAACCTGAGCAATGTCATGTTCTTATGACCATTGCCTCCAATGGTTTTCTCCAATGGCGAGAGCGGGCTGAGAGGCTGCGCGGGAGCAAGGCTGCGCGAGAGCGGGCTGAGAGGCTGTGCGGGAGCGAGGCTGCGCGAGAGCGGGCTGAGAGGTTGCGCGGGAGCAGGCCGAGAGCTACCTGCGGGCTGCGTAACAACAACAAACGCAATGCCCCCGAAGAGAGCTCCTACGGTCGAGGAGATTGACGACATCAAAAAATCCCTCAACTTTCTGGGTGAGGAAATCTCTGCTGTCAGGATGCAGCAGAAGACCATCCTGGACCTGGTGGAAGAGGTCAAAGTTCTGCGGCTGCAGAACACAGAGAAGGCAAAGAGGATCGCCTTTCTCGAGAACCGAGTGGAGGATCTGGAGCAATACACCCAGATAAATAACATCATTGTGACCGGACTGCAGATTAAACCCCGGTCATATGCTGGAGCAGTGGCGAGAGGAGACGGAGAGGAGCAGAACGAAGAAGGATGCTAACTCTGTAGAGCAACAGGTGATAGCATTCCTGCACTCCAAAGGGATAGAGGTAAAAAGCACAAACATCGAAGCATGTCACCCTCTCCCACGGAGAAGCAACACAGACAAACCGGCTTTAATAATATTATTTGCCAACAGAAAGTATAAAATGCAACTGTTAAAGCAAGGGAGGAAACTGAAAGGCTCAGACATTTTTCTAAATGAGCACTTAACCAAAAAAAATGCAGACATTGCAAGAAAGGCGAGACTCCTGAGGAAACAGGGGAAAATCCAAAACACTTGGACACAAAACTGCAAAATATTCATAAAGCTGAAGGGATCTCCAGAAGAGGCCAAGATCCTGGTCATCCGAGATATTGGGGAACTGGACAAATTCTGAGGGAGCCAATCAAAGCAGCTTACAATCATGACACAAGGACTGGACACTGGACACAAGAACTGGACACTTTCCTTTATACTGAGCATAAAACACAAGATATGGAAAATAATATTGATCCGGAAAATAATCTTTTCAGCAACATCAATATCAGCTGCCGGTATTACACTGAAAATCAATACAATGCAACGATCAGAGAAGGAAATAAGATATCAGTTATTCATTTCAATACCAGAAGTCTGTATGCCAATTTCCATAAAATGAAGGAATATCTTAGTCAGTTCAATACTCCATTCAATATAATAGCCACATCAGAAACTTGGATCAATGATGAGATGGGAGTAGATTTTGAGCTAAACGGGTATGAACTTAATTATATCAACAGAAAGAACAAAAGAGGAGGGGGAGTGGCAATATATGTTGATAATAGTTTGGAATATAAAATTAATAATAAAATGACGGTAGCTGTTGATGATTGGATGGAGTGTATTACAGTAGAAATATGTTGTGAAAAAATGAAAAATATAACGGTGAGCTGTATATACAGATCTCCTGGATCAAGCATAGAAGTTTTTATAGATTGGATGGAAAGTATGTTTATAAAATCAACACAGAAGGTCATGTACATCTGTGGTGATTTTAACATCGACCTCTTAAATCAAAAGAAACATAAAATGACAGAAGAGTTCATTAACTCAATGTTCAGTCTGGGACTGTATCCAACTATTACTAGACCAAGCAGGATCACTTCTCACAGCACCACTTTAATAGATAATATATTTACTAATATCCTGGAAAATAATATAGTGGACTACTATTAACAGACATCAGTGACCACCTATCTATTTTTAATGTATATTACTGTAATTATAGCAAGAAAAAGGATACTAAAAATTATAAAGAGTGAAAACTGAAGAAACCATGATTGCACTAAAAAATGACTTAATGATACAGGACTGGAATGTAGTTTATAAAGAAAAAGATGTTGATAAAGCATATGAGAAATTTTTAATAATATTCAATGAACTATATAATAAAAATTGTCCTATAAAGAAATACAGTAATATACATAAATATACAAATAGTCCGTGGGTCACCAAAGGGCTACAAAATGCCTACAAAAAGAAAACTATATTATACACACAATTCTTAAAGCATCAAACTATAGAGGCAGAGGAAAAATATAAAAATAAATTAACTAATATTATGAGGATATGTAAGAAAGACTATTATAATAAATTAGTGGAGAAAAATAAAAACAATATTAAAGGTATATGGACTGTACTAAATGGTATTGTGAGAAATGGATCCAAAACTACAAATTACCCGGAGTACTACACTGAAAATGATAAGACCATAAATAATATGGAGGATGTGGTGAATGGTTTTAACCAATTCTTTGTAAATGTGGGACCAGATTTAGCGGCAAAAATAAAGGAACCCGAGACAACACAATGTGGGGACATAGAAGATATGGGGGACAGAAATCCAAGTACAATTTTTCTAACTGCAACTGATGATGAAGAAATTATGCAAATTGTAAGGAAATGTAAAAACAAAACCTCTGCAGACTGGAATGATATAGACATGTTAACAGTAAAGACATTGAGGGAATTGTGAAACCACTCACCCACATCTGCAATTTATCTTTTCAATCAGGTACATTTCCAGACAAAATGAAAATTGCAAAAGTGATACCATTGTTTAAAACCGGAGATAGACACCATTTCACAAACTACAGGCCTGTTTCTTTACTCCCCCAATTCTCCAAAATACTCAAAAACTTTTTTCAGATAGACTGGACAAATTCATTGAAAAACACAACCTCCTTACAGACAGTCAATATGGATTCAGAACGGACAGATCAACATCGATAGCACTAATGGAACTAATAGAGGAAATCACAAACTGTATCGACAATAAAAAAAATAGCAATTGGAGTATTTGTGGACCTAAAAAAAAGCATTCGATACCATTGATCATAGTATATTATTAAGTAAACTAGAAAAGTGTGGTGTTAGGAGAGTTGGGTGGAGCTGGCTGTCGAGCTATCTAAGAAACAGGCAACAGTTTGTGCAGATAGGTGACCATAAATCTGATTTCATGAACATTACATGCGGGGTACCACAGGGGTCAATATGAGGTCCGAAATTATTCATATTATATATCAATGACATATGTAGAATTTCGCAAATACTGAAATTTGTTTTGTTTGCAGACGACACCAATATTTTTTGTTCCAGTGAGAATTTGCAGCAGACTTTGGAGACAATCACAACTGAAATAAATAAACAAACTATGGTTTGACAAAAATAAATTATCATTAAATCTAAGCAAAACAAAGATCATGTTATTTGGGAGACACAAAATAGATTGTAATGTAGAACTGATAATAGACAATACTAAGATAGAAATGGTACAGTAAATTAAATTTCTTGGTGTGATTTTGGATCATAAAGTCTGCTGGAAACCTCATGTAGGATACATATGAGCAAAACTGGCAAAGTGCTCGGCAATTCTGTGGAAAACAAAACATATTCTTGATTGCAAATCTTTGCGTACTCTATATTACTCGTTATTTTTGCCATATCTGACTTACTGTGTCGAAGTCTGGGGAAACACCTACAAAACCACTCTGCAGCCTATATGTACATTACAGAAAAGAGCAATAAGGACAATAAACAAAACAGGATACAGAGATCACACAAACTCACTATTCATAAAATCACACGTTGAAATTTATGGATCTGGTCAAATTCAGAACAGCACAAATAATGTACAAAGTGAGAAATAAGCTATTGCCAAAAAATATACAAGGAATGTTTAGTGAGAGAGAGGGGGGATATAATCTTGTTAGGACTGGGACTGTTTTGGCCTCTAGAAGCCACTGTTATTTCCTTTTCTGGTCATGTTTGTTTTGGGCCTCTAGAGGTCACCACTGTGTTCTGTGTTTTGTTTTTGTCTTATTGCCTGTTTCCTGCCCCGCCCTGTCCTTAATTAGTTTGTGTATTTATACCCCTGAGTTCAGTCCTCTTGTCACGGAGTCTTTGTGCTGTTATGTTTAGCTCCAGTTACCTCTGTTCTGTGTTTCTTGCCTTTGTCTTTTTGGTTTTGCACTTTGCTTTTCTTTTTGGACTTTGTATTTATTGGTTTTTGGATCTTCTGAGCATTGGTATTTTTGCCTTTTCTTTTCTAGTTTTTTGGCTTTTGTATTTGACTTTGAACTTAATGGATATTTTATTTTTCCCTTCATCTTCTGAGAGTTTTTTGGATTATATTTTTTTGGGACTGTAAATATTGTAAATAAACTTTTTGATACTTTTCTACCTCCGCCTCACGCCTCTGCACTTGAGTCATTCCCCTGGTGGCCTAGTGGGGGTTTGCTGGATTATTACACCAGCAAACCAGGTTCAAAACCCTAACAAATCTAAGGGGAGACCTAAGTTTTAAAAAACCAAAGGTTCAAACAAATATGAAAAGCATGTGCATATCGAGCTGTGGGGTGACTTTATGGAACAGACTGGAGACAGAAATAAAACAAAGTGCAAATATAAATCTGTTTAAAAAAAGGTACAAAAAATATTTTTAAACAAGTATATAGAAGAGGAAGTATGTTAATGGAGGATGATGAGGGATAAATAGAATAGGGTTGATTGTTATATTAGAACTAACTTAGTATATAGTATATATGGTATATATTTATTTATGGGGATAGTTTATATATTCATATTTACAGGGATAGGTATGTACTAGATATTTATTTTTGTAATTATATATTTATATAGATATTTATGAAGTGTATATATGGTATATAGTATATATATTTTTTTGTAGTTATATATTTATATAGATATTTATGAAGTGTATATATGGTATGTAGTATATATTTATTTTTGTAATTAAATATTTATATAGATATTTATGAAGTGTGTATATATATATGGTATGTAGTATATATTTATTTTTGTAATTATATATTTATATAGATATTCATGAAGTGTATATATGGTATATATTTTTATAGGTGTATTAATGTAGTTTGGATTTCGGGGTAGTTAAAAAGGGGTGGGAAATTAAAAAAGTATTGTACTTCTTCCCACTCCTTTTTCGAACAATGTGCGGTGTTTTGTAATGTTTTAGCTCTTTATGTTATTTTGTTTATTTTTTTAATTTCTCGTTTTCTTTCTTTTGTATGTACAAATAGTTACATACATTTTTTTATACATGTTTGAAATAAAAATAAATTCATTCATTCATTCATTCATTCATTCATTCTTTTTAGCATATGTCTTTGGGATATCCTGGGGTCTATCAACATTGTCTGTGTGCTGGTATAGAAATGATGCTATTCTTTTGTTCAAATTCTGAAGAGTGAAGTATTTGGAATGGATCATCTTTCTAATACACAAGGCCAGTTCTACGGGCACAATGCCCTCCGACAGATCATGTAGGACATCAGGTGGGAAACCAGTGACAGTATGAAAATACTCCAACCTCTGGTTGAGAACACAGTCCCCTTGCACACCACGCTGACTCACTTTCTCCCCTTGCTTCACAACATTCAAGTCATGATCATGGCTGGCTTTTGTCCTCACACTAAACTCCCCATCTGAAACCTCATGAGACTGAATTTGGTCAATTGTAGCAGTGCAGAATCTGCAAAAATATTTGGCCCTAAAAGACTTCATAAAACCTGCAAAACAATGGGCTGCAAGATTGTCAGACACCACACACATGACAGTGCCCTTAATTACCTGCCCAATGGATTCAATGAACACACCATCTCTTTCAAGAGTACAAAGTTCTCTCAAGAGAGGGCCAAGTGTTTTTTCATAACCAAATCTCTCAACGTCAGGGACTTTACATAATGCTGCAAGCTGAATTACATGCAAGTTTGACCTGTATTTACTAGGAAGATCCGCAAAGGCCCAGTAAACGGCAGTGATTTTATGAATTTTTCTTGACATGCCAAGCTGAGTAGCAATTTCAAGATCATCAGTGTACAAAAGTAGGGGTAATGTTAACTCTTCTGAGGACAGTAGTTCATTATCTTTGAAATATGACCCATCTTGGTGGCTCATGTACTGACCTTGTTGTGCTGGTTTTGTTTCTTTAATTTTATCAAGAATGTCAGTATGTCTAAACATTTCCTGAATCATCTCAAGAATGGAAATGTGCACAGTAGTGTGTCCTGGCTCTAGTTCATACTGTACAGGCCTTACCACAGGGTAATGTCTTTCATCATAAGTTTTCCATCTCTTAGTCGTGGATAATAACTCACCTTTACCGGTTGCGCTAGTAAAAATGTTACAGCCCATAACAGCACTGACAAGCTCATCTAAACATGTTTCACTAACAACAGTGTCATGTCTCAATAAGACCTCTTGTATGGTCTTCTTGATGACGGGTTGGGACAAGGAAAATATTTGAGACAAATGTTCTACAATTTCCTGAGTTGCCAAATCAGAGACATGGAGAATAGTTTGCATCTTTAAAAATAATGACACCAAGTTATGGAGCAACTGGGCCCTCAATTCATCTGTGTCACTGTCACTCTCATCCTCAGTCTGATTAAAGTCATCTGTAGCCTCAAACTGAGCAGGCCCTTCATCAACACCATCAGCAGAAGATACTGCTGGAGTGCTATCATTCTCTACAGACACCACACCAGCTTCAAAATCTGAACTACCACCATGGGCTCTGCTTTTGTGTGCATTAAAGGAAGAATAAACATTTGTGTGGTAGTTACAGTTCTTGAATGGGCAAGCGACCATCTCATGCTTTCTCAAATGACTTCTCAAATGTCCAAACAGTACTGCCTCAGAAAAGGGATGCTTGAAGTTACACATGCAGCATGAATAATATATATGAGCACTCTTTTCTCTATCCAATCTTTCTGTATTGCTGTGACATTGTGATAGATGTGCTTTAAGTGAATCAAAAGACTGAAAACTACAAATGCAATCGTCATAGAGACATGGCAGAGGGCTAACTCTAGAAAAATTACTGTGTTGTAGGCGACAATGTCTGAATAATTTTACTCGGGACTGAAATGATGCAGTGCACAACTTGCATTTCCACCCCATTTCCATCCTAATCATAACTAGCCTTAAAGTTAGACCTGATACAGTACCAGGATTGAGGAGGAATTGCTTGTGCACTTCTCACCTTCCACTTGAGCCTACAAGAGAGAGCAACAATACAAATATTAACTTCACATAATACCACATTACTGTGAAATATAATAACAAAGTAGCACATTTTGCATATATAATATTTTCCTTCAACTCGTTTAAACAAAATGTATCATTAACATGCATTAAAAAGATGTACAATGGTGAACTTAATTTAGTCAAAACTCAATGTGGTCTTTTGGTCACACAGATCTTCCTCACTCCGTCTCTAGCTGCATGTGCAGGCAACTCATTGCATCGGGAGCAAAAAAATAGGTTACCCATGAGAATCCGGCCATGTCTACATTCTTTTTTGCTTTAAGTTTTGTACAAATAAACATACTTTATTTGCATGCTCAAATGTGCTTTCTAGCCGCAAGTTATTAACTTTACACTAGCCAACACTATAGCTTGCTAGAGGCAGAAGACAGCAGCGATCAGCTAACAATGGTTTGCGCGCGCAAACAACGTCAAAAACAACGACAAAAACGTTTACTTACCAGATAAGGCCACTTAATATGAAAAGCAATGAGAATACTATAAAAGTATTTCCCCTGGTGAACACCCTTCCCACGGAGGCAACGTGAATGTAGAAATCAGCCCTGTCCATCTCATCCACCAAAATTCTCCGCCATTTTCTTGATTCTGTTCAGATTGTGATCTGCAACGACGTTGGTGACGTCAGACGTCATGTTTGACTGATACTGAAAATGTATTAGTAGTCATGCAATGTGTACTCAAAAAAATAGATTCCAATACAATCAAAATGTGTTAACTTGCTCAGAAAACTATTAAATTTATTGTTGGCTCAAATAAATACCAGGTTTTAAGTACTGAATAGATAATGTTAATAAGTTGCAAGAACTGTTTGGGTTTACAGTGAATAAACACACCAAATTTGAGCATGTTTACAGTCAGAGGTGAAAAATCAATACTTTTGTGTCATGCTCTGCCCTGGACATCCACTCCGGAGATTACAGATCTCTCACACCAGCGCCGATCCAGATCCAGGATGGGAATTCCATCTCACCTGTATTCACTTCCTGGTTTTCACCACTGGTTATAAATACGCCGTTCTCAGACTCTGATTTTGCCAGGGTGTCTTGTTTACTACTCTAACTGGTTCTGTGCCTTTTTGTGGCTCATGGGGTTTGCACTAGCTATTTTTCTTGTTCATGTTTTTTTTTTTGCACTAGCGTTTTTGCCCTTGCCTGTCTTGTGTTTTTATCAAGTTTTCTCTTTTTTTTCCTGAACTATTTTTGCCATTTGTTTCTTGTCCTGTTTGTTTACCTTTTTGCCATGCCCTTTCCCCCTGGATTAAAATCACCTTATTTATTGAATAACTGTCTGTGGTCTGCTTTTGGATCTTATCTCACCACACCTCCACCACCCCTAACAGTATGTTCTGGCCAACATAGATCCAGCAGAACTCACCCATCTGAGAATAGCCATCCAGCAGCAAGGGACTCTCCTCGGGACCCATCAACAAGACCTCCAGCAGATCACCAGAACCTTGCCACCCTGTCCAACTCACTTAACCTCCTCACCACACAGATGCAGCGCTATCAAGCCATGCCTACCCCTGCCCAGTCTTCTCCTACTTCAGCTCCTACCGCTGCTTTTCTCCGTGAGCTGAGAATCCCAGCGCCTCAGCCCTATGACGGAGAGCCAGGTACTTGCAGATCATTCAATGCTCATTGATCATGGAGCTGCAACCTCTGACCTTCCCCACAGAACGCTCCCGGGTGGCATATATCATCATGCTCCTCACCGGCAAGGCCAGGGAGTGGGGAACAGCGGTCTGGGATGCTGTTGCTCCAGTTTCAAAGATTTCTCCGAGGAGATGGGGCGAACTTTCAACTGCTCTCTGTCCGGCCGGGAGGCGGCTAGGGGACTCATAGAGCTGCGGTAGGGGTCCCGGTCTGCCTCGGACTACGCCATCGTGTTCCGGACATTGGCGACATCATGCGGTTGGAACGAGAGCACCCAGGTCGACGCGTTCCTGCATGGCTTGTCCGACGCCATTAAGGATGAACTGGTATCGCGGGAACTGCCGTCAGACCTCTCTAGTCTCATGGACCTCGCCAACCGTATCAATGCCCGGTTCCAGCAATGGAGGAGAGAGAAGACCCGCCCCAGCTTCACCTCCTCTCCACCTCCCGCCTTGTCTGTTGAACCCATGTAGGTAGACCAGGTACAGGTGTCAGTGGAGGAACAACAGCGCCGGCAGAGCACAGGGGCCTGTTTCTACTGCGGTCAGCGAGGACACATCTGTCAAGCCTGCCTGCTAAAGGGAACAAGACCACCAGTGAATCGAGGGGCCCTGGTGGGTAATGCTCGGAACCAGCCCCCTGATGATCGACCGTTACTCACTGTCATAGTCATCCACGACAACCAGCATCACCATCTCCAGGCCATTGTCGACTCAGGGGCGGACAGGAACCTGATCTGCTCCGCCACCGCCAAGTGTCTGGGAATCCTGCTACTCGCCCTCGATGTCCCTCTCACAGTCCTGACACTCAGTGGCACCGGCTTGACCACCATCACCCACCTTACTGCCCCACTCACCCTGAGGATTTCCAGCAACCACTCAAACCATCCAACTCCACGTCATGAACAACCCCCACGTACCCATCATCCTAGGATTACCCTGGTTAACGCAGCACAACCCCCACCTAAACTGGGCCGATAACACCATCCTAGGCTGGAGCCATTCCTGCCTAGCTTCCTGCCTGAACTCCGCTCTGCCTCCCACCAAACCACCGCAGCCTTCAGCCAGCGAGTTTCTTGACCTCTCTTATGTGCCTCCAGAATACCTGTACTTAAGATTTGTCTTCAGCAAGACCCAATCAGTGTCCCTCCCTCCTCACAGACCCTATGACTGTGGAATCAACCTCCTGCCCAGGACGACGTCACCCAAAGGGTGACACTCTCTCTCTCTCTCTCTCTCTCTCTCTCTCTCTCTCTCTCTCTTCCCTATCGAAAGGCAAGCTATGGAGAAGTACATCTCCAAGTCTCTGGCAGCTGGGATCATCTGCCCTTCCTCCTCCCCAGCAGGGGTGGGATTCTTCTTCGTGGAGGACAAGTCGCTCCACCCCTGCATTGACTATTGAGGTCTGAACGCCATCACGGTCAAGAACCGCTACCCACTACCACTCATGACCATGGCCTTTGAACTACTCCAGGGAGCCAAGATATTTACCAAGTTGGACTTGCGCAATGCCTACCATCTCGTCAGGATCAGGGAGGGGATGAGCGGGAGACAGCCTTTAACACAATCACTGGCCACTATGAGTACCTCATGGTCCCTTTCAGCCTGACCAACGCGCCCGCAGTCTTCTAGGCACTTGTCAACGACATCCTAAGGGACTTAACATCTTCGTTTTTGTGTACCTGGATGACATCCTGATCATCTCTCACTCCCTGGAGGAACATCAGGGCCATGTCCAGCAGGTCCTCCAGCGCCTTCTAGAAAATAAGCTGTTTGTCAAGGCAGAAAAGAGTAAATTCCACCAGATCTCTGTCTCCTTTCTGGGGTTCATCTTCCCAGCTAGGATCCAGATGGACCCCTTCAAGCTTGAGGCAGTCGTTGACTGGCCCACCCCATCCTCGCGACGGGAGCTCCAGCATTTCCTGGGATTCGCTAATTTTCTACAAGCGCTTCATCCGTGACTTCAGCACGGTGGCTGGACCTCTCACTGCCTTGACCTCGATTAAGACTTCGTTCAAGTGGGGGGAGGGAGCAGAGAAAGCCTTCTCCATGCTCAAGTGCAAGTTCACCACAGCACCCATTCTCACCATATCCAATCCAACCAAATAGTTCATCGTGGAGGTTGACGCTTCTGAGTCTGGGGTCGGAGCCATTCTCTCCCAGAGGGCCAACAATAACAAAGTCCACCCCTGCTGAATGAAATTACAACATCTGTGACAGAGCTGTTGGCCATCAAGCTAGCTCTGGAAGAGTGGAGGCACTGGCTCAAGGGGTCGAATCTCCTTCCTTGTCTGGACCAACCACAAAAACCTACAATATCTCAAGTCCACCAAACTCCTTAATTCACGGCAAGCCCGATGGTCTCTTCTACCGGGTCCGATTCATGCTCTCCTACTGCCCAGGCTCCAAGGACGGCAAACCCGACACCCTGTCCAGAATATTCTTTGCCCACCAGGAGGAGTCTAGTATGCCCAGAACCATCCTCCCTCCATGCTGTCTGGTGGGGGCCGCCCTACTTGAGGTAGAGACATTGGTGCAGAAGGCCCTGGAGCAGGGCCCTGGAGAAGGTAATTCAAGCAACATACTACCTAACCATCTGTTTGTTCCCTGTTCTGTGCAAACCCAGGTGCTGCAATGGAGTCATGGCTCCAAGTTGGCTTGTCACCCAGGAGCTGCTCAAACCCTAGCACTCATCCAACAGCGCTTCTGGAGGCCATCCATCAAGGAAGATGTCCAGGATTTTGTGGCAGCCTGCGACACATGTGCCCAGAACAAGACAGCCAATTGACCGCTTGCCAGCCTGCTAAGACCCCTCCCAATTCCTCATCGACCCTGGTCTCACATCACCCTTGACTTCGTCACAGGACTCCCCAGCTCAGATGGCAACACATGCATCCTCAGTTATTGACTTTCTCCAAGACAGTCAATTTCATCCCTCTGCCCAAGCTTCCCATAGCTAAAGAAACCGCCAAATTACTCATCCTTCACATTTTCCGCCTACACGGACTCCCCACTGATGTTGTCTCTGACCAGGGTCCTCAGTTCACTGCGCAGTTCTGGAGGGCCTTCTGCAAACTCATTGGGGCCTCCTGTAGTCTCTCCTCAGGGTTCCATCCTCAAACCAACAGCCAGGTGGAACAGGCGAATCAAGATTTGGAGGTGGCACTCAGGTGCATGGCATCCAGGGATGCTGGTTCTTGGAGTAAGTACTTATCTTGGGTCGAGTACGCTCACAACACTCTCCATCTGCCACAAGTCTCTTGCCCTTCCAGTGTTCCCTAGGTTACCAACCACCACTCTTCCCCAACCAAGAGGAGGAGGTACCCTCAGTCCAGACCTTCATACACCGCTGCAGGAGGATGTGGGCATTGGCCCAGAGACGACTCCGTCACTCCGCCCTAGCATTCAAGAGGCAGGCTGACAAACACCGCTGTAAGGCACCCACCTACCGAGTGGGGCAGCGAGTCATGCTCTCCACATGCCATCTGCCACTCAGAACCATCTCCCGCAAGGTGGCACCCAGATACCTCGGACCCTTCCTCATCAGCAAGGTAATCAATCCATGTTCTGTCAGACTGGCATTACCACTCACCATGTGAAATATTCACCCCACTTTCCATGTGTCACAGCTTAAACCTCTGGTTTCTAGTTGCTGTTGTATAAACAGCGACTCCCAGATCGCCTCCCTAAATTATCATGATAATGGAGGAAGCTTTCCTACATGCAAACAGTAAAATGTTTTAAAAAGTGAATTTAAAAAAAACTGCAAATGCTTACCTGTGCAGTCTTTGAATCAGGAAAAATTTCTTGCCAGCTCTGAAAAATGGTCCACAAATCGAAAATAGTTCCTTTTCATTGGGCATGCGTGTTAGGACTGCTCAACCACAAATCAATGACTGAGAACCACGTGCAACTAGAAAACCATGGGCATGTGTGTTTGAAAAATAAATGGGGGATGCTAAGAAAATTCATGGAGTAACGGAAAAAAACCTCAGATGATACAAAACATAATTTTCCCATATGAAAATCAGTGTATGCCATATTAGCCAAAAAATTGCATTTTCCCATACAAAATATGGGGGAAACCGTATAAGTTGACATGTAGGGTCTCGCTAATTATGGATGACAAGCCTACCTTTAGTCTAGCAGCAATGACCCCTGAAAGAATTTTGTAATCAGTATTCAGCAGTGTAATTAGTCTCGGGTTATTTAGTATTCTTTTATCTTTACCAGACTTTGGAATGAGTGTAATTACACCTTGTTTCATGCTAGATGTCAGTTCTTTCTTCTCTATGCACTCGCTTAAAGCTTTAAACAATAAATTCCTTAAATCTTTCCAAAAGAATTGATAAAAATTGGCAGTAAGCCCATCGGTGCCTGGCGATTTTTGTTTGAAGCTATCTTCCTCTATACAAGGAATAAGGTTCTTGATTTTATCAAAAGTGTTATCCATATCTACCGAGGAGTAATTTGAGGTATACAACTTGGAGTAAAATATAAAAACCTCTTTTTCTATATCCCTATGATCTTTGCTTACCATTTATCATTGAATTTCTCACTTGTCTGTTCTTCTCTAAATTGCTAAAATATGAGGAATTTTTTTTCACCTGCCTCAATCCATTTTGCTCGTGATCTTATAAAGGTACCCTGTGCTTTTTCAAGATAAAGGTCATCTAATTTGACTTGTAACTCCATTAACCTATTTTTTTCTGTTTCATTTAGTTCAGGTTTACTACAACACAGACTCGTATCCCTTAGTAGGTTGCTTTCATACTCTCTTCTTTTCCTGTTAAGATCTTTACTAAAATTAATAGTAAATACCCTAATTTTGAATTTGAGAAATTCCTATTTACCAATGTCACTACTGATGGCTTCATTTTCCCTTATTTCTTTTTGCAATATTTCTCATCCTGTAACAACTTGGCATTAAACTTCCAATATCCTTTGTTTCTGGATTCCTTTATTGTTGGTTCTAACACCAGATCAATAGAACAGTGGGCCGATAGAGGAGCATTAGAGATTTTAGATGGTGAAACATCTCATAATGTCACTGACCAACTAATAATCAATTCTAGACTTACTTTCTCCGGTGGGCTTAAACTAAGTAATTTTTGATTCCCAGATTTAAACTTCTCCATACATTAGTTAAATTATCTGTCTTGAAACCTTCAATGTCATTGCATTTCAACTTTCTTAGTCTAGGAAGCCATCTATCTTCATTCATTAGGTGTCGTATTCAAATCACCTCCTATTATGATACATTTCAGTAGGATATAAAATTTTGAGGTCTGAAATCGCATTTGTAATATCTTCCATTAGTTTTGTTTTGACCATTATTGTATCCATAAACATTAGTTATTAGGAAGAACAGACTTTCGATTTTCAATACCAGTCAACCAGTGACCATCTCCATCAGCTCTGTGAGTCACAATTTCACTAGGACATCTATTGAAGCACATCACCACACCTCCTGACCGGTTAGATCCATGGCTGAATAACATGTTGTCTCTCCATGGGTTAGTCCAAAAAGTCCTGTCCATCTCAGAGGAATGAGATTATACAGTAAATTGTAATTAATTTAGGACTTGTTTAATTTTATTATTATTAGATTGATTATGCATAATTTGTAACTATAGCTACTAATGTTTCTAAATAGTTAATTTGTAATATCTACATGTGTCTCTGTTCCATTCATTTGCATGATTTAAAACACTATATGATAAAACCTGTCCTGTAAGGAAATACAATGATGGACAAAAACAGGCAAATGGTCCATGGATCACCAAAGGATTAAAAAATGCCTGTAAAAAAAAGAACACGCTGTATAGACAATTCATTAAAAAAAGAACTTTGGAGGCAGAAATTAAATATAAAAAATACAAGAATAAATTAACCAGCATTATGAGGACATGTAAGAAGGAATATTATAATAAATTATTAGATAGTAATAAAAATAACATGAAGGGGCTATGGAATGTACTAAATAGTATTATTAGGAATAGAGCTAAAAACAAAAACACAAGCTACCCTGATCATTATATTGAGAATGACAGATCAATAAATAATATGGAAGAAGTGGTAAATGGTTTTAATAGATTCTTTGTAAATGTGGGACCAGATCTGGCAGAAAAGATTCAGGATAAAGACACACCTGGAGGGGTGGAGGCTGCTCGATGGGAGAGAAATCCTAAATCTATATTCATTGGTGCAGTTGGCATAAAAGAGGTCATAGACATTGTAAGGAGAAGTGAAAGTAAAACCTCCACTGACTGGAATGATATTGATATGAGTCTAATAAAAAAAAGTTATTGAAGAAATTGCAGAACCATTTACTCACATATGTAATATGTATTTTCAATCTGGTAAATTTCCAAACAACATGAAAATAGCTAAAGTTATACCTTTATATAAATGTGGAGATAGACACCATTACACAAATTACAGGCCAGTTTCTTTACTCTCTCAGTTCTCCAAGATCCTCGAAAAACTGTTCACAGCAAAACTAGACAACTTCATTGGAAAATATAAACTTTTAGCTGACAGTCAATACGGATTCTGGAAAGACGGATCAACAACCCTGGCATTAATGGAACTTATTGAGAAAATCACAAATGGTATAGACAATAAAAAACATGCTATGGGAATTTTCATAGATCTAAAGAAAGCATTTGACACAATAAATCATGACATTCTATTCAAAAAATTAGAGAGGTATGGTATCAGAGGCGTTGGTTTGGACTGGGTGAGGAGCTACTTAAGTAACAGGCAACAATTTGTAAAAATTGGAGATCACACATCTGATTATTTGCTCATAACATGTGGAGTACCACAAGGGTCTGTCTTAGGTCCTAAGCTGTTTATATTGTACATTAATGATTTATGTAATGTATCATGTATAATGAAATGCATTTTATTTGCTGATGATACAAACATCTTTTGCGCCAGGGACAATGCACAGCAGCTTATGGAAACAATCACAACCGAAATGAATAAATTAAAAAGGTGGTTTAATGTAAACAAATTGTCATTGAATTTGAGTAAAACAAAGATTATGTTATTTGGAAAATATAAGTCTAACCCTCAAGTTGAATTGAAAATTGACAACATAACCATAGAAAGAGTTTATGAAATAAAATTTCTGGGTGTGATTGTTGATCATAAAGTCTGCTGGAAACCGCATATTAATCATGTTAAAGCAAAAATAGCAAAGATTACTGCAATTTGGGGGAAATCAAGACACATTCTGGACTATAAATCACTACATACTCTGTATAATGCACTCATACTTCCATATCTGAGCTACTGTGTGGAGATATGGGGTAATACCTACAAATCTAACCTGCAGCCGTTATGCACATTACAAAAAAGAGCAATAAGAATCGTCAGTAATACGGGATATCTTGAGCATACAAACGCATTATTCGTAAAAGCACACACTCTGAAATTCACTGATCTGGTTAAACACAAGACTGCACAAATTATGTATAAAGCAAGACATAACCTTCTTCCGGGTGAGGTACAAAATACGTTTATGGAAAGGCAGGGTGGGTATAACCTGAGAGGGGGAAATGAATTTTAAGAGAGTAAATGTTAGAACAACTATGAAAAGTATGTGCATAACAGTCTGTGGGGTGAAATTGTGGAATGGTCTGGAAAATGAACTCAAAAATAGCACCAACATAAAACTGTTTAAAAAATTATATAAAAACATGTTAATAAAAATATATGAGAATGAGGACAGGCAGACTATATAGGTGATGATGAAATTGAGAGTAAGTCTGTGACTGGTCTTCTTGTATTTAGTGTATAGTTATAGGTATGTGTATATGTATGTACTGTATATATGTATTGTATGTGTGTATATATGCATAACATAAGTATCTGTATATATGATTTGATTTGGTCGATATTATACCATGTCGGTATGTTTTGGTATGTTGGTATGTTTTCTTTTTTGTTTATTGCTTTTGTTTTCTTTTGTATATATAGTTTATTATGGTGGAAAGTGACATTTGATTAGCGGTGGTATAGAGGGTTAGGATTGGATAAGTTATTACTTCTTCCTAATCCTTTCTGAACATTGTTATGTTATTGCCTTGTGGCTACGCTATTCTGTTTGTTTATGATGATGTTTTGATTATTGTATTTTTTATTTAAATTTTTATTTTTATATCTTCTTTATTGTTCAGAATAAAGTAATCAATCAATCAATCAATCAATGATTAGTTTCATTTCATTTTTCATTCCATGCAATACAATGTATCAGTATTTATTTAAATAAATAAAGTAAGTATTTAAATTGCTGATCTGGAACAGTATATGAGGGTTCACAGCCTCCAGGCAACAGGAAATGACCTTACTTTTGTAGACCATGACCCACATGCTGTCTCCATCTCTATGGAAACCAGAATTGTTCTGTCAGGTTGTAATGTACACTGTTTTCTTCTCTGTTATGCATGCATTGTTTTATGTATTTTCTATTTGGTCAGTCAAACAAACACGTAAATAAGCAAGCAAGCAGTAATCTTCCTGAACATATCCATGATGATAAAATGTATTGAATATTGTACATTATGATTAAAACACACACACACACCTCATGTGTATAAATAACATGTCCAGTTTTGTATCCGATGTGTAATAGGGTGGCCAGATGGTTTCACTCTGACTGGCAGAGCATTTTTTTTTTTAAGGATTTTCCACTAGGAGACCAACTGGTCTGGGCAATACAATCACAGGCCCCAGAGTCCATGCGGCTGCACCGCTGCGGCATATTCTGTGATGCAAAGTCGTTCACCAATCACCATACAGACAAACATACTACAGTGACTACACAGCTATCAAGAGCAATTACCAAGCACAAATGTTATGTCAAAGACACTCAAAGTTACACAGTAATGACATCGGATTCTGACATCAGCCATCTCAGTAACCAAATTTTAGTTTTGTTTTTCCCAACCAACATGATCTTGTGTGTATATCTTATAACATAGATCTTCGTTTTCCTTGTCAAATGTATACTTACATGGTACTTGGTTAATTAATTGCAACTGACCAAATGATAAGACATAACTTGGTTTAAAATTTGGTCTCCCAGTGAAGCTGGTTTGGCATTGACTAGGAGACCAAATCTGGCCACTGGGAGGCCATTTGGTCTCCCAGTAATTATGTTAAAATGCTCAGCCAATGAGCTGTTCAGATATTTTACATACAGATAAGTGATTTAAAGGAGGATTAGCATCATTTAAAGTCATGTAGTGTTGGTTTTCTGAGCTAGACCTATAATCTCTTAATTACTCCAAACTTCCACACAGAGCAGAACAGCGCTGTATTTTAATGAGGTCTCTGAATTGATTAACAGCAGAGAGAATAAATCCTCAACGTTTCCACAGGAGCTGCGTCTCACCGACCGCTAGGGGGCGACATCCGGAAAGTTAGGAAGAGATTCATAGACTCGTTGAAAAATAAACCAGAAGTGAAATGTCAAGTCAACTTTATTGTCAAATATGCTATACATGCTCGACATACAGCACAGATGAAATTTCAGTCTTCTCTGACCGACGGTGCAAACAGGCAATGCAATAAATACAAATTGAATAATTGAAAAAAAAAAACAGTATAAACACTCTAGATAAGAACTAGACATAGACTAAACACTCATATGTGTGTGTGTGTAAATTGGTGCAAATAACCAAACAGTCAAGGGCACTTGAGGTATAGCAGGTAAACATGAAATAAGCAGTATAAACAAACTAGCAGCTGTTAAAGTGAGGTAGTGCAGAATAGTGCAAATTAGCAAGGTAAAGTGAGATGTGCGGTCCCTGAGTTCAGTGTGTTAATGAACGTTGAGATGTAAGTGTGTGTGTGTTGGGGGGGGGGGGGGGGGGGGACTGTGAGGATGATGTCAGATGCTGAATGGGGGGCAGGGGTGTGTGCAAGCAGAATCTGTGGCAGGAGGAGGAGGGGCAGAACAGGGAGGGAGTTGAGCCTCCTGACCGCCTGGTGAAAGAAACTGTCCTTGAGCCTGCTGGTTTTGGCCCGGAGACTCCGCAGTCTCCTCCCCGACGGCAGCAGACTGAAGAGGTTGTGAGATGGGTGGGTGGGGTCACCTGCAATTCTGATGGCTTTGCGGGTGAGGCGGGAGTTATAAATATCCATTAAAGAAGGGAGAGAGACACCAATGATACTCTCAGCTGCTCTTACGATGCGCTGCAGAGTCTTGCAGCAGGACACGGTGCAGGCGCCATACCACACGGTGATGCAGCTGGTCAGGATGTTCTCGATGGTGCCTCTGTAGAAAGTGTGCATGATGGGGGTCGGGGCTCTTGCTCTCCTCGGTTTGCGGAGGAAGTACAGACACTGTTTGGCTTTTTTGGCCAGTGATGCGGTGTTGTTGCTCCAGGATAGGTCTTCAGAGATGTGCACACCCAGAAACTTGGTGCTGCTCACCCTCTCCACTGCAGCACTGTTGATAGATAGTGGAGCATGCTGTGTGTGCTCTCTCCTGAAGTCCACAACAATCTCCTTCGTCTTCTCCACGTTCAGACGGAGATTGTTGTCCTTGCACCACATGGCCAAGCGGCTCACCTCACTCCTGTAGATTGTCTCATTGCCATTGTTGATGAGATCCACCACAGTCGTGTCATCCGCAAACTTAATGAAGAGATTAGAGTTGGATGTTGGTGTGCAGTCGCGGGTCAGCAGAGTGAAGAGGAGGGGGCTTAGCACACATCCTTGGGGGGCCCCCATGTTCAATGTGATGGTGCTGGAGGAGTTGCTGCCGACCCGTACAGCCTGTGGTCTCCCCGTCAGGAAGTCCAGCAGCCAGTTGCACAGGGAGGTGTTGAGTCCCAGCTGGTCCAGTTTATGAATGAGCTGCTGAGGAATGATTGTGTTGAATGCTGAGCTAAAGTCTATGAACAGCATTCTGACATAAGAGTCTTTTGTCTCCAGGTGGGTGAAGGCTGAGTGGAGGGCAGTGGAGATGGCGTCATCGGTCGAACGGTTGGACTGATATGCAAACTGGAAAGGGTCCAGGGCGGGGGGGAGGGCAGACTTGATATGCCGCATGACTAGCCGCTCGAAGCACTTCATGAGGATGGGAGTGAGTGCGACAGGGCGGTAGTCATTGAAGTAGGAGGGAGATGGCTTCTTTGGGACCGGGATGATGGTGGTGGTTTTGAGGCACGTGGGGATAACAGCTTGGCTCAATGAGATGTTGATGTCTGTAAAGACTTCTCTGAGCTCCTCGGCACAGTCTCTCAGGACACGACCAGGAATGTTATCAGGACCTGGGGCTTTTCGTGCATTTGTCGTCCTGAGAGCTCTCCTCACGCTGTCTGGGGACAGCGTCAACACCTAAAACACGAAAATACATCTTTCCAACTGTAGTAAGTTAGACAATGAGCTACAACCTCATTTCCACCCAAATGCGCCGTCCAACGAGCTGAACACTGGTCTCTGTTCAGTGGCTGTGAGGCGAGAGATCAGGGAGCATGTACAAAGTGCAGAAGAAACGCCACAAATATTCTCTCACTAAACATGATGAAGCGGTTAAGAGAGGAGGAGGATTGGCCACAGGGAGAGTAGTGAGGAGGTGAAATGCACCAGAATATCTGAGAAATCAACGCACAGACGACATGTGCACCAGAGACTTTCAAAAACATTTTATATACATCCCTTTAGGGGATCTATAAAAAGGAAACAAGTCAAAAACAAAACAAAAACCGGGGAATATGTTTTCCAGTGGGCTGGCATGGTGGTGTAGTGGTTAGCACTGTCACCTCACAGCAAGAAGGTTCTGGGTTTGAACATGCAAACTCCTTCTGTATACTTTAGAATGGCCCTTAGGGTGTTCCAAGTGCTGCGGCCAATCATGACCTGTAAATTATGATGTCGTCTAGATAGGCGGCTGTGTAGGCAGCGTGAGGGTGGAGGACCCTGTCCATAAGCCATTGGAACGTAGCGGGTGCCCCAAACAACCCAAAAGGGAGCGCGACAAATTGGTGTAAACCAAACGGTGTGGAAAAGGCCGTTTTCTCTCGGGATAGAGGAGTCAAGGGGATCTGCCAATATCCCTTTGTTAGATCCAGTGTTGAATAAAAGTGAGCAGCACCTAACCGATCAAGCAACTCATCAAAGCGAGGCGTTGGGTATGCATCAAATTTAGACACCGTGTTGACCTTTCTATAGTCCACATAAAGAATTTCATGTTCACATCAACAATCAGTGCCCTCAACTCACAAACACTGAGTGTTTTTAAAAGAAAAGGTGATGTAACACAGCGGTAAACACATCCCCATGGCAACTTTTTTGGAATATGTTACAGACATCAAATTTCAGAATGAGGGTATATTTACAGAAACCTTTTGGTCCTAAAGCTGCTTCTGTAACCTTGAAATTAATTTGTGGGAATACAAACAGTCCCAAGGTGCAGTGGAAAAAAGGCGGTTCTTGGAGAGAGAGAGAGGACGGACGAGAGCCGGAGGCGGAAGGACAGCAATGTCAGAACCGGGTTGCTGATGCCGGTGAATTTAAATCTCTCTGCAATACGCGATAACGTTGATATCCTACCAGAACTGTACAGTGAATGTGAATGGTCATGGCGGAGAAGTCTGGCGGGCATTTGAGAAATAATAATCTGGGTGACGATATGTTTTGGGATGAACCTAGTCAGGTGAGGAAGCTATCAGACAGAGATAGCAGTGGAGAATCGGTGACCTCAGTGGTCAAAAGGTCAAGAGTGGTTAGAAGACGGTCTAATGAAGATAGAGAGACTATGACATGGAAAGTAATTGTTGCCTTCGAAGCAAAAGGTGGACCAGATTTACATCCCATTCACATCACTAATGCCATTCAGAAAGAAATAGGGAAGATTCATCATGCCACATTCCTGGGGAATGGTAGACTGCTAATCTATGCTAGTTCAGAAGAACAACGTAACAACATCCTAAAGAAAAACACACTTAATAAGCTTAAGATATCCTCACACATTCCAGGGACAGCGTCTAGAACAAGAGGGGTCATATCAGGAATTCCTACGGCTGTCTCTATTGAAGAGATCAAAGAGAATCTGTCCCAGTATGCAATACTTGATGCTAAACGACTGACAAAAGGCAAAGAGAAAACAGACAGCATGTCAATTTTGTTAAGTTTCACTAAAGACCTACCAGCTCGAGTTCAAATGGGTTATATGTCTTACACGGTTCGTGAATACATCCCTCCCCCTTTAAGGTGTTTTAATTGCCAAAGATTTGAACACGTTGCAAGCCAGTGCAGAGGGAAATTAAGATGCGCTAAATGTGGTGGGGACCATGAATATGATAAGTGTGAGACAGAAGTGTTAAAATGTTGCAACTGTGGAGGCCCACATAGTGCTGCGTATGGTGGTTGTGAAAAACAGAAAGAGGCAAAGGAGGTACAGAAATGCAGAGTTATGCGTAAGATGTCTTATGCGAATGCCCTTAAGACGGTTCAGAATGACAAAAGAGTCTCTAGTGTTCCCACTACACTGCAACGACCTACATGGAGCCAATATGACAGAGTTACTAACCTGAATGAGCAGATACAACTGGATGGAAGTCATTACATGACTAGGCCTGGTCCTAGGCCTATGCCAGCCCCAGAGAAGTGTGCATGCAACACTAACATTACAAAGGACACACTGTTAGTGAAGAAAAATGAATTTATTGCATTCCTGTGTACAGTAATGAATAAAACTCTGAAATATCCAGGGGAAAGTGACAGGATTAAGTCTATTGTGGAAATTGCCAATGATTTCTTGGGGTCTACTGCTAAAGCGGATGAGATACATAAAATGCTAACTCTCAAATATGGCCAGACTCAAGATAATTGAATGGACTATGGTGTTTTTCATTTTACAATGGAATGCACGAAGTTTAATAGCCAATGGTCAGGAACTTAAAAGATATATTCAAAAGTTAACAGATAAACCTGAGGTGATTTGTATCCAGGAGACCTGGTTGAAAGCACAATTTGTCATTAAGGGTTATAGTGCTATTAGACGTGACAGGGGTAATGAGAGAGGTGGTGGATGTATAACATTCATTAAAGAAGGGATTCCCTATAAATGCATTAAAATAAGCAGTGAACATGAATGTATTGTTACAGAAATATTTAATGGGCCTAAGGAGACGTATACTATCATTAACTATTATAACCCATGACAATTAACAATTGATTTCTTAAATAGTGTTGCTAAGAGGAATCACACAGAGATCTGGTGTGGCGACTTTAATGCCCACAATAGTTTGTGGGGTAGCAAACACACAGACCTAAATGGTATGGTGGTTGAAGAAGTCATCAATGACAGAATGCTAGTGTGTGTAAATGATGGCTCTGGCACTAGACTCAATATCCTTAAGAGTGAGACCTCATGTATTGACCTAACCCTAGTTGACAGAAGATTAGCTTACAGATGTCAATGGAACACTGACCAAACAACTACTATTGGCAGTGATCATTTTCCTATATGGTGTAATATGGATGTGGAAATCAGGATTGAACCTAATTATGTACATCATAAATGGCTTTTTAGGAAGGCTAACTGGGAGGAATTCCAGAACATGTCTGCAGATTTGGCTGAACGTATACCAGGATCTGAACAGAGTGTGAATGACATGAATGACAGTATAAGCTCCTTTATCTATTTTACAGCAAGGCAGTCTATACCAATGAGTGAGGGCAAAAATAACACGAGGAATGTCCCCTGGTGGGATGATAAATGTACCAAAGTGATTAAGGACCAAAATAAAGCTTTTAAGCTATTACGTAATACTTTAACCTATGATAACTTATTGGACTATCAAAACAAGAAAGCATTAGCTAGAAGAACTATCAAAGAGGCGAAAAGAGAATCCTGGAGAAACTTTTGCTCATCAATAGGCAGAGAAACCTCACTCAACCAAGTATGGCTGATGATTAAAAAGATGACTGGTAGATATGAACCTCCTCATATTCCTGTCTTAACTGACAGGGATAATCATTATATTACAGATGTCGATAAGGCTAACATATTAGCTAAAACTTTTGCAGATGTTCACAAAGGTCACCACCTGGAAGACTGCTTTAAGAAAAGAAAGGAGGAAATATTGAGTATGAATGAGGACCTTCTTACAAAGAGGGAATCAAACATGTCTAGTATAGATCTTGATTTTAGCATGATAGAGTTAAAAGTGGCTTTAAATAATACGGCCTACTCTGCCCCTGGCAGTGATGGTCTCTGCTATGCCATGTTTAGACAACTCCCTGACGAAGTTTTAGAAATAATCCTTAAGCTGTTTAACAAAGTGTGGAAGGAGGGTACATTACCAACGGCATGGAAAAGATCAACAATCCTCCCATTTCATAAACCTGGTAAAGATAAAAGTGATCCAGGTAATTATAGACCAATAGCCCTCACCTCACACCTGGGCAAATTAATGGAGAAAATGGTTGTGACTAAACTACTATCTAGAATATAATAATTTACTCCATAGCTATCAAACGGGATTTAGAAAACAAAGCTCAACTACAGTTGCACTGGTGAAACTCACAAATGAAATTGAGAAAACATTGACTATGAAAGAAGTAATGGTAGCAATTTTCCTAGATATTGAAAAAGCTTATGACACAATGTGGAGAGAAGGACTATTAATCAAACTAAAGAAAATGGGCATCGAAGGGAAGATGTACAACTACATTTTAAATTTCCTATCACAACGCACCTTGAGGGTTAGAGTTGGAGAAGCTGTTTCACAGGAGTTCCCAGTGGAAGATGGAATTCCGCAGGGTAGTGTGATTAGCCCAATTTTATTTAATATTATGATTAATGATATTTTTGAGAAATTGAACAGAATGAATGATGGTCTACTTTATGCTGATGATGCCGTCATTTGGAGAAGGGGGAATAATATCCCGTATATCACTAAAACAATACAGAAGGACTTGTATATCCTAGAACAATGGGGAGTGGAGTGGGGTTTTAAGTTTTCTGTGCAAAAATCACAAGTGTCATACTTCACAAGGAAGAAAGTTCCAGAAAACCATGAAGTCTTACTTTACAACCACCTGCTCAAAAGAGGAGAATGTTTCAAGTATCTGGGTCTATGGTTAGACAACAAACTCACCTGGAAACAACATATTGAATACATAGAAACAAAGTGCAAAAAGGTTCTGAACTTGATGTGAATGGTTTCTGGTCTTTGTTGGGGAGCAGATAGACAATATTTACTCAATATTTATAAAGCGTTGATAAGGTCAAATATTGATTATGGTTGTATAGTGTATGGCTTTGCTTGTAAAACATCCCTCCTGAAACTCGAAAGAGTACACTCAAGGGCCCTGAGAATAGCCCTGGGTGCTATTAAGACAACTCCCATTAGTGCCTTACAAGTGGAGTCAGAGGAAACTCCACTTCAGTTGTATTTTGCAAAACTGTCATTGACCTACTGGGTCAGACTACAGTGCAGTATTGACAGTCCAGCCATATCAGTGCTCAAAGATTGTTGGGAATATTCCAAAGAAGCTAAGGGATTTGGATGGAATATTGATGAGTCTGCGAGAGTGTTTGGTTTAAAAAATCTTAAGTTCAGCTCTGCATTGGCTATGAGTAGTGTCCCCGCATGGATCCTCCCTGCTCCAGATGTTAACACAGAATTGCTTACAGCGAAGAAAGATCACTCTAACGAACATAGCTTTGCAATACATTGTAAAACCTATTTGACTTCTACATTCTATGGTTACCTACAGATATTTACAGATGGTTCAAAAGACCCTCAAAATGGTCAGTGTAGTATAGGAATCTATATACCAGAATTCAAGAGGACCTATGGATATCAATTGAATAACTTTTTGTCCATATACTCAGTAGAACTAACTGCTATAATTACTGCTTTGACATGGATTGAAGAAGTCAAACCTTTAAAATCAGTCATATGCACAGACTCACTCTCCGTTTTGCAAAGCTTTATCTCTGGAAAAGCAGTAAGAGATGATCTAGTTATTGAAATGAAACAGTTATTGGCTCAACTCAGAAATCTTGGACTCACCGTCCAATTTTGCTGGGTACCAGCTCATACAGGCCTCAAGGGTAACGAAACTGCAGATAAAACTGCCAAGGAAGCTTTAGGTCACCACTGTATCACAATTCATGTACCATTAGGAAAAGGGGAAGCTAAAACTTTTATTAAAGCAGAAATCATGAGTAGATGGCAGGACGAATGGGAGACAGACTCAAAGGGTAGGCAGTACTTTAATGTGCAACATCAGGTTGGTGGGAGAAGAATCACTTCAGTGGGGCTTGGAAGAAGGGAGGAAGTTACATACACATGGTTGAGATTAGGGCACACTGGTCTCAACGCCACACTACATGTCCTGGGGAAAACTGATGGGCTTTGTGCTGAGTATAAAAATGGTTGTCCGGTGATGGACAGGGTAAAGGACTGTATAAGAGGGACACTGGCTCAGGTATACAGCAAGCTACCCAGGCTGTCCGGTTAGAACAGGAATTAATGGATGTCCACTCATGAGAAACAGTGTAAACCGTGGTTTTACTAGAAAACAGAATAAAATACAAATACAACAAGACATGAGCAATAATATACACACAAGCAATAATGTAAATAACAACAATGATATAAATACAAATACACATCGCATTAAATATATATTAACGCAAATGAATAATAATTATATACAATGTAATACAAATGTAAAACACACAAATGAATACTATATAAGTAAAACAATGTAAAGCCCAATGAATGCTACTTACACCCCATAATAAATAACACAACACTAAATACTGACTATATACACGATATGTACCCAATATGTACAATGTGTACAACGTACACGGGGGATGAGGATAGCTGCCTACAGCAGCTATCATTACCAAGGTGCATGGTGCAACTGCTTACAGCGAGTCACACCCGCATGAAGACACAGAGTGTGTCGGCTGAATGAAGGGGAGCATGGCTCCTTTAAGCGCTGCCCCGCGCTGTATTGCACATAGAAGGTTAGAATATGTGGCGCGGTTATGAACTGTACATACCACCACTACACTCCCAACACGGCAATGGCTAATAATGAAATGTGCTCCCTTAACAGACCGCGGTCGAGAAGACAAGCGCTATCATTACATGGCTACTGAACAGAACAGAACAAACACGTAAGAAAATAGACAGACACAGGATGAGAGAAAAAGAGAAGAAATACTCGCTAGCCTTACCGCCACATGTAACAGTTACAGATAACGAGTACACACATAACACAGTAGCTACGCAACAATAAACAACTTACATTCAAGGACGCACGGAATGCTCACACGGCGCAAATGATGGACGTTGGATCCTGACACGTCCGCGATAGAAAGATAGAAAGCAAGAAAGAAATGAAACAGAGAGAGAAAGAGAGAAACGGATCCAAATATTCACTGATGAGAAGCAGGTGTTGCATGGAGTCCCCGTCTGATGTGTGCTGTGTTTTCCTCGATGTTTGTGCGCATCTTATATAGTCCACGCAGCACAGTGTGATGGACAGTGGCACCAGGGTGTCTGAAGTTGGCGTGTGATGGACAGTGGCGCCAGGGTGTCTGAAGTTGGCGTGTGATGGACAGTGGCGCCAGGGTGTCTGAAGTTGGCGTGTTGTAACATGCCCTGTCCCCGCGCACAGCGTGTGCACAAACAACGGGGAGGAGGTCGGTTGCCCTGACAACTAACGAGTTGGGAGCCACTATGCCTGACAAGGGTGCCTGTTTACTACTTTTAAAGGTCAAAATAATTAAGACCTGGCACCGCAATTCTGAACAGCCGCCCCCAACTTTGTAGAACAAAGTTGTGTCCATGATGTCAGGCAGAGGGGCCCTGAGGGAGTGAAGGGAGTCTCACCAGGCATGAGACTGGGCGTGTGTAGGTCCGGTCCTTGACCTGCACCTGTGCAGTACGTACCCTGCCATCTGCTCCAGGGATGACAGCAGTGACCTTGCCCACAGGCCACAGGGCACGTGGGAGCTGAGGGTCGACAATCATCACGATGCTGTCAACGATGAGGTCCTCCCGGTCTCGTTGCCACTTGGAGCGGGTTTGAAGAGAGGGCAGGTAGTTCCTGATGAACTTAGCCCAGAATTGGTCCGCAAGGGCCTGGCACTGTCTCCACCTGCGCCTGCTCAGGATGTCGGAGTCGGTGTAGACCACTTGTGGTATGGAGGGGTCGTGCCGCCCCATCAGCAGCATGTTTGGAGTGATGGGATCTGGATCTGCGATGTCTGACGAGGTGTAACCCAAGGGCTTGGAGTTGATGATGCTTTCCACCTCGATCAGCACTGTCCTCAACACCTCCTCAGTGACTGTCTGTGCATCGAGTGTAGTGTGTAGGGCAGCTTTGATGGAACGGATCTCCCGTTCCCAGGAACCACCGAAGTGCGGAGCATGTGGAGGATTGAACTTGAAGTCAATCTGTTGACTGGCTAAGTGGGACTGTAGCTCTGGGCTGAGGGCTTTGAACGTCTCCTGCAGTTCAGACTGACCCCCTCTGAAATTGGTGCCTTGATCGGAGAGCAGCTCATGTGGCTTCCCTCGGCGTGCGATGAAGTGCCGCAGGGCCATCAAGAAAGCATCAGTGTCCATGCTGGTGAGGAGGTCTAGATGCACTGCATGGATTGTCAGGCACTTGAAAATGATGCCCCACCGTTTCTCAGTGCGTCGGCCGATTTTGATGAGGTACGGCCCGAAACAATCCATTCCAGTGGAATAGAAGGCTGGCTTGTGCAAGCGCAGACTTGATGGTGGCAAGTCAGCCATTCTGGGGATCACTGGTGTGCCTCGCCACTTCTGACACTCTGGACAGCTGTGCTGATGTTTCTTGACAGCCGCTCTCCCACGCACGATCCAGTACCGCCGGCGCAGCTCAGCAAACACTCGCTCTGGTCCTGGGTGCGCCAGATGGCTGTCGAAGTCTCGGATGATGAGCTGTGTGATGGGGTGCTGAGGGTCAAGCAGGATGGGGTGCAGAGTCTCCTCCTCAACCGTGTCACACCTGCGCAGACGACCTCCGACCCGGATCAGCTGTGTCTCAGCGTCGTACTCCGGGGACAATGTGAGGATCCTGCTGTCAGTGGAGACTGGCTTCCCCGCTGAGAGCAGGGTGAGGTCTTCGGGGAAGGAGTCACTCTGTGCCTTCCTGAGGAGTGCCAGTTCCGCTTGCCTGTAGTCCTCAGCTGTGATGGCGGATGTGGCCGCCCCATGACGCGCTCTGACTGTGGCCTCCAGCAGCTCTGGATATTGACTGAAGTTCCCTGCATCAGGCAACGCAGGGTCAGAGGTCACGGTGATGTGGCCGCAGAACTGGGACTTCCGCAGCTCGGTGGCGTCCTGCAGCAGCTCCACTGATGGTGACGGTGCACTGATGAACAGGCATGCTGAGGTGGAAGACCGCTGCTTGACAGCCTTGGCGGGGCCTTGAAGTGTCCACCCAAGGCGTGTCTTCAGGGCAATGGGTCCACCTGGTGGGCCTATGTGCACAGGCTCGATGGGGATGAGGAGGTCTGGGTAGTCAGACCCAATGAGGAGCAGCGGACGGGCCTGAGTAAAGGAGTGAAGAGGCAGCCCTCTGAGGTGGCGGTAGGTCCTTCGGAGAGCCTCAACTGGGTGTGAATGAGGGGACAGTCCCAGTTTGGGTGATGTGAAGGCCCGCTGTATCTTGTACCGCTGCTGCGGTTGACTGAGGGATGACACAGAGAAGGACACTGACCTCCCCGGCACCGTTCTGATGTCATGACGGATGGTGCGGAGGGCCAGGTTCTCACTCTGTCCTTTGAGGCCAAGCTGCTGCGCTGCTTGGGGGAGGAGCATGGTGCGCTCTGACCCGTCATCGAGGATGGCGTAGGTCTCCATCTTCTTGCCCCCGTGATGAAGGAGCACCTTCACCATCTTCAGCAGCACACAACTACCTCTCCGTGCTGGGTCGAGGTAGTAGGTGGATGGCTGGCTGGTTGAAGACAGTGTCGCAGTCTCCGGCCTGCTTTGTGCATTCACCTCATGCAGTACCTCGAGGTGCAGGCGATTGCACTTCGGGCACCGTGCCTTGAGGTAGCACTGAGCTGCTTGATGGTCGCGTCCACACCTACAGCACTTCTTCCCGGTCTTGATCCACTGGAGCCTTGGTTCCAGTGACATACTCTTGAACGCAGTGCACTGGTTGAAGTAGTGCTCCGTGCTGTTGCAGAAGGGGCAGTACTTCTTTGGAGGCTCCACCTTGGCGGGTGTGCGTGGAGCTGACTTTGATGGCTGCTGAGCTGACTTGGCTGGGGGGTCTACCAGCAGGACCGTGGTGGAGCGTGTGGCTGCCGGCTGCTTGCCTCTGGTGCTCCGCTGCCGCTCTGCCTGGTTCGCTGTTGCCTTTGGCGGGTCGTTGGTCTCGTCCAGCTGCACACCAACCTCGTACTGTAACCATGCGGCGAAGTCCAGGAGTGTGGGGACAGGCACACGGTCTGGGTCGATGTACCGCCTGAAGGCAGTACGCAGCTCGTGAGGCAGCTTGGGCAGCAACCGAGACACATGCGAACCACACCGTAGCTCAAGCTGTTCCTGGGTCCCCATCTTATCCAGCATCCCCACCAAGGACTGCACCTTCAGGGCGAAGTTCCTGAAGCCTCTCTGGTCACCGCTCCTGACAGGGGGCTCAGCCAAGACCTGGTTGATCTGCCTGAGTGCCAGTTTGCGGGGCTGCCCAAAGAGCTTCGTGAGGGCTGCCATCGTATCACTGTAGGGATAGCTGCTGTGGCAGTAAGCATCCGCTACCAGGACAGCATCCTCTAGCTTCAGGTGGTCCAACAGGATCTGATATTTGAAGCGCTCTGTCGCGTCGGGTGGTAGGACGTTGTCGAGCGCCAGCTGCATCCTGTTGAACTGCCGTGGGTCGTCCTCGGTGAACGCTGGGATTCTCATCTTGGGCCCGCGGTAGGTCAGCTCCTGAGGGGGAAGAGATGTCAGTCGCTGTGGGACAGGTGACAGCCTGTGATGATCTGGTGCCACTGCCCTCTGACCGGCCGACACCGGTGATGACGTCCGCTGTCTCTGAACAGACGAAGGGCGCCGTGGGCTGAATGGCGCTGAGTACCGTGGGGTGGCAGGAGAGGGTGAGGATGACGTGAAGGAGTGACCCCGTGGCAGATTCATGCTCCTCAGGTGCTCTGTCAGCTCTGCCGTCAGTGGTGTTGGCAGATGGGGAGCTCCTCCGTGTGGCGGTGTGGACGTCGCTGCCTCAGCTCCTGCGATGTGTGGCCGAGGTAGAGGTGACGACTGCTCTGCCACCGGGGCGCGGCGATGTCCACTGGTTGAGTCAGCAGGGCTGTATGTTCTGTCATGCTGCAGTGGTGATGATAAGACTGCTGGGGGGGTTCCAGGCGTGACGGCTGGAACCTGGATGTCCCTCGCTGGAGTGCGTGGAGGTGATGCATAGTGTTGTTGCAACAGGTACTGCACATCCCGCTGCAGCTGCCGATTGTCCTCCCGTATCTGCTGAAGGGCGAGGAGGATAGCTGCTGACGTGTCCAGGGGAGTCTGCCCAGCAGGGGGAGTGTGTGATGGCTCCCGGGGCCTGCTGTCTCCCACGTGGGAAGAATCATCCTGGGTGTGTGCGCCGTCCTGTGGCAGCCGTCGCTGAGCCTGGGTCACCACGTAGTCATCCAGGTGCCTGGGGTGGTGGGGCTCACGGCGAGGACGGGCACTGCCATCATGAGTGGACATCCTGACTGTGTAGAACGCTGTATCCGGCTCGAAGGACCATATAAAAATGGTTGTCCGGTGATGGACAGGGTAAAGGACTGTATAAGAGGGACACTGGCTCAGGTATACAGCAAGCTACCCAGGCTGTCCGGTTAGAACAGGAATTAATGGATGTCCACTCATGAGAAACAGTGTAAACCGTGGTTTTACTAGAAAACAGAATAAAATACAAATACAACAAGACATGAGCAATAATATACACACAAGCAATAATGTAAATAATAACAATGATATAAATACAAATACACATCGCATTAAATATATATTAACGCAAATGAATAATAATTATATACAATGTAATACAAATGTAAAACACACAAATGAATACTATATAAGTAAAACAATGTAAAGCCCAATGAATGCTACTTACACCCCATAATAAATAACACAACACACTAAATACTGACTATATACACGATATGTACCCAATATGTACAATGTGTACAACGTACACGGGGGATGAGGATAGCTGCCTACAGCAGCTATCATTACCAAGGTGCGTGGTGCAACTGCTTACAGCGAGTCACACCCGCATGAAGACACAGAGTGTGTCGGCTGAATGAAGGGGAGCATGGCTCCTTTAAGCGCTGCCCCGCGCTGTATTGCGCATAGAAGGTTAGAATATGTGGCGCGGTTATGAACTGTACATACCACCACTACACTCCCAACACGGCAATGGCTAATAATGAAATGTGCTCCCTTAACAGACCGCGGTCGAGAAGACAAGCGCTATCATTACATGGCTACTGAACAGAACAGAACAAACACGTAAGAAAATAGACAGACACAGGATGAGAGAAAAAGAGAAGAAATACTCGCTAGCCTTACCGCCACATGTAACAGTTACAGATAACGAGTACACACATAACACAGTAGCTACGCAACAATAAACAACTTACATTCAAGGACGCACGGAATGCTCACACGGCGCAAATGATGGACGTTGGATCCTGACACGTCCGCGATAGAAAGATAGAAAGCAAGAAAGAAATGAAACAGAGAGAGAAAGAGAGAAACGGATCCAAATATTCACTGATGAGAAGCAGGTGTTGCATGGAGTCCCCGTCTGATGTGTGCTGTGTTTTCCTCGATGTTTGTGCGCATCTTATATAGTCCACGCAGCACAGTGTGATGGACAGTGGCGCCAAGGTGTCTGAAGTTGGCGTGTGATGGACAGTGGCGCCAGGGTGTCTGAAGTTGGCGTGTGATGGACAGTGGCGCCAGGGTGTCTGAAGTTGGCGTGTTGTAACATGCCCTGTCCCCGCGCACAGCGTGTGCACAAACAACGGGGAGGAGGTCGGTTGCCCTGACAACTAACGAGTTGGGAGCCATTATGCCTGACAAGGGTGCCTGTTTACTACTTTTAAAGGTCAAAATAATTAAGACCTGGCACCGCAATTCTGAACACTGAGTGTCAGGTTAAGGAAGATGTAGAACACATTCTTTTCTACTGCAAGAAGTACAATGATCATAGGACAAAATGGTT